>NC_053437.1:58431403-59132033 GCF_007990345.1 Gossypium hirsutum
AAGAAAGTGATAACATATTTTGGTTGAAGATTATTTACTTATCTTGTTACTATTTTTATTCACCAATTTTTGTTCACCAACATTATAACTTGACACGAACCTCATCTTCAACATACTCTAGATGAAATTGTGGCTTGAATTCTATTTGAAACTCCAGCCAAATCCAAATAACGATGACACCATGCATTTGATCTGTGCACCTATGATGCCACCACAAAAAAGCAACATCAATAAAATACATAGGACCAATATTACCTTGGCGGTGACCCTTGATTTCAACAATTCCAAAGTATTTCTTCATTCCCAATAAGAAGTTTTTTATATCATTTGTAGACTTGGTCCCCTTGAACTCTTTCAGCTAAGGGACCTAAATTTTGTGCTCGGGTGTCACAGTTAGCATACCATTACCCACGATAACTTTGCACAAAACAAGCTCTCCCTTAAGCTTGTCCATTACTTTCTTTAAAGCCTCTACCTTGGCTTTGAGAGCATTATTCTTATGGGCCAACATATCCATAGTGGCATTGAGAGCACCCTGCATCTAACCCTTGAGCTCTTCTCTTGCAAAGTTCAACTCTTTGATGCAACCCTCAACATCCTTGATGTTTTCCTTCATATCTTCCATAGATTTTTTGAGATTGACAACTTTGTGTTTCATTACTGACAACATATCTCATAAACTACTAGCCTTTTTAGTCATTTCATGGGTTTCTGGTGGGAAATCTTGACCCACAATGGGAGATGTCATCTTAACTTAATGCTTTAATCGAACTTTACTTCGATACCAACCATCATTGGCTTAGATTTTAACCTAGCAAACTATGCAACCTTAGGTGGAGAATTCACTTCAATTGCCAAAACCAACCTGAACACTCGAGTTGGGGATCTTAAAAAGTTCTCCCAAGCGTAGAAGCTAAAAGCTACTTAGGCGAAACAAGTAAGAAAATAAAAGCGCTCAAGAATGCTAAGAGTAAATGATTTCTGTATTTGATTACTCAACTGTAAAGATTTTAAAGTTAAACATATATATTTTCGTGTTTTAATTTCTTAATCATATTATTTCGAAATATTATAATATTTTTAAGTTTAAGTTTAAGTTTAAAAATAATTTAATTAATATATAATATGGGTAAAAAAAACAAATATTTATCTATATTTAGAGTAATGAATAAAAAAATAATTTAACAAATGCCAAAATTAGTAACATGTTCATATTCAAAATGTGGACAAAGAAAAACAGAAATAATTATGATTGAGAAATGAAGGAAAAGAAAAGATTATTGTTGTTGATTAGAATGGGACTGGATATTTATTTATTTGAAAGCCGATCAGATTGTCTCTTAAATGTATCCACATGTCATTCAATGGTGACAATGATAGCTGTAATTTCTTTTTACTACTTATGGGTGAAACACCTAAATACAACCATCCAATCATGTTTTTCCTAACTAACCTTTCTTATGGGTCCTTTCCTCACTTGGAGGATTTCATTATATTAACTGCTTTTAGCGGTTCCATTAAATTACCTCATCTTTCATGACTAGTATACACATTTCTTAACAGATCATCTATGATTAAAATTTAAACCCAAATTCTTCATTCATCTTTTACATTCTGTAAATCAATTTTCTGAATTCACCCTAATATCCTCACAACTCTACCCCCATTCTCCAATCCACCACTAAACCATCTTCCATGGCTCTCAGCACAACTGTATAAATTATCTCCGACTACCAAGCCACATCTTGTACCCACAAAGTTAAACTATGAAGTTATAGTGTCATTCTACCAACTCAGTTCCTTATTTTAACTGTTCCTTTTACTAAATTTGACAGTCCATGTCTTTGTATATTAATATTATGTTTGTTTTTTTAAAAAATAAGTGGGTTTAAAAAGGTGAAAAATGGAGTTAATGGGAACAGAAAGAAATGAAGATTGAAAGGTGGAAATGGTAACTAAATAATTTGACAGAAAGAGTCTAAAAAAGGAAAAGATAGAATAGTATGGTATAGGGTAATTAATGAAATGGGTACACTGTAATTATCTTGTGAGACCTGAAACCATCATTCATTCATTCATTTAGTTTAGGAATGTGAAAATAATTTTAAATTAAATCTTGTTAGTTGGAAGTTATGGTTTTTTATTACAAATTGTACTGTATTTTATTATTTTCCGTATAAAATAGATTAATTAGTCTTTGTACATTAGATAAAAAAATAAATTTATTATTAAAAATTTTATCCATTTATCTGGTGTTAAAAAAAAAACCCTAAAAAAATTCTCTTTTTCTCTAAGTTGTTTGTTTGCTTTTTATCTTTTGTTCTGCTCAGCGGCGGTGTTAGACTCTAGGCTGGCTATCACCTACTTCTTCTCTCTCCCATCATTCTTTCTTTTTCTTCTCATTCACTATACACGTCTTCTCTCCTTTCAGTTTGCAGATTTATTTTATGGGTATCTTTATTGTTTTCACAAATTGTAATGGACTCGTTAAAACTCCATTGGCCACCAGTAGTTTTTCTTGGAAAGTGCGTGGCTCTTCGTTTATTTCTTAATTTGTTTATGTTTTGAGGGCATTTCAGAATAATAAATGATTTCACGTGTCGATTTGGACCCGTGTTGTCTTAAGTTTTATATTTTTTTTTGTTTATTTTTCCATTGTTTAATAAGTTTTCAATTTTAGAAGTTTTTGTCTGCTCTTGTAGCACGTTTTTTTAATCTTGATTATGCATGTAATCTTAGTTTTACAAGTGATAATTTTAGGGATGATTTTGTTGTCATCCTCTCTAGTTTAGTGAATGCTCGATTCTTTTGTCGGTTTTTTCTCGCTGCTTTGGACAATCCGCGGTTGATTTCTTTATCGTTTAAGTGCTTGCAATCACTCCAGATATGTCGTGCTTGAATTGTGACTAATATTCTATTGATGCAGAGGCTAAAGCCTTTGTTGTGTTGATGAAGCTTGTCCTTCATCATTTACGACCAGTGTTTGTAATTTTTTTCTTTCTGAATTGTATGGTTTCATTTATTGAATGAATTAATGAATTTACCTTTTTTAAAAAAATCTATCCATTTATACTATTAAGTACTAACATGGTTGATGAAGTAACTTGACAATATCACATGTACCTTATGCCAATGCTGCTAAAATGATCTTAAATAATATGATTACTTTGTCAATCACATACACCATCATTTAATGATAAAAATTAATATAATTTTTAATAAAATAATCATTTTACTATTTAATCAGAATTAATTTACTTGTTTTTTTAATATAAGATAAATCCTTTGTTTGAAACAGACAGCAAAATCAAACAAATGGAGTATGATGCATGAACAGGATTTCCCACTGTCTTTACCTGCCAGCCACTACAATAACTTCAATGCAAAATATCCATCCTTGTTTACACTTGACATTCTCATATAATCCACAAATCTTGTACCCATAATCTATGAAAATGGTAAGTTATACTAACATTTTATCAGAGTCAACATCCAAAAACATTTGAAGCTTTGTGTGAGTCCCAATTTTTTTTTTCTCAAAAAAAGAGAATCATATGAATTGAATTAGCAAGAGAAAGAAAGCGAAATGTATGGGTGTTTAATCTTTTAAAATATTGGTAAAGATTATTTCAAAAAAAATAAAGATGGATAGGGATGAAGGTGTGGGATGGATTTGTATCATTGTATGGTTATTAGTGGAATTAATTATGAGTTAAGATTAGATATAATTTTTTTGTATAGAAAAGTGGGTCCATGTGGCTACTTGCTGGCTGGTTTGTGTTGGGAGATTATAATTTATAATAAGAGTTTTTATATGATTTGGGGTCTAGTAATAAAATTATAATTTGTTGGAATTAAATTAAATTATTATTTTTAAAAATAAATAAATAAATTTATGTAAAGTCTCAAACCCTTACTACTCTTTATTAATATAAAAGTTAGTGTACTAAATATTAATCCTATATATAATACTAACAGCAACATTGTATCCGAATGGCTTTTAATCAAGTCCGGCCCTGGGGTTGTTTGAGAGTATAGCCATCCAGGATTCAGGGCTGGAAGAGACCTAAAAATAATAATTTTTCAGCTTTTAAAGTAAGAATTTTTTTAAATTAAAATAAATTAATTAAATATCTAGGTTTTCAATTTTTTTACCATAAATATTTCATCTATTAGGGTCCCAACTTTTATTGTATTACATTTTATAACTTTTTTTAAAAGAGATTTAAATTATTATTTCGTCTATTACCCTAAAATGTAAAGAACGAACCTGTTTATAACATAAAAAAATTTGAACAGTTACAGCTCTAAAGAGGGTTTTTAAAAATTTGGCTAATGATACGAGTAGACAGACTGTAGTTTAGCAAAGACAAAACATGACGCTAATAAATTCTTCCAAGTAGGCATAGTGAAAGAAGACACCTTAAAAATGATGGAAGTAAAGGTTTTAATTTTAGGGAGCCAAAACCAGTTAGCACCATGATTCATGCACAACCACGTTAGTGTCCAATAACATGCATCCATTTTTTTACCAACATATCAGAAATGAATGAGCAGTGACAGACACATATATATGTATATGCATTTCATATTGCAGCCTTTTTCATGGATTTTATTCCCGCATGCTACAACAGCAAATATAAAAGCCAAATGTGCTGCAATGTTGTGGATGAATTGAAAAGGCCTCCCTAAGGGTTATAAGCCATTACCATTTGCACATGTTGAAATATGTATATATGATTATCTCTATTTATTTCCCATTTAGTGTCTGTCTGTGTGTGTGATTATCCATTTAATAAGTCTTGTGTATTCCCATGTGTGTAAAATAAAAGCAGTAGTGGTTACTTATTTATGTTGGGGGGGCACTTGGCATCTTTCTAGAATGTAGAAGGCAATTTGGTCATTTTAAACCAAAAAAAAAAAATTAAGTGGCCATCTTATTAAAAGAAGGGGTGCCCATATTGACAGCAATCCAAATCCCAAAAGAAAAGATATTATTTATATAATTAAAAAAAAAAAAGGAATGTGGGGTTGGGTTGGGATGAGCTGTCCGACTGCATTAGATGCTTTATCTGATGTTTACCTGCGCTGACTGCATGCCCTGGCCTGGACCAACTGCATTCAATTACACGATTATATATATATTTACACATCACAATGAATTTAATTTAAGACTAGGTTTTTTTTTCTCTTTTCAACTTTTGTCCTTTCCATAACGACTAATCCCAGCTCCTGTAATTTGTAAACCTTAATTGGAATCAGTAAAAATTTAACGTCAGGATTTCAAAAACCAAAGCCAGACAGGCGAAGGGCTCTTCTTGTCCTCAACCTTTTGCCTGCACATCATCAGCAGTAGGTGGTGAAAATTACAGAGATTTTGTTTGTCGACGGTTAAGTATATATATAAAGAGAAGAGAGAGATTAGGGTTAAAAGTTTTTACAAGTATATTCAGACAATGATCTGGGGACATCAATTTCTGTCTGAAACAACTGATTGAAACAGAAAAAGACAATGTTGTCCACTTTGTGGACTGTTTTGTTCAAACAACACAAGGGTAGAATGGGAGTTTAAGTGAAGAAGGGAGAAGATAGCTTGGGGGGGGGGATGTGTAAGTATTTTTTGTTGGTAAAGAATAAAAAGGCAGATTTATAACACTCCTTTACGAGACCCCACGAGTGGACTTCTGCTATATGGCTACATATTTTGGCCCCCCTCCCCTCCTTCACTCCATGTTCCCACATAGAACTTAGGTCCTCCACCTGGGTTAGGATAGCCAGTCTCTAGCCTTAGCCCAGCCTGCCTAGCTACCTAGCTCTTAACTCACCCAAACCCAGCAGTCAATCAGAAAGCTATAGAACCCCACGAACTCATAGTCCTACATAGTTCCACACTCTGCAAAGAACTGAGAAGAGAGAAAAAAGAAAAAAAGAAAAAGAGGTTGTTTAACTTTTTTTTTAAATTTTTCTCGAGAAAATATAAGAGTTGAGTTGGAGAGAAGAAGAAGAAGAAGAAGAGAAAAAGATGGGGTTGATGATGGATCAAGTTTGAAGGCTTGGGGGGTTAGTATAAAAATAAAAATCACCCCTTTCAAAAACCTGGAAACCCCACCAAATGGAACTTACAGATTTGCAAAGCAATAAGCAAACCAAAAACAACAGCAGCAGCAGCAACAATAACAACAACAATTCTGCAGAACCCCACCATCAGTCTCTCCAGCAGCACCATCTGCAACACCAAAAACAGTCGGCTTCTCCCCAGCTTGTGGTCCCTTTTGATGGCACCAGATCTTCAGGTCCTTCTTCGGGCAACCCTTTTAATATGGGCTCCATTTCTCACCTCCATCCCCACCACCCTTTTCATCATCTTCTTCTTCATCCTGCTTCTTCCACAACTACCACCACCACAACACCGCCTCTCCCGTCTTCATCTTCTTCTTCTTCCTCCTCTTCTTCAGCTTCTACGACTACAACGAACCCACCTCAACTCGTTGACGCCTCTCTCGCTATTGCTACCAGATCTACTTCTCTCAACATCGATTCCAAGAATCAAACCGACTTGCCAATTTCATCTACGACGACACCAGCATCGACGACGACGACGACGACTACAGCTAACCCGCCAGTGAAACGCTCCACCAAGGACCGACACACCAAAGTCGATGGTCGAGGCCGCCGTATCAGAATGCCAGCTACTTGTGCGGCTAGGGTTTTCCAATTGACTAGAGAATTAGGTCATAAATCTGATGGGGAAACCATCGAATGGCTTTTACAACAAGCTGAACCAGCAATAATAGCAGCCACTGGAACTGGTACTATACCAGCCAATTTTTCGACTCTTAATATTTCTTTAAGAAGTAGTGGATCCACGCTTTCTGCTCCGCCTTCAAAATCTGCTCCACACTCGTTCCATGGTGCTTTAGCTTTGGCTTCCCATCATCATCACCATCACCCTTATGAAGAAGGGTTTGCTCATAGCGCTTTGTTGGGGTTTCAGCAGCAGCATCTTTTAACGGCAGATCAAATAGCTGAAGCTTTACCCGGAGGTGGAGGTGGAGATGGTGGGAATTTAAGTGAGAATTATATGAGGAAACGTTTTAGGGAGGATTTGTTTAAGGATGATGATCAGCAACAAGGTGAAAGTGGTAGTGGTGGCGGCGATGGATCCCCTATTAAGGCTTTCAAAAGTGGTTTAACTCAATTGTCTAAACCACAACACGATGCTGGATCTTCGGCTCTACCTCGACCCTCAAATATCCTGCCCGGCACAGCCATGTGGGCAGTGGCACCAGCGCCAAGCAGTGGGGCGGGAAGTACGTTTTGGATGCTGCCAATGAGTGCTGGTGCTTGTGGCCCATCAGTGGCGCCTTCAGCTGCAACTGGGGCTGGTCCATCTGATCACCCTCAGATGTGGCCTTTCGGGACAGCAAATCAAGCAAGTGGAAATACACTGCAAGCGCCTTTACATTTTCTACCAAGATTCAATCTTCCAGGTAATGTTGAATTCCAAGGTGGTAGAGCTAGTCCTTTGCAATTGGGTTCAATGTTAATGCAGCAGCAACAACAACAACAGCCTCATCATCACCTTGGTTTAGGAATGTCTGATTCTAATTTAGGCATGTTGGCGGCTCTTAATGCCTATTCTAGAGGTGGCTCAAACGTTAACTCAGACCAAAACAATCCACTGGAACATCATCACCAACAACACCAGCCTCAAGGTACAGACAGTGGAGATGACCAAGACCCTAATACTTCACAATGATGCTCAGAGAATTAAATATACAGAACTTGGTTAGTAGGCTTTTTAATTCCCTATTGAGTGCCTGGCTTCCATTTATTTCATTTTTTCCCTTGAGAAATTGAATACGTTCCAGCATATAAACAGCAACTGGAAACTAGAGAGTGTTGGGTTTGTTTTGTGCAGATATGGAACATCAAGTTTGTGATCATCAGCTGATTACTTGAAACTTTTCAGTGGATTTTCATATGGATACAGAAACAAAAAAAGCAACCATATATATATATATTAAAGGTTCCAAGTAGGTGCCATTGTTTGTCCATTGGGTTTTGTTTTATGAATGCCATTAGCTATAGATTTGATGTGAAGAAGTTTGAGTTTGTAATTTATGTTGTTGTGGTCCAAAGGGGACACGATAGGGAACAGTAATGAGAGAAAGGAGAGTTGTTTTGTATAGGAGGATATTCGTTTGTGTTGATCTTTATTACAGTTTTTTTTGCTTTGTTTTGTAAACAAGCAAATGAATTATTTTTGTTATAAAAAAAAGTATCAGTTTGCATGATGGTTTTTTTTCCTTGTTTCCTGAGTCCCTAAAATGGCAAATTCAGAAAATATATACATATAGTATCAAAGATTAAACAATTGTATAAAGCGTCTATTTACCCCTTTTTCCTTCTCAAGTTTCAAAGAAATCCAGAAAGCATGTTGTGTCAGTTGGTTTTTTAGCCTTTCAACTTCATCTTTTTTCTAAGTAAAACAAAAGTGGTGTTTATTATTACATTACTATAACAATATAATTTTCCTGCTTGGGCAGTAGGCATGCTTTGTTTTTTTAAGACTAATTAATTATCTAATCAGCCCCACTTTGTGGTTTGGTCTCCCTGATTTCCAGGGGAAAAATAAATGGCATGTTGCTTCTCAATGTTCCAAAGTGCTTAAAATACATTAAGAAAAGAGAATGTCTTTTCCATTATTCAATATCTTTATTTATAGCCCATATTTAAAATACATAAGTATCAATTTATTTTCTTTGATTAAATGCTAACTAATTAACTAATCCCATCATCATTAATGTCTAAAATTAATCTTTCATCTTTATGAGTATTTCAAGTGTTGATGGGAGATTTGCACATGTGAAGCGCCACCTCTTATAAAAAATATAAAAAAAGGTTGATCTTCCAAGTTATCAAGGTTAAGGTTTATTGTGCATTTCCTTCCTGTTAGTGGTGGTGGTGGTGATAAGATTAGTTATTATAGCGATGAGATTGGATACTGTAGCAGTGAGATTAGAAATAACGGTGAGATGTGTGTTTGGATTCAAACACAACTATAGTGGTGAGGTGAAAATAGAAAATGACAATTAAAGATATTAGATTACAAATCGAGCATAATAGAATTTTTTAAAATTACTTTAATTTTACAAAATTATTAAAAATATGTGAATCTATAAATTACTATCTAAGTGTTTTTTTTTACTTTCCTTTATTCAATTTATTAATAAATGAAAAGGGATAAAAAATGCATGTAAGCGTTTGCATCTTTGAATTTTCAACCGGGCATAAATGGAGCAGTGAAAATTTTGGGGTGTGGTGCAATCTATTCCCTTCCACCGCACTGGAATTTGGTCATCTAAAGGGAGTTTTGTGCTGCGGTTGCTCAAAAATCAATAGAAAACACACTGTACTTATGCTAAACAGGGAACGTCTAAGCGTGGGTTTGAATGGGCGGTGTGGTGTATTTAGCTTACTTTTTATCTCACACTATAGTATCTAATCTCACCGCCACTATTATTTTTACACTAACGGCAAGTAAACACATAGCCCATTCAAACCTACCCTAAATTACTATTATTAAAATTATTATTAGGCTTTAAAAATTTTGAATTTCTATAATTACTTCTAGACTAGACAAATGTATACATTTAGACCTAAATAAATCTTTAACTTTTTTATTTAACATAATTTAATGTTTTATTAAAAAATAATTTAGTTAGATAAATTGGAGAGAGAGATAATGGAGAGTGAGGTCAGGCGCCAATTTTGAAATGTAATAACCCCAGCTAAGATTCGCTAATTTGAGGTAGAAAAGTCCATTAATGCGCTACTCTCGCTTTTATATCAGACAAATTTCCACTTTTATACCTCATAAAATGAATAACCATTGTTTGTTTCACTTCTTTTTTTTTATTAAATGTTATTTATTTAAACATTTAATTAATTAAATCTTCAAAAAAAAATTAATTTTTATGTAAATTCATGTACATGGTACGTTATGATTGTGTCACGTGATGAAAGATGATAAATTATATTTAAAAAGTTTACAAAAGTATAATTTTTTTTAAAAAATTATAATCTTCAAAACTCATAAAAAATTTGGAAATTTTATTAAAAATTATTTTAAAAAATAGTTTTAAAATTACATAAAATTATGAAAATATAATAAATTATACAAATATAATGATCAAATATAAAATAAATTAAAAAATATATGAAGACACATATAAGGTTTTCTACATATTTAATATTTTGATTGAAAGTTATTAGACAAATTCCGGGTAATCAAGATATAAAAGTATTAATTGTAAAGTAGACCTGTTTATGGATTGAGTTATCCGTCTAGATTCGAACACCTGCTCAAAATTCGAAAGGGTTTGAGCAAAAATATTAAGCTCGAAAATGGGCTTGGGCAAAAAAAGAAGAAGGTTTATTTAAAATATGGGTCAAGCTCAAGCTTAAACATTCAAGGCCTAATCTTGGCCCGACCCGTTTTAAGTTTATAATACTTTATATTATGATATTTTCATATATGACGTAATTTAGAACACATTAAAAAAAATAAACCTATACTAAATATATAATACTACTCTAATATAAACATTAAAAAAAATGTTATGATGACTATATACAAATTTTCAATAAATAAAAAATGTATAAATTTGTTAAATATTAAAATAAAACAACATAGATATAAATTTTTAAAAATTAAAAATAATATGGATAGGCCCAAAATGGGCTTGGGTTATTCTTTTACAAATATGGGCAAACTTGGACAAAATTTTAAGTCTAGATTTCAGGCCAGGCCGGGCTTGAACAAATATAAAGTATGTTAATATCATACTTAGACTCGACCCAAATACAACTCAACTCATGAACAGTTCTATTGGAAAGTGTGGATGGAAATGCATTTTGGAAGAAGCCTCGCGGGAAGTAACAAAGTTTCCATATATCAATTTGGTTCTCATTGCATCAAATGTTGCTAAGTGACAAGATGGAAGTGTTTTATGGATGAAATTGAGTTAGGTTTAGAATTTAGATTAAGGGTAAATTTTGTTTTATGATATATTTTTGTAATTTTTTTATATTTTTATAGTTTTAAAATAGGGTTTTTTTTATAATTTTATAATATGATATATTTTTCATAATTTTATATATACTTTCTATAATTTTCTATTAATTTTTATTTTTATATATTTTTGTAATTTTATAATTTTTTAAACATTTTAAAAAGAATTTACTAGGTTTCGCCGTGTGGTACAATCTTAACGTGTCACATGGCGAACATAATGATCGTAAGGGGTTTACATTGGTTTTTTGAAGACTTAATTTATTGCTTATGTTCAATTAATGGCTCAATTGGGTATTGTTTTTCATTGAGGGCTCAATTCATTATTGAATTATTTTACAAGAATTTTTGTTATATTAAGCCTTTTCTATTATAATATTACAAAATTTAGATTGATTTTACTTAAATTGTTTTGAGATGATTTCTTTTTAGTACAATTTCTCACATATTTTTTTTTCAGTAAAAGAGAAATGTGATTTATCAGCTATGAAGCAGTAAAGAAAATGAATATAACCAGAGCTCCAAAAGATAACAACATGGAAATAGATGAAAAAGGCAAGGCAAAAGCAAATCAAGAGGTCCACAGCGATAACAAGGGGGAACATAACCCCAAAGGGTGGTAAGTTCTAGCTCTAAAGATGGCCTAAGATATCACCAAGTAACAAGAATTGCTAGATAAAATAAGAGCATGACAAGCATGAGGTGCCAAGCTCATGATCTTAAAAAGGATGGACTCTAAATTGAATGGGAGGATTACAACTCTTCCATCTCAGCCAAACCTGAGACTATAGCAGAAGCTTGAGGTTCTCCAAGTTCCATAGTTAGACGGATAACATGTAAGTGGTGGAGGAGTCTTTGTAGCCATGCGAAATTTATCTTATTTAGCTTTGAAAAGAGTAGCTCTCTTGATTTGAATGAGGCGTCTTCTAACATGCTTTTTTTTTCCATGAAATTTCTCCCCTCATTCTTTGAAGAGTTTGGAGAAGGTTGTATCCCATGAGAGCTTTTTTGGACCTTCGATGGATGCTTCAATAATAGTATCCACGGCCCCACCATTGAATAGGTCCAATTTGGAGCACATAAAATCCATATAAGATATTTTAAACTTCCTTTTTCTCAAAATCGGCCTCAAGTGGGTCATGGCCTTTCAAGGATTGATGTGACTTCTTGAAGTGGTAGAATTTCGGTTATAGAGTCTCCAAAATCACTTCCACATTAATGTTTGGCTTCCCATCCAACAGGGACATTGGGGTTTTACCTTTGCTACTACTCAATTCATGTTCAACATTGCAGGCACCTGATTTGGTGGTTGGCTTGGGAACCAAAACCTATGGTTCACACGTGCATCTTCTCAATCCTTTTCATTTGCTTTGCTATCATTTTTCCATGGATTATAAAGCTTGTCCCTAGTTTTCAGATAATATGACGCAACTCTTAGCCAGGGGCCATAAATCTTGGTTACTTCTCCATCAAGTTTAATATAACATACTTTGGAACAATGACCAAGATGTCCACAATAATAACAAAACTCTGCAAGTCTTTCATATTTAAAGACAATATCCAAGCTTGAGAGATTTTTCCCTTTTAATTTAAAACCTACTTTTAAAGGTTCATCAATAAGTATGGATACCATAATACTCATCACCCTAACCCTTTTGACTTTCCTAAGTGTGGCGAAGTCAGTTTCAACAAGGCAATCAAACATCATACCTATTTGAATAACATTTTCACTACTAATGATCCTCCTAGCAACAAGGTATTGAATGTTAGTTGAGGAGTGTTTCACAGTTGCATCCATGAAGGTTGCTTTAAATGATTCTAGCTCCAATGCATTAAAAAATAGTTCCACAACTATCTTTGCATCCAAGAAGATCACAATTTTTGTAGCTTGGAAGCAACATGTGATGCTTATAGTCAAAATTTATCGTCTTCAATAATATTCTCATCATTCCACTTCATATGATGGTTAACACTGAACAACAAAGCTGCTTTGGCTTGTAAGTGCTTCCCTTCACAATCAATTGATTGACGCATTTGTAATATTTAACACATCAAATCTTTACAATTTAATTTATATGTTCCAAAAATGTTTCACCTCAAAGTCTAAACGATAGTTTGAAACCATTTGATGACATTAACCTCAATAATTTTGTTCCTCAAGGGGTTCAAAGATAGATTTTCTTTTTCCTTGGCATCCCGTATTTCACCTAGCAATTCAGAAACGATAATTATTGGGTATGATACAAGGAGCTTGAAATTCAAGCTGTGGCTTTCATCCAAAGAAAATTGTATTTGATTGAATTCATCAATTCAAGCAGTGGCTATATCCACTCCACATACCCAAAACTCATTGGACTTGGAATGGCCCAGAAGAAATACATTACTGGTGGTAATGCTAGTTGTAAGTATAATTGTGTATATATATATTTAACGAAACATAAAAAACCCTTCAGACAAAAAGCAAAAGATATGCATGTACTGGTATCGTATTTGATTCCTTTCAGAGGTTCGCAGGGTGAGAATCCCCGTCCAATTGACATTGATGGTAGAACAAAGCAAAAGATAACGCTATGTATAGCCATTGCGCTCAACATTACATTACATAGGCCATATTTCCTGTATACAAGGCAAAAGCTTCAATCTACAGTCTCATGCTTGAAGGCAGAAGGGGGTAAGAGCCAAAGAAAATCTCACCTCCAACTGTCTCCAAATAATGAATAGCACGGACTAAAGTCGGTCAATAAAAATACAAGTTGGCATCTAACGGGTCTCTCCCCAGTAGCTATTTTTGAGCATTGTAGGAATGGCAGTGGTGACCTTAATTTTCAATTAAACATGTTCTCTATGTATCCTGCCGCTTAAGAGGAATGCCTTCACTGAAGCCATCGTCTTCTTCATGCTTTAATGATCTCATTGACAAAGATGTTGACAAACCTGGACCTGATTAAACATAGTTCAGCAATTGATTAAAATGCCAAAAGTAGAACCATTATGTTTCTTGACTACATAGAAGCAGTAACAAACTAACAGAGTAACACTGCAACATTCTTCCTCTGCTAACAGGAGATGGTCATTGGTGATTACGAATGACCGAGATAATAAATTCACAATTCAAGGTTCCAGAAAACATACCATCAGCCATATCCTTGGTTTTGTGAAGAAGAAAAGTTCCTGAAAGGATAGTCACGAACCCACACATCTCTGTCAGAATCTGAGTAGGACTCTGTCCATCCCAATCCTGATATCAGAAAAATTAAACTAAGCTAATTTCTAGGTCCATCCCAATACAAAACAGAGATCTAGAAATGCAGTTGTCATTAACCGCCGCTCAAATTTTTAATTTTAAAATAAAGTTTAGGGAAGCAGCTCTAATGGTCTGCTGCGTGGAAAAGTGGAAAGATGGAACGAGGAGAATGGAAAATTAAAAGAAAAATAAATTCCGAGTGTGCTTGATAGCAAGGAAAATGGGAAGAAAGTAAATTAAAAAAAAAAAGATCATTTTCCATCCTAATGCATAAAAGTAACTCATTCCAATTTGGAATAATAAGAGGAAAGAAAATGAGAAAGGTGAAAATGTGCACTTCACATGATCATGCATTGTTTAGAATTTTCATTTTCTTTCCTCTTTTTTCAACTTTACCAAGCAATGGATGGAAAGAATATTTCTATCTTTACTATCACGCACACCAATGGGAAATAAAAAAAATTTTCTTTCAATTTTTCATTTTTCCAATATTCTTTTCCACCTTATCATGCAAAGCCTTAGGGCTCAACAGCAAACTAAACAACCAGAGAAACAAATAGAAGTTCAATTTCATATCATAACAGTCACAAACAAACCAACTATATGAAGTCAAACAAGGGTATTGCAACTTAGAATTTTCAGTTACAACATCTTGAATGACCAAAGTTTCCACACTGCTATACATACAGTTCCCTTCCCTTAAGAAGCATACAACTTACATATAGGGTTAAGCAACTCTTTGCATGCTTAAGAAAATTTAATTGTGACCATCCTGAAAAGGGTTGTGGATGGTGTAGGCAGTATGAAGTAAGACATTGTGAACATTATAATTTAGTAGACCTTTTGAACCAGTCTGATAGCATCAACGACTAGAAATTACCTTAAACATGATTACACTAGCCAAAATGGTCAGTGACGTAAACATAACATAGTATATGGGAGAAACAACAGCAGTGTTGAAAGTATCAAGCGCCTGCAATTATGAAGATAAAATAAATTTTAAAAATAAAAAAGAATTGAAGTGCAAAACAAAAATTTTAAATCAGCAAGCAATGCAAAATCAAGGGGACCATGATTCCGGGAGTAAGAAAGCATAAATAGATAAATTTCAACTGATTTAATGTTTAAATTAATAATTAAGAACACCATAAACAAGAATATTGATAAGCAACGTTTGAGATGAAACAAAATAGACTTTGAATAAAAATGACATATTTACAATCTTTTTTCCTCTTTGCATATTTTTCTCACACTGAACATTTCCTCTCTTGTTTACTTTCTTTGAAGGGCCATTTCAAAATTATTCAAAAGTAAAAAGGGCAACTGTAGACATTCATTTAAATAATTCATTACCTTGTTTAAATAATTCATTTGGGTAAGCACACAAGTAATCACAACTAAAGTAAAGGCCCATGTCTGAGGATATACAAGCTGATTCGTTCCTGAAAAGGTTAACTTCAACGCAATACCAAGTGCTTTAACACTCATTACCTGTCAAATAACACTCTTAGCAAAACAATCTGTCGAAAACAAAAAAAGAAAAAAGGCAAATGCCATTGGAATGCAAACAGAATTATGCTACCAACAGCCTAGTACTGATGCATACCGAAATGGAACCAACAAGAGAGCAAACTCCAATATAAACCATAATATGTGTCTGTCCGTATTGTGGAACAAATTGATATATAAGTATGAAGACAGCTGTTAAGACCAAAGCTGTGTAAAACAGAAAGCCTGCAAGAAGATCAAAGAGGAACTAAGATCATTTTCTTTCTTTGCAGTTCAACAATTTAGAGCAGCAAAATGTGTTAAGAGCTAAGGACTATCTTTAAGAAAATGTAACCTGGTTCTGTAGCAAGATCCCAAACTTCTGTTACAGATTCAATCTGACGTTCTTGGGGAGCATGTAATACAATTGTTGTAGAGCCCACAACACACAAAATACAACCAAGAATCCCAAAAGTATGTAATCTTTCCCGCAAAATGATATGCGCAAGTACCGCACTGCGAGAGAAACAATGCTTAGCAATCAACTCTAGGTTGCCAAACCTAAATTTGAGTGTAAAGTTTCCTTGCCTGATAATGATGCTGAGGGCACCAAGAGGAGTGACCAGAATAGCTGGGGCAAATGCATATGCTGCAAAATTAGCAATTTCACCCACGACCACTGTTTCAAGGCCAATTACCAGTTAGAATTAACCACCTTTTCTTCAAGAATCATGAACCACAAGCAACTAGAACAACTCATTCTACTTAAAAAGACTGCAGAGTTTGATTAGTCCTTACACATTAAGAAGCAAGTATGGGATAAACATAAGAATTATTTTTCTATAAATGCGTTGACAATATCATCCCATTTTTAATTGGGATAACATAACTTTTTTAACATCCTTTAGGGATAATACATGGATAAAAAAAAAAGGAAAATAAAGAAAGAGGTTTCAGTATAAATGAAAAATCCATGAGATATTGAGTTAATGATCAATGAGAAATCAGTAAAACTTACTTGTTATCATGCCTGCCCACCAAAGAGGCTCAAGCAAGTAAGAATACCCTCCAACCCCTGTGTAAAATCCAATAAAACAATGTCATTGAAATATTTACTGCACATGGACAATAAGTCTCATAAAAAATGAAAAGGTTAACAACTACTAAATGATAGCAAATAAATTCTGAGAGTTCTTCAGAAAACTGAGGTAAATAAATAAAGAGGCTAATTGCAAAGCAACAGGACAATTTGAGGAATAGAAAAAGTCAAGTCATAAATGGAAAAAACTCTATTCGGTAGTAGCACAATATAAATGTAAAATCAGCAATTATATGGAACTTGAAACACCCAAGCATATCGTTTCCTCCTATTGCATCCCATAAAGAAATACCACGAATAACTTCTGCACAAAAATACATTGGCAAATGGCCATATTTCTTAAACAGGTTATAATAATAATAAAAAGTTATAGACGTACAATCAAAGATTCCAAGCAAACCCAAGTTCTAAGGGGTGCAATTGCATACTAGATCAACAACAGCTCAAATCAATAGATTTAAATGGTGAATAAAATTCCCAAGGCAAATTAATTTCCATCATTTACAATTCACTCGATTTCATTTTCTAGAGGAGGGAACTGTTATTCACAGAATCCGACTACAATGTAAATCATTTTAAATCCTAAACATAAAAGAAAAAAAAAAAGGGAGCTATTATACTAAAAACCTCGATAATATTCTGAGTACCTGCCCTGATGCCAGAAGCACCAGCTTTCTTCAAGCCTTTTTTCTTAACAATGAAACTTGCCCCAATAAATAAACTCGAAGAAAGCGCTAAAACCAAACCCTTAACATTATCCGAGGACATGCCCTCCCTCCACTTTTGGACAACCGCCATACTCTTAGCCCTAAACTTAAAAAAAAAAAAGAAGATAAAAATAAAAAGCCCTAATTCTCAGGGAATGCGGCAATTTTATGTAACCAGACTTGGCAGGATCCTCGATTTGCTCTGAAACTCGGACCGAGTCTAAAAAATGGGTTCATGGATCTCGAAAGAAATCTCAATTTTACACATTCAGGGAATCGATTTAAACCAGAACCTGCGTTACAAGAACACGGGTTAACGGATCTATAAGTATTGAAGGATCGAGAAATGGAAGATATCTATAATTGTTGTGAAGGCAGAGGCTTCCTGGATTGGAAGAGAATCGCGTAGGCGTTGAGGTTGAGGATTTTACTAGAATAACGACTCCTCGCCGACTCTGGTTTTGATTAACTTGTTTAAGCACCAAGTTTTCCTTTCTGATTTAGAACACTCATGGTCAAAATTTTCTCTTAGTATCTTTACTATACATATGTTATTGATTTAGTCCTGTAGTTTATTTCTATCAATTTTAGTCCCTTTACTTTTTCGACTTTTTAAAATTTCAATCTTGAAATAAAGAGTAGTAATTAAATTTTTTATGTGTATTAAAGTTGTAGATTTAATCCATATTCTCAAATTTAATCATTCTTAATCTCTATACTTTTCAAACTTTAAAATTTCAACATCAATATACTTTTCTGCAAGTAATACATGAAAATAACAAGTTAACATGACATTGAGCATGTGATAACGTGTTTCTCGCATAAAATTTTGAAAACAACAGAACTTATCGATTCATGACAGATTTTTCAAAATACAAAAAAGAAAATAACCAAATTAAAATATAAGATTAAATTCATAACTTTCGCATTATACATGGACTAATAGCAAAATTAACCCTTTTACAATATCCAACAACATACGCTTACTTGTTCTTAGAATTGGGATTCCAAGCTCTAGTCTCAGTAAGCTTTACATGGCAATCTGCAAATTGATGCATCAACCGGAAAAGTTTTTGGTTTTAATGAATCAAATCTAATTTGGGGCCTATTATTTCCAAGCAGATTATTAAACATGATGAAGATCTCGAAATCCCGAACTTTGAATCTAGCATCCAACCTAAAATCTCTTACTCATCAATTTTTTTAAAATCTCTTTTTAATTTATTATATGGCATATACTTAGGTAAAGTCGATTTTAATTTAAAATGTGAATATTTAATGTTTAAATGGTAACTTTACAAGCTCAATAGCTTGAATCCTTGCAGTAAGAAATGGTATATAATGAAATTAGCTCATTTGTAGCAATCTTGGTTCACTATACATGTGAATGAATAGGAGGATTTGGTAAATGCTAAGAATGGTACAAATGTGAGATTTCAACAAATATCTTTGAACTCTTATGTGTATGAATGGTATGTTAACTATGTTAGAATTTATAGGCTATGTGTTTTGGGTTTTGAGATCGTATTACAAATGAATTTGAAGTTTATAGGTGAATGTAAATAGGTACCAAATTATTCAAAGTTGGTATGTCACGTCGCGAAGAGACCAAGTTGTTATACCACTGCACAACTCCGAGCTTGGGTCGCTACGATGAGACCTACTCAGTATGTTGTGTTGCGACGAGAAACCCCCTGACGTCACGACGTCAACTTGATATATTGAAATTCTTACAATTTGGTCATATCTCAACCTCGAGTTAGTTTTAGAGCTTTCATAAGCTCGTATAAGACCCAGAAACTATTGTATAATATATTGTATGCATGATTGAGTTGTGATTGATCATTTAATAATATAAATTTATATTTTAGTTTAGTTTTTTTTTTTATATTTTGGGAATTTAGGTTTCACTTTTATTTTTTTTTTATTTGGGTTAGGTTTTAAATAAAATTTAAATTGGGTTTGGATTTGGTTAGTAATGGATTTGGGTTTAAATATATATTAGAGTTGATAAGTGCAAATATGGTTGATTTAGTTTAAACGGTTTTGAAAACATCAAATTAACTTATTACTTAACTTGACCTGAATGCATATATATATAAACTATTAATATAATATATATTATATTATACTATATAATAAAAGGGCTAACTTTCAAAAGTACTAAGAGTATAGGGGCTACTAAGAGTATAGGGACTAATATATATTATATTATATTATATAATAAAGAATATTTCAACCAGTATAATCATAAAAAATAATATAAAATACTTAATATATTTTGTACTACTATTATAGCATGTGATATAGTATTACATAATGTAACAATGTTTTAAAGTTGTTAATACAAATCGAATTTACCAACTGATTTGCTTGAACTGATTCGATTTGGTTGGTTAAGTCGATTTTAACTACTAACTATAATAGATGATATACTATTATATAATATAATATAATAATGTAGTATGTAACTATTTCTAAAACTTTAATACATATATATAACTATTATTATATTATAAATTATAATAAAAGACATAGTATTACATAATATTATAATATCTAATCATTAATGCATATGTACAAACTATTAATATATTATATATGATATGAAATGATATAATATCGTATTGTATTATATTATATAGTAATAAGACTAACTTTTAAATATACAAAGTGTATAAGGACTTAAATATTTCAACTAATATAATAATAAACCATAATATAAAATGATAATTAATTTATTATGTATTACTATTTCAGCATGTGATATAGTATTACATAATGTAATAATATATTTTAAAACTATTAATACACATATAACTATTAATTGATCCAAAATCGAAACCGAATTTACCAACCGATTTGCTTGAATTGGCATGGTTTGGTCGATTTAATCAATTTTAGTCACTAACTATAATGAATGATATACTATTACATAATATAATAATATAGATATGGGGAGGGATCTATTTACACCACTGTAAAACTAAAATAGTTATACACTCTTTTGTATCTATTTGTACTATTAATATTTTAACAATTTAACCTTTGAATTTATCGATATTATTGCACTTTTCATGCATATAAATTTTTGAATCGATCCAATCTCTATCATATTGATCTAAAATACTATATTTATTAATATTTATTGAATGGTCGAAAGGTTTTTGCATAAAACAAATAGTTAGGAATTTTTAATTTAAATTAAATTTAATATGCATGATCTATATAAATGAAATATAAAATGTGATAGTTTGATTATTAAAATATTATTTAGATAAAGCAATACAAAAAGGTGTAGAACTAAAGAGTTTTACACTAATGCAAATGAATCTCTCCACATAGTATATAGAGGTACTCATGGGCCGGGTTGGGTCCAACTAAAATTTTAAGCTCGTTTGCTAGGCGAAGCCCGACCTAGATAAAAAATGTTAAAGCCTGGACTCGACCTGTATTAATTTTTTATATAATTTTTTATTAAAATAATACATAAAAAATACTAAAAACATTAAAATAAATGTTTCCCAATAAATTGAAAATAAATTTAAAAAGAATATGTATACTTAAATAACACTAAGATAGGTGCAACTTAACAAGCAAATACCTCTAAAATAGTAACAAAATTAACAATAAAACAAGAGTTATACAATAACAATAAAATAGTGAAATGGTAGCAAAATAGTAAAAAAATACAAGAAAATAGCAAAAAATCGCTTTTTTTTACATATTCGGGTCGGGCCCGAGCCGAAAAAGCTTTACCCAAAGCCCACCTTGTTTTCTAAATGGGCATTATTTTTTTTCTAAGCCCACTTTTCGAGCCTATATTTTTATCCAAACCCTCCCACTTTTCGGGGGGGCCTTCGGGCCGAGCCGGGTGACGCAGCCTATGAACAGGTCTAATAGTATATAACTATTACTAAAAATATTAATATATATGATTATTATTATATTACATATTATAATAAAAGATATTATAACACCCCCAACCCGTATCCCTCGCCAGAATCGGATTACGGAGCATTACCGGAGTTTACAGATCAAACAGACAGAAATCTCAAACATTTTATATCATCAAAATAAGACATCAAAGCATCATTTTAATCCAAATTATAAACTCTCCAAAATTAATCTTATAACTTCATTTACAATCAAACCACAAAATAACTAATATTTAGACACTTTAGGTACATGCCGACATAAAGAAAAACATCACCATATTTGAGTTCGGAATCGTTGTTGGATGCTGAATCAGCGATCAAACTTAAGTACTTAATCTGCTCACGGAAAACAAAACCGTACACTGAGTAAAAACTCAGTGGTATTTCTATAATCTGAATTTTTAAAAAATAAAAAATAAAATATGTATAATAAAATGTTAAGCACAATTAAACATTTAAAATCACACAATATTTAATTTTCATCACTTGCTATATATAATACATTTGTTGGATGCTGAATCAGCGATCAAACTTAAGTACTTAATCTGCTCACGGAAAACAAAACCGTACACTGAGTAAAAACTCAGTGGTATTTCTATAATCCGAATTTTTAAAAAATAAAAAACAAAATATGTATAATAAAATGTTAAGCACAATTAAACATTTAAAATCACACAATATTTAATTTTCATCACTTGCTATATATAATACATTTCCATAATTTATTCACGTATCATTTAAACAATGACACTATTCATTCCACATTCAATTTATGAGTATATAACTCGTGTATTCCATCTATTTACAACATATTTCACACTTTATTTTCAGTTTACTATATCATATTCTTAGCCCAAAGTAAATTTTATAAAACACACCGGATATACGGAACAAATACAGAGGTGCATTATTATGCACTAATGAACAGAGAGCACTAAAGTGCTATACAAAGAGCACATATGTGCTAAACGGAGAGCACTGATGTGCTAGTAATCAGAGAGCTCCAACGTGCTAATAATCAGAGAGTGCACTAAGGTTCCTTAATGACATGCCACTAATATCCCAGTAGTTCTAAATTTCGTTTACTTGGGCATTAAAACTAAATTTTATACATATAAAAAATAATCCAATTATCATATTTGCACAATTTCACATTTACACATATATATTCATAATATATATGTATATATATATTCCAATTCAATTCAACCAATATAATTTCATCACATACCAAAACAATCCATTTCAATTGTAAAACACAATAATTCCCACCCCAATCACTTACCATAACATTTAATTAAAATACAACAATTAATAATTAGATTCGGATTATAGAAATACAAACCAGGAATTCCGAGCTATTTCTCATCGACTATATTTTTCCCCTTTTTAGTCGAGAATTCCGGTACGATGCTAGCTATGGAATTAAAACAATTAAAAATCATCAATACAACACCATTCAATCTCACATTAAATATTTTAATTTTTACTCAATATTTACCTAAATTCTAAATTAGTCCCTGAACCGAGACTAACTTTTATTTTCAAAACTAATTTTATATTTTCATTCCTTTCTCACTTTAAACGAATTTAACTCTCTAATTTCACCATAAATCCCTAATTTTGAAATTCTCTCATTTTAGTCCTTACTAATTCAAAACTTATATTTTATTTTACAAATCAATCATTTACTAACTCCTAACTTGAAATTCAATCAATTTAATCCCCAATTCATCAGTTAAATCAACATAACTCATGTCTAAAAATCTACTATCTTTCAAAATTTCAACATAAATCATGACATATTTTGTTCTAGAACTCCAAAAACTCAAAAATTACAAGAAAATGGACTAAATTGACTTACCAATCAACCTTGAACCTTGAAATCCCAAATTTTATTTTTCTTTCCTTTTTCCCCTGTTTTCGTTTTGCTTCTCTGCTTTTGTTTCAATTTCATTCTGTTTCCATTCTTTTATTTGTTTATATAATAATATAATATAATATAATATAATATAATTACTTATTTATTAAGTTAATATAATATAATATAATATAATATAATATAATATAATATATATTAATTAAAAATATCTTTGATATTTCTCTTATAAACCGCCTCAACTTTAGAAAAAAGGCGTAATTCCTCTTTAGTTCTTTTACTTTTTCTTTAATCTATAATTTAACTTTTACCCTATATGCAATTTAGTCATTATACCTAATTACTTTTAATTCAAGTAAATTCACTTAATCGAAACTTAATTAATTACACAACTAGCTTCGTAAATATTTATTAAACTTCGTAAATATTTATTAAAAATATTTACGAGTCCGATTTACGGGAATGGAGTCCCAGGAATGCATTTTTTTTAATTTGATCCTTTTTAATTAATTAGCCATCCAAACGTTAAAATTTCTTAACGAAACTTTAATACCACCTTAATGACACTCCGTAAATATTTATAAAAATATTTACGGCTCAGTTTATAAAAATAAAGTCCCGATACCTTATTTTCTAAAACCACTTGAACTTAATAAATCACTTATATAAAATAAATTATCAAATCAAAAGCCTTATTTTAAAAAAAATCACATTTGACTCGTAAATATTAAATAATAATATTTATGAACTTACTCGTCGGAGTTGGTGGCCCCGAAACCACTATTTCCAACAGCACTGAAAAACGGACTGTTACAAATATAATATTACATAATATTATAATGCTTAATCATTAATGCATATATATAAACTACTAATATATTATATATGATATTATACTATATTATATTATATTATATAGTAGGAGGGAATTAAAGCATATTTCAACTAATATAATAAACAATAATATATAATAATTAATATATTATGTATAATTATTATAGTATGTGCTATAGTATTGCGTAATGTAATAATCTATACTATAAATAAAGTCCGCCAACTCAATTAGGAATTTACGAGAATAATTTTTCATAATTAAAATAAATAATATTAATCGAGGGTGTTTTACTCTTTTCACTTGAAAAAACCAATAAAAATATGCATATGGTTAGATTTGAGCCTGTGCCAATTGTATAACCTTTAAATTATTACTCAACTAAAACTTTATTTTAATATTTTTAATTGTAATTTTATCATGCACACTCTATTACATCTATCATTTGTATATCTATACTATTAATAAAATCCCTTATTGAGCTGGTGTCACCCTCAATTGGGTTACCAACTCGATTAGGAAGTTAAGAGAGTGCCCTTTTGTAATGAAAAAAATAATATTATTTGAGGGGATTTTAGTCTTTTCACTTTAAAAAAAGAAAAACCAATTGTAATTGCATAAGATGATATTTGACTCCAAACTAATTACATTAGTAAAATCTTTAATTTACCACTCAACTAAAGCTTCATGTCAATATTTTTATATGTTTAATTTTACTATGAACACTTTAAAACCTCCATCAGTTGTATTTGATTGAATTAGTGTCACAAATTAACTTGACACCAACTCAAGATTGATGACAACACCATGATAAACAATTTAATCTAACTTTTTTCATTTTAATAACGTACATATTTCATATGTTATTATTAATTAGTTTCAAACTATATGTTTAATTATTTATTGTATATTTTTTAAAACAAAAAATTGTGTTTAAAATTTGTGGTTTCCATAAGCATAAGCATGTGATGGTATTTCTAGTATATTTTAAAACTTTTTTGACAAAAATATCATATCATTAAAATAACCCGGGAAAAGGAGACAATGAGGAAAAGAAGCTAACCCCAAGCCAATAGGCTTACCTAGTACACCCAATCGTAACTTTCCTCATTATCACAATTACAATACGAAATTAAAATATCTACAATAGAAGGAGGAAAAGTGACAAATTTAGAGTAGTCAGCTTGAGATAAAGTTGCCCTTGCTAGAGCATGAGCAACTTTATTAGCGTTTCTACCAGTCCAACAAAAGGAAAAATAATTAAAATAAGAACTAAGGTGGATACAATCTTAAATTAGCAACTCTGAATCTGAAGAATCAAAAGAGCCATGAGCGAGAGTTGTCCAAAGACAATGACTATCAGTTTCCATAATGACATCCTTCGCATGTCAAGATCGAAGCCATGAGAGGGCCTCGCGGGCAACAATAAATTTAGCCATAAAAAAGGTCCAAAATACCTAACTTAAACTAGAGTATGCAACGTACGATGTAACAACACGAATTCTAGAGGTGTCGAAAATACGGTTCCAGAACCTCATTTTCGTAAATCGAGTTCATAAATATAAAACAAGAATATTTATGGAGTTAATATAAACATATATTTTGAAGTTCAGTTAAGTAATTTAGCAGGAAAAGTAGTTAATTAAGGCTCAGGGACTAAATTGTAAAAATCCAATCGCTATAGAGTTTTAATTAAGAAAAGGCTTGAGGACCTATATAACAATTATCTAATGGACCAAAATGATAAATAAACTAATATTAAATCATAGATAGTGGATGATGATGGTGGATTCCATTAAGTTTAATTGATAGATAATTAATGTAAATTAGACTAATTAATTAAAATTAAACAATACTAATCATAGTATAAATACTAAAATTAGTGAAAAAGATGAGAAATATCATCATCTTCCTAAAATTCTCATGGTCCACCATTGTTAGAAAAGGAAGAAAGCTCCAAACCTTTTTTGTGCATTTAACCATTATTGCATGTAAGTCTTTAAACCATTTTTGTTTGATTTTTTTTATAGATTTATAATCATGAGAGCTTGATTTAGCTAGCCCATATATCAATTTATTCAAATATTGAGATTTTAGCAAGTTTCCATCGTTGACAAAATGATGAATTAGACTTGAAATTTGTTAGCTTGATTAATAAAATTCAAAATTACCAAGAGGGGGTGAATTGGCCTTTTTTAAAAAATTGTAGAAACTTGAGAGAAATGATAGAAAAATTGAACACAATCATTTAGAGTGGTTCGGCCCCAATTTCTTACTCCACCACATTAGCTTTCCACCATTAAGGATTTTCCTAAATTTACTATTTTGATCAACTTTTGAGGGTAAGATTTAACCTTACAATTCCCTTAAGATTTCTACACAAATCTTAAGACTCAAACCCTCTCAAAGGGAAACAAATAAGCAAAGAAAGAAATAACCATTACAAGATCAAAGTGTTTGCCAACTAAGCACAATTACAAAGAAAAACACTTGAGCTAATAAAAAATAATAAAGCTTAGAAGGGTATGTAAGATAAGTATGGAAAAATTAAGCACTAAGGTTTCTTTTATTGATCTTTAATCTTGAATAATCTCCTTTGTTGTTGTAGGACCTTTAGAAGCTAGTATTTATACCCTCTAACTGACAAAGTATAGAATGACAAAGCGTGACACAGTATGTGAACCCTCACGTTACATAGAATGAAAAAGTATGCGAAATTCTATGTTGTATAGTATGACAGAGTATGTGAACCCTCATGTTATATAGTATGACATAGTGAACTGTTAGTACATGTGTGTGAACCCCCACATATGTGAACCCTTCGTGAATATGTGCGAACCCTATAGACTAACCCTATAGACGAACCCCTATGTGTGAACCCATAGGCAAATCCTACATGTGCAAACCGTAGGTGTGAGAACCCTGTATGTGAGAACCCATATGTGTGACCCTTAGGTGCAAACTTGCAAGTACGAACCTTAGGTACAAACTCTTAGTGAATATGTGCCAACCTTATATGTTGTACTGTGCGATCCTTATATGTGATAACATGCAAACTTTATTTGTTATATATGTAAACTTTATTTGTTATATATGCAAACCCTTAAGGAATATTATGCGAACCATTGATGGTTACGATGCAAACTATATGAAATAATTATGTGAACCATATATGTGCAAACCCTGGTTATGTATGTATTAAGCAAACCAAGCATGTTAGAACACAGGAAAATATTATATATGTGAAATTGTTTTTAATCTTAAATTATTTGCATACGTGAAATTGATGAGTATGTATGCATGATCACATGCCTTTAAATGTTAGTTTGAAATATTGAAAGTAAGCATCGATTGATGATAAAAAAGTAATTTGCTATGTATATGTGCATAAGAACATGAAATTGAGTATGGAGAACAGAGGAGTTCCGTAGGAGATAGTGAGAATTTAAGTCCACACCGAAGTTAGTGCTGCACGAAGTAGGCACCAATGTCATCAAAACTAGATAAACTGAAATGATAGAACGTCATAAATCTGGTCGACTGGGATGATAGTTATTGTAGCAAAACACATCAAAATTGAGCAAATGCGAAGGTAAGTTATTGTAGTTGTGACACCTTATATCCGACCCAATTAAAGGATCCGAATATAAAATGTCATATTCAAAATGCCGTAACAACCTATTTTACTATTTCACTTTATTGAAATGGTAGTGTAGTGGTAAATATTTTTTTTAAATTTAGCAGCATTTCTGCTTATTTTACATAAAAACCCCTGCAAAATTTAGATTTTACAATATATATATCCATGTTCAAATCATCTCCCAAATCAAATACCACAATATTGATATTCTAAAACATACTGCAAATTAAGCATATCACATTAAAACTATTTAATTAACAAATAATATTATATTATAATAATAGCAACCAAAAGTTAATTTTTTTATGTCACAAATACATATCTATAGCCAAATGACTTTACTAGAAACCAAGTACATGCCAACTTGAAACAAAACAAAATATACGAACTTTGTAGAGTCTAGGATTTATCGGTTGGATGCTGACGACTCTGAGTATAAAATCTCAAAATACACCTATCCAACATATGAAAACAAGACTATTTGGTGAGTATTAATTTCAAATGATATTACAATAACTTACTCAATATAGTGTGAAATTTAAATAATTGGACTTAGTTGATTTGTTTCTTCCTTAGACCAATTCAAGTATGTTTCATATCAAAGTTTATCCAATAAATTAATATACACATGTATCCCAAACAAACCAAATTCGATATTATAATTGACCAATCTATTTTAACGAACTTATTAACACTTTATGCTAATGATGTATGCAACCTTATTTGATTTTGTCTCATTTTGTCATATTGTATTACATTACCAGTTTGAATCATACCATTCTTCTTGCTCAATATTGATGTTCGCTTATACATAGCTCGGATTCGAACTAATTTACAGATCCTATTTGTAATACCCCTAACCTAAATTCGTTTCCAAAACAAGGTTACGGAGCATTACCGGAGTTTACAGATCAATTAATCAGACATTTCATATAATATAACATTCATATCAGAAATCAATCTCAATCAAACTTCTTGTCCCTTATGTGAGCCCTTGGAGCCCAAAATACACATTAGAAACAAGTCAGAACATGATCGGGTACTCAAAGAATTTTTCAGAAAATTTTGAAATTTTTCATAATTGTAGGGGACACATGGCCATTTGGCTAGGCTGTGTGACTCACATGGTCAAGAGACGCGCCCGTGTCTTAGGCTGTATGGGTATTCGAAATAAGGGCACACAGCCGTGTCCCAACTCGTATCCATACCTTTGTAACTCTCTAACTTGGGTCACACGACCAAGCCGCACGCCTGTGTGAGCATACTGACTTGCACAATTTAAAAGATGCAAGGGACACATGCCCGTGTGGACAAATATAGGCCATTTTCCAAGCCACATTTCTCACCCAATTTGTCATCAACCTAACTCAACATTTTTTCACATCAATAAGCTGTAACAATGCATTCAAATCAAGCTAAAATCAAATCTTAAACTTGTATTATCACAACATACAACCAATATGCCGATAGGCAATTGAAATGGCAATTTGAAAACATGTCAACCAAATTCCAAAGTTTACTTAGATAACCAAATACATATATGCATAATTTTGCTAAATATACCAAACCAATTCTCAATATACCTATAATTTCCATCATTCAACCATTCCAAACACATTCCAATCATGATAAGGCTACTTATATACACACCAAAATATACCAAACACAAGCCATTGAAATGGCTAGTTTCAACAAAACATTTATATACCAATATTGACCAAAATAACCTAAACACGCCATTATAACCAGAATTAATTTACTGAAAATACCAAAAGAGTCAATAGATAGTGTGATTCGGCTTCGACTAGCTCCCAACCCAAATGGGCTTCTGAATTACTATAAAACATGGAAAATAACACGGAGTAAGCTTTTAAGCTTAGTAAGTTCGTATAACATAGAATTTAACTTACCATTTAATTACATTTAAGGTAAGCATACAAGACTTATTCAAACCAATTTGGCCAAAAGCCTAAACACATAACCTTAACATGCCATGTAAACACATATAATAGCTCATAATCATGGACGAACATAGTCATTAAGTAAGTTCCACATACATGTATCAACCGAATCATGTTTCAATATATCAAGTAATATCATTTCCATGTATATACCGGTAATAATTTGTACCGAACTCATTTTGTCTCATAACAGAACTTTGCCCGTTGAACCGTTTAAAATATCATTGAATACAAGTACACACGAAGTGCACAAAACTGTAATCCGTCAATTCATGTACATGTATGCTCATTTGAGCATGTAAATAGAAAGCTCCTCCGAGCTGAATAACGGGAAGCTCATGCGAGCTAAATATCAGGAAGCTCATGAAAGTTGTGGTGTGTCCGCAACACATGCAGGACTACAACCAAAACGGTAACCCTAATGACATGTCATTTGTATTTTTTAAATTTCTAAGGTTCAAATGGGACTTAGAAATTATTAGATATGTGATCGGTAATTATACATGGCAATTGTAAAAATCACACACAATAATATTGAATTTTAAAACATATAAATGTACATTTAGTTACACGAACTTACCTCGACAAGTGTATGTAGATACGAAGGCTACTAATCCGTTACTTTTCCTTTGCCTCGGTCTAACTCCGTACACTTAATTCAATATAATTCATATTCAATTCAGTCTAACAAACATTTTTGAAAAAATTACTATTTTGCCCCTATACTTTTAATTTATTACAATTTAGTCCCCAGGCTTGAAAAATTAAATTCACACAATTTAATTCTTATTCAAGCCTAGCCTATTTTTATACATATTAATAGCAGCCCATGTATTTCATAAAATTTAGAATTTTACCATAAATTTATCATCTTTTCAATTTAGTCCCTAATTGATAATTTTATTAAAATTCTCTTTATGAAAGTTTTTTATCTAACAACAGCCTTTCATTTTCTATCATAAAAATTCAAAGTTCAAGTATACTCATCCATGGAAAAATCCTAATACTTTAACGGTTTTACAAATTAATCCCCGAGATAGTTAGATTAAGCTATTACGATCTCGAAAACATAAAAATTATTAAAAATGAGACAAAAATACATACCTAAATGAGTAAAAATAAGCTTGCTAACTTCAAGCTTCCATGGCTAGGGTTTCCATCTTTTTTTTCTTTTATTTGGTAAAAGATGATGATATTAGATTATTTTATTTATTTATCATCATTTATCATTTCTTTTTCGAAAATTAACCTTAATAATCTATTAAATTTCCAATGATGAATAATCATTCTTATCCACTAACTACTCTAAATGGTCTATTTACTATATAAGGACCTCCAATTTAAAATTCCATAGCTATTTAATATCTTTAGCTATTAGAATTCAATTTTTGCACTTTATGCAATTTAGTCATTTTTATCATATTAGACATGTAAACGGTAATATTTCTTAACGAAATTTTTATACGATATTTCTATCATACTATTGACATACAATAGATTTTCTTCTGACCTTGGATTTGTAGTCGCAAAACCACTGTTCTGATTTCACTGAAAACGAGTTGTTACACTATTAATACTATAATTCGACCATAGTGCCTCATCGATATGTCCCAAACTAAATAAATTGCACCCAGTGCTCATCGGTTAATCCGAAGCAATAATGATGCCCAACACTCGTCGGTACATCTGATGGTTAGTGCGCCTAGCGCTTATCAACCTATAGTCAATGTAATTTTATATCGGTACATCTGAATTAAATAATTCGCGCCCTATGCTCATCGGCTCAGCTGAAGTAGTAATTGTGAAAGCCACAGTTGGGGCGTTCGAAGGAAAATACAACTAGTGCTCATCGACTTATAGTCAAAGCAGTTATTATTATTTTACTCAATTATATAACTCATTAATTTTTCTCAACTTTGCCCACCAATTACTACAACAACCTATATACTCTAATTTTATTCTCAGTTCAGTTTCCATTCTATTGATCTCAATAACAAATCTTCCATTGAATGTTATTTTATATAAAACATGGCATCATTCGTCTCATGTTCAAGCCAAAGATGCAACTTTACTAAATTATACTATTGCAAATTTTTATACACTTTAACTCTCTATCACAATAATCAAACCCAATATTGTATTTCTAGTTAACCACTCTCTATCACAACTTCCTTCATTTTGCCAACTTACCTGAAAATGAAATTAAAAGGGAAAATAAATAATAAGTTGAGTTATGGTGATACTTACGAGGAATTTTGAACTATTCTTTGGTGACTTTAGCCTTTTCCTTCGCTTTTGAAGAAATCGGATCGTCAGTAGCTACGAATTAACATAAAAAATAACATCAATAATTCACCCAATTCATAGTCAATTATTATCTCAAGCAAACTTTACATTTCATTCAATTTAAATTCTTAAAACTAGAATAGGCATAACTCTCCATTCTAAGCGTCAATTTATAATCTGACTTCATTTCCTTTTATTTTAGACCCTCTATTATCGATTTTTAACAAAATCTCATGACAACTCTACTTGATGTCCACTTTATTTTCTCAAATGAAAAATTTAACATCTAACTTCAAAATCTAGTCATTTTTCATGTAGAAACTAAAAATCTATTAATTTAAGATAAAAAAAACATAGAAAAATCATTAATGGTAACTTTCTAAAACCTTAACAATTTTATAAATTGATACACATGTTAGTTAAATTATGATTCCTCAATCTAAAAAACATAAAATTTATAAGAAAAATAATAATTTACACCCACCAATTTGTGGATTAAATCTTGAAACCCTAAGCAATTTCCTCTGTTTCTTTTTTGGGTTTTTTTCGTGTGTGGAAGGATGGGGAAGACATCTTCTCTCTCCTTCCACTTAAATCATTTCAATTTATTATTATTATTTTTTTAAATAAATTATAATTATAACATAACAACCCTTTTTTTTAGCCACAAATTTGGCATGTCTTAATGTCATCTTAAATTTTTGGGCTATTAGCAATTTTAGTCCCTTTAACTATTTCCAAATTAAATTTTATAGCGATCTAACTTTATAATTTAATCCTTCGACTAGACAAAATACTCAAATAAACTAAATTACTTATCCTCGATTCAGTTCATTTATAACATAACTCCGCAAACATTTTTATTAATTATTTACAAACTCGATTCATTAAAACAAAACCTGAAATCGTATTTTTCGACACCACTTTACCAGGTTGTTATAGTAGTAAAAGTCATTGTCAGAGATGACAAGTGAATGGCCATCGTCACTGGAAATTAAATCTGCGATGGCTAATTTTTGATATGTAGGATGGTGTGTCAAGCAATGCTCGAGATCGATTAGGATGGACGAGTGGATAATTAAAAAATTAATTTGCATTTGCATTTGCATCATGAAAATAATTGTACATGCATTGATTTACTAAATGTCCCTTATATTATGCTTAAATTTACTATTATGCTATAAATTGTATGCTTGACTGTTTGAATTGTAACGACTCGATAGTCACAGGTGTCGAAAAATGTATTCTCGAGACTCCGTTCTCGTAAATCGGACTCGTAAATATTTTTAATTAAGTTTTGGTTAGGTGATTTTGCGTGAATTAAGAGTAATTAGCTATAAGGACTAAATTGCATATAGAGTGAAAGTTGAATTATAGATTAAAGAATAATTAAAGGGATTAAATAAGCAGTTATGCCATTGGCATTAAATGAGGCAGCTTAAGGTAAAAATTAATATAAAATTTAAAGTTAAAATATATATATTATAATATATTTACCTTAATGTTTAAAGATATTTATTATATTATAATAAAAACAAATAAAGAAAGAAAAAGAAATAGAAACAACAAACGAAAAAGAAAGAAACAGAAAGGAAAGAAAGAAAAAGGGAAGGAAAGAAAGGAGAAAGACAAGGCTAGGGTTTCAAAGTTCCAAGTTTAATTAGTTAGTCAATTTAGTCCCTTTTCTTGTAATTTTTATGTTTTTGGAATCTCGGTGTTAAATACTACCCAACTCATGTCAAAATTTTAAAAATTATTGAGTTTTCAAGTGTTGTTAATGTTGAATAATTTTAGTATTAGGGATTAGATTGAAAGATTTTTAAGTTAGAAATGAAAAAGGATTGAATTGTAGAGTAAATTGTAAATTTTGAGTAATAGGGACTAAATTGTGAAATTTTAAAATTTAGGGATTTAAGTGAAAATAGAGAGTTAAATTTAGTTTTAAGTGGGATTTGTATGAAAATATAGGAATAATTGTAAAGAAATAAAGTTAGTCTCGATTTAGGGACTAAATTAAAATTTAGGCAAATATGAGAATTGAGATATTGGTGAAAAAAATGAAACATGATATGGTTGTTGTATTAATTAAATATTAATATGTGTTTACATTACAATTATATATTTGTAATCTCTTATATTTAAATATTTAAATTATAGAAATACCACTGAGTTTTACTAAATGTACGGTTTTGTTTTCCATATGTAGGTTAGGTACTTAATTTTGATCGCCGATTTAGCATCCAACAACGGTCTTGAACTCAAATGTGGTGATGTTTTTCCTTTTATGTCGGCCTGTACCTAGAGTGTCTAAATATTAATTATTTTGTGGAGTGATTGTAAATAAGATTATAAATTAATGTTTGTTGGTTATATATATAAATATGTGTTTAGGTTTGAGGTCATATTATGATATGTTAAGTTAATGTTTAAATGAACATGAATTAAGTAAAATAGATTAAATTTGGTATGTTTACAAATTGGATTTGAATGATGTTTTGATGATATAATTGTGGTACCAATGAGGGTACATTGGTTAGACATCTAGGATGTTTGGTTGATATGATTTGGATGTGTTTGATTGTGTTTTGAATTGGTTAAACGAATGATTTTTGAGTTGCTTATTGTCCAAGCTTATAGGGAATGGTAAACTTGTTGTTTAAGGTACATTTTAAGTCCACACGGTCAGGCATATGGGCGTGTGACTGGGCCGTGTGAGACACACGGCTAGCACACGGGCGTGCGAGGCTATTTCAAAAGGGCACACGGTCTGGCACACGGGCGTGTGGCTTGGCCGTGTGACCCAAGTCAGAGAGTTATACGGGTATAGACACGGGTTGGGACATGACCGTGTGTCCCTATTCAGAATGCCCACACGGCCGTGTGAACCCTAAAGCTTGAAAATTTTTAATATTTTTCAAAAAATTCTCTGAGTTTTTGAATTAGTTCCGACTTATTTCTAATACGTATTTTGGGCCTCAAGGGCTCAAATAAGGGACAATATGTATGAGTTTGATTGGTTTTGAATTGAATATTATATGATATGAAATGCTTGAAATTATGTCTATTTGATCGATAAGCTTCAGTAATGCTTCGAAACCCTATTCCGACGACGGATGTGGGTTAGGGGTGTTAAATAAATAATTATAGATTATGGTTTAAGATTAGTCTCACACTGAGTCGTTGTAATTTCATTCCCCCTTTCTTTGCCTCTCAGGTAGTATAGAAAACTAGGACTAAGAATGACATCAGATAAGCCTCATATTAGCAGCTTATTTTGCTTAATAGTTTCATTAAAATTTTCATTAATCATTTATTTGTGAGTTTGTAATTTTTAAAGTATATTTTCTCGCTTTAATATCTTAGGTTTGAGATTTTTTAGCTTTTTTTTATGCATGACATTTAAATATTACTCTAATATTTACATGTCATTCGGTTTAGAAAACTATTATATGTTTTCCGCTGCTTTACAAAATATTCAAAGTTTTGATAAGTATTTTCTTGAAAACCCTAACCGTTTATTCAAAACTCCACATTAATGAAATTGCAATTGAATTATTAGGTAAAAACAGTTTAAATTAATGAATGTTTTCCTAAAAACAAAAGAGTGATTTTCAAACAAATCAACTCAAGTAAGAAGAATGGCTTTACGGGATCACTCTAGTGATCGATTGTAACACCTTCGAATTAGTCGAAACTACTAGGCCGGGTTGGGGGTGTCATATCCTAAAAACCAGGTTAGAAGAATTGAACTGTGAAATTATGTTAAGTGTGTTAATCTGGTTCAGCGGATAGGTGTTGTAACACCCCTAACCCATATCCGTCGCTGGAATTAGGGGTGAGCAAAACTCGATTCGACTCGAAAAAATCGAAAAAAAATTCGAATTTTGAGTTAAACGAATCGAGTTATTCGAGTTAATCGATTTATTCGAATCAACTCGAATTTTTTTTCGAATTTCGAGTTCGAATCGAGTTGAGTTTTCGAATTCGAATAACTCGAATAATTCGAATAATTCGAATATCAAACTATAATATTTTACATTTTTACCCTAAACTCCCAAACCTTTTTATTTTTCCCTCAAAACTTTTACTCCTTCCCACTTCCCCCCAAAACTTTTACTCCCCTCCCCTCCCAACCCCCCAGTCTACCCAAAATTCATTTCCCACCAAAATTTTACTCACCCATTTATTTTTTCTCAAAATTTTACTCCCCAAAACCCTCAAAGCCTTTTATTTTCCCCCAAAATTTTTACTCCCTCCCACTTTTCCCCTAGAACTTTTATTCTCTTCCCATCCCACCTCCCATCTACCCCAAACCCTCCCCCTCCAATTTTTTTTTAATATTTTTCCTCCAAAATTTTACTCCCCTCTATTTACTTTCCCTCAAACTTTTATTCCCCAAAACCTTTTATTTTCCCCCAAAAATTTTACTTCTCACCCTTTACTCTCAAAGAAAAAATCAAAATTATCCAAAAAAAATCACTAAGCATAAATAGTAATAATTTTATTTATATCTACTATTCATATTATTAAATTAAATTTCACATTTTATATTATTTATATTATTGAATTGTTTAGTCATATTTAATATTTATATTCAAATTGAATTATTAATTATGCCATAAAATATTCATGTTAAAATTTTATATTGGTATCAATTTCACATTTTATTTTTAAAATAACTTTTATTAAAAATTATATTTTTACATTTAATATATTTTTTAATTCCAAAATACATAGTGACAAGAATCTGAAGATAATTGAAACAACTAAGCAAGCAAAGAAGCTAACCAGTATATAAAAAATTAATAAATAAATTATGAGGTGATGAAAGTTAATAAAAAATTTGATTAAGGTGGTTAAATTTTATTACGATGGGTGACAATGGTTACAAGGACCCAAAATTATTTTTTAAAATTTAACTCGAACAAATATATTCGATTCGATTCGAATTCCATCTCACTCGACTCGATTCGAGAAAACTTCAAATAAAGTTAGGATGATAAAACGAGATTCGAAAACTTGATTAACTTGAAAATTTTCGATTTAATTCGATTCGATTCGATCGAATGCTCACCCTTAGCTAGAATAGGGTTACAGAGCATTACCTAAATTTACAAATCAAATAACAGACATTTCATATAAACTAGCATTCATATCAGAAACAAATCAAAATAAATCATATTGTCCCTTAGGTGAGCCCTCAAGGCCTAGAAACCATGTTAGAAATAAGTCGGGACTAAACCGGGTACTCAGAGAATTTTTTTCAAAAAACATTAAAATTTTTCAAAGGTGTAGGGGACACACACCTGTATGGCCAGGCCGTGTGTCTCACACGGTCAAGATACACGTCCGTGTCTCAGGCCATGTGGACATTCAAAATAGGGACACAGGGCCGTATCCTAGCCCATGTCCAAACTTGTGAGCTTACTGACTTGGGTCACACGGGCAAGCCATACGCCTTTGTGCTAGGCCGTGTGAGTATACTAACTTGCATTAATAAGATGCATGGGTCACACGACCAAGCCACACGCTCGTGTGCTAGGCCATGTGAGCATTCTAGTTTTCACTAATTAAAAGATACAAGGGACACATGACCGTGTCACCTGGTCGCGTGTCACACACGGCTGAGACACATGCTCATCTCTCTGCCAGTGTAGACGAAATTGATCATTTTTCTAGTCACATTTCTCACCCAATTTGTCTTCAACCTACATCAACACTTTTACACATCATCAAGTCATATAAAACTACTTAAAACAAGCCAAACTCAAGTCTTAAACATAACATATCATCACATATATCCAAGAATCCATACTTACCAAATTAACCAAATACACATATAAACAAATTTATACCTAATATACCAATCCAATCCAACCATCAATATACTTATGAATTATCCATCATTCAACCATACCAAGCACACATTAAACATGATAATGCCATATATATACATCAAACTCAAGCCATTCAAATGGTTAATCACAATAAAACAGTTGTATGCCATCATTGGCCAAATGAACCTATACATGCCATTATAACCAAAATGAATTTACTATATATATACCGAAATGGGCCAATGGATAGCGTGATGTAGCTCCGACCAGCTTCCAACCCTTACGAGCTTTTGAGTTGCTATAAAATAGGGGAAATAAAACAGAGTAAGCATTTAAGCTTAGTAAGTTCGTATAACATGGAACTTAACTTACCATGTAATTACATTTAAGGTAAGCATACAAGATATATATCCAAATCAATTTGGCCAATAGCCTAAACACATATACTCATCAATCACGTTAGTCATATATTTCATATGAATATCAAGAAACATGTATGAGCTTAACAATAATCAAATTTCCATGTATATATACTTTTCACATCATGTGTCCATATAACATGTACAAATCATATCCATGTATTTCAAGTATATATACCCATAGTAATTCATCTTGAATTCATATTGTCTTATATCAAAACTTTGCCCGTTGAACCATTTAAAATATCGTTGGATACACGGGTAGTACACACGAAGTGTACAAATCTGTAATTTGTCAATTCATGTACATGTATGTTTATACAGACATGTAAATAGGAAGCACTACACCAGAATAGGCTTTTAGCGGCACTTTTTGCGGCGTTTGGAACAAAAGCGCCACAAAAAATCGAGCATTAGCGGCGATTTATCCAAAGCGCCGCTAAAGGTAGAGCTTCAGCGGCGATTATCCGGAAGCGCCGCTAAAAATAGGAATTAGCGGCGTTTTACATAAAACGCCACAAAAAACCTAAGACCAACGGCGTCGTTTTTGCGATTTTTTAAACCTTTAGCGGCGTTTTTGTGTAAGCGCCGCTAATGCTCGGATCTTTAGCGGCGTTTTTGTGTAGGCGTCGCTAATGCTCGAGTCTTTAGCGGCGTTTTCGTGTAGGCGCCTCTAATGCTCGGATCTTTAGCGGCGTTTTTGTCTATGCGCCGCTAATGCTTGGATCTTTATCGGCGTTTTTAACTGAGCGCCACTAATTCTCTTGTCTTCAGCGGTGTTTGTATCTAAGCGCCGCTAATGTATTTACCTTTAGCGGCGTTTTTACCGAAGCGCCGCTAATAGTAACAAAAATATTATAAGTTGAAATAATTAATATTTTATTCTATTTATTATATAGTGGGACAATTTACATTTAAATTATAATTAACAAATAATATTGATTAATATAAAAAAATTTTATTAAAGAGAAGTCGTATATATATAACGTGTACGAGAGAAAATATATTAAATTATGAATAAAATAAAATATAATAAAACTTAAATTGTTGTATTAATGTAAAGAATAAATTAAAAATAGAATTAACTTTTTATAAGAGTAATAAATTTTGGTAGTATATATATATTGTTCGACTAATTTATACAAAATATATATATATTAACAATTAATTATTGACTATATTTTATGATTAATATATATATTAAACATTTAGGGAATTTTTTTTATGGACGGTATTTTAAGGAGTACGGGGTATAGATTTAAGGTAATTGAGATTTAAGGTTAATTTAGGGGTTAGAGGTTTAAGGGTTTGAGATTTAGGGTTAATTTCAACGGTCATGCATGTTAATTAGGGTTTAATTAATTAGATTTTTTTATTATTTTTTATGGTGAATATATACATTCTTATATGTAAAATAGATATTCCAGAATAAATTTCAAAAATATTGAATATTATAATAGGTAGATCATGATCACTTTATGCATGTCGATTGATAATTTATAATTTGAGACTTGTTAAATGATAATTATCTTGTATATTTAAAAACATTAATTAACCGGCCCTAATAACCATTTGATTTTTTTGATATATATATATGCATGGCTATATATATGGTTAATTAGTAGCAATATAGCAGATGCAAAAATATCGATACTTAAGTTCAAAAATGATAAAAACTTATATTTAGATCCATACGGAAATTTTTGTCATGATAAAGATAATATTGCTAGCATATTTCAACTAATTTGTACACAACATTTTAAACTACTATATATATATAATTAACTTGCATGTTTAATAGATTTTCACTATATTAATTTGTGATTATTAATATAAATTTAGGGAATTTTTTGGGTTTGGTCGGGGTCATGATAGGGTTTCTTAAGAGGTTAATATTAGATTGATTAATTTTTACGGTAAATATATATATTTGTAAAATAAATCCAGATGATCAATAAATTTAATTAATATATATTAATGAAGTTTAGTATAGTTTATATTATAATTATTAATAGATATAATATATAGGTGCGTGGTAGTTAGATGATCATTTTATGGATGCATGTTAATTTATAATTTGAAGATTGTTAAATGATACAATTAACTAATAATATATAGTAACGTTGTAAATTTAAAAACATTTAACCGAAATATTTAACGGCCATCTGATATTTTTGATATATATGGATATATATAGTTATAATTAACTATTTAATTTGTATATATAGGACCAAAATAATCTTGGTATAAATAAATAAATAAACAAATAAATAAGTAGGTAATTATGTATTTTTTAAATAAATAGGTAATTAATTATTTAAATGTAAGATCCACAAAAAAAAGGAGAAATTTAGCGGCGTTTCTATAGAAAAACGCCGCAAAAGGTAGCCTTTACCGGCGTTGTAGTAAAAAGCGCCACAAATATTGCAATATACGACGTCGTTACGTGTTAGGGAATCAATTTCTATTGTGGTGTTTTATAGGTAAGCGCCGCTAATATTCTTGATACTCTATCAGAACGGCGTCGTTTCAGTTGAATGATGTACTCTATTACTGGCGTTTTTCGGGAAAACGCCGCAAATATGTCTACAATTTTGTGAAAATGTCACTGTTTGTTTGTGTAATTGAAAATTTGATGTTTAGGGGTTAGGGGGATTTAGGGTTTAAGGGTTATGCTTTAGGAGTTAGGGAATTTGGGGGTAAGAGGTTAGGGGGTTATGGATTTGGGATTTAGGGTTCCAACGGTTATGTTAGAGTTTAAGTTATTAGATTAATTAGTTTTATTAATTTTTATATCAAATATGTTCTTATATATTTCTAAAATATATAATAATAAATTTAATATATTGAAATTATGAGTATATAGTTTAAATTTATTTATTTATCAATAAAATTAAATATTATAAATTTCAAACTTTATACAAAAAATAAATATTATAAATGTAATATTACAAATTAAAAGTTTTTACTATTAATTATAACTATTTTATGATTATTAAAGATTTAGGGATTATTTTGGATGGCCGTGCTATTTTAAGGATTAGAGGGTATATATGAATTTAAAGTTTGGGATATAAGGGTTAGGGGTTTAAGGGTTACGAGTTACGGGCTAAGGGACAGTGGTTTAAAATTTAGGGTTTAGGGTTTCAAGGGTCGGATAAAGGTTTTAGGTTAGTTTAGATTAATTTCTTTAAATAATGTTTTAAAAAATCAATTTAAAGTACCAATTGATATCAATTATATTAATGTTTTTGTCATTTAAATATTATTTTAAATAGAATTAAATTTAATAAGTTAAAAAATAGTTTGAAATATGCATTAAAGCTTTATTAAACGGCGCCGTTTCAGATTCTAAATTCAATTTTTAGTGGCGTTTTTTGGAAACGCCGCAAATATACAAGAAATAGTGGCGTTTTCCTAACAAACACCGGAATGGTGTCTTAAAATTTTGGCAAAACGATGCCGTTTCTTTCATCGTGTTTTAACTTATCATTTTCTCTATAAGGTAGAATACAATAAACACAGAAACAAACAGCCTTCAGACAAAATGGAAGCGATAGAAACGAAAGAGAAAAAACAAAGGAAAAAAGGGAGAGGAGAACTCATAAATCGGGTGAAACGAAGCAACAGCTGAGCCAATCTTGACAGGATACTATCAAAGTTGCGGAATTTTTGGGGAAAAGGTAAGCTTTTTTTCTTTTAAAATGCTGTATCTTGATTTAGGGTTTGGGTTAAGTGTAATTTGGTAAATTGGGGTTTAAATAATAAATTCAATCACCAAGCTCTGGCCTGTTTGTTTGGGAATTCGAGGAATTTGGGAATTTTTTCGTGTCTAGGGTTTGGGAAGAAGTACCAATCCTGTGTTTGCTTTCTAGTTTGTTCTTCTCATTGTTGAAGAGTTAACATTAACAGTTAACATTCAGGAGGGACATAGGCTTCTAATTTTGTAAGATGCCATAATAAATTGTGGTCGAGGTATTCTTTTGCAAATAATTTGTTATATTTTGTTAACATGTTGCTAAATCGATTATGTGTATTGAAGAAGCAAATCTGTCTTAAAAAATGTGCTCATTATGTATGTATATATTTACGAATGATGGTGACTTGCTCTAATTTGTTTGAAATCGAAATTCATTTTGAATTGCGCTTTCTTGATGCACCAGTAAACTTCGCTGTCAACCGATAATTGCTTGGCATTCTAAGGTTAATCTTTGGGCACTTAATTTGGTTAATTGGCATTTTAACGCTGACAAGTTAAACTTTAGGTTTGGTTTATGAGAGACTGGGTTTGGGGATTAGGCCTCTTTTGGCGAAAATAAAATTACATAACTCACATGTTAAAGTTGTAGCTATTATTCTTATGCATCGTTGGAACATATATTGAGATTATCTGGTTGCAATATTTTGCAGTGACTACCTGTTCCAGCTTCTGCTTATTGGAGATTCTGGTGTTGGAAAATCTTGTCTTCTTTTGAGATTTGCTGTAAGTTTCTTGACTTACATTTCCATTTGAAAGCAACTGTCTACATTGTAGACATATATTTTCGTTATCATACATTCTTAGTTTCTTATATGATTGCCCTGAATGTTTATATCCATGTATGATGCTAGATTGTAATAATATTTCATTAAAAAATTGCACTGCATATAACATGTGTCTTGAGAGAGTGAAATGTGCACTTCACGAGTTTGGACATAGGCAGTTGGGGCCTCTGAATCTTGTCACTATATTTAGTTGTATATGAAGATATCAAACATGTGGAATTTTGGATATTTCCAGTTGGTTATGCAGGACAAAAAGTTTGGCCTACACTTCTATGAATTGGGGCGAATTTGTCTATTTTTGTGTTTCAAAACATTCATTTTCTTGGATAGCAAGATTATCATTCATGTACTGCAAAGAACAAGTTTTAAAGGTTACTTTTGATTGGAGTATTATTTTTTACTCATGTTTTTAGTATATGGGTTAACAGTAAACTAATTCAGTTGGTAATATTTAGCCACTTTTATGATTTATTTTTAGCAAAAGAGGGGAATTTTTCGCTTATTTTGAACAAGCCTCATTTTTTACAAGAGTTATTACTCATCAAGTTTAAATTTTTACTAAATATTTTGTTTTATTTTATGTCTAACCATTGTAATACATATATAATAAATAAGTTTTTTCCTCATATTATTACTCTAGTAGCCAAACGAGGCATTATTGTGTAATGATAGCAAAAAAAAGTACCAAACTTGAAAATGTTAATAATGACGACCAAAATTTTAAAAGTTTTAATAACAATAATAATATAAAGGAGAACACATATTCTTGAAAGTTTTAACAACAATAAAAAAAGTAATAAATTTATAAGATATTGACATTGATTTATTTTTATTTAGTTATAGAATATTTAAAAGCATAATAAAAGTTTTATTAAAAATTTAAAAGCAATGGGTTTTGTTTTAGGTTTTAAATGGGTTTATATATTAAAACAATTAAGTTTTTTTTTTTAATTTTTCAATCTGCAGTACCTTATCACTGATAATTTGCATGGTATTTATTGCTCTACATGATGTTGCTGTCAATCTCTACATGCATATGGGCACCAATTCGAGCAGTAATACCCATCTCTAATTACATAACTTAGTTAATTAATATTATACATAACTGACAACTTACATAACTTATAACTTACAACTTACATAACTTACATTTTTTAATTATTCATAAATTACATAACATACATTAATATTATACATAAATTACATAACTTAGTTAATTAATATTATACATAAATTACATAACTTAATTTTATGTTCTTATACATAACTTACATTAATATTATACATAAATTACATAACTTAATTTTATGTTATTATACATAACTTACATTAATATTATACATAAATTACATAACTTAATTAATTAATATACATAAGTTACATAACTTACATTAATATGATACATAAATTACATAACTTAGTTAATTAATATTATACATATGTTACATAACTTATATTAATATGATACATAAATTACATAACTTAGTTAATTAATATTATACATAACTTACAACTTACATAACTTACAACTTACAACTTACATAACTTACATAACTTACATTTTTTTAATTATTCATAAATTACATAACTTAATTAGTTAATATACATAAATTACATAACTTAATTAATTAATTAATATTATACATAAATTACATAACTTAGTTAATTAATATTATACATAATTTACAACTTACATAACTTACAATTTTTTAATTATTCGTAAATTACATAACTTACTTAATTTTCATAATAAATAACTTACATAACTTACAACTTACATAACTTATACGACATACATAACTTACATAGCATAATTTGACTAATACACAACTTACATAATTTTCATAATAAATAACTTACATAATACATAACTTACGTAGCTTAGTTATACTTATTCCTAAATCCTAAACCCGTGCAATTTATTCTCAAGATTAGGCTTCAAGAAATAAGAAATGGACCGGTCTTGGATGAATTTGTCAAGGGTAAACGACGGTTATCGAAATGAAGTACAAACTTTTCTAGATTTTGCATTTCAATATGCAAGCCAAGAGAACATGATTCTTTGCTCGTGTAAGAAGTGTGTCAACATAAACTGGCATTATCGTGAAGTTGTATACGAGCATCTAATTGTTGATGGGTTTGTTCGTGGTTATAAACAATGGTTTTTTCATGGAGAATGCCCGCCTAGTACTTCCTCTTCAAGGATGGATGTATCTTATGATAGTACTGCCTACCATCAGTCTGTTAGAGGGGATGACATGGAAGGGATGTTGCGTGAAGCATTTAATATTCAGAGTCATGGTTTACAGTCGTTCCCACCTGACTTTCTGCCATCTGATGATTGTAATCTTGGTGGAAATGCTGGTGCCCAACCCGGAAGAAGTGTACATCATGAAGAGCCGAATGGAGAAGCGGAAAAGTTCTACGCGCTACTTAATGCGATGAACGAAGAACTATATGAGGGATCGAAATTTTCAAAAATGTCATTCTACATTTTTCTTTTCCAGTTAAAATGTTTGGGAGGGTGGATTGGGAACTCATTGACAATGCTGTTAGAGTTTTTGAGAGAAATGTTTCCGTTTGCAAAAATCCCTCAGTCTTGCAAAGATATGAAGAAAATTATAAAAGACTTAGGTCTTGGGTACAACAAAATCCATAGTTGCCCGAATGATTGCATGTTGTATTGGGGTGATCGGAGAAACCAACAGTGCTGTCATGTATGCGGCGAATCCCGTTGGATAAATAGAAACACAGAAGATGGGAACGACGATGAAAATGATGCACAGCCAAGAAAGAAGCCGGTCAAGATTTTACGATATTTTCCGCTGATACCAAGGCTTCAAAGGCTTTTCATGTCGTCGAAGACAGCGAAGTCAATGACGTGGCACCATGAAGGACGAACCGGTGATGAATTATTAAGGCATCCGGCAGATTCTTTGGCTTGGAAATCATTTGACAATAAATTTCCAAGCTTTGCAAGCGATCCAAGGAGTGTGAGGCTTGGCCTAGCATCTGATGGATTTAATCATTACAAGATCATGAGTACTGCATACAGTACTTGGCCAGTAGTGCTTGTTCCTTACAATCTGCCTCCGTGGATTTTCATGAAGCAATCTTCCCTTATCTTATCTATGATTATCCCTGGAGAGAAAGGGTCCGGGAATGATATCGACATTTATTTACAGCCACTTATTGAAGAGTTAAAACAATTATGGGCTGGTGTCGAGACATACGATGTGCTGAGAAAGGAGAACTTTAATTTACGTGCAGCTTTGATGTGGACCATTAATGACTTCCCCGCTTATGCCAATTTATCTGGTTGGAGTACCAAGGGTCGTTATGCGTGCCCTTGTTGTGCTGCACAAACATGTTCGCAATGGTTATACAATGGGAAGAAGTTCTCTTACATGGGACATCGTCGGTGGTTACCGGAAAATCATAGATTTAGATTTCAGAGTTCAGCATTTGACAGTACTGAAGAGTTCAGAGAAGCTCATTCGCAGAAAAGTGGATCTGAAATCTTGTTAATGTTGGAAGATATGAATTTCAGTTATGGGAAGATAATCAACCGACAAACACGCAAAGAAATAGAAGATCAAATAATGAAGCTGATGATAACTCCGATGAAGAGGATGATCCTAATGAGGCGGACTTGTGGAAGAAAAGAAGTATTTTTTTGAGTTGCCTTATTGGGAGCACCACCTTTTACAACACAATCTTGATGTTATGCATATTGAGAAAAATGTCTGCAAGAACATTGTCTGTACAATTTTGAATGTAGACGAAAAATCAAAAGACAATCTTCAGAGTCGACTTGATTTAGTTCAGATGGGAATTCGACCTGATCTTCATCCGAATCCACTTCCGAATGGTAAGTATCGGTTGCCGCCTTCTATTTTCTCAATGTCGAAGATAGAGAAAGAAGTGTTCTGCATTGTGTTGAAGGATATAAAGGTTCCAGATGCGTATGCATCTAATATATCTCGATGTGTTAGTGTTAAAGATCGAAGACTATATTCGCTAAAATCACATGACTATCACATCTTGATGCAAGATTTATTGCTAGTTGCTCTACGATGTTGTATTTCGAAGAAGGTGACGTCTTGTATAATTGAACTATCCAATATAATGAAATTCATTTGTGGCAAAGTTTTGGATGTTCAAGAACTTCAGAAGGTACAGGATCGAGCCGCTTTAACTTTATGCAACATGGAGAAAATCTTCCCACCTTCCTTCTTCACTATTATGGTTCACTTGATAATCCATCTCCCGCATGAAGCAATTCTTGGCGGACCCGTTTTCTATCAATGGATGTATCCCATAGAAAGGTGTTAATTACAATTTTTAAAATTTTCCTTCATTCACCTATGTATTTTTGGTTACAACTTTTGATAACGTTGTATACCGTGTTTAGGTTCCTATCCAAATTAAAGTCTTATTGCCGCAACAAGCGTTATCCAGAAGGATCGATTGTCGAAGGCTACTTGGCAGAGGAATGTATGACCTTCTGTTCAAGATATTTAGAAGATGTTGAAACAAGGTTGAACAGACCAAATAGAAATGCTGGACTCACGGATCATAACTTTGCCGATACTTATTTGTTCCAAAGTTTTGGAGAACCAATCGGTAAAGTTGAAATTGCAGAATTAGATGATTTATCGTGGGTTCAAGCACATCGATATGTTCTGTTTCACCACGAATCAATGGAACCTTTACGCAAGTAAGTTCTAGAAATTTGATAAATATTCATCATTTAAAAATTGTTTATAGTCTAACAAACTGAACATATTTTTAACATAGTGAGTACAAACAAATATTGAGATCTCGTTCGCGCTCCCGAAGAACACAACATCGAGATATCAATAAGTTGTTTACAGAATCTTTTCATGAATGGTTAAGCCAAACAGTATGTAATTGGAGCTTTCACCGACAAATAATAATATTTACTCAAAACATTTTTAATTACTCAGTTTACTTTCCATTCAATATGTTTGGAGTGGGAAGAACGTCACTGACGAAGTTAAATTGCTTTCCCAAGGTCCAAATCGGGTGGTTAAAAGATATAGTGCGTTCCTCATAAACGGATTCAGATTTCATACAAAATATCGCGAGAGATTGAGGAGAACGCAAAATTGTGGAATAGTGGTTAATTCCTCAATTACAAGTTATGCTAGTGCTAGGGACAATAATCCTGTGGAGGGAAATGTGGAATATTTTGGACTTCTTACTGACATAATTGAGTTGGATTACTACGGCAAATGGAAAGTTGTCTTATTTCGAGGTGATTGGGCTGATGTTAATACTGCACGTGGAATCAAGCAAGATCAATTTGGTTTCACAATGGTAAAATTCGATCAATTGATTCACACAGGACAACAATTGATTGATGAGCCGTATGTATTTTCTTCTCAAGTCAAACAAGTTTTTTACTCAAAAGACCCAACTGATGAGGGTTGGTACGTTGTACTCCGTAACATCCCTAGAGACTTGTTTGACATGGGCAGTGGAAGTAGAGATGACATTGACGACAAAACACAAACTTTGCCATTTCCAGAACAGAACTTAAACGAAAACATCCCTGGTACTAGTACACAATTTCAATGGGTCCGCCAGAATACGGATGAAGAGACTTACGAATTATAATGTAGTAAGCTTTTACGATTATCTAATTACATCTACGAATGATGATATTTCAACTCTTTTATATGGGATATTATTGTTGTAATTGTATACTAAGTTTTCAACTAATTTATTTGTATTGCAGATAAAATTCCTAGAAGAAAAGTGCGATCGCACCGCATTGTTCAAGGTACTCCAAACTCGGCGGAAACAAACAGCACTGAACAATAGACTGCTATTGGATCTTCGAATGTTCCGGTTACACCTGAGGAACCTGTAGAAGTTCAAAGTAATTTAACATTTAATTTACATGTGTGTTGACTTCTTGTTTGTTTTTTTTTAAATTTCGTATATTACAATACTTTTATTTTTCAGATGAAACTGGTAGGACGCGGAGAGGTCGCGGACGTACGGTATTGAGCGATTTATACGACCTAGATCCAGTCGAGCGTGTCCAAGTATCCAGTAATAGCTTTGGTCAGCCTGTTGGATCAGAAGCTTGCCTTTTAGTAGGATACATGGGCATTCTAGCACGGAATGCAAATATGTTGCCAATTAACTTCGAGTCATGGCATAAAGTGCCCGAGAGTAACAAGAACCAAGCTCTCGATAACATTAAGGTAACAAAACGTGTATGTCATTTATAATACTTGGGTTTAAGTTTCGTTTACATTTACTTTCTTAAGTTGTGTTTTTTGTAGGCGAGATTTGCTCTAGAGGTCTCCGATGCTTATGTAAAGAAGGCATTGGGAAAAAGATGGAGAGACCATAAGAGCACTTTAAAGAAAGACTATTTTAAGACAAAAACAACACTGGACGAGAGATTACAAAATGTCCCGCCGGGAATGCTGAGGTACCAGTGGGAAGAGGTCGTTAGATTTTAGGCTTCAAAGAAAGTAGATGTATGTGTAACTTATAAAATTTTGAAATTATTTTGGTGTATAGTATTTCCTAATTAATGTAGTAATAATTTCATAATGTAGGATCGTGAAGAAGTTGGAAAAAAAAGTAGGCAGCAACAAAAATTCACTCGCATAGCTGGGTCGAAAAGTTTTGCGTGTGTAGCTCATGCAGAGGTATTTTCAATTTTTATATATTGGAGGATGATAACTACTTACTTACATTAATATTTTTACTATTGTATTGTAGGAACTGTCGTCCGGTCAAAAAGTTGGACGCCTTCAACTTTTTGACATTACACATAGGAAGAAAGATGGAAACCCTATGACTCTTGAAGCTGCAGAAGTTATGGTACGTTTGCTTAATTAATACAATTTCACTTGTTTTAATTATTTATAGTGTTTATTTTCTAATGATTTATTTCATTTATTGTAATGCAAATATTGTTAAGTTATGTTGCATTGGGTTTTTTAATATATATTGCGTTCCTAACTATTTGATTTATTTTTTAGGAAAAATTAAAGGATAAAAAGGCGGAGTACGAAGCGATTGCTTCCAGTGATAGTTCTGTTCATATTGACGTCATTGATAACCGGATTATCACTGAAGTTTTGGGTCCTGAAAGGTATGGTCGGGTTCGATTTCAAGGATCTTTTGTTAACCCATCCCAATTTTTTGGATCTAGCTCGCAACAATATATGCCTTCGGGGAGTCGAGCCGAAGCTAAAGTTCAGAGGTTAAGAGACCAGATGGCTCGTATGCAAGCGACAACAATTGAACAAATTACACAACTTAAAGCGGAGGCAACATCGAGAGAAGCTGAGGTTCAAAAAAGATATGAAGAACTCCAGCTACAACTGAAAGCAGATGCAGCAGCGAGAGAAGCTGAGGTTCAACGAAAGTATGAAGAACTCCAGCAGCAGCTTAAAGTAGATGCGGCAGCAAGAGAAGCAGAGGCGGCAGCGAGAGAAGTACAGGCTAAAGCGAGGGAAGCAGAGGCTGTAGCGAGGGAAGCAGAGCAGCGTCAAAAGTTCGATGAACTCCAGCAGCAGCTTCAGAGTATGATGAAGATGTTTCAGCAGTCGCAACAGCCGCCGTCTTAGACTATCGTGTAAATATACTTCGATTTTGACTTTTAATTATCATTTTAACTTTTAACATTTTTGTAAGAATAATACGATTTTTATTTTATTTATTGATATTTATTATATTATTTGTTTAATATATTGATTTATTACTTTTGGCTGGTTTAGATATGATTTCTTTTGATTTGTTTTTACAGGAGGGCTGAAAATATAAAAAATTTTATTTTACAAATCTGCCAAAATTAGTGGTGTTTTTTTAAAAAAACGCCACTAAATGTGTTGGCCTTTAGTGGCGTTTTTGGTCAAAGCGCCGCTAAAGATAAGGGGCTTTGGCGGCGTTTGTGGAAAAAGCGCCACTAAAGATCATAGTCTTTAACGGCGTTTTTGGTCAAAGCGCCGCTAAAGATCAGGGTCTATTGCGGCGTTTGAGGGGAAAGCGCCGCTAAAGACCCTGATCTTTAGTGGCGTTTTTGGGAGAAGTGCCGCTAAAGATAAGGATCTTTAGCGGCGTTTAAGAGAGAAGCGTCGCTAAAGACCATTGTCTTTAGCGGCGCTTCTCCCAAAAACGCCGCTAAAGATCAGGGTCTTTAGCGGCGCTTCCACTAAAGCGCCGCTAAAGGTCTTAGTCTTCAGCGGCGTTTGTGCAAGATGCGCCGCTAAAGTTAGCGGCGCATTCATTAGCGGCATCTGTTGTGGCGCTTTTAAAAGCGCCGCTAAAAGTATCTGCGGCGCTAAAAAGCACCGCTAAAGGCCTAAAAAAGCGCCGCTAAAAGCCTGTTTTAGTGTAGTGAAGCTCATGTGAGCTATATAATGGGGAGCTCTTGCGAGCCAAATATTAGGAAGCTCATACGAGCCATAAACGGGAAGCTCATAAGAGCCAAATATCGGGAAGGTCGTGAGAGCAATATAGTAGGATACTCATAAGAGCTAAATAATGGGACGCTCTTGCGAGCTGTGGTATGTCCACAACACATACATGACCACAACCAATTCAGGAACCCTTAATGACATGTCATTTGTATCCATTGAATTTCCAAGGTTCAAACGGGACTTAGTACTTGTCGTATATGTGATCAATACTTATACATGGCAATTATAAATTTCACATGCATATCATTCAATTTAAACATATAAATATACAATTTAGTTACACGAACTTACCTCGACAAGTATACGTAGATTTGTAAGCTACTAATCCGATATTTTTTCTTTTCCTCAATCCAATTCTGTACTAGGTCTATCTAGACCTATACGAATGAATTTAGCTCAATTTAATACAATTCACATTCAATTTAGTCCAATACACTTTTTTGTAAAATTACTATTTTACCCGTATACTTTTAATTAATTATAATTTTGTCCCTAGGCTCGAAAAATGAAATTCATACAACTTAATCCTTATTACAAGCCTAATTTATTTTCATATATAACAATAGAAACCCATGTATTTCATAAAATTTAGAATTTTCCATGAATTTTCCATCTTTTCAATTTAGTCCCTAAATCATAATTTCATTAAAATTCTCTTTGCAAAAGTTGTTTATTTATCAACAACCTTTCATTTTCTACCATGAAACTTCATAATTCAACTATGCTCATTCATGGTAAAACCCTAACACTTTAATAGTTTTGCTAATTAATCCCCAAGATAGCTAGTTATGATCTTGAAAACATAAAAACTATTAAAATGGGACAAGAATACTCACCTAATTAAGAAAAATAAGCTTGTCTATCTTCAAGCTTCCATGGCTAGGGTTTCTATGTTTTTGTTTTAGGAAAGATGAAGAAAATTATATTAATTTAATTATTTATTTCATTTATTATCATTATTTTATCATTTTTCCAAAATTAACCTTAATATTTCTTCAATTTCTAATGATGGATCCTCTAAATGGTTTATTTTTCATATAAGGACCTCAAATTTTAAATTCCAAAGCTATTTGATACCTCTAGCTACTAGAATTCAACTTTTGCACTTTATGCAATTTGATTCTTTTCATCAATTTAGACATGTAAACATTAAAATTTCTTAATGAAATTTTCATACGATATTTCTATTATACTGTAGACTATAAAATAATATTAAAATAAATTTTCTTTCAACCTCGAATTTGTGGTCCTAAAATTATTGTTTCGATTTCACTAAAAATGAGCTGTTACAAGTGTTGTGCTTGTGTGTGTGAGGTTCTGAGTTAGAATCTTTTTCTTGGATTTTTGCCTAAACCCTTACCTTTGGACATTTTATTTATATATTAATTTTGTTCAACTGATGAAAGAATGAGGCTGATGGTTCGGTGGTAGGGTGTTTGTTAGCTTACCCTAAGGCTTTGTGTTTCAATCTTGTGTGTACAAAGTGGAGATGATTTTTGTTTCGAATTTGGAAGAAAAAAGCTAATGTGGTTAATATGTGGAAGTTAGTGGGGTAGTTTTAAAAGTTTTTGGTGAGGGATTTTCTCCTGAAACTCCTCCTTCACAACCATCCCACTCCCCCTCAATTTGACGTTCAATCTTCCACTTTCACCATTTTTTCCTGTTTCAATTTGCGTCCTTTTTGCTTCTATTTTTTTGAAATTGCTTTCCTGTGCACAACTTTTACGTTTTCTTCCTTTTATTACTTCAAATCCTTCGTTGGTGTAGTGTGAATTCCAATGACAGGTTCTTTTTTGTCGTTCTAATTTTTGGTGTTGGCTGTGTTTAGTAGGATTATTGAGTTGTGGTTTTGATTTTCGGAGAAGTTTGTGAGACGAATTTTCTTCCAACAATTAGTGAGCTTTAGGATTTTCTGCTGCAATCCGGGAGTCTGTGAATGTGTCAGAGCATCGTATTTGAAAAATGATCAGGTGTATATCGAAAAACTAAAAAAATAGTGAACGATAGAAAGTTGAAAACTGGTCTGTCGATGCCACACGGCCGTGTAGTAGGCCATGTCCTAGGCCGTGTGTGTCACACTGGCGTGTGTAAGGTCATGTGGGCCACATGGGCTGACCAGTTGGGTCGTGTGGGCCCATTTTCTGAAAATTTTCATCTAGGCCTGATTTGATCCATGAATCATAATTAACCTATTCGTAGGGTCCATACCGCTTAAATAAGACTTGAAAACAAGGTATATGTGAATATGCTTATATGATGATGTGTTTAAAGTATATGTAAAATATATATTTGTATGATATGATACTGGTAGTTCTAATGGTATGTTTTGGTTCACTATGTCTGTATATGTGTGTATATGGTACGATTATGTGAATTTGTATCTCTAAATCTATTATACAACCATGCATGTAATTTTATGGCAAAATTGATGTGTTTCTATAATATTTGATAAATCAGTTCTACAAAGCATGGACTTTCATGCCTTCTGTTTTATGATATTGTGTATCACCATGTCCTACATGTTTAACATTTTGATTCTGTATATGCATGCCATGACACTTTGCATGGGGTTTGAGATAATGTTGAAAGGAGGAAGATTCTGGCAGTTTAATGATCTGCATATTTTGGTGGTTTATCCACATTTTTGTCTAGTAGCTTACTTGCAATTATGGTGGCTTGACCACATATGATTGTTCTGGTAGCTGGGCTGCAATACAGTTGTTTGATCACATATGTCCAATCTGGCAGTTTATCTACAATATTTGGTGGCATTGACTATAACTATTCTATTGGTGTGATTTGGTTAGATGAGTTCTGGAGAACTCTATTTCGGTGTGTAGCGGAGTTGGTAGGACGTTTTCTGAAAAATTCGCAATATGATTTTCTGAAAAATACCGCATTGGCATAATCATGCATACTCACCTCTATTTGATTGATCATTATGAAATTTTCTATGATTTTCTGATTTGTATATTGTATTGTGTGTGATCTCAATTTGAGTTTCTGATTTCTTATAGTTCACCCCTTTGTTTTATTTCTGACCTTCCAGGTAAACGGTGAGGTTAAGATTAGATGGTGTGCGGGAGCTTGGAATCATTCACAGATAATTAAATAAGATAATTATGTTTTTAATTATTTTGGACTATAAATTTGTTTAGACTTTGTTTTTGGGCATTTCTTCATGAAATGGCAAAGCCTGGCGGGTTAACAATTTAAAACTTGATTTTCAAAATTAAAACTCTAAAAGTTTTCCACTACAAAATTAACCCCTAAAGAGTTTTTTTTATAAATAAACGAATAGTTTTAACGAGTGTTTGTTCTTAAGTTGGAAATGATTTGCAAAAATGTTTATTTTCAAAACACGAGTTTGAATTCAAATTTTGGGATTGAGATAAGTGATTCCGGATTTAAGTTTTTCTAAACATTTGTAAAAGTTTTGTCAAATTTCATTTATTTGAAATGCGCTTTTAGTTTGGTCGAAACAAAAGCTTTTAAAGAAGTTAATGTAATTCCTCAACATCCGTTCATAACTTCTAGGCCAGGTTTGGGGTGTTATAGGGAGTGTTACAATATATATAACTATAATTATTGGTCAAAAATCAAAATCAAATTTATTAATCAATTTGCTTGAATTGGCTTGATTTGGTGGCTTAAATAGATTTTAATAGCTAACTATAATAGATGATAAATAAATATACTATATAACTATGACAAACTATTATACATACTAGAAATCCTATCACACGCAGTGGTGAAGCCAAAAAAAAATTTTAGGGGGCGAAATTAAATTGTAAGTTTTACGGTAGTAAAAATGCAATTTCACCCATTTGAATAGTGTATATTTTTATAATTTTTAAAGGATTAAATCAAAATTTTATCATTTTTAGGGGGCCAAAGTACAAGTTTACCTTTACTAAAATTTTTAAATTGCCTAAATGAAAAATTTTCCATTTTAGGGGGGGTCGGGGTCCCTACCAGCCCCATAGATGTGCCCCTTATCACACGTGTATGCATGTGGTAATCATAGATTTAGAAAACAAATATGTGTTTAAGAATAACAAATAATAAAAAATGAAATGAATGGCTTGAAACAAATTAATTATAATAACACATAAAATATTTACAATATGTGTGTTCTAAATTATGCATGTTAAAATAAAAATGTATAGAAATATTGAAGTAATGCTTTAGTTGAGGCGTAAAATAAAGGTTTTACTGGTGCAATTGACATGGGTTTGAATCTCACCATATACATATTTTTATTGATTTTTTAAATGAAAAAGGCTAAAGTACAATCGAATTATATAACTTATTTTAATTACGGAAGAGTATTTTCATAATTTAACAACTAATATCATGTTTGTTGGGGGAAATTGAATAGAGCTATAATGGAATAGAACTGTAATAATAATTTAATTGTTTGGTTGAATAGAATAAATATTGTAATAACATAAGGAAAAAGACTTAAAAGACTAAAGTATCCTTAGTATAAATTTTTAAGTAAATGATTATTGTTATTGTTATTAAATTTTAATAGGATTATTATTAAATACAATTTAATAATAAATTAATTAATGATAATAATAGAATATATAATTTAATGACATTCTTAATATAATTATTATTAAAATATGAATTAATAAAAATATATAATATATAATATTAGAAAAGAATATACAATCTACTTTATTATTTTTAAATTGTAATGCATATTTAATGTGCTATAATATCATTAACGAAACAAATAATTTAATTATCCTTTAAATTGAAAAGCAAAATATTAGAAGTAATAAATAGCTTGAGAATTATATTTTACATCCAAACATAATATTCATACATTAACAAAAATTTACATGATGTCATTAACTTATATGCCATAATCTATATGTTAAATTTTACAACATCAAAAAAAGTTAATATCGACTAGTGAAGATAAGTGATAACTTCAAAAGTTGGATTGCCTCCCTTGTGCCATGATCGTGCAACTCAAGCAACATTTCGTTGGTGTTCCTAAAAAATACAATCAAGAAAACGGCAATAGAGAGTGAGAGCGAGTGAAAGAACCAACATGGTTCTTCTGCAAACATGGTCGAAGAACAAGAAGCTAATCGAGTTTCAAAAATCTTTTGATTGGATTCTTCATCTGCTTGGTGAGCCTTTTCTTCAAAAAATTGTCCTAGCCACACCAAAATCCTTCATTGGAGTCATTTAACTTGTTTATTAACACCCACTTACCTAACTCCGAATACCTATCGGAACTCGAATTTTTAAGTTTAAATTAAAAAAAAAAAAAATAAAGCTCCTACAGCCAGATACGCATTGCTAACAAAGTTGAACACTTGACACCAAAGCTTAGCATTGGGAAAACTTCCTTCCACTCAGTTTACAACTATTTATCTACTTTATCCGTAAGTTCCCAAGAAAAATAGGTCAATTTAACTTGTATCTTGATCCTTTTGGAAGCAGAAAGTATCTACGGAACACGCCTGTTCGAGAAGTTTGTTTGCTTGATCTTGATCCCCCTTGGCAAAAGCATCAACAGTCTGACAAAGAACATATAAAAGTTAAGAATATAAAAGAGATTGATATTGTATAAACTACATCGGACATTTGAGAAAAGTGACATTGTGCAATTACGAAAGATTGACATTTTGAAAACTCAAGACTTACAGCTGTATAATATTCTCCTTCATTGTGCCCCTATATTCCTTCACGGCTCTTCAAAGAACCTGGAAACTATCTTCTTCTTCATCTTTATATACAAGTAAACATCGAAACATCGAAACAAGATAAATTAGAATTCACATATAAAGTAAACATCGACCGATTAAGAAGCGTCCCCATGCTCTTATAAGTCAAGAGAAAGGAAAGGAATATTCATCAGTTCTAACAAGTTCAAACGTACCATAGTAAATAGAGAAATGTCATTCACAACCATTAAGAAACCTTCAAGATTATCATGTTCCGCAATGTAAACCACCATTAAAAGGCCAGCACGATAAATTGCACTAACAATGCTTAGTAAATGTATATATGCTTAATACGAACTCAAGATCCTCTAAAACGAGGACATTGTCCATAGTTCCATACCTTTTGCATGTTGTATCCACTACTATCTGCATATTAAAAAAATAAAACTTGATTAGCAGTTAAATAAACGAAATATTGACTCAAAATTCAGTTAACAATGATATATGATTTTGTATGAATTTGAAAGATGTAGGTTTATTGAGAACTGCTCGAATCACATCCCTTTCCAATCGAAATTCCTTTCCTAGCATCTTGAAAAGAAAATCTTCCATATCCTTGTACATAAGGTCCTCATTCTGACTATTGCATTCGAGTTTTTCACCCCAAAATAAAGATATTGGCACCTCCTTTGAGTCCACTTTCATAGGTTTGGTTCCCGCATACGAACCATTAGCCAAAGGGACAGATTTCATATACCCCTTTCCTAGCATGCTCGAAACAGTGCCTTTTGAAACCGGTCTCGCCTTTTGCTTCGGAGATCTTAAATCGCCATTTGCTTGACAATAACTCTGAAAACTATTACAACAAGATGACTCCATAAGTTCATCCTTTTTCCTATTGCCACTACATTCATTAGTAGCGGCTGAAACTGGTTGATCCGCTGTAAAAACCTCACATGCTTGTGAATAATTTTATGAACTTTTAACATGATCCTAAAGTTTCATCATTTTTCACCTTGTTGTTAGATTGATCAGTGGAAACTAAAGAAGGGATCCCCTGCATTTCACATAGAATTAAACCAGCCAAATTCGAATTTCGGCTAGCCTCACAGTAAGCAGAAGCGATGTCATTAAGAGAAAAAATGGATTCGAAAGCATCGAGCAAATTGTTCAATGCCTTCTCCTCATCCTTTTGCAATCCATTCAAGCTAGATATTGGATGGCTTCTGCATTCCCTTGAACCAAACATAGTATAAATTGGTAATCCGATTGAGAGGGATACTAACTCAGTAAAATATTTAATTAATATTATATATATAAGTATAGATTTACAACTGATGAAGTTAATAGAGTGTAAAATAAAATAAAATGTATAAAAATATTAAAGTAATGCTTTAGTTGAGTGATAAATTAAAAGTTTTACTAATGCAATCAATGTGGGTTTGAATCTCACCATATGCATATTTTTATTGTTTTTGTTTTAAATGAAAAATACTAAAGTACACTAGAATAATATAACTTGTTTTAAGTATTAGAGGGTATTTCCATAATTTAACAATTGAGTTGGTAACCCTATTAAGGGTGACACCGACTCAGCAAAACATTTAAATAATAGTATAGATAGATATGTATAGATATATACAACTAGTGGTATTCAATCGATTAACTAACCCGAACTACCATTAATCAAATTAATCGACCCTTTTAAACCCTAAACCATTAACCAAACCAAAATTTTTTCAAAACAAAGTTAACCGAACCAAACTTTTTTGGATAATTCGGTCGGTTAGCCGGATTAATTGAAATTTATATTTTTTTTGTTAAAACAAGTATAAAACATATAAAAAAATTAATCGAATTAACTAACAGATTAATTTGTACTTCCAAAAAATTAACCAAACCGGCAGAATACTTATATATTATAATATGATTTATTAAGTTCAGTTAATTCAGTTAACCGACCAATTTCAAACCGAATTAACCGTTAACCGAACTTCCAAAAAATTATTAACCAACCCCCAACCGAACTAATTCGGTTAACCGACCGATTAACCGAATTAATTTGGTTTTACCCGAAATTTGCACACTCATATATACAACTAATGAAAGGGATAAAGTGTGCATAATAAAATTAAAATGTATAAGAATATTGAAATAAATTTTTAGCCGAGTAGTAAATTAAAAGTTTTTCTAATGTAATTGACTTGGGTTCAAATCTCATAATATGAATATATTTATTGTTTTTTTTAAGTTAAAATACTAAAATATCCTCAAATGATAGTATTTATTTTAATTACGAAGAGCATTATCATAATTTCCTAATCGAGTTGGTGACCCGGTTGAAGGTGGCACTAACTCATTCAAGGGCTTAAATGATACTAGAAATCCTGTTACACACGTATACATGTGGAAACTACAAATTTACATCACAAATGTCTATTTAAAAATAACATACAATAAATACTCTTAAATAATATTATTTATTTTAATGACAAAAGGACATTTCCGTAGCTTCCTATGGAGGGTGACACCAGCTCAATTAAGAGCTTAAATAATAAGATAGATATACAATTAATGAAAGTAATAAAATATAAATGTATAAAAATATTAAAATAAAATTTTAATTGAAAAGGTATGGATTGTTGAATAGTAATTGATAATTGTTTTCCCTAACTTCTCATTTTATTATTTTAATTTTTTAAATAAATTATATTATTAATCAATGAAAAATATAAATATGATGTTAAAACTATTAAATTAGTTCAATTTAAAACTTATTATTAATTAAATTTGCGATATTCCTCGTTATATTAGTATTTTCTTCATAAGCACTTATTGTAGCAACTTTTTTTGTCAAATTTCAGGGAACATTTTATCAAAACTTGCAGTACGCAAATTACCCTGTAATATTTTACTTATTTATTAATTGTTTACAAATAATTAAGGCTTTTATTTTATTACTATTTTACTTATCGATTATTATTTTTAAATAAAAACAAATTTATTTCTATAATTTTCAGTGTAAAATACAATAGCACGAAAATACAACTAGTATATGTATGGCTAATTTTGCAACCATGAAAGCAATAAAAGAATAAAATTCCAAGTATTATAATGAAATCTGTAAGATAAAAAATAAACGAAAGTATCGGATGATTATTCCGGCATCTTTTATCTGAGATCACGACGGTTCGATGTAGTGGCTTAAGCCAAAATGAGCTGAAAGAAGAGAGACGTAAGTCAGCAGCTCTCCACCTTGCCTCAACGCTAGTGCATGTTCCTTCCACGAACAGTATTTGGCTGCATGAATCAGCATTTTCATCCATATATCAGACACTATTTCCCATATGCCATCATAATCATACCTGAATTGGTCCAAAAGCGCTAGCAATTGTTGGGCAACATGTAGTCCCCCGACTAGTACATTAGGTTCCGTGTCCTCAACTTGTGTCAAAGAACTATTAGTGGCAAGTAGTCCATTGGTAAAGAGCTTGATTGCTGCAGTTGTGTCCGGTGTATCTTCCGCAGAAAAGGTTGAAGCCATTCTTTGTCTCTCTTTTCTGATCAGATCAGGTTTTCTTTTGTCAGGTACAAAACTTTCTTTTGTGGTATCGCCAAAGTCTTTGGGTAGCATTGTTGGATGCACTAGAACAAGGTATAGCATGTAATCAGACAAGATATTGCTTATTCGACACGATGATGAGCGAACAGGTTGTCCCATTTGAACAGCATTGTAGTAAATCAGCTTGGTAGCAATATGAAAAATAAAGATCACGCGCGTTAAACCTGTGGGCATTCCTTCCCTTGCACCCTTTCCAAGTTCCAGAAATGGCTGCAAAGAAGCATCCTGATCTATTATTCTGAGAACCTGAGCACTTAATGAAGGATTGAGGCGTTCCTTTTTCAAGCCAGTGTAGATGAATTCCTCGAGATAATGCTCCAGTTCCACCCAACTGATAATACGGTACTTGTTTCGAAGTTCGTTGTTGTCAATAAGATTTATGAGCCCAGAGAAAATCCCAATCCCGCGCTTTGAGCAAAAATCCTTGAGCCAATCGTACTGTGCTATTTTTGGTGTTCCAGCCATAGACTTAATTGAACGCAACCTGGACGCAGCCAGCCAATGGTACAACTTATACAGCTTGCCACCAGCAATGCCAAATTCAGTCATGGTCCAATAAGACAAAAGGTCCAGAAGAGCTCCCAAAACATCCAGTAAAATAGCCCCTACCAACAGCAAGTAGGTCACGGCGATGTCAACTCCTGTTATGTCTCTTTTGCTCACACCAATATGATCCTGTGTTGAGAGAACTATCAGTACGGACAGAGCAGACAAAATGTAGAAACCGCGAAGAAATGCATTCAGTTTACGATGACGGTGCTGTATAGGATTCTTGGTGAAGAACAAATCATGAAAGAATTGCAGTTCAATTTTTACCAATCGGAAGGCTTCTTCCGCGGATTTGTCCTTCAAGTAAACATTGCCGTCGAGAGACTTCCTGGAAACTTTAAACGGGAGGTCCAAAAACAAGGGCCTAAAAAATTCAAACGACGTGCGTGCCGCTCGGAGAAATTTGACGTTTGGGTCCTCTACAAACTGTTTTACCGTCCCAGCCGACTCGTACAACCCCGTTCTAATCATTTGTTTTCTGCTTCAGAATATAAGGCACTCCGGAGCTGTTCACTGCATGCGGATCTCAGCGCCACTATCCTTTCCGCATACTTGAGAATTCCGCCGACTAATAGCGGAACAACCATGACATCAGGGTAGTGGAGGCTTCCATAAACCGGGACACCAACTGTTCGAAACTTGAAGTAGATGTACACTGCCTCTGCACCATTGGAGACTAGTCCAAGAAAATGTCTCAACCACAGCTCATTGTCTACTAAAGAATAAGCCGTGATGTTAGCTGGGCTGCCAAGATGCCACAGAAGGAATGGAACCCCAAGCACCACAACTGCACTTTGCTTTTCCAAGGTGCCCCTAAGAATGGTGGTCATAGCCACTGTTGCAACCCAATCAGCTCCCAAGTATATTGACCACACGGTCGCTGCTACGTAAGGTAAAAGTCATCCTTTGTACTTTTGTCGAACGTGTGCTGATATCATGAGAAGCAACTGCAGAGTAAGACTCAACAGAACCAAACACTGAACTTCCCATTCGCTCCATGCTTCTTTCAGCTCTTGGGAGGCTGGAAGTTTCTCCAGCGCCCAATTTTTAATCTCCACGTAAACAAGCGACAGAGCAACTGACAAGATTTTCAAACATGTGTAGAATTAGAAAAACTCCATTTAATCTTAATACATAAATTTATAAAAATAAATATTTTAATATTATTAAAAAATTATTCATCTACAAAATATCAATATTTTAATATAATATTTGAAAATGTCTTTTTTTTATATTAGAATTTTTATATAAATTAATATATTCTAATTATATTTAACAATTTGAATAACTAAAATTTGATTATAAAAATAAGTATATTATCTAAAAATTAAATGCGTAAAATCACACGAATTTCGAAAAAAAATTTGAATTGAATAATATAACTTTTTGTTGTATATTATATTATTCAACTAGTTTTCTTTCCCGCACAAGTTAATTGTGTATATAATTTTTTTTAAAATATAAATATAATTCTGCAATGCTATAATTACAGCTCCTATTTAAACAAAATGCAAATAATGATATGTTAGGGAAAATATAAAAAAAAGTAAGTAATTAGTAAATATATATTTTTTCAAGTTTGTAACATTATCATAATTTTTAAAATATATTAATGTTAAAAAAATTTAAATTTCATGTAAAATTTTACATATATTTTTGTTGATTGTTTTAGGGTTTTTAATTTTTTAAATAGTTTTAAATATTTTATAAAGTATATAAATTTTTAAAACATGTTTTTAGATAATATTAAATTTCATATATATCTTATTTTTCAATAATGTTTTTAAATAGTATTTGATTTTGTTTTTAAAATTTTTAATAGTATCTAAAAGAATTAAAATACGTATAAATACTTTAAAAAATTAAATGACGAATTAAATAATATATAATTTTTAAAAAAAGTTTTTAGTAGTATTTTTTTATTTTTTTAAAAATTTTGTATAAATTTTAAAACTTTTTTAATAAAAATTTTTAAACATTGACATATTTTATTTTTTAAAATTATGAAATTTTATAAAATCTAATATTTCGTTCTGATATTTTTTAAACACTATTTATTTTTAATTGACTAATTAAATATTATTTATTTAATTTTTTATTAGTATTTAAAATTTTGTATAATTTAATGATATATATATATATATATATAAATAGTTTTAAATTTTAGGGAGTTTTTTAAAAGGATAAATTATTTTGAATTATTTTTATTTAAAATATGAATGATATATCTATAATTAGTTTTCTTTCTCGTGTGCACATGTTGTTGTATGTATTAATTAAAATATAGTTTATTTATTATAAATATATAATTACCCTTCATTAATTTAAATATATTTTAGATAAGTAATTGAAATCAATAATTACAGTAAGAAATCATTATTTAAATTAAATAATAAGAAAAACAGTATGTTTTATTATAACTTTTAAATTAAATTAAATAATTAGAAGTAATTAAAAAAATAGATAGACATATATTAATGGTATATGTTTAAATATATTTATCTATTGATTTTTAAATTTAATTTAGATAAATAAATTTATCTACTTATCTTAAATTAAAATTAAATATTTATTTTTATATTATGTTTTATTTTTAAATTTTGAACTATAAATAATATATATTTTACATTAAATTTTATATGAAATTTACAATAATATTAAAAACTCTTCATTTTGTTTAAAAAAATTTAAATCAATATTCCAATAAAACTAATAGGAATTCTTCATTATTAGCATTTTTAGTTCGATTTGAATTTTTTTCAAGAAGAAAACATTGAAAGTCATTCTCCTATTGCAAAAGGATATGAATGATGTGGAATAACAGTTTCATATAATCTCTTCTCCTATTATTGATACAATAAGCGATCCAACCTTTTTGTTTCTCCGAATATTTTATGGTGCTGAAAAAATTGAATTTGAATAGTATTTAATAGAAATACATTAAAATAGATAGTTAAGATTAAATTCCTACATATTATAATATTTCTTTATATGGTGTCCAAATATAATTTTATAAACAAAACTACACCGAACCGTCCGCTATATAACTAAAACGGTATATTTTCCATTTCAGACCTTGGATTAATTACTATATAAGTCCTTAAACTTTTAGCCCAATTCTAAATCTATAGTTGCGGACTTTTACAGTTTAGTTCCTATATCATAATTAACTATCAATTCAATAAAATTAAAGAACCAAACTTTAATATATTTTTATACTAACCTCATAGATATTAATTAATAATATTTACATACTCGAATGTCGAAAATGAGATTCTGAAATCACTAAAAAACGGATTGTGTACTTAAATTATATTTTTTTTGTTAACATGGCACTGAACCATCGGCAATCAACGTTGATGTGGATCGCCACGTCTGCATTTGTTGGCTGACATGGCATTTGTTAATGGCCACGTCAATATTATTGTTAGTTTTAAATGGTTAACGTTGGTCAAAGGACTCCGTTAGTTAAAATTGTCGATTCAATGGCTCAATTGGGTGCAAAAGGTTGGAGGAAGTTATTTGATTTTTTTTTTTTGAAAAAAATTCAAGATCTTATTGTACCAATAAATATTTATTTTTATGTTATGTTTTATTTTTAAATTTTGAACTATAAATAGTATATATATTTTACATTAAATTTTATATGAAATTTATAATAATATTAAAAACTTTTCATTTTGTTTTAAAAAAATTAAATCAATATTCCAATAAAACTAATAGGTGTAATTCTTCATTAAAGTAAAATTATAAAAATTCATTGTATTTTACCCATTTAACTTTCCAATAAATTTTCATTAATATTTATAATATCACATTAAAATGAGCTAAGGTAATCATGTGTTATAAATTATATTACAAAAATAATATACTCAATTAATACTCGATTAATTCATGACATCAATTCAATTACACTGTAAAAATAAAAATAAAAAAGAAAAGAAATACCCGTATATAGTGTCATTGTTACAAGAAATGGCCACCAACGTATATGCTCAACTCCAAACCAAGTTCAGCTTTCACAGCCTTAAACAATTGAATTATCAAAATATTGAAGTTGGGAACATGTTTTTTTATACACATGGAATCAAACTAATCTCTAAATATAAGTAAAGAATTATATTTAAATGCTTTTATATCAAAATTCGACACTTTTTCCTAATTTCGCATCTAAATTTTTTTTATACACATGGAATCAAACCAATCTTTAAATACAAGTAAAGAATTATATTTAAATGCTTTTATACCTGAATTCGATATTTTTTTCTTAATTTCGTATCTAAATTTTTTTGGGTCTAATTTAGTACCTAAGCTTGACATTTTTTCTTAGGTTGGTACTTAATTTTTTCTGGGGTCCGATTTGATATTTGAACTTAACTATTTTTTCTAATTTGGTACCTAATCTTTTTTTTCGATTTGGTATTTGAACTTGTCAAACATTTTACAAATTACTCTAGTATACTACCAATGTTTTTTTTTTTTATGAGATAGCAAGATAATCCATGTATGGCTGACATGCGACAGGTCATATGATATTTTATTATATTTTATCTGTTCAATTACCAAATTAAGAAAAAAAAAATGTCATGTTCAATTATCAAATGTTATATTAACTAATAATAACACATTGAATATGTATGATATTAAAATAAAAAAAAATTCTGAGTAAAATGAAACTTAAATGTTTAAAAACATAATATTAAGAATTCTAAATACACTATAATAGTTTATCATAGTGTTGTCATCAATCTTAAGTTAGTATTAGAGATGAAGGTAATAAAGTATGTATAATAACTTTAATTAAGTTATAAATTTAAGATTTTACACGTTAATATATTTTCAATTTTTTGTTCTTTTAAATAAAAGGACTAAAGGGCCTTAAATAATAATAATAATAATAATAATAATAATAATAATAATATAGATAAAAAAGGGTGACATGTTGCAATGAGTGACATGCCGAATAAAATAATCTCTAAAAACAAGTAAAGAATTATATTTAATTAAGATTCTATATGCATTTGTACCAAAAAGAAGAAAAGCTCTATCATTGAAAAAGGGTTGCAACTTACAAAGAATAACACATGCAATCAAATTAATCTCTAACAACAACTTAAAAGAATTATTATTGAAAAAAAAATTGAAAAAAATTGTGATTCTACGTCATTTTTATTCTTTTCTAATAGAAGAATGACAAATCAGATTTTTTTCTCTCTTTATTTTTAGCATTTTTAGTTGGATTTGAATTTTTTTCAGGAGAAAAAAGTTAAAAATCAGGAAGAAAATCCGATTTGTCATTCTCCAATTGCAAAGAGATATGAATGACGTGAAATAACAATTTCATATAATCTCTTCTCCTATTATTGATACAATAAGCGATCGAACCTTTTTGTTTTCCGAATTTTTATATGGTGTTTTAAAATTTGAATTTGAATAGTATTTAATAAAAAATATTATTGATAGTATTTAATAAAAATAAATTAAAATAGATAGTTGAAGATTAAATTCGTACATATTATAATATTTCTTTATATGGTGCTTAGAGGTGATCATGGGCTGGGCCGGGTCGGGTCCAGATAAAATTTTAGGCCCGTTTTTTAGGCCCGGGCCTGGCCCGACCTAAAATAAGGGCCTAAAAAATTTTCCAAGCCCGGCCTGAAAGAAAATTGCTAAGCCCGAGCCCAACCCGGCCCGACCCATATTTGATTAAAAATAAAAAATATATATTTCAATTATAATTCGGATTAAAAGTCCAAAAAATATATATTTAATAAAAAGTATATTTTATTAAAAATAAAAATAAATATTTAATATATAATTCGGGCCGGGCCGAGCTGGGCCCAGGACAAAAAAGTCTTACCCAAGGCCTGGTCCGTTTCCTAAACGGGCCCTCTTTTTTGCCCAAACCCATATTTCGGGCGGACCGTCGGGTCAGGCTGGGTAGCCCAACCCATGATCACCTCTAATGGTGTCCAAATATAATTTTATAAACAAAACTACACCAAACCATCCGCTATACAACTAAAACGATATATTTTCCATTTCAGACCTTGGATTAATTACTATATAAGTCCTTAAACTTTTGGCCCAATTCTAAATCTATAGTTGTGAACTTTTACACTTTAGTTCCTATATCATAATTAACTATCAATTCAATAAAATTAAAGAACCAAACTTTAATATATTTTTATACTAGCGTCATAGATATTAATTAATAATATTTACATACTCGAACATCGAAAATGAGATTATGAAATCACTGAAAAATGAATTGTGTACTTAATTTTATTTTATTTTTTGTTGACATGGCACTGAACCATCGGCAATCAACGTTGATGTGGATCGTTACTGTTGACACCATTTTTTGATGAAAACGGGGTCAACTTGGGTTCTGAAAAAAATAAAAATGAAAGTGGGAGTCGCCACCAATCTTTTTTGATAAGGTGTGATCGGGTCACCTCGGAAAAATGGTTGTTTTTAATAAACAATTTAATTTTATTAAAACAACGAGTTTGATCCACGAAATTCAAAAAAACGGGTTCGGGAGTCGGTTACATAAAGGAAGGATTAGCACCCTCGTGATGCCCAAAATTGGTACCTAGTTGATTAGTTAATGTCTTGATGTCGAAAATTGAGAACTTGGAAGAATTAAAAATACGATCCTTATAAAAAAACTCGAATGGCATGGATTAAAATTCAAGAGGATATTTGGCTATTTGGTTAAACGAGAAATCGAAACCCAGCACATTAGGGCACGTTCCTCGAATTTCTAAACGCAAAACATTGCCTTATTTTGAAATTTTTGAAAGGATATTTGGCTATTTGGTTGAATGAGAAAAATCGAAACCCAGCACATTAGGGCACGTTTTCTCAAATCTCCAAACGCAAAATATTACCTTACTTTAAAAATTTAAAAGGATATTTAACTATTTGGTTGAACGAGAAAAATCGAAACCCAGCAGATTAGAGCACGTTTTCTCGAATTCCCAAACGCAAAATATTGCCTTACTTTAAAAATTTTTCCTTTTTGAAGTATGGTGTTAATATGCATAATGGAATAATAAATATGATAATATGAATGAAAATAATATGAGCAAAAAACGAAAAATAAAAATAAAAAAAGGACGAATCAATCATTTATATACAATAACAAATAAATAAATAAATAAACTAAAACATAAAAAATGGACATATAAATAAATAAATAAATAAATGAACATAAAGTAAAATAATAATAACAATAAAGGAAAATAGATAAAAATCATAAAATATGAAAATATGTTTGTACATATAAGGGAAATATATATGTATGTATATACATAAAATTATAAAAATATATAAAAACATGTACATATAAAAGTATGTATATATATGTATACTTTATATATTTAAGTAAAAAAGAACTATGTACGTATAAATGTATTATGTAAATGTATTTACGTGTATATATATATATATACTTTGAAATTAAAAAACATATGTACATATTTTAAAATTATTATATAAAATATATATACATATAAGTAAGTATATACATATATACGTATGTAACTATCATAAAATATAAAAAGTATATATATAGGTGTATATATATATCCTAAAATATGAAAATACATATATATAAAATACATATTTTAAAAATATGAAGAATATGTAAGTATATATATATTTATGAAAATAAAATAATTATATAGACACGTATAAAAAAATTATGAAATATAAGAAAAATATATAGGTACGTATATATACATATGTAGATAGATTATAAAAATATGTACATTATATAAAAAAAACACGTATGTATATGCAGCAAAAATTTCAAATTTAAAAAATATAAATGAGCAAATAACAATAACAACAATGAATAATAGCAGCAATAATATGGAGTTTGTTAAGAAAATAAACAAAATAACAAAAGGGATAAATTTAAAAAATTAAAACGAAATTCGGGGTTAAATCACAAATAAATAAAAGGGGAGGGACTATTCTGAACACATGCAAGACATGGAGGGAATAAAAGGGAAATTTGTCCTTCTCCTTTAAAACGACGTAGTTTCAGAAGGGACTAAATTGAAAACGCAATAAACTAACGGGGTAAATTTAAAAATAAAAAAACCTAATTGCGAAAACATTAAAAAGCGGAAAGGCTAAAAGTGCACTTAGCCCTTCCATTGAAAACACGCGGATCCCCCTGGAGTGGGTCGGGTCACACGCGGGTCAGCCTTAAAACGGTGCCGTTTTGGTGCCTGAGAAGGCTGCCCAAAACGACGTCGTTTTGGAAGCCTATTTAAGTCAGTTTTTTTTTTAAATTTTCATTCTACTTTTCAAAAAAAAACTTCAAAAAACACTCTCCCCTCTCTCTCTTCTTCGGCCGAGGGCCAGGGCATGGGCCACCGTGCCGGTCGCCGGCACGGCGGCGGGTAGACTAAAAGTTTCCCCTTTTTCCGCCGAATCGTCCCTCAACCACCCCGAGCACTCCGGCGTCGTCAAAAAGGTAAAAAAAACTCCTTTTTTTTCTTTTTGTTTCGAAATGAGAAAAGAAAATAAAGTAAAAAAAAGCGAAAAAAGAAAAAAGCAACCACCTTTCTCTGTTTTTATTTCTTTTTTTTCAAATCTTGTCAAAAATTACAAAAAGAAAGCCCCCCTTTTTACAAAACATAAAGATCGGTCCCCCCTTTTTTTACATTGCATTTCGGCTTTTATAGCCCTTGTTCTTGCTATTGGTGTCGATCTTGACTTGTTTGTAGGTGCAAGTTGCGATGATTGAAGCAGATGGCTGAGGTGACGTGCGGTGCGGCGGTGGTAGCACTGGCTGAAGAGACGTGCGGCGCATTGGCTAGGGTTTCAGAAAAGCTGAAACCTTAGTTTGACCAATTGTGTTGGGTAGTGGGCCTGGTTGAGCTTGGGGTGGATATTGGGCTTGTAATGGGTTAGGTCTAGGTTAATTAATTTTTTTGGTGGGTTTGGGTATTTGCTTTTGTAATTGGGCCCTGGGTCAAAAATTGGGCCCTACAGCTGCCCCTCTTTGCTCATTGTCGTGTAATGAGAATAGAGCAAAGACATCAAAAGGGACCAATTTTTGCCCGGCGTCGCTGAATCTTGACTTCTTCTAGCTCTTCTCTTCCTCAAGTAGTTTAATTCCAGTCCACTGTGTTTTGTTGCTTCGATCCATTCCACTGTAACTTTAGGGGGACGAGATTCGTTTTTTTTTTCGATCTGCTTCGCTGCCAATACAGGAAGGCAAGATCTGCTATCCTTAGTTTGCTTTGCTGCAAACTATGGTGTCTTTTGATCTGCTTCATTGCCAGTACAGGAAGGCAAGGCTGGTGTCCTCGATCTGCTTCTCTACCAGTACAGGAAGGCAAGATCTACTATCTTCAGTCTGCTCCGCCGTCAGTACAGGAAGGCAAGGCTGGTGTCTTCGATCTGCTTCGCTGTCAGTACAGGAAGGCAAGATCTACTATCTTCAGTCTGCTCTGCTGTCAGTACAGTGAGGCAAGACTAGTGTCTTCGATCTGCTTCGCTGCCAGTACAGGAAGGTATGACTGGTTTCTTCGATCTGCTTCGCCGTCAGTACAGGAAGGAATGATCTGCTATCTTTAGTCTGCTTCGCTGTCAGTACAGGAAGGCAAGACTGGTTTCTTCGATTTGCTTCACCGTCAGTACAGGAAGGCATGATTTGCTATCTTTAGTCTGCTCCGCTGTCAGTACAGGAAGGCAAGATCTACTATCTTCATTGATCTGTTCTCTAGGGAACATGACCTGTATAATCTATTTCATGGACCTAATTGTGCCTAGTGATTAGGATGACATGATCAAAATGAATCAAATGCCCCTAACTAGACGCGTATGAATGACATTTGAATGAATGCAGAATGTCATGAAAATGATTCCTTAATGTTTGAGTTGTTATTGCTTGTTCTTCATCAAGGCTTCATTACTAATACTTCAGGATGCTGTCTTGCTCGGTAGGTAACACTCATCTCTTACTTAACCAGATTGCCCCCATTGTAATCTTCAAGGTTCAATCCATTGTAATTTTGAGACATAAATTTTGAACCATCTTTCTCCCACTAAGTATAAGATCTGGCTCTTTCCCAAATCTTTCCCCCTGTAATTTAGGGATACAGGATCTGAATCTCTTTGGCCTTACCGTTCTCAAGGTGTTGTACCAAATGATTATGCACAATTGCAGAACTTCCTCTTCTTATCACTCAGTGATCATTGCTTGTTTGTTCATTGAAGTTTTGTCACCAACACGACATCTTGTTATTTTGTCCAACCAATGTTTTGACGACAAAATTCAAAAGGATTGTCTTAATTTAGGCTCTTCCTTCTTAGATATTTCACCCTTTAAACTTGGTGTTTTCTAAACAATAGTCCTGCTTCAGGTTCCTATATTATTTAGAAGCTTCTAGAGTAAATATGCAAAACTTCCATTGTGAAAGTATTATTAGTCCATTGATCATTATTCCAATGCAACATGTTCGCAAAAAGATCATAACAATGGATAAAAATGAAGCTTGATTTGGGAGCATAGCTCGAAATGAATAAATTAGGAACACGTATCTTGAAAAAGAAAGAACTATTCCAAGAACAACAAATTCAATATAAATAGTATGAAGGTTAGGTTCCCCAGATATCGTAGCTTGAACTTCTCTGTTCAGACTTTCTGAAGATCTTTCAGAGTTTGACATGTGTTTAAGAGATCTACAGGGCTTTGTCGATGCCCCAAGATATTGCCTACCCTTTCTTGTTGATTCAGGTATAGCAAGATCACCACCTGCCCCAATTTGATCAAAATTTGAGCTGCTTTGATCGCCTCATGTTCCATTCTAATCAAAATTTGAGCAGCCCTTTTCGGGTTTTCAACTCAAATTCCCTTTGGTCTCAAGGCGCCCTTTATGGATTTTCACCTTGGCCTCTCCTTTTCTCCTTTTCTTCTTTTTTCTTTTTCCTTCTCTTTTTTTTTTGAAATATTTTTATTGACTCTGAACTCATAGGATTAGGCATGTCCTCGTTATCCCTTCCAATCAAGATTGACTCTTTTCCAGATAAGGCCTTCCACATACGGTCCTTTCCAGCATGGCATGAAGTTCTTTTGTATGGGAAGGATCTTCTTCAATACCAGGTCCCTCTCGTGGAATTCTTTAGGGTGAACTTTCTCTGGTGAGCCTGCACCATTTGCATTTGACCACGATGAATAACTTTAAACTTTTCTCTTCAATCGGGATTGGATCCAAAACTCAGAGAGAAGGAATCTTGACCTCAATGAGCAAAACTACGATAAGCCAAGGCGTTGCCCTGGCAGAGTTGGTTTTTTTTTCAATACACTATTCACTTTGGGGCAACATGATGCTAATCTTGAACAGACTGCCAACTTTTGATATCATACTCTTGTTCAAATTTAGTGCATTGTTAGATATGATCCTTTTTGGCATTTCATACTGACATATGATTTTTCGAGAATTTTCTAACTGTCAACTTTGTGATGTTGGCATATGAAACGGCTTCTACCTGCGAAGATAAATCAATAATCGCTAGAATCTTCTGTCGAGATCGACCCAATAACCTTCATGCCCCGTATAGGGAAGGATTATAGATTCCGTTGATTCTTTATAGGGTAGGATCTATTTTTCATCTTGTTCTACCATCCTCAATAAGTTCGGAGATAGGCTACAATCCATGTCATCTTCAAAGTCGTGAGATCCCTCTAAACACATGTCTCGCTCAAAAGGAGATTTTGAGTCTGTAGCAGTGTCATTCATATCGTTGATATTCAAGGACCTATTGTAGGTGCCAAAAAATATACAAAGAATGTATGAATTTAAGAATAATTATCTGTACAGTATGATTATGAATGAATGATTGGTTTGGATGAAAATCCAAAAGTATGAAAGAATCAAAAATAATTATTCGTAAAGAATGAAATAATATTGGCTCAAAAATGATTGTAAAGATGCATTTCATAGTGACGTTCAGACATGAGCCTATTTCACAAAAGAGTTCTTGTTGCCTCTGGGCTGAAAGCAAGAAGTGTATTCTGAATATTACTCTAAGTAGGCTCTAAATACTACAGGGTCTCTTCTGCTGTCCCATTATTTAGAACACTTCCAGATTTATGAGGGTGAATATCTAATAAGATCTTTTCTTCAGTTGTTTCTTCGTATATGGCACTGATGTGACCGTTTCCCAACATTTCTTCATTCATCGCATTCCCCCCATTATCCATATGATTGAGTAGCGGGTTTTCTGCACTGACTGAATCCTCAAATTTGACAATGCCCATATTGATAATCCTTTCAACCAGCTTTTTAAAAGTAGTGCAGTTTTCTATAGAATGCCCCGTAATTCCCGCATGATAGTCACATTGAGCATTGTGTCATACCATTTGGGGTATGGAGGTTGTAAAGGCTTCAAGTAAAAATGGCAGTTTTCTATCTCCTTTAAAATTAGAAATTTAAATTTTGACCCTTCAAAACTTATAAAGTTTTAAATTAATAAATGATAAAATTACACTTTGTTCTTTCAAAAAAAATAAAATTTTGATTTAATCTTTTAAAAAATTATAAATATAGAAGTTCTTAAAAAGCTTAAAGGTATAAAAAACCCTCAAACTTTTTCAAAAAAACCAATTAAGTCACTGTTTTTGTTTCATTCAATTGGATATTTGAACTTTCAAAATGTATCAAAAAGGCCCTCAAACTTTTTCCCAAAAAAAACAATTAAGCCCCCCCCTTTTTTTTGCACTCAATTACCAAAATGCATAAAAAAGTCCTTTAACCGCAAACTTTAACAGTTGACCGTTAAAGTTAATTGTCCCTAATTTTTTAGTTAAAGCCACCCTGTGTCACAACCATGTTGTGACATGTGGCAAAAAATTATAAAAAATAAAAATGAATAAGATTTATAAAAATTATTAAACATTAATAAAAAAATATTAAAAATTAGGAAAAATATAAAAATTATAAAAAATTTATAAAATGCATCAAAAAAAGCCCTTTAACCATTAATTTTAACTGTTGACAATTAAAGTTAATACCCCTAGTTTTTTCCAGTTAAAGCCATCATGTGTCACAACACAGTATGGCATGTGGTGAAAAATGATCAAAAATAAAAATTATAGAAAAATTATAAAATGCTTCTCTTGGTACAATAATTTTTATAATTTTTTATGAATTTTATACTTCTTTACATTTATTATAATTTTCCTACGACTTTATAAAAATTTACAATTTTTATATTTTTTTTCTAATTTTAATAAATTTTTAATATTTTAAATTTACATTTTTTATAACTTTTATTGATTTTTATTTTTTATCATTTTTTGGTCACATGTCATGTTGTAGTTATGGCATGTGGTAACTTTAACTAAAAAAAATTAGGAGCGGTCAGCTTTAACCGTTGACTGTTAAAGTTAACGGTCAAAAAGCCTTTTTGATGTATTTTAGTAATTGAGTGCAAAAAAGACATGAGCTTAATTGTTTCTTTTTAAAGATTGAGGGCTTTTTTTTTATGCATTTTGGTAGTTCAATTACCCAATTGAGTGTAAAGAAAAAAGAGTAGGGGCTTAATTGATTTTTTTTGAAAAAATTTAAGGGCATTTTTTATGCATTTTAGCTGTTCAAATACCTAATTTAGTGCAAAAAAAAACATGAGTTTAAAATTTTTTTAAAAAATTGAGAATATTTTTTTGCATTTTAAAAGTTCAAATACTCAAAATAAAAAAAAAACTTAATAAAAAAGCATTAAAACATTTTACACCTTTAAACATTATTAAAATAAGCAACATTTATAAAATTATACAACTTAATTTCAAAGTTAGCGGTGTTTGGATTTGTTTGCTATGATTCACTTTTGTTTCTAATGCTTGCCTTAATGGTTCTTTAATTGTCCATTATTGTGTGCATTTGCGATACGATAAGGGTACCGCACGAGTGCGCGCGATTTCTTGAGTCTCCGTCTTCTTTTTCCCCGACAATCACATTGATAATGCTCGTTCCCATGACGACAAGTAAACGTATTAGTATTTTGTTGATAAACACAAAAGAAAAAAAGCTGTCTAATCGGAATGAACGGCTGATCCAAAAAACAAATAAACAAAATTAAAAGTTGCTTTCGAGTCCTGCAACTTCTTCTAATTAAACATTTAGCTATACTGCGCAACCTAACAATCGCGCGATCGAACATCAGACTTTCCAGAAGGCATATACCAAGACGGTAATGTGACAAAATCATATGGAGACATGTCAAGTGGGCCCTTTTTCACTTCACCAGAACAAAAGAAGTGGGTATTTGTTGTTTCTTTAATTTTCTCGAACGCCGTTGTGCGATCGTCTCCGACAAGCTATGGCATTGACTGGTGGCGAAAATATCAAGCAACATTATTGCTTGATTTTGACCTTAGGCGCTTAAATTTAAACGAAACGGTAACAAAGAGAACCGGCATGTCGAACAAAAAAAAAGAGCTTGTCAGCAATGTGAACTGAAACAATGTTGAGTTGGGAGGCAAAAACACAGATTCAGCAACTCCGGGATTTGATATCGTTAGGGGATGATGTTTGCACAGCCGCTACCAAGACTAAGTCGTTCAAGAAGGAAGTCTCCAATTTGGTACCGTTAGTTTATCGACTATCGCAAATGCTGAAAACCCTGCTTTGTTTCGTTACTTCACCTCATACTTCCCTTTACTTGCGCCCACTTCATTGCATAGTCAAAGAGGTTAAGGTTGGCTTTGAGCACGCCCTCTCCATTGTCCACAAATGCAAGCGCGGAAACCTGTTGTGGAAACTCTTCACTACCTGCAGCTATGCAACCCAATTTGTGGAGCTCTTCAACTGTTTAAATGCTTCTACCAGCGATATGAAATGGCTGCTTTCCATCTACATGCCCCAAAGTTGCTCGACGTCGACGTACGAGAAACCAGTTAAGGTTAAGGTGTGGTCTTGCATCGCCGCCGTCAAAATGGGGCGTGCATTGGAAGATCGCGTCCGGGCGGTGAAACAACTGGCATCACTTGCTGAGCAAAACGATGAGTATAAGAACATTATTTATGAAGAAGACGGGGTACCGTCTTTACAAAAGCTTTTAAAAGAGAAGATATCTTTGGATGCTCAAATCATGACTGTCAAAACACTTTGCCTTTTAGCTAACGAGGAGGAAAAGAAAAGGGTTATTATGAAGGAAATGGTTTCTACAATCTTAAGTCGTTTATCAAGAACATCAGCGATTTCTGATCAAATTCAAGCAGCCAATTTGGTTACCGGCATTGCAGAGCATAACCCAGAATTGAAGGAATACGCTTTAATCAGAGAGAATGTGATATGGCAGCTGATTACATTGTTGTCACCTGCAGATGATACTAAACGGAATCCGAAATTGAAACTTAGTTGTTCCAGGGCTTTATGGATGCTTGTTCAAGGGAGCATTTCAAATTGTAAGACATTAACGGAGACAAAAGGAATGCTATGCTTGGCTAAGTTGTTGAAAACGGAAAAAGATGAATTACAATACAATTGCTTAATGATTATAAGAGAAATTACAGCCATTGCTGAATCAAATAATGAATTTAGACATTCCACCTTTAAGAGTTCTTCTCCGGCTGCAAAGGCAGTTGTCGATGAGCTATTGAGAGTAATCAAAGAATTCGACAACATGAAACTGAGAATTCCGGCAATCAAGTCAGTCGGTTCATTGGCAAGGTCTTTTTCAGCGAAAGAGTGCCAAGTAATTAGTCCACTGGTGGCCCGACTAGGCGATGCGGACCGGGAAGTTGCAATGGAAGCTTCTATTGCTTTGCAAAAGTTTATCTGCCCAAATAATTACCTCTCTTGCGAGCATTCGAAGTCGATAATCGAATCGAACGGCGTACCATTGTTAATCAAGCTATTACTTGACGATGGTGATGAAAAGTTACAGTGCCATAGATTAACTCTCATCTGCTATCTTGCAAACCACGACAGCAATAGCAATGTATTGATAAAAGGAGGAGCACTGACAGCTCTTCAAACAACAGCTCCGACAGTCATGGCCCAACACCCTGAGTTAAAACAATTGGTGTCCCAGGCCATATGCAAACTACAATCCAACAAAGCAGACAAGCACCAAGAATTAGAAAACTCGCGAGGCATTAAACGGTTTATTACAGAACAGGGTAAAGCAGTTGTCGATTTGGTACGAGGTTTGAAGTTAAAGTTAGAGACCAAATGTGTTGGAGGGAGAGTAAATATCCAACTCCAGGGTTATTGGAAATCATACAAAAAGAAAATTTCAGGTGCAATACGTTCATTGAGGATGAGGAGAAGGTGGAGGGTTGTGAAAGCTAAAAGCGTGGACCTGGCATTAACTCTAAGATCAGTGATTGAGTATTCAGGGAAAAGGGTAATAATGAAGGAGACGGCATCAAAGCTTAGGGTGGTGAAGAGAATTGTTAAATCAATGGAGAAAAAAGAGATTAGACGAAAATTTGGTTTCATCATACATAAGATTTTTATATCTGTAATGTCTATATGTTACTCAGTAACATAATCAACCCACTTTTTTTTCGATCTTTTTTCTTCTCTATTTTTTCAATCGATATATGAGGTGAGATTTGAATGCGCGATTAAGTACAATATAGTGTGTTTAATTTATTTTTTGTTCCATGTTATAGTATCGCCACAATATCTAATTTTATTATCACCACTATTTTTATACTATCCGTAACTAAATCCCATCCAAATTAAAGCCGAAAAGAAAAATGAAAAATATCAAAGGAATAAATAAGGAAGAGTATGGGCGTGGCCGCCCACCTGCCTCTAATCTTATCTAATACATTGCCACTTGACTTTTACCTTCGATATTGAAATTAATTTAATGATCTATTTTATTCATTTTTTAATTTTATAATTAAATTAAATTAAATATATTTATATAATCTTATAAAATTACGAAATATAGTTTTAAAATTAGAAAAAAAAAGGATATATTAGAGAAGACTTAAATTTACTCAATTTAATTCGAAATTTTTATGAAAAATTAGTTTATACCGAAATTTACTTTATTTTAACTTTAGATGGTTGAGTGGGTTAGAATTTATCGAATTTTTTTTTCATCCTTAGAAATAATGGACATTTCGTTTTTCTAAAATCAAGAATAAAGTTGCACTTTAAATTTTAATTCAATTCGACTTAGAAAGATTGAAAAAAAATTTAAATTTTAAATTTTAAATTAAACGAATTGAGTTATTCAAGTTAATTCGAATTTTTTTTTTGAATTTCGAGTTTAAATTGAGTTGAGTTTTTAAATTCGAATAAACTGAATATCAAATTATAATATTTTACATTTTTACCTCAAATTCTGAAACCATTTTAGTTTCTTCCAAAACTTTTACTCCTTCTCACTTTTCCTCAAATCTACACTAAATTCATTTTCCCCTCAATTTTTTTGAATATTGTCCCCCCCAAAATTTTACTCCCCCATTTACTTTCTTGCCGAAATTTTACTCTCTCAAAATCCCAAAAACTTTTTATTTTCCCCCTAAACTTCTACTTCTCACCCTTTACCCCAAATCAAAAATCAAAATCATCCCAAAAAAATCTCTAAACCCAAATAATAATAATTTTATTTATATCTACTATTTATATTATTAAATTTAATTTCATATTTTTGCACTATTTATATTATTGAATTGTTTTAATCCTATTGGATCTTTATAAATTTCTGTTAAAATTGAATTATTGATGATGTCATAAAATATCATGTTAAAATTTTATGTTGGTATCAATTTCACATTTTATTTTTAGAATAACTTTTATTAAAAAATCACATTTTGTTACATTTATTTTATTTTTTAATTTCAAAATACATAGTGACAAAAATCAAAAGATAATTGAAGCAATCGAGCAAGCAAAGAAGCTAAACCCATATATAAAAAATTAATAAATAAATTATGAGGCGATGAAAGTTAATAACAAATTTGATTACTGTGGGTAATTTTGATTATGGTGGGTAACAGTGGTTATAAGGACCCAAAGTATTTTTTTTTTAAATTTAACTCAAACAAATATATTCGATTCAAATTCCATCTCACTTGACTCGATTCGAGAAAATTTTAAATCAAGTTAGAATGATAAAATCAGATTCGTCAACTTGATTAACTCAAAAAAAAATTCATTCGATTCGGTCGAATGCTCACCCCTATCTTAATCCTTACCATTCTTAACACTTCTTTTCATTATGATTTAATTTCTAAAATGCTCTCTCTAATTTCTAATTCATATAAAGATCAAGTAACTCATCATTAAATTGTTAAAGTGTTTTATATTAAATTAATTTTACATTATGTATATGAAAAATTATTTAAGATATTATTAGTAGAGATATTTATGAATCAAGTCGAAATCTAATGTCAAAAAAGAATTAAAACCGGAATCGAGCTTGGGTTGGTCTAGCCCACTCAAATGATATGTTTTATTGTTTAAAAATCATTAAAAATATTTTTATTCAAATTTAATTTTAAATATTTAAATATTAATATAATTTTTTATATATTTCTACATCTTTTATTAATTTGAATAGTAAAATAGGTAAGCCTAAAACAACCTAACATTAAAAGCTTAAGCCAAGTTCAGTCCAAAAATGGATCAGGCCAACTGAGTGAAAATAGATCTGTTCATGGGTCAAGTTACTCGGCCCGACCCGAAGGTCTGCCTAGAAAGTGAGATAATTTGGGTCAAAATATAGATTCAAAAAATGAGTTTAGACAAAAAAAAATAAGGTCCGTTTAAAAAATGAGTCGGGCCTCGGGTAAGACATTTTTGGCCCAGGCCCGACCCGAATTCACAAAAGGACAAAAAAATAGTAAAATAGGTAAGCCTAAAGCAACCTAACATTAAAAGCTTAAGCCAAGTCCAATCTAAAAATGGATCAGGCCAACTAAGTGGAACTAGAACTGTTAATGGGTCTGGTCACCAGGCACGGCCCGAAGGTCTGCCTGAAAAGTGAGAAGGTTTGGGTAAAAGTATAGGCTCGAAAAATGAGTTTGGGTAAAAAAATAAGGTCCGTTTAAAAAATGGGTTGGGCCTCGGGTAAGGCATTTTTGGCCCAGCCTCGGCCTGAATTCACAAAAGGACAAAAAAATCTGCTATTTTTTTATTGTTTTAATATTTTTTTCTTATTGTTTACTCCCTATTTTGCTACCATTTCACTATTTTGTTGTTATTGTTTAGATATTGTATAGCACTTATTTTATTGTTAATTTTGTTATTATTTTAGAGACATTTGCTTGTTAAGTTGCACTTATCTTAGTGTTATTTAAATATACATATTTTTTAAAATTTATTTTCAATTTGTTGAGAAATATTTATTTAATGTTTTTAGTACCTTTTAGGTATTATATATTTAAAAATTATATAAAAAATTAATACTGGCAGGCCGGGACTTGCAAATGAGCCTAAATTTTTTTGTTAAACTTGGCCTGAACCCGACCCGGCCCATGAACACCTCTAAGTGGAACAAAATACTTAACCTATGAACATATTTAGCTGCCAGTAAAATATTTAAAAAATAAAATATGTGACATATTTAAACCTTTTTATATGTCAAAAAATTTTGGGTAAAAGTGTATCAAATATTATATATTATGATACATTAATAATAAATTTAATATATAATTATATATGTTGATATTATGTATGTGATTTAATGAGTTAATTGTTAGTTGGTAGCATAAAAATTAATGCTAAATCAGAATCATTCATACGAGTCGCAAAATGAAGAAAAGAATGAATGTAAGGTAAGATATTATTTATTATTCTTACCTGGGCAAAGCATATTTTTATGGCGAACTGTTTATGGATTTGATTTTCTTAGCGTCCAATGTGAACGTACTCCGATCCTTGGCTCCACCAGCCAATCCCCAATGGTCTCATGACGTACCAAAAACATTAGAAAAAGCTTAAAGTCCACATATACACACATTCACAGAGCTTTAAGAATCGGTGGGCTGGAGACTAGAGGCTGGTGGATGAAGTACACTTGGCGTTATCTCCTTGATTGTTGATTTATCGGCTCGAGCTCGTGAACCCCTTATATATATATATAAGCTGATTGTACCAGGAATTTCAAGACCTTGAGCAGACAATCTCGTCCCATTATATATTAAGTACTGGAATTTTCACACACCATGGCTGAAGCAATAAAGCTCTTCTCCAAGTTACTGACTGACACTGATACCAGAAAAAGGCTGGCGGTCCCGGCAAAAATCTTGCCTGCCTTGCCAGATTTTAATGGAAGCTATGCGATGAAACTTCACCTTATGTATGGGACAAAGGCGTGGCCGATCATCTGCTCTGTCCGCAAAAATGGGTACAAGAAACCGGTTTTCTCCGGTGGATGGAGAAAATTTGTTATTTGCAACAATTTCAGGGTTGGAGATAAACTCACGCTGTACAAAGTGAATGATATTGATGAAGCGGGCTCTTCTTACTATAAGGTTGAAGTGGAGAAACCAGCCAAGCCATCTAGGGATATTTCTCTGAATCATCGAGTTGATAATGGAACCACTGGCAGTGGCACATACCCCACGAAGGTCCCCAACTTCGAATGTGAGAAAAAGCTATTGCTTAAGGACGCCGATGCACCAATCAAAGAGGAGGGAGCTCCTTTCATGGAGCCAGCTTATGATGCTGCGCCAGTCCCTTTCGCTAGTCACGTTGTTTCCAAACCACCGTGCAGGGTACTTGGTATCGACTTGAGTGAGGAAGGGAGTAGCGAAGCTCAATTCAAGACTGAAATGAAGTCCAGTGGCATTACCATGTGCATGGGTGGTGAACCACCACTGCACTCATCATACTATATGATCAAAGAAGAGAAAGAAATAAATTTCGTTGGCCCGGCCTTTGGCATTGGCACAAGTGAAGCATGTTGCAGAAGTGGTACCCAAAGGCATGGCTTGAACTTGGCTCCACATGCGGAAGAAATGAATTTGGATTTGACTTTGGCACCGAGGTCCATTGTGGAAACCATGGTAGGATGTTAAGAGAGCTACAGCAGCATGACGGGTTGCTTAGACTGGTATATGTTTAATTTGGATTGGAGATGATTCATTATAGTTCATTGGGTGTCAGCACTAAAAAAGCCTCATAATACCCAAGACTTTCCAGGTCGTTGACTTTGTTTTCTTTATCCTCCGGTGGATCCAACTCTAATACCAGTTCGTCGGCCCTTTCAACAACCCGTATAGATGGAGAGCTAAATAACTGTCACGTTATTTCATCCTAATCAGCTAGCCTGCGAGTTCTTTATAGAAATTGTGTGTGTTTAAACATTTTAGCTGTTTATTTTGCTATTAATTCTTGGTTCTTTATAAAGTAGATTTTATCTTCTACTTTATGAACACTGAAATTTTAATTTAATTGAATAATCCCAAATATTAAACCCAAGTATCAATTAACAATTTAATTTTCATAAAACATGAAGACAAAATTTAGAAGTAGAAAGTTTTGGGAGAGACTCACATGGCATTTGGGGACCCATATCTCCATTTGGTCAAGGGATGTATAACGCTCACCATTCATTATTATGCCAAAGTCTGGCGGCTAACTATTTCCTCATTCCCCAAAATCAAATCAAGAAAATAGAGAAGTATTTTATTAATTAATTGAAATAGTTATAATTTTTTTTCAAAATTTTTATTTATAGGCATAATAAGTATAAATAAAGTAAAGATTTGCTTCTAATTACTATTAGAATTTAAGTACATCAAAATTTATCTTGATCTTGATGGACATCCACTTAATAAAATGTTCATAAAACTCCCATTAGATGTCCATTTGTAGATAATGTGTCTCATTAGAGCCTTAATAAGATAAAAAACACCCTATGGGAAAAAATTCCTAATAAAGGAAAAAGAGTACACATATCTATAATACGCATAATATGTTACCTCATTAAAAACTTCACCAGAAAAATCCAATGGGACAATACCTCGATTAAGAGAAAAAGAGTACAACACGTATTTACTCCCCATGAAAACATCACATACTTTCTCATATTCTACGTGTTCAATTTTGAATACTAGTTTTTCAAATGACTATTTGAATGTATTTGCTAAGCATTTATATCACCATTCTTTTGAAAGTCATGAGTAAGAGAAAATTTTGAAAAATATATTTTGATCTCTTCAAGAGTTTCAACAATAATTATAACAAACTTTAATCATGATTCTTCTATAAAAACACAAATAGAATAAATGAACAATTTCCCGAAAATTTTAATATGCTTCTAGCATTCTAAATCCTTTAAGGATTTTAATATAAACTTTACAATACAATGATTCATAAAAAGTTGTAACAACAACCATTAGACGCAAGTTAAATCTTTTATGAACTATCAGTTTAATAATATATTTAAAGGTTATTATATCCACCACAAAAAAATATTTTTTTCATGATCAATGTCAGGGCTTAACAAAAAACTTCATATTTTATTCCGCCTTTGCAAAATTACTTTATTTGCACCTTCACTAGCTTTATACCTTTAGATATTTGGACTACTGATCTAAAAACTCCACAAAATTAATTGTACTTGAGTTGTATCTTTCTATTTTAAACATTGTATTCCATATCTATATTTCTCAATAGATTTATTAAAAGTTCTCCTTTTATTTCATTATTTCAACAATAATAATGCATGCAAAACCATTGTCGACTACTTTTATTATCGGTTCGACATTTTCTCGAATTGACATAACTTATCAAGATTTCTTATTTTCATTATGTTAATCTTCAATTTCAAGTACCTGAATCTATTTTGGAGTGTTACTTATTGGTTATGTCTTGGGTCTCTTCTAGAGCATCCACCTTCACTATATGACCATTTAGATTTATTATTTTCTTTTATGAGAATTTTCATATTTGGAGCTTGTAATAAGTTATCGTTGTTGAACTTCTAGTTCAAATTACTCTCCCCCTAACTCATTACAAGTTATTATTTCTCTTCTCCCTAATGTCGGTAAAACTATCGAATCAAAATAATAATCACAAATTATGTCATAACTAAATCTCCAATACATTTAAAACATATTAATAATACAAGAAGACTCATAATTAATAAATATTCTCAACTTTCTTTGAGTATTCACTCATCTTTGTTGTGGTGGAGCAATTGGAACATATACGCACATACAAAAATTCAAAGATGAGAAATATTTAGCTCTTGACCAAAAATTAATTGTAATAAAGAGTATTTATAATTTATTGGATTGATATGTATAACATGTAAATCAACATAATCTCATGTTGAAATAGGAAGTTTAGTTCTCATAAGTAATGGTTTAGATATTAGTTTTCATAAGTACTATTTTGACATTTATTACTAGAAATGTCTAAATCAATACGAAGTCTATAATGTCATTAAGTCAACAAAATAAATATAATTTCCAGACAATTATATACAATATTCACTTTAGGGAATATGCCATAATCTTCAAATATAAAAAAATTGATTATATTAGCCATCACAAATTTTGTGCTTTTTTAGATATTGATATATTAACTCTTCTAGAGCTTTCAACTAATTTTATACTATCAAATATTGGAATAATATTTGTTTGTTTCAGTACCAAATAAGTTAAATATTTTCTATCTATAATGATAGAATTCATTACTACATTCTCATGTCATTCCTCAAAGAATATTAACAGAAACAAAATATTTGGTCATACGCCATATATGTGGCCAATAATATGTCATATCAAATTGATAATATAAGTTATCTTTACCCTTTGAAGAGTTATCTTGAGAACTCTCATTATTCTCTTATTTATTACATTGTTTCCACTTTTAGTAGTTCATGATTATATATTTTATTTTCTTTATATTTGCATTCATTTCAGGAAATGCAACAAATCTAGTAGGATAAACTTCTAAACGCCTCCATTGATTCTTTATTTCATAATCACCATCGTAAACATCCGTGGATTTCAAATCAAAATCTATCTATTCATGTTGTCATGATTAGTCTCCATTAATTATAATAAAAATGATATAATACATAAATCATAGTAAAATAGATCTGAGTAGTTAAAGGCTCTAATGATTATCCATAGTGCGCAAACCTCAATTAAAATAGCAGCAACTCTAGGAGGTAATGACAATAGCAAAATTATGGATATTTTTGTGACTTGTGGGGAAAAAAACAATTAAAAGAGAATCATGCTGATAACATGCTATAAAATAAAAAACAAAGAATAAAGAATAAATAAAATGAGAGAGCAAAAAAGAGAATATATTTTAATAGGAATATTTAGAAAACTTCTTCAAAGTTTTTATTCATAAGTATAAAAAGTATAAATGAAGTAGAGATATACTTTTAATCGCTATTAAAATATCTTAATCTTTATGAACATTCACTTAATAATATATTTATAAAAAGCCATTAATTATATTCTCTCAAACATCACTTATAAACCCCTAAAGCCGTACGTACATTGGTTGCCCAAGCTCAAATTTAAATTAACATCATCCCCATGTATAGATTGATCAAGATTCCAATGCTCACGTATTACGACAGCTTTTTCTTTTTCATTGCAGTTTTTTCTGAGATTAACTTGATCGTTACTATTAGCAAGTTTACCCTTGTCGCCGTCAGATAAGCCAAAGTGCTTGAGATACTTATGGTCTCCTTTACGATGATCAATAGTAACAATGGCACCGAACTGCTTATTCAATACTTGTCTCTCTCGTTCCTTGCTATAGTTTGATTTGCTTTTGCAAGGAGTAGTACTCGTGGATAGATTGGTTGCTTTCTTCAATTCAACCCTAAAATGCAAGGAACTTGAATTGTCATCTTCCTCCTTGTGAAATGTAAGATGATCACCAACATTCAAGCCGTTCCCAAGAACAAACCTTCTCCAACCCCTAGAGATAACTGGTTTCTTATAACGCCCCTTTTTACGAGTGGTGCACACAAGCGGCCATTCCATTGCTTCGTACCTGACTAGCAGGTTCACGGCATGACCACCATGGAACTGAGGAAAGGAAGTTAATACCCTGCTTGGGATGGACAACCTTTTGAGGCAGTCGGTTGGAGTTAGTTTCTTTGAGAAGAGCTCCATTAAATTTGTTGGTGACACTACTTATCCGCTAAGTTCTTCAGTTAATATATATAAATTGTATCACTAAAGAACGTTTTAGACTTACCAACGCTACCGCGCGACCGTGTCGTGGACTACTAACGGTATCGCACGATCTTCTTCAATGGCTCTTTTTATTAGTTCTACAAACTAAAAGTCCTGCTCAAATCATTTGAATGGAGTGGGTAACGTTGAGGGGTCAAATTTTCAAAACAGAGAGAATGGTGCAAATGACGTTAGCAATGAGCGAGGATAAAAGGCTGCACGATCAAAAGCAACATGGAGACCGCCCACTTTGAACAAAGTCAATTATACTCAGCCGTTTAATTAGTGAAGCTTAATTTTTCTACTCTATTTTTTCTGTTTTGGTAGAAATTTTTTCTACTTTCTACAACTTCTGAGGAAAGTATCCAAAATCTTTCTACTTTCTAGAACCTATATCTATACCATAATTATTCAGGGTCAGTCTCTGACTGCCACACATCACTGTTAGCAATCTAATTTGTCCACGCAGGGGTAATTTAAAAAAAAATTAATACCCGAAATCAAATTATAAATTATAAGTTTTTGAAAAATTAAAGTATAATATTTGAGTAATTTAATTTTTCAAAAAATTATTTATCAAAACGAAATAATTACAAATACTAGTATTTTGAAAATCTCTCAATTTTAAAAGTTTTTTTATCCAAAAGTATCCTATAAAATATTATTTATTTTCAATGTTATACTAAAAAAAACTAAAAAAAATATATTTAAAGCATACAAGTGAATATTTAGTACACTGCCGGTGTGTTTTTTTATTCTACACACTCTTAGGATGCATTTAAATGTATTGTGGTGCGTTTAACTTACTTTTTGTCTCTCGTTATAATATCTAATCTCACCGCTACCGCCGTTTTTACACTAAATGCACCGCCCATCTAAACCAACCCTTAAAAAATTGCCATTAAATATTATTTTTAATAATTTACTATATTCATATAGAATACATATTAATCTATTAACAATGTACCAAACATTTTCCCAAAACATAGTAGTAATAGTTGTAACTTTGAAAAAAGAAATTAGTTTTTGGATAATATCCCAACTAAGTTGGTCAGCCAGTTAAAAAGAATAGTATAGATATAGATACACCAAGAAATGGAATTCATATTATTCATACAAGTTTTACAAGCCTGACAATAAATGCATTATTTGTTAATCGAAATTCTTGAATCTAAATCATAGAAGTTGAACCGCAGCGATGGTGGGAATTTTCTCTCGCAATTTTTGAGTAACAGCCACTCTAACAGTCATGACCCCTGCTGCAGGACCCGTGATTCTAACTTTAACTATTGGCTCCTCAATGGCAACTAATTCAAGAGATCCACCCGCTGCCCCCACCAGGTAGGGCCTAATCTCTTCAAGTACCTGGGATCACATACAAGTTCATAAACTTAACATTCCTACCTAACTTCTTCAAGTGCACACCAAGATTCGCAATGCACAATATTTTTACATAAATATTTAGTTCCAAATGAAACTAACAAACCAAGAGATGCATACCAAAAACAGGCCAATCAACCATCAGGACAATCTTGTACAATCATCCTAAATCCATGGCCCTCAATATGCAAAGCGCTAGACTAATCCTACATTACAGCACTTATGCATCCAAATATTCAATCATCTAATTTGGATTCCGCAAAGGAACAAAGGCTAGGTTGCTGAGACTTGACTAGCAAAGGAAACATAAGTTGACCACTAGATAAATCATACACAGACCTGGTTACAGTAATTTAGATAAGATGACATATGCCCAATTCAAGCAGTACTCTGGGAAGGGGTTAAACTTTGAGCAAGTGACCATCAAAGCTTACCCAAAAACTAGAAACTATACTACTCATCTTGCAAGGATTAAGAATACTAGGGTAATAATCTAAAGGAAACCCCTAGAAATTAATTGGATTTAGAAAACAACAAAATTGAAAAAAAATGTTGACTATTTGACTTATGTAGTTAGATTGTTTAATCTAAAGAGATGATTTACCATGATGGTTAGATCTAAATGCTACAATAAGGTAGAAAATAATCATAGTTTTCATGTTTGGCAACTTAATGGAAGGACTCAAACATGGTTTGCACTGGATTAAAATCAATACTGCAGATTAGAGCTTAAGTTTCTTAATTATACTGTTTCACTTGACCTATAACACCTTGGAAGTGAGAAACTTGTCTAGATGTCACAAGTTCTGTTTTCTTTTCAGTATTAAAATCTTCTATAATTACTCAGCTAGAAGAATGGTAAAGTTATCATCAAAGGTTTGAAACAAATCTTGAACTATAGGGTCTAAATCCAAGTATAAATCACACATCCTCAAGGTTTATATCACATCTTGTTGCTCCCATTGATTTAAACAAAATTTTGGCTAATTCCCTCAATCTCTTTTTTCCTAGTTAGCTGAACAATATAAAGCAAAAGGCAGACCTCTTTATATGCTAGCGATGGAAATAAAACACACATTTTAAGAGCTAATAAGGCTGCAATGACATTACCTTCTCAATATTTTCTTCATTCAGCTCAAGGCCAGTTTCTTCATCAGTTATAGGCTCCACTGCAACAATTTCAGGTATCTTTTCCATTAAACGTTTCTCAATACCCATCTTCATTGTCGTAACAGAACTCAGACATGAGCCACATGCTCCTTGGAGCTTCAACCGCACAACATTACCATCAATCTCATGTAATGCCACATTCCCCCCATCAGCAATCAGATAGGGTCGAACTTCATCCAACACGCTCTCAACATTCGCAGCAATTAGGGGCAATTCTAAGGCTGAATCAGGTGTGGCAACAGCCTTTACAACTGCATAGACTCAAAACAAAGCAAGCTTCCACAGATTTAGAATAAGTTCCAACATTCAACAATTCAAATGAAAATGGGAAGAATAAACTATATAAATCAAAAGGAGATTTAACCATTCAAAAAATATTCATGAACAATGCAATGAACATGATAGAATCTTTTGCATTCAACATATGCAGATAAATTAATATAACAACTATCATAATATCTTAATAGAATCAACCAGAAACTCGGAGGAAGAAGAATAAATAAAGCAATAGTAATCAATCGAGTACTGATAAAACAAAAAAGAGCCAGCTCCTGTTAGGCTCTTTAGGTCAACGAAGCTGAAATATCAACATCTAAGCACTTGCGACGAAATAATTGTCTCTAAGCAAACCGAGGTAATAGAGTTCGATATTAACCTAAAATTATAACAAAACCAATCGAAACGAAAGAAACTGACCTTTCCTGCGCGTGAGAGCAGGTGATCGGACCCGCACACAACGCCATGAGCAACGCCGCGCAGGATTACGCCCTTTCTCGAGCAAGACGCGGATGCCAAAGTAGCTAGAGGGCTGGGCAAATCGGAAATTATCATTACAATATACAAAATTCGAACTGAATTTTCAGGAAATATATGGAGAGATAGTTAGGAACCTTGGTAGTTAGGGGACGAGAAGAGGAGGGTTCTGGGGATTGATGGGCGTTGCAGCAATATGTAGGGCTAATAACTATGGCCTGCATCTCTTTCCTTTCTGAATTTTGCAAAATATATAGTAATCAATAATGAAATAGATTTGTGATTAATCACTCTTTCCTTTCTAAACTTCCAAATTTTCGTGGGCTTTTCGTTTCTATTGGATTTCTACTTTTTCAAGCTTATGCCTGGAATCAATCTGCATTTGTATTTATTTGGTGATTGTGGCAGAAATCCTCTGTTTTTGTGCAATATAAATTAATTCGTTATAATTAAATAAATTATTAAAAATTATAAAAACGTGTTTATTATATTTTTATTTTTTATTAAAAAATACTAAATTAATTTATAAATATTAAATAAGACAACAGCCGCATCGTATTATTAAAAATATTATTCATTTCTATTCTTAAAAACTTATTTTTGTGCATCAACATGAGACACATATAGCTCTCAATTAGAGTAAAATCTAGAGGGATAAGATTATATAGGGTTTAAATCAATTAGAACTCTCGATTATATATAAATTCTAATCTTAATTATTGATATAACATAATCTATGTCGTTTATTTTAAGAGCTCAACTATAAATAGAGATATTTCCCTTTATTTGCAATCATCTGATTATATGATTTATTCTTGAATTAAGAATATTTATTCAAATATAACGTATATTATTTTCTTGTGTTTTTTTTTTTTCATTTCGAGTTGTTTTCATCAATTTTTTTTTTAAATACCTTAGAAGAATATTACTCTACGACAGTCTATTTGAAGCGAGATTAAAAGTATAACCCATAACACTTGCATCAAGATGGCCCAAGTTCTCCTTCCCTATTACAATTTCATCTAAGCTCCACCATAACTTTTTCAAATTCTCGTAACTCTCCACATATCAATATAAACAACCACTAATCACCGCCTCTAAATTTTGTCTAAACAAAACTAACCATAATAAAAAGGAAAATTCAATCGCAGCTAGTCTGAACAACGAAACACCGATAAATTTCTTTAATTACATTGGACAAATACAAACACCCTCTCTCCATATGTTACACATGAACTCCCATAATTTTTACCTTTATACGACCAAATTACGAAGATAATAATACATTAAATGAGAAGAAGAAAAAAAAACCCAAGTAAGACAGACATTTTTATGAGATGGATGGAGATCTTTTTTCTTGTTTAATTAACATGCATTTCAGGAGGCATAAAGAGGATTGTGAAGAGTAGTGGGGGAGCCTTTCTTCTTGAAAAGCCAATCTCCAACCAAAGGAACAATGGGTTTCTTCTTCATCAACTTCCTTTCTCTTTTCCCTCCGAAATACCCTTCTTTCTCACCTATACTCAGTATCTGAGACAAGGTTGGGTTATTTTCCATTCTTTTCATCAACTCCTTTCTTCTCTCTTCCTCTCTCGCTCTATCTTCTGATTTATTTCCCATCTCCATACTCACAGTTCTGGGTGTTGTTGTCTCCGCCGCCATTTTAGCTGCCGCCGCCTCAGCTCTAGCCAACTTTGACATGTTCTTGTGAAGTTCAGCATTAAGTGAAGCCAACGCAACTTCGGTTTCGGATTCTCTCTCCTTCAGCAACTTCAACTCGGCCTTTGTTTCCTCCAGCTCAGTCTCGAGCTTCTTTAAGGTATCAAGAACCCCTTGATGATGGATACTCTCCTGGTCATCTTCTTTACGGCTTAGGGGACTGGGTGAAAACCATGTGATCTCTTGGCTAGGAGGGCGACTGTAAGTGTAAGGCTTTGGAGTATATATCTCTCCAACGAGAAGCCGCTCACCGAAGACAGCAACGGCTTCTTTGACTGAGCGGAAAGGACGGGAAGTGTCGACGTTGGAGCGATAATCTTTGGGTGGCTTTGACGACGGATTTGGGACTTGGGTTTCCATGGAAAAGCTGGAGATCAAATGAAAAAGCGCGCGTGCGTGTGTGTGCTTTGCGTGTAGACTATGGTGGAACGGAGGGGATATATTTGATAATGAGTTGGTTCGAGATTTCTTTGCTTTTACTACAAAAGATCACAGAGAGCGTAGTAGTGATTGTTTTTTGAAGGTTAAGCCTTGGAGGTGCGGGAAATGGACTGGTCAACTACTGGGGTAGGGTTGAATGGCGTACGTGCGGGATATCAGGGAGACATCATTAGCTTTAGAGATCTTTCCTCTATCAGACAGCTGCTTAATTTTAGGTGCTTGTACTGTAATGACAAAACTCGAACAGGACACTGCAACCCGAAAATCAAAGGTTTAATAGTACAAAAGTGCGATTCATTGTTGTCTGTTTGAGAACAACTAGATTGATTAAGCACCTACTAAGTTCTAGTATAGTTCATAGAGATCAATTGTGTACAAAAACATGGTTTACTGTTGCCAATTGTATACAAGTGTGGTATGGTTTAGGTATTTGGAGAGCCTCTTACAATGGTGAAACTTGTGAGCCTTTTTTGGCGACTTAATTAATTAGGTTTTGTATAACTAGTTTTTAACTTTGATCATTATCGATCAACCCTATGAATAAACAGGTTTCCTTACTTACTTAATTAATTACTTAATTAATTAACTTAATGTTTGAAAAATCATTTAATAACTGAATTTAGGTATAATTATTTGTAATTACATGATTCAGTAATTATTATAATTGATGGGTTTAACTGAATTATTAATTATCTTATAACTTTTTCATACAAACTTACATGATTTAAGTATAATAAATTACTTTTTATACAAGTTTGCAAAAGTTATTTTTATAGCATATAACAACAATTATATTTTAATTTTAGGATACATATTTTGTTTTTTGTTTTTTGTTTTAAATAATTATACATTCGTTATTGGATAAAAAATATTTTACCATTGAACACACCAAGTTCAAATATTTTAAGCATTTTTTTACCTAATAGCAAATTAGGTTTATAAATGCTCTATCATAGTCAATTTTATTCTTACATGGAAATTATAGTGATTGAACACTTTATAAAACCTCGATTCAATCTTATTCAATTTTAAAGTAATGATTTAAAATTCACAACTTCGATCTGCGCCTGTAACACTTTATATCCGATTTAGTTAAAGGATTCGAATAAAAAATGTCACATTCAGTTACTTCGGTAACCTACTTTTTTATCTCACTTTATTGAAATGGTAACGTAGTGGTAATTTTTTTAAAAAATATCAGCAGGATTTTTGCTTATTTTACATAAAAACTTCCTGCAAAATTTAGATTTCATAATATATCCATATTCAAATCATCTCCCAAGTCAATTCTCAACAGTTCGATATTCCGAAACATACCACAAACTAAGCATATCACATTAAAACCATTTAATTGACTAATAATATTATAGTTATTGCAATCAAAAGTTAAATTTTTCATGTCACACATACAAAACTATAGCCAAATGACTTTACTAAAAACCAAGTACATGCAAACTTGAAACAAAACAAAATATACGAACTTTATTGAGTCCAATATTTGTCGGTTGGATGCTAACAACTCTAAGTACAAGATCTCAAAATACACCTAGCTTGCATATGAAAACAAAACCTTACGATGAATAATTCCAATAGTATTACTATAACTCACTCAATATAGTATGAAATTTAGATGATTGGACTCAGTTGATTTGTTTCTTTCTTAGACCAATTCAAGTATGTTTCATGTCAAAGTTTATCCAATACATTAATATACACATGCATCCCAAATAAACCAAATTTGATATTTTAACTAACCAATCTATTTTAACGAACTTATTAACACTTTATGGTAACGAAGTATGTAACCTTATTTGATTTTGTCTCATTTCGTCATATCATATTACATTACCAATTTGAATCAAACCACTCTTCCTATTCAACATTTATGTTCGCTAATACATAACTCAGATTCGAACTAATTTACGGATCCTACTAATACTACAATTCGGCACCTAGTGCCTAATCGATACGTCTTGAACTAAACAAATTGCTCCCAGCGTTCATCAGTTCATCCGAAGCAATAATTGTGCCCAGCACTCGTCGGTACGTCCAATGGTTAATGTGCCCAACGCTCATCGACCTATAGTCAAAGTAGTTCTATATCGGTACTTTCGACATAAACAATTCGCACCCAGCACTCATTGACTCAGCCGAAGAACTAATTGTGAAAGCCACGGTTGGGATGTTCGAAGAAAATGTGCCTAGCGCTCATCGACTAATAATCGAAGCAATTTTTTTTACTCAATTTTATAAATCATTAATTATTCTCAACTTTGTCCAACAATTACTACAACAACCCATAGTCTAATTTCATTCACAGTTTAGTTTTCATTCTATTGATCTCAACAACAACAACACTTTCGTTGAATGTCATTTCATATAAAACATGGCATGATTCGTCTCATGTTCAAGCCAAATGCACAACCTTACTAAATTATACTATTTCAAATTTTATACAATTTAACTCTCTATCACAATAATCAATCTTAATATTGTAATTTTAGTCAGTCACTCATGTGTAACTTTCTTCGTTTTGCCAACTTACCTAATAATGAAAATAAAAGGGAAAATAAATAATAAGTTGAGTTGTAGTGATTCTTACACGGAATTTCGAATTATTCGTCGATGACTTTAGCTTTTTCGTTCGCTCTTGAGGAAACCAAGTCGTTGATAACTACAAATTAACATAAACAAATAACACCATAAATAATCAACCTAATTCACAATCAATTATTATCTCAAACAATTTTACATTTCATTCCATTCTAAGCGTCGATTTATAATTCGAATTTATTTCCCTCTATTTTAGACTCTCTATTATTGGTTTCTTACAAAATCTCATAACAACTCTACCTGATATCCACTTTAATTTCTCAGGTGAAAAATCTAACATTTAACTTCAAAATCTAGTCATTTTCCATATATACACTAAAAATCTATCAATTTAACATAGAAAACATAGATAAATCATTAATGGTAACTTCCTAAAACCTTAATAGTTTTACAAATTAATACATAAGTTAACTAAATTAAGATTCTCCGATCTCAAAAACATAAAATTTGTAAGAAAAGTATTAAATTGCACTAACCAATTTGTGGACTAAAACTTGAAAACCCTAAGCAAATTTTTTTTTGGCTTTCTTTCTTTTCTTTCTTTCGTGCGTGGGAGGATGGATAAGACAATCTTCTCTCTCCTTCCACTTAACTCATTTAAACCTTTAATTATTTATTTTTTATAATAAATAATAATAGTAATATATCAGCCCACTTTTTTTTGTCACATATTTGGCATGTTTCATTGCCATATTAAACTTTTGGACTATTAGTAATTTGAGTCCCTTTAACTATTTTCAAATTAAAATTTATAGCGATCTAACTTTATAATTTAATCATTGGACTAGATTAAATACTCAAATCAACTAAATTACTTATCATTGATTCAATTTATTTATAACATAAATTTGTAAATATTTTTATTAATTATTTACAGACTTGGTTCACTAAAACGAAACCCAAAATTGTACTTTTTGACACCATTGTACCTGGTTGTTACAGCCCCGTCCACTTTTGGATTAACACCATTTCAAAGTATGGGCTTCTCTTCATTAACAGTCAACTCCTCATCGTTCAAATCGTCTAGATCAAACCTAAAACCCTTCAAGATATGGAACCTAAAACATTGAGTTTTCACTCTTCTTTTATTTGATTTTTCTATTTCTTTCAAAATGAAACTCTAATTTTGATTATTGGTTTATTTGATGGATTCGCGGGGTCTTGAATAGGTTTGTGAGGGCCAATTTTGGTGTGGTGATGATAATTGAGAAAATTGGCTGATGGATTTTGATGAACGCTTAGTGAATGGAGGATCGTACTTACGAGAGAGGTGGAAGGTAATGGTGTTGCTGGTAAGGATGAGAGAACCAAGAGAATGTGTGTGTTTAGGGAGCAATTCCAAGAGTTTCCCCTCTTCTGCCTTCATGTTTTTTTATCTTCTTTTCAATGGTATGCCAAGAAGGAGAGGTACAAAGATAGTGATGAGAGTTATAGTCAGTTATGATAGACTAACTAGTAGGTGGGTACCTTGCCAATAGTGCAACTAGTGAGGGTGTCGTGATGGGATCAGTCAAGAGTAATGGCGATGATGGGATGTAATGGATGGTGTAGGGATCAAGCAGCAAATCCCAAAGTTAGAAACTTAGGGGGTCAAATTGTAATGTTTGTAGAAATTGGAAGGGTTTTTTTTTTGTAAATTTCGTAATTTTCTCATTTTTTGGTAATTTGTATTTTTTTGATATTTTGTAATAATATTATGATATTAAATAATAATTTTCATTTGATGTCAAATTTACAATTTTTTCTGAATTAACTTTCACTGTAAAAATATAAACTTGCGTAATGTGTTTCTAACATTTAATGTTTCTAATCAGGTCTTTCTATATTTCATTTTTTTTCATCTGTCTCTTTTTATTTATGTTCATTCTTTTTTTTTAACGTATTGTATAAATTTGGTATTAGAGATCAAATACATCTCCTTATTGTTATTACATTCCATATTTTTCTTTTTTCTTAATTTTGGAAACATAAATTGTAATCAATTTTAAAAATTATTACTTTTAATTTGATTTTAAATTTAATATTAATAAATTAATTATTTAAAAGTTACAAAGCAAAGCAAATTTTTTTTCAACATTCATACTATATAAGGGTGTTTTGTAACACCTCATACCCGACCCGATCATCAGGTCCAAGCTATGGGATATCACATTTGTTGTAGAAGCAATTATGATAATTTATATACAATTTCAATCACTAAACATTTAAATATGAATAATACATGTGTATGATATAATATACAATCATTTTCGGGTCGTATACGAGCTTACAAAAGCTCATTACTATCCCAGGATCTAACAATGACTAAACTGTAAAGTTTTAAAACTTTTTGGGCTAATGTCACGACTCTCATGGTTTGGTGTCACGACCTTGAAGACAGTAAGCAAACTTCGTAGCTTAAGGACCAAATTGAAAAGTTTTGAAAACATTACAGAGTTAACGCCGCGACCTCAAACAGGAGACGTCGTGATAAGGGGGCTAGTGTCGCAACATATAAGGAGTGGAGTTGCGACTTCCTTGGCAGAATACTATACTTCTTATTCCCATTTGTTTCAACCTAACATGCGACAACAATATTTGATCCTAAGACCATAAATGACTATCCACCATTTATAAAACATGTTTAACATGTCATTCCTAAATCATAAAAACCATTACCATGTATGAACTATCATCATTTTCATATGTTCATAACTTAATACACAAACTCAAACATTTTTAACTTATAACCAAATCTATCCTAGGTATATGTTATTTGACAAAATGAAAAGAACTTTACAAACTTCGTTGAGTCAATGGCTATGATCTGGATGCTAAGTTAACCTTTCGGGGCTTCGAGAAATACCTATACTTGCGCACGGGATAAACAAACCTTACGTTGAGCAATAATGCTCAGTGATACTTTCGTGATTCAAGATAACATGACATTAACATTCGAGAACAACCATATTGAGTTCAAATACAATGCTTATCCAAGTTATATCCTATTATGCCAAACAATTTCATATCATAAACATAGGTGAATACACATATACATATATACCATCATTTCAGTATTTACAATAGAAATGGCCAATACATACTAATTGCTAAGTACCAATTCTCATGTCTTAATAACATCCAATACCAATCATGAATAAATCACATGTACCTATATGCCATTGACATTATGCCATCCAAGTTTCATGTTCAACTCATATCATTTACTCATTTAACTTACCATCCAAATCTCTTTCTGGAGTCTATTGACTCATTCGAATTCGTTTTGGCCCTCATGGCTCGTTTCCAACCATTTTGCATAATCCCTTTTATTTATTATTTTTAACACGAATCACATATATGCATACATATAATTCCAAGTACATTTATCAATTCACAAACTCATTTCAATTTCATGTAATTCATTTCATTATCACATTCTATTATCAATCTATTTCATTATATTTTCAAGTTTCCAATTTCATTTATAATGTTTCATCCGATGAAACCCTAGTAAAACAGATTCAGATACATAGGTAAACTGCACCACACCAAGTTACTCATCCAAGCTGAAATTGTATCAGGTTACCCGTTTGGGCTAAACCTCTACCACATCACATCAGGTTACTCGTCCGAGCTAAACCTGTAATAAGCTTCGTACAATCACATATCCTTAACCTTTTACTAAGTTCACACAGGCATAAATTATACATATATTCATTTCCATCCCTATAATCTATCAATTTCACATGTTAATACCTTGTTATCAGTTACGTTTGCATTTTCACATCTTGTAATTATTCACATGCGCATATTTATACTCTATAATTGTTTACATTTACCTATCATACCTTGTAGACTGTACAAGTACATAACGATTTGCCCATTTCATTTCAATTCAAACTAATTCGTATAAATATATATCTTCACATTGAATTTCACAATTTCATCCCAATTAATCATTGACTCACAAATAACTCATACCATATGACATGTTTCAATTCATTCTCATAATACACATAATTTTCCATAAAATCATATGTACTTTCCATTTTATTCTATTCAGTCCTTTTTCTGGATATTCAATAACAATCACAACAAATCAATTCATACAACAATTATATACTCACCTCGATGATTAATCATTAAATAAACAAGTATATGCAAGCAATATTTCTATCCCAAATCATAAAGTACAAACCGAAATCTCATGTCACTCGTCAACAACTCTCATTTTTCCTCTCTCTCGACAACTCAGCGTCGTTTTTAGCTACGTAAAATCATACAACAAATAAACTAAATCAATTCTCATCCAGACATAAAGTTAAGCATATTTTACATTTTATCCAAACATAACTCTCGATTCCTAGCTTCGGGTTAAATCTGATTTCACATATTCTCATTAGGGACCTTATATTTCTATTTCTAACATAATTTTATGACATATTTTATATTTATTTGATTTGGTCCCTAATGTAACAATGTTAACAAACAAACTAAATTAACTTTATAATATAGTCCTTTTCATAATCTAAGCTTAAAATCTATCAATTTCAAGCCTATTTCATCAATTAATTAATAATGACAACTTTTTAAAACTTTAATAGTTTATCAAATTGGTACATGGGCCATCTAAATCAAGCTCTCATGATTATAAATCTATAAAAATCAAAGAAAAATTACTTAGGAACTTACTTGAATTTATGGCCGAAAGTCTAAAGAATTTCAAGCTTTTCTTTCTTTTTCACCTTCAATGGACGGTGAGATTTTAGGGAAGAAGAAGATCCACTAATTTTGTTAGTTATAGATAGATTAATACGTTATTAGTTTAATTTAATCATGCTTTATGCTTAATAAATATTAATTTATTCATAATTTATTTATTAATTGAAATATTCATCAAAATCCACTAAAATCTATTCAAAATTGGTTTATTAATCATTTTAGTTCTTTGAATAATTATTATCTAAGTTCCCGAGTCTTTTCCTAATTGAAAATCTATAGTGATTTGACTTTTACGATTTAGTCTTTGAACATTAATTAACTACTTTTTTCGGCTAAATTACTTAATTGAATTTCAATTTAGTTTTATAATAACTTTGTAAATATTTTTATTTTATATTTACAGATTTATTTTACGAAAACAGAATTTTGAAATTGTATTTTTTGATACCACTAAATTTTAGTTCGTTACATATTTTGAGGTTAACAAACAAGTTGCATCATTATAACTATTCAAGATTACATTGAACTTAATTTTTATAACTGTTGACACCATTTTTTTTGATGGAAAACGGGTCGACTTGGGTTTTGGAAAATGAAAACAAAAATGGGAGTCGCCACCAATCCTTTTTTATGAGGTGTGATTGGATCACCTTGAAAAGTGGTTGTTTTTAATAAACGGTTTAGTTTTATTAAAACAACGATTTTGGTCCACAAAATTCAGAAAAATGGGTTCGGGAGTCAGTTACGCACGAGGAAGGATTAGCACCCTCGATACGCCCAAAATTGGTACCTAATTGATTACTTAATGTCTTAATGTCGAAAACTTTGAAGAACTTTAAAAATACGATCCTTATATTAAAATGAAAATTTTTGGGAAAAGTAGCATATTTCACGTTAATCGAGAAAGAGAATCATATCCAGTAAGTTAGGACACAATGTCTCAAATTCCCAACACGCAAATGAAAAATGCTTATTTAAAAGATATTTTAGCCATCTCGGATTTAAAAATGAGATCACGACCCGTAAGTTAGGACGCAATTTTTTAATCCCAAGATCATTTAAAATTTGAGTTTAAAAAGATTCGTCATTTAGATTTATCGTGAAAATCGAAACCCAGTAAGTTAAGATACGATCCTCTCGAATCTAAAGACGAAATATTATTTATTCAAAACAAATTATGTTATGTCGAGTAAAATAAAACACTAAAATCGTAGTAAAAGATGTGAAAGCAATTTGCATTGTTGTTATTCATGGCAAAATCATAATGAATACAAAAGTATAAAATGATATGAGCAATAGCAACAATAATAAATAAACGTTAGTCCTACAATCATATAAAATAACAATGTATATAAACAAATAAATCAAAACTTTCATTCAAAATAATAATAAAATGAAATAAATAGTGAACACAAATAAAACGTAAAGGAATATATATGTATAGAAATGTAAATTAAAATATGTGTGTATACGTAAGTTACAAAATATATGAAATATATATAAAGTATATTTTAAAATATAAAGAAAAAATAAATATGTATGAAGTGTATGTAAGTATATAAATATGTATACATAATAAAGGTGTATGAAAATATATTTTATATGCATGTATTTATAAAAAATGCATATAGATATATATAGATGGTTTTAAGCTATGAAGTATGAAAAATATGTACATGTATGAATTATAAAATATATAAAATATGTACATATATATATGTAAAAATATGTATATATATATTTATAAAGGTTAGAAATATGTACGTGTATTATAAATATATATGCATGTATAAATAAATTATAAAATAGGTATGTTTATATGTATATATATATATATTACAAAAAATGTGTATAAGTATATGTAAAAATATATAATAATATATGTATATATCTATAAAAGCAATTATAATAATAATAATAATGCAATAACAATAATAATATAAAATTTGTAAAGAAAATAAACAAAATCACTAAAGGATTAGATTAAACATTAAACAAGATTCGGGGGTTCAAAGCGCAAATAAACGAAAGGGGAGGGATTGCTCTGAACACGCATGTAACATGGAGGGACCATCAAAGAAAATTACCCTTCCTTTAAAACGGCGTAGTTCGAGTAAGGACGAAGTTGAAAATACGAAAAAATTTTGGGTAAATTTAAAAGATCAAAAGAACCTAATTTAAAAAGCATTAAAAAAGCGGAAGGGCTAAAGGTGCAATTAGCCCTTCCGTCAAAAACACGCGGATCCCTAGATCAGACGGGTCGGGTCGCGGGTCGGATATCGGTTTAGACGCAAAACGGCGTCGTTTGAGGCCGAATGAAACAGGCCAAAACGACGCCGTTTCATTTAGGTATTTAAACTAATTTTTGTTAAAAAAAAATCATTCAGCCCCATTCCCTTTTTTTTTAAAAACTAAAAACTTCTCAGTTCTCTCTCCCTCTTCCCCTTTCTTGATCTCGGGTCCGGCCGAGGGCCACCTTGTCGCCCGTCGGATCGCCGGCGCCAGTGACGCCGTACACGGTGGCCGGCGAGTGGAGAAAGGCGTGCCCTTAGAGATGCCTATCTCCTAAACCCGAATCCGGCCTCAAAATGACCAAAAACGAATGGGAAAAGGCTGTTAGGCTTCTCTACAGTCGGTTTCCTCACCGGAGAAGGAGTTTCCGACGAGGAGGAAACAGCGACCCGCGGTGAGTCTCTTTTTTCTTTATTTTATTTTTTTTATTTCGTTTAAAAAATCAAAATAAAATAAAATAAATACAACGAAAAAAAAGAAAAAGTAAAGATTGCAATCGAAAACCCAGGAAATCACCTTGAAGCTTGATATTTTTATTATTCTGTTGAAATTTGTTTTCTTGGTTACAAATCGAAAAAAAAGAAAAAGAAGCCCCCCGTTTCTGATTTTTTCAATCGGCCTTATATAGCCAAAATACAAAATAAAAAATCTCCTTTTGCTATCCGTATTTGCTGTTGCTTGTTGGTGTTTGTTGCAGGTACTGGCGGAGCAGTTGGAACAGGTGAGTCGGTGGCAAGTGAGCGTGGTGACGGCTGTGAACAGAGGGCAGGTAAGGAGGGCAGGAGCAGGTGCGGCACAACAGGGGGCTAGGGTTTCTGCTAGGTGTTTATGTTTTGGGCTGATTGGGTTAGGCTAGTTGGGCCTGGGTAGTTTTTAGGTTAAAATTTGTTATTGGGCCCTGGGTCAAAAATTGGGCTTGTACAGCTGCCCCTCTTTGCTCGTTGTCGTGTAACGATAACAGAGCAAAGACTAAGAAAGACCAATTTTTGTCCAGTCTTTGCCGAGTATTGACTTCTCTTGACGCTTCTTTTCAAGTAACTTTATTCTAGTCCACTGTGTCTTGTTGCGTCGACCCACTCCACTGTAACTTCCAAAAGACAAAACTTGTAGCTTCAATCCACTCTATTGTAGCTTCAGGGGGTAAGGTCCATCATTTTGACCCGCTCCACTGCAACTTCAGAGAGACAAGGTTTGTGACTTCGCTTCCATCTATTCTACTACAACTTTAGGGGAATAAGATTAGACATGATAAGAATCACTATCTTCTGTCTGCTCCGCTACAACTTTAGGGGGATATGACTTGTTTTCAGTCTGTTCCACTGCATCTTCAGGGAAATAAGACTTGATGCGATCTACTCTGCTGTAACCTCAGAGAGATAAGATCCTTTATTTTAATCCGCTCCACTGTAACTTCAGGGAGATAGGATAGTGTCTTCGATCTGCTCCGCTGTAATCTCAGGGAGATAAGATCTGAAATTCTTTGGTCTGTTCCACTGTAATCTCAGGGAAATAAGACCTGATGTGATCTTCTCTACTGTAACTTCAGAGAGATAAGATCCTTTAATCCGCTCCATTGTAATCTCAAGGAGATAGGATTACTATCTTTGATCTGCCCCGCTGTAATCTCAGGGAGATAAGATCCTCTGGCTTCAATCTACTCTGCTGTAACCTCAAGGAGATAAGATCTGAAATTCTTTGGTCTGTTCCACTGTAATCTCAGGGAGATAAGACCTGTATAATAAACCTAATTATGCCTAATGATTAGGATGACATGATCAAAATGAAACAAATGCTCCTAACTAGACATATGTGAATGGTGTTTGCATGAATGCAGAATTTTATTTTCCCGAGAATGATCTCGCTTAGGTTATCACTACTCGAAGTTTATCAAGGTTTTGTGACTGACGTGCTACAACGCCTTCTCGCTTGACTGATTTTTGAAGGAACATTTAGCCAGACTGTCCCCATTGTAAACCTCAAAGTTATATCCACTGGGACGCCAAAATTTGTACCATCATTCTCTCACAGTAATCTAAGGGTAGAAATATGTGGCTTTTCTTCTGTCCTCTTTTATCACAATTCGGGGATATATGATCTGAACCGTTCTGGTTTCCTACACCATTCTCAAGGTATCGTACCAAAGTCTTATGCGCAAGTGAAGGCTCTCTTCTCCGAGGTAACCCCTTCCTATTGCCTTATGATCATTGCTTGCTTGTTCATTTAAGCTTTGTAATTAACACGACAGCTTGTCATTTTGTTCAATCAATGTTTAGACGACAAAATCTGAAAGGATAGTCTTTAACTTAGACTCTTCCTTCCTAGCTATTTCACCCTTTAAACTTGGTATTTTCTAAACAATAGTCATGTTTCAGGTCCCTATATTATTTAGAAATTTTCCAGAGTAATGTGCAAAACTTCTTTCCTGAAAGTTTTATTAGTTCGTTAATCATTATTCCTATGCAACATGTTTGCAAAAAGATCATAACAATGGATAAGAATAAAGCTAGTTCTGATCATGACTCAAATAAAACATCAAAGATGGCGAAAGAAAGGTAACAAAGAAGTGGATTGAGAATGTGCGTTTTCACAAAAGGAAAGGAAGAAAGAGAGAATGTATTTTCAAGAATACACATAAGAACTAGGTGCCCCAGTTATCGCAGCTTGAGTTTCTCTGTACAAACTTTCCGAAGACCCTTCTAAGTTTGACATGTGTTCAGGAGATCTGCAATACTCTGTCAATGTTCCAAGACGTTGCATATCCTTCCTTATTGGTAAAGCAAGATCATCATATGCCCCTGATCAAAATTTGATCCGCTCAAATCCTGATGTTCCAATCCTGCCCAATACTTGAGTCGTCCTTTTCGGGTTTTCGACTCAAGCCCTCTTTGGTCTCAAAGTGCCCTTTACCGGTTTTCACCTTAGCCTCTCCAAAGTCTCCCTTTTTTTTTTTTTAGGAAGCAAAGCGCCCTTTACGGGTTTTCACTTTGGTTCCCCTTTCTTTCAAGTGAAGTATTTCTTGACGGAGTCTGCGTTTACAGGATTTGGTAAACTTTTACCATCCATCTCGCATAGGATCAAAGCTCCACCGGAAAAGGCCTTCTTTACAACATAAGGGCCTTCCCAATTTGGCATCCATTTTCCTCTAAAATCTTTTTGCATAGGAAGAATCTTTTTTAGTACCAAGTCCCCTTCACGAAATTCTCGGGGGCGAACCTTTTTATTAGAGGCTCGCATCATTCGTTTCTGGTACATTTGCCCATGGTGAATAGCTCTTAGCCTTTTTCTTCTATTAGGTTCAACTGATCGTACCGAGATTGGATCCAATCGGCTTCATCCAACTGTAGCTCAGATAACACCCGTAGAGAAGGGATTTCAACTTCAATGGGTAATACTGCCTCCATTCCATAAACCAGAGAAAAAGGCGTTGCCCCAGTAGAAGTTCTAACAGATGTTCGATAGGCAAGGAGAGCAAATGATAATTTCTCATGCCAATCCTTGTAGGTTTCAGTCATTTTCCCCACAATCCTTTTAATGTTTTTATTGGCCGCCTCCACTGCACCATTCATTTTGGGACGATACGGCGATGAGTTATGATGCTTAATCTTGAATTTGCTACAAACTTCAGCTATTGTGCTATTATTCAAGTTCATCGCATTGTCGGATATGATCCTCTCAGGCATTCTATATCGACAAATGATCTCCTTCTTCAAGAATTTGCTGACTACTGCTTTCGTGACATTTGCATATGAAGCAGCCTCCACCCACTTGGTAAAGTAATCAATTACTACGAAGATGAAGCGATGCCCATTAGAAGCCTTTGGTGATATTGGCCCAATAACATCCATACCCCACATGGAAAACGGCCAAGGAGAGGTCATGACGTGAAGAGGTGAAGGAGGCGCGTGTATTTTGTCTCCGTAAATTTGGCATTTGTGGCACTTCCTGGCATAATCAATACAATCTCCTTCCATGGTGGGCCAATAGTACCCAAATCTCATGATCTGTCTGGCCATCGTGAAACCACTGGCATGCGTCCCACAAATACCCTCATGGACTTCTTCCAAAATTTTTTGGCTTCCACAGTATCCACACATCTTAACAGTACTTGATCCTTCCTTCTTTTATATAACACTTCTCCATCTAAGACATATTCAATGGCTATCTTTCTCAGAGTTCTTTTGTCATTCTCTGTCGCTTGATCAAGGTATTCCCGATTCTTCACATATTGTAGGATACTCTGATACCAAGGACAATCATCTTTTCCCTCCTCCTCAATATTGCAGCAATTAGCCGGGGTCTCAGAGATACTCATCTGAACAGGCCTCATTGCCTCAAGTCTATTCACCTGAATCATCGAAGCTAGAGTAGCTAATGCATCAGCCATTTGGTTTTCCTCCCGTGGGAGGTAATAGAAGGTGATATCGTCAAACTCCTCAGCCAATTCAAGAACTAGTTTTCTATAACCGATTAGCTTAGGATCTCTAGTCTCCCACTCCCCTTTGAGTTGGTATATCACCAACGCTGAATCCTCATATACTCTCAGTACTTTGATGTTCCGTTCAATGGCTGCACGAATGCCCATAATACATGCTTCATATTCTGCCATGTTATTTGTACAATCGAAGTCCAACTTGCTAGCAACAGGATAATGATCTCCACTTGGGGATACCAAAACTGCCCCAACTCCATTACCCGTAGCATTTGAAGCTCCATCAAAATTTAACTTCCATACGTGATCCATTTGAGGATTTTCTTCAGTATTCGCCACATACATCAAGTCCTCGTTTGGAAAATCGAAGTTCAAAGATTCATAGTCCTCCAAGGCTCTACTAGCTAGGAAATCAGCTATTGCACTTCCCTTTATAGCCTTCTGACTGACATATACTATATCAAATTCTGAGAGCAAGATCTGCCATCTAGCCATTCTCCCGTTCAAAGCAGTCGATTCCATCATATATTTTAAAGGATCTAACTTTGAAATCAGCCAAGTCGTGTGATACAACATATACTGCCTCAGTCTTCGGGTTGCCCAGATTAGAGCACAACACAACTTCTCAATTGATGAGTACCTCATTTCGCAATCGGTAAATTTCTTACTGAGATAGTATATTGCCCTTTCTTTCTTTTCCGTCTCATCATGTTGGCCCAATACGCATCCCATGGAATTCTCCAACACTGTTAGATACAATATCAATGGCCTATCTGGACTTAGAGGTGATAGGACTGGAGTATTAGCCAAGTACTGCTTTATCTTATCGAAAGCCCTCTGACACTCTTCATCCCATTCGCCCGGATTATGTTTCTTTAAGAGCCGGAATACTGGATCACATTTCTCTGTCAGTTGTGAGATGAACCGAGCAATGTAATTCAGCCTCCCTAGGAAACCTCGAACCTCCTTCTGAGTGCGCGGGGGAGGTAAATCTCGTATTGCCTTTACTTTGTCTGGGTCAACCTTGATCCCCTTTTTGTTTACTATGAAGCCTAATAACTTCCCTGATCTGGCTCCAAACGTGCATTTGGCCGGGTTAAGCTTGAGCTGAAATTTCTTTAATCTCAAAAATAACCTTTTCAAGACCTGAACATGCTCTTCTTCCGTTCTAGACTTCGCGATCATATCGTCAACATAGACTTCGATCTCCTTGTGCATCATGTCGTGAAACAAAGTCACCATAGCTCTTTGATACGTTGCTCCCGCATTCTTCAATCCGAAGGGCATTACCTTGTAACAGAATGTTCCCCATAAGGTAATGAATGTGGTTTTCCTCATGTCTCCAGGATGCATCTTTATTTGATTGTATCCAGAGAAACCGTCTATGAAAGAAAACAATGAATAGCCCGCCGTGTTATCTACCAAAGTATCAATGTGAGGCAGTGGAAAGTTGTCCTTTGGACTAGCCTTGTTTAAATCCCTATAATCCACACACATTCGTACCTTTCCATCTTTTTTGGGAACAGGGACGATGTTGGCTACCCAATCCGAATACTTGACCTCTTGTAAGAAACCAGCGTCGAATTGTCTTTTGACTTCCTCTCTTATTTTCAACACAATGTCAAGTCTCATTCTCCTAAGCTTCTGTTGAACGGGTTTACAATCCTCCTTTATGGGCAGACGATGCACCACAATGTTAGTACTTAGCCCAGGCATATCTTGGTACGACCACGCGAAAACATCCTTGAACTCTCGGAGCAAATTAATGAGGTCTTGCCTTGTCTTTGCGGTGATTTCAGTTCCAATTTTCACCTCATTTCCATCCTCTAGGCTCACTATTTCTAACGATTCCCTATGAGGTAGGATATGCTTATCCTCTTGTTCCATCATTCTTAACAAGTCCGGAGATGCATCATAATCTTCGTCATTTTCAAAGTCGTGGGATCCCTCTGAACACACTTCTTGCTCAAAAATAGGCTCCGTGTTTGAGGCAGCGTCACTCATGTCATTGATATCTGAAGACCTATGAGGGCATATCAAAGAATATACCAAGAATATAAATTTATGAATATGTTTGTGCAAAAGAATTACAAATGAAAGAATTATTTGTAAGACAATCAACCAAATGAAAAATATAAAAGGAAAAAAAAGTGACTGATCGAGATGAACGTAGACACGTATTTCATTAAAATAATGATATTTAGGCCCAATGCCTATTTCACAAAAGATTTCATATCGTTTCTAGGCCAACAAACAACAGGAATATTTTGAGCATTACTCTGAATAAGCCCTAAAGACTACAGGGATTTCTTCAACAGTCCAATTGTTTAGCTCGCTTCCAGGCTCATAAGGGCAGATCTCCAACAAAGCCCTCCTTTCCGTTGCTTCTATGGCGTTGGTATAAACATTTTCCAACATTCCTCCCATGCCGCTACCGGACACTCCACATTCAGAATAAATAAATCCTCCCGACACAAAAGATGTAGATATGTGGGGAAAGGTTAAAGGCTCACACTTAGCTTCATGTCCATTCAAACGTGCCCTTCTTCTCTCTTGTCTCTTCTCTACTTCTTTCTTCTTCTGCTTCATGTCTGGCTTGTACCCTAAACCAAATCTATCAAACTTTTCCTTCGGCATTGGTGCCTCAATCCTTCCCTGAAGATATTTTCCCAATCATTTCCCGGGTAAGGCTCCTCTTCCTACCATCAATCGCAATCCCATCTCAGTGGTCCTGGATATTTTGGTACTGGAATTCTATTTCCCTCCGCAATAAACATCGCGTTCACAAATTCTAACGACCGAAAAGAACATTCTAGTGCCTCATCGTTGATGTCCACATAAGGTGCATCGCTAGTCATCATTGCGATAATATCCTCCTCTGCATCTATTGTTACCAACCGATCCTCCGATACCAACTTCACCTTCTGATGTAATGATGAAGGTACTGCCCCTGCTGAGTGTATCCACGGTCTCCCCAATAGACAGTTGTAGGAGGGTTTAATATCCATTACCAAGAAATCCACTTCATAAGTGACTGGGCCAATCCTTAATGGTACCTCAATTCTCCCCATAACCTCCTTTTTTGTTCCATCAAATGCCCTTACTATGCTCTGGCATGCTTTCATGTGCGAACTGTCTATTGGTAATCGACTAAGAGTGGACAAAGGCAATACATTTAGTGCAGATCCATTATCAACCAAGGCCCCCAGGAGTGTGTACCCTTTGCATCGGACAGTAACATGCAGGGCTTTAGTAGAACCTCTTCCCCCGGATGGTATTTCATCATCACTGAAGAAGATAAAATTGTCAGCACCAATATTGTTGATCAGCCGATCCAGCTTGTTTACCGAAATATCGTCAGCCACATATGTTTCGTTTAGCACCTTTAATAGTGCATTCCGATGTACTTCTGAGTTTAAGAGTAAAGCTAATACAGAAATGCGGGCTGGCTGTTTGTGCAGTTGCTCCACAACACTGTATTCACTGTGTTTCAAAAACTTCAAAAACTCCTTTGCCTCCTCTTCTTTTATTGGTTCATTTACCAATGGTTCAACTTCTACTGCTTTCCCTTTCCTCTGTTCTTTCTTCCAATTCTCTTCCCTGGACGACTCTGCTTGAGCGTCATATCTTTTTCCATTGCGCGTGTAAGAACCTATTTCCTGATTTCTTTCTGCTTCTTTTCCCAAAATGGTCACATTACACCCGTAATTCCACGGCACCATTTTGTTATCCCTATAAGAGAAATTTGATGGTTTCTGGATTACAATTTTCGGTGTTACCTGAGCCCTAACCTCATTACCCTTAGGGCGTGAGATAATGACCACAAGATGATTTATTTTTGGAGCCTTTGTTCCCAACTCTGTCGCGCATATGCTCCTCATTTCTTTCGCATCTTCGTAAAACCTCATCTCCTTGTTATCCATCATGCTTTGAACCAAAGCCTTAAATCCTTCACATTCTTGGATTTCGTGCCCTGTTTTATGGTGAAATTCACAATAATTTCCCGTCTCATGCCCTTCCTCAGAATCTGAAATAACCAAACCTCTTTTCGCCATTTCTTTCCAGACCCGCTTCAATGGAGTTTTTACTTCAGCAATGTCAGTCTTGACTTCTTCTCCCGTACCTTCGCTAACCATATTCACCCCCTTATCTGTGTGATTAGGTAACGGATTCTTTGCGTTAGGTGAGTCGTCAAGTTTGACGACACCTAAATTGATAAGTCCTTCTACTACCTTCTTGAAGGCAGTACAATTTTCTATCGAGTGCCCAGAAATTCCCGCGTGATAATCACATTGCGCGTTCATATCATACCATTTGGATACGAGGGTTGTAGAGGACTCAAGTAACGAGGAGCAACAACATGTGCATCGAATAAAGTTTGATACAACTCCTTGTATGACATCGGGATTGGCGTGAATTGGGGCTTTTCAGTAGTTTGCCTAGCTCCCGACTCTTGTCTTGATGATCCCTGTTGATTAGCAACCACTTTCTTTGGTTGATTCACGGTAATTGACCTACCATAAGCATTCACATTATTCACTTCATTTTCTCTTTTCCTCAGGGGTGCCCTCCTATTATTTTCTCCTCCATCTATTTTTCCACTTTTAATGGCATGCTCAATCATTTCACCATTCATGATTATATCCGAGAAATTTTTTGAAGCGCTTCCCAATATGTGAGTGATGAACGGGGCTTTCAAAGTATTAATAAAAAGCGTCGTCATCTCTTTTTCCAAAAGCGGTGGTTGCACCTGAACCGCCACCTCTCGCCACCTCTGCGCATATTGTCTGAAGCTTTCGTTCGATTTCTTCTCTAAATTTTGTAGAGTTATCCTGTCAGGCATCATTTCTGAGACATGATTGTATTGTCTCAGGAAAGCCTGTGCTAAATCCCTCCAAGTAGACATTTTAGCTCGGCTCAGCTGATTGTACCACTTTGACGCCGCTCCCGTAAGACTTTCCTGAACGCAATGTATTAATAATTGATCATTATTAATATGCCCCGTCATTATTCTACAAAACATAGTAATATGGGATCCTGGGCAACTAGTCCCGTTGTATTTCTCAAATTCTGGCATCTTAAATTTGTAAGGGAGCACCAAGTCCGGAACCAAGCTCAGATCCTTTGCATCTATTCCATAGCTTTCGATGCTTTCTATTACCCTAAACTTCTCTTCTATCCATTTCCATTTCTCCTCAAATTGTTTTGGAAATTCCTCCTTCGCCTTGTCCTTTTCAACCATCTCGTCAAGATCTGGGACAGCAATATTATTCGGGCTATCACCGGGATTAAAGCCCGCTCCGGGTTGAAAATTCATTGGGATTGAAGCATCGCCTTGGAACTGCTGGGGCCTAACCGACACAGAGGGTCTCCGCGGATGCAGCTCGGTCTGTACTTGCGCATGCAGAGGCGTGAAACCTGGAGGATAAAGTGGTTCACCATTGTTTTCTTCTTCACTAACAATCACAGGACCTTTACCCTTATCTACTCCCTTCAATAATTGCGTCATCTTAGCCACCAGATCATTTTGGGACTCCTCCATCTTTTGCACCATGTCACGCTGAATCTTTTCTATTTGCTCTTTCATTTGCGCCTGCAACTGGTCTTGCATTTCTTTTGAAGTCGCTCTAGCTTCTCCAACCTTTGGTCCATAATTTTTGTCTTAGCTCGGGTGCCGTAACTTTGTTGGTTTTCCAGGTTAACTGAAATGATTTTATTCGATTAGGTTTTTAATGGTCATTAATGCATGTGATGTGATGCAATGCATGAAAAGAATGCAAAGAAAAAGAGGCACTGATTCTAATTCAACTTCATTAGAAAACTTTACTAGATAAAGAGTTTCTTTACATAAAATAGACTACATATATGGCTTTGCCCTTACACTCAAAGCCTTAACCTTTCTAAGAAGCCAAGCTAACTCTCGGCCCCTGTCCGACTCTAACTCATACTTCAAACTTAATAGATCAGCCTGAACCGCTAGAGTTTGCAGATGATCAGCTACTTCGCGCACTTGAGTCACCGCCTCTCCCATAATATAATCTCTTTCTCTAATCTGCTCTTGAGACCGACGGAATTGTCTTTGCCACTGCTCATTATTTTCTTCTAGAAGCTCTATCCGGATTTCACTATTTTGCAATGCATTCTCTAGCCCTCCTATTTGTCTTTTTAATTCTTCAATTTTGTCTAAGCTCGCCCTTAATTCAACCGTAGCATTACGATTACAGTACTGGTGAAGCGATCTTTCTAGTTCAGTTATCCGGACCTTCAACTCCGTCTTCTCGTCTTGGCAAACTAGTAGACTCTTTCCCAAGGCGACTTCTCGAGCCCGAGTATCCTGAAATTTCTTTTCCCATTGATTAGCTTTCATCTTTTCCTCCTGAATTTCTTGTCGCCATTGTTCTGGCGCTTTACCCAAGCCAGCAGCTCTTACCGACCTGCGCAACTTCTTGTAATCTGTCTTCAGGCTGTCCAAATCTTCTTCTGCTTTGTTCTTTCCTTTTCTCAATTTATCGGGCTCTAATCTTTGAATGTCCACATCCAGTCCTAACTGCATTTTTTCTTCCTCTAGTTGTTCTATCTTCTTCCCCAATTCTAAACTCTTTTTTTCGAATTCTTATTTGATGATTTCTATCTCAGAAGGCAAAACTTGTAAGTGTTCCTCTAAAGATCGAGCAGTTTCTGGATTTGACGCCAGGATGTTGTCGTTGATCCTTTGCTCACGCCACTGACCATACTCGGGGGTAATTTTCGGACCTACGGCTAAGATCTTCATTCGACGAGTGTGGTTCCAGGCACTAGATATTTCTCGAACCTTCTTCTTGTAGTTGTCCTCCCTATAGGAAAAATCACAATAGGCCAACCCCTGCGTTGCTGGTATAAATTGTCGTGATCTATACTATCTTGATACGAGTAGAGGAGCATATCCGATAGCTCCCCATATCCCGAGCAGCGGAACCCAGTCAAAATCTCCACATCGGTACAATATTTCATCAGGAATTAACCAAGAAGCCCTCCATTCAATATCTTCATCCTGGAGATTCTGGAGTATCTCTATCCATTTTTCTTCTGAAATATCATCCCGTCTTGGCGTGGCCACCAATTCTCCTAGAGGGGAGTAGCTATCAGAGAATACCCGATAAGAGACCTTTTCGACTTTCCAGAAGTGGCTATGGAACCATGCCAATAAGAGCTGCGCGCATCCAATAAACCTTCCCTCCCCTGCTTTTCGACACGCATTCAAGGATCTAAAAGTTTCAGCGAGTATTTCCGGAACCGGTGTAACCCCTTTACTAAGCCGATCAAACAAATCAGATACAGCCTCGTCTATGTGTCCTAAAGCTTTGGGGAAAACCACTAGTCCATAGATACCTAAAGCGAAAACATCGACCCTTTTCTTTAAGTCAGGATGTACAAGCACCAAATCTCGCAAACTCTTCCAAGGAACACATTTACTGTCGCCCTTCTGTTGGATCCGGGCAGCGACCCACTGCTCGCTCATCCCGGTGATGTTCATTAATTTCTTTAACAACGGAGGGACACAAGCGGCTCTGGAATAAGCCTTGTCGACTTGAATCTTTGGGCACCGAAGCAAGGTCGTATACTCCTCCACAGTAGGCGTCAAATCTACCTTCCCAAAAGTGAAACAACTGTAGGCAGGATTCCAAAACTGAGCAAGGGCTCGGAATAAATACTTGTCCACTTTGACACTAAGCAGATAAGGTAGGTCACCGTAGTTACAATAGAACAGCTGCTTGGCCTCGACATCCCATTGATCCCAGACTTCTTTCATTTCTCGAAGGTCATTCTGGATTACACTGATACGGGTAAAATCCCACAATTCTGACACGTACCCTTCGGTAAGACTATCGCCTTTCTCCCGTTGTATCGTTTCAGCCCATATTCGCACAGCCGCATTATCCTCTACTTTATCAACAAACCCCTTTTCCATGATAAGCTTTCTACCGAGAAACTGAACGTAAATCGACACCTCTTTTAGAATGAAGATGCCATGCAATCACAAACAAAGTAAATTAGCATTAAACACAGAATAAGATTTAAAATAAGCGACAAATAAATACAACATTCATTTAGGTAAACACTAAAAATTTGGAGTAGCTCTACCTAGGTCGGTTCCTATGGCTCATTACATGTGGTTTGGTTCTAAAGTAGGGTACCCGAACCAGCAAATTCCTCGATCCTCACCCATTATAGGCTCATACGGACCAAGTTCGATTCAGGGGGATACATTTCCCTATGGCCATGCGGAGATGAAAATCTCACGAAGACATAGGTACGGATATATCCCGAAAGCGATTCACTATCCCATGCGGAGGTGAAAACCTCACGAAGGCGTAGCTTCTCACTCCCACTTAAAGGTGTGACCAACGGTCATGCAATGCAATGCGGAAAGATACCAAAATTTAAACAAACAGAGCAATTATAAACCCCAATGATGATGATTATGATAAAGACAGATAAAATGTGATGAAAGGATCGTAATTTTAAATCGAATTTTCAATTTTTGACAAAAGACAAAAAGTAATCACCACGTGGCTTGACCCTCTTATCGGTGTCCCCAGTGGAGTCGCCAAGCTGTTGACACCATTTTTTTTGATGGAAAACGGGTCGACTTGGGTTTTGGAAAATGAAAACAAAAATGGGAGTCGCCACCAATCCTTTTTTATGAGGTGTGATTGGATCACCTTGAAAAGTGGTTGTTTTTAATAAACGGTTTAGTTTTATTAAAACAACGATTTTGGTCCACAAAATTCAGAAAAATGGGTTCGGGAGTCGGTTACGCACGAGGAAGGATTAGCACCCTCGATACGCCCAAAATTGGTACCTAATTGATTACTTAATGTCTTAATGTCGAAAACTTTGAAGAACTTTAAAAATACGATCCTTATATTAAAATGAAAATTTTTGGGAAAAGTAGCATATTTCACGTTAATCGAGAAAGAGAATCATATCCAGTAAGTTAGGACACAATGTCTCAAATTCCCAACACGCAAATGAAAAATGCTTATTTAAAAGATATTTTAGCCATCTCGGATTTAAAAATGAGATCACGACCCGTAAGTTAGGACGCAATTTTTTAATCCCAAGATCATTTAAAATTTGAGTTTAAAAAGATTCGTCATTTAGATTTATCGTGAAAATCGAAACCCAGTAAGTTAAGATACGATCCTCTCGAATCTAAAGACGAAATATTATTTATTCAAAACAAATTATGTTATGTCGAGTAAAATAAAACACTAAAATCGTAGTAAAAGATGTGAAAGCAATTTGCATTGTTGTTATTCATGGCAAAATCATAATGAATACAAAAGTATAAAATGATATGAGCAATAGCAACAATAATAAATAAACGTTAGTCCTACAATCATATAAAATAACAATGTATATAAACAAATAAATCAAAACTTTCATTCAAAATAATAATAAAATGAAATAAATAGTGAACACAAATAAAACGTAAAGGAATATATATGTATAGAAATGTAAATTAAAATATGTGTGTATACGTAAGTTACAAAATATATGAAATATATATAAAGTATATTTTAAAATATAAAGAAAAAATAAATATGTATGAAGTGTATGTAAGTATATAAATATGTATATATAATAAAGGTGTATGAAAATATATTTTATATGCATGTATTTATAAAAAATGCATATAGATATATATAGATGGTTTTAAGCTATGAAGTATGAAAAATATGTACATGTATGAATTATAAAATATATAAAATATGTACATATATATATGTAAAAATATGTATATATATATTTATAAAGGTTAGAAATATGTACGTGTATTATAAATATATATGCATGTATAAATAAATTATAAAATAGGTATGTTTATATGTATATATATATATATTACAAAAAAATGTGTATAAGTATATGTAAAAATATATAATAATATATGTATATATCTATAAAAGCAATAATAATAATAATAATAATGCAATAACAATAATAATATAAAATTTGTAAAGAAAATAAACAAAATCACTAAAGGATTAGATTAAACATTAAACAAGATTCGGGGGGTTCAAAGCGCAAATAAACGAAAGGGGAGGGATTGCTCTGAACACGCATGTAACATGGAGGGACCATCAAATAAAATTACCCTTCCTTTAAAACGGCGTAGTTCGAGTAAGGACGAAGTTGAAAATACGAAAAAATTTTGGGTAAATTTAAAAGATCAAAAGAACCTAATTTAAAAAGCATTAAAAAAGTGGAAGGGCTAAAGGTGCAATTAGCCCTTCCGTCAAAAACACGCGGATCCCTAGATCAGACGGGTCGGGTCGCGGGTCGGATATCGGTTTAGACGCAAAACGGCGTCGTTTGAGGCCGAATGAAACAGGCCAAAACGACGCCGTTTCATTTAGGTATTTAAACCAATTTTTGTTAAAAAAAAATCATTCAGCCCCATTCCCTTTTTTTTTAAAAAAAACTAAAAACTTCTCAGTTCTCTCTCCCTCTTCCCCTTTCTTGATCTCGGGTCCGGCCGAGGGCCACCTTGTCGGCCGTCGGATCGCCGGCGCCAGTGACGCCGTACACGGTGGCCGGCGAGTGGAGAAAGGCGTGCCCTTAGAGATGCCTATCTCCTAAACCCGAATCCGGCCTCAAAATGACCAAAAACGAATGGGAAAAGGCTGTTAGGCTTCTCTACAGTCGATTTCCTCACCGGAGAAGGAGTTTCCGACGAGGAGGAAACAGCGACCCGCGGTGAGTCTCTTTTTCTTTATTTTATTTTTTTATTTCGTTTAAAAAATCAAAATAAAATAAAATAAATACAACGAAAAAAAAGAAAAAGTAAAGATTGCAATCGAAAACCCAGGAAATCACCTTGAAGCTTGATATTTTTTATTATTCTGTTGAAATTTGTTTTCTTGGTTACAAATCGAAAAAAAAGAAAAAGAAGCCCCCCGTTTCTGATTTTTTCAATCGGCCTTATATAGCCAAAATACAAAATAAAAAATCTCCTTTTGCTATCCGTATTTGCTGTTGCTTGTTGGTGTTTGTTGCAGGTACTGGAGGAGCAGTTGGAACAGGTGAGTCGGTGGCAAGTGGGCGTGGTGACGGCTGTGAACAGAGGGCAGGTGAGGAGGGCAGGAGCAGGTGCGGCACAACAGGGGGCTAGGGTTTCTGCTAGGTGTTTATGTTTTGGGCTGATTGGGTTAGGCTAGTTGGGCCTGGGTAGTTTTTAGGTTAAAATTTGTTATTGGGCCCTGGGTCAAAAATTGGGCTTGTACAATAACTATTTAAATTAAACCTATAAATATAAAATTAATTTTAGTACTCTATAATTACTTCTTTAACTTATTTTTCTTCTCCATTAATGGAATTCAAGTTAAGTGTACCCAAAAAAATTGAATTTAAGTTAAAATTATAAATTGTAAAAAAATTATCATATATTAAATTAGTAGTTAATATTCATATTAAAAAATGAATAAAAATGTAAATATTAAATATAAATTCTAAACTATATTTTTAGAAAAATAGGATATTAATTTTATATTGTTGTGTTATGAATGGTAAGTATATATATTGTACACTTCCGTGTATCATACGATATGTAAATTAGTTATTAAAATATTTTTATTTTAATATTTCTAGTAAACAAAATGTGATAAACTTGTATAATACCCTTAAAGAATTTGAGAAGATAATTAAACATAAAACAAAAGGAAAAATAATATCAATCCAATAAATATGTAAAAATGTAATTTTATCATTTTAATAACTTATATGTTTATAATTTTTAAAGGATTAATTTAAATTTTTATCATTTTTAGGGGTCAAAATGTAATTTTATCATTACTAATTTAAAATTTCATAAATTATAAAAGACTTAAATTAAAAATTTACCATTTTAGGTATCCATGGGTCTCTACTAAACTTGATCATGGGTCGGGCCACCCGGCCTGGTCCGAAGGCCTGCCCACAATGTTGGAGGGTTTGGGTAAAAATATAGGCCCGAAAAATGAGTTTGGACAAAAAATAAGGCCCGTTTAAAAAATAGGCCGGGCCTCGGGTAAGGTATTTTTGGCCCGGGCCCAGCCCAGTCTGAATTCACTAAAAGACAAAAAAAATCTACTCTTTTTTTTATGTTTTTGAATGTTATTTTCTTATTGTTTTTTCCCTATTTTGCTATCATTTTACTATTATGTTGCTACTATTTTATTGTTATTGTTTGGATATTGTATAAAACTTATTTTATTGTTAATTTTGTTATTATTTTAAAGGCATTTGTTGATTTTGTTATTATTTTAGAGGCATTTGCTTGTTAATTTTTATTTATTATTTAAGTCTAAATATTTTTTAAAATTTATTTTCAATTTGTTGGGAAATATTTATTTTGATGTTTTTAGTATTTTTGATGTATTATATATATTTAAAAATTATATAAAAAATAATATGAAAAATTAATACGGGCGGGCTGGGTCAAGCCCGGATTCTATAATTTTTATCTGAGTCGACATTGGGTAAAATTTTAGGCCCATCTTTCGAGCCAGACCTGAGCCTAATAAATGAGTCTGAATTTTTTTAGTTGAACTCGGCCCGGTTCATAAGCATATTTACTAAGATCCACTACTGTTGAAGAGTACAGTAGAGCAAAAGCTTCGACAGCCACTGATTCATTTTCATCTTGAAGGAGCTCAAAGCCTTCAAGGCCAATTTGTTTACTGCAATAGTATCTATTAGCACAATCTGCCAGCAACATAATAACAATAATTAGAATCAAAATATTAATTTTTTCCTCAGGTTGTGGAATTTTTAATTTTAAGAAAAATATATATGATGATAATTTAATTTTGTAAAAAAGAAAAAGTTGATGAAGTTGGGTTAGTGATAAAGTGGACAACTTAGCAATTTTGAGGTCTTAGGTTCAAGTATTATTACGTGTGGATTCTTTTTATATTTATATTAACTTGTTAGTGATGTGTTTAAATATATTTTGGTTATTAACATCTATACTACTATTTAAAACCTTAATTGAGTTGGTGTCACCCGTCAATCGAGCTCCAATTTAGTTGTAAAATTATCAAAACCCCTTTAATTTTACCCAAAACATCAAAATCTTTATCATCTCAATTTTACCATTTCAACAAAGTCACATTTAGTCTTTATTTCAAAATTGTTTTTATAAATTTGTTACATAAAATTTTTACCTACATTGTAGGTGTACCACAATCTAGTGATAATTTATTGTATTATTGATTAGTGGAAATTACACGGTTGGTCACTCAACTTTCATAAGTTTCCATTTTGGGTATCAAAACTAAAAATTTTGTAAATTGGGCATTGTTGTTAACAACTATTTTCATTTTAGTCACCCAACTTTAATAAGCTTTCATTTTGATCACTCATTTTATCTTTTTAAAAATTAATTTTATCTTTTTAGAACTATTATATTTTTACTGGGAAAAACCAAAGGTTTTATAAGAACCTTGGATTTTTACAAGAAAAACCATTTTATCTTTTTAATTTTTTTTCTATATTAGAATTAGTTTTATATTTTCCAATAAAAGGAAAAACAGTTGATTTTACATTGAATTATTTGTTTTTTTATAGAGAATAACTTATTTTCTTTTTAAGTTTCCTTTATTTTTTTTCATTGTTTAGAATTAATTTTAGTTTTTCTCAATGAAAGGGGAAAACTTAGGTTTCATCTTCATAGTTGGATAACTCAATTTCTTGTAAAAACTCAAGTTTTTTTAAAAAATAAAATAAAGTTATTTTTTTAAAAAAAGTAAACAAGTGACTCAAATGAAAACTTATTAAAGTTGGGTGACTAAAATCAGTGTACTATTATATTGAATTAACGAGTGTGACCAAAATGAAAACTTATAAAAGTTAAGTAGCGAAAATGAAAACGACTGTTAATAGCAATGCCCAATTTGTAAAATTTTTATTTTGGGCACTGAAAATAAAGATGTTTGCAATATGAGTACTGCTATTACATACTTTGATCATTTTAGTCACTCGTTGTTAATTTGTCATTATTTACATTAGTTTTAGTCATTCAAATTTAATACATTTTTATTTTAATCACTTGTTTTCTTTTTATGAAAATTTATAAAAGTTGGGTGTAGTTTACCCTTATAGTTATTTGTAATTATTGGTTAAGTGTGCTCTTTTTTAAGAAATTAAGAGAGATGACCACGAACCCTAAAGGTAAATAAAAAATAGGGAAAACTACACCAACAATCACTAAACTTTGATTATTTCAATCACTAATCTTTCAAAAGTGACAAATTAGTCATTAACGTTTACAAAAAGTGACAAACCAGTCACCTGAGCCCATTTTCTATTACAAACGTAACGGACAGATGACGTGGCCTATTAGGGTGCCACGTTGGACATGACCAAATGTCCATATCAGATCCTTTTATCAGTTTATAAGGATTATCAATTAAATAAAAGAACTCTAGTCGAAAGAGGAAGAATAAGAAGAAATGGAGATACCCACTGTGATTCTGGTGTGCTACTGTGGAACCCAACCAATTTAAGGACTTCTTGGTCCAATGACAACCCAAGTAGGAGGTTTTTTGGGTGCAAGAAGTATCGAAGTAGGTTTTAAAATGCATGTCATTTTTTCGCTTGGTTTGTTCCACCATTGACGCCTCGTTCACGAATTTTGTTGTTAGATGTTTTGAAAAATTAGGACAATGGAGAATGCAATAAGGAGGGAGAGAAAAATATGGTTGATGTGTTGTTATTTGTAATTTTTTTTGCGGTTGTTGAAATGAAAAACCAGCTTATGGTTTTTTTGCATTAATGGTTTGAGGGACATTGGTATTGTTCAAAGACATTGGTGGAGGTAGTGTTAAATGTAAGAAAGGGTTTAGGGGGTGAGTTAAAAGTATGTTATCTATAATTTGATTTATGTAACGGATGTTGGAAAGTTTAATTTATAGAATCTTTAATTTTGCTTTATGGAATGGATTAAAAACAACAAAGATATTTTGTACAGATGAAATAAAAGCATAAAATATTGCAAAACATTGTAATTCATTCATTAATTAAAGCCAATTTGTTTACAAAAACAAGATCATCCTATATGACTTGTAACTACATATGCTTAGAAGGCCAAACTATTTCCAAATTTCCCTACAAATTTGTACAAGTGAACTCAACTGAATTGTAGGAAAATTTACAAAAAAAAATGTAATTATCTACCTATAATTTTAGAAATCAGTAGCAATAATAGGCAAAATTACACAATAAGCTCAAAACAATCATAAGCATCTTGACTGGTATTCTTCAGTTCAACCATGGCATCCTCAAAATCCCTTGGAGTGCTTGCTCTGGAAGCTTTCCAAAGCAAGTCTTTCAATACTTTTTTTTTTTAAAAAAGCTTTCTTGAAATGTTGATGTAGGTGTCTAACACTGTTTCTTGTTTCTGTATTAGGGAACATCGAACATATTGCTTCTACAAGTCCCTACAAACAATTTAATTTTTTGACATCTTGGCAAAAATAGAAACATAAAAGGCAAATAAATTGTGTTTTACCTTCTGTTTGTTAGACATGAAAGATATATTATATGAGCTCACAATTTCTAAGTCTAATGAGAGCAACTCTAAGAACCAACACCATGATGCTTGGTTTTCACTTTCAACTGCAACATATACAATAGGATAGATGCCATTATTTGCATCTATCCCAATAGTTGTCAGTAGGTAACCACCAAAGTATCCCTTCAAGAAATATCCATATAAACCTATTATTCTCCTACAATCAACCTTATACTCATCTTTGCATGCCTGCAGACAGACATACATCCTTTGAAATAATATGTTATCCAGATAATAAATTGTTGTTGTTCCAACATTTTGGGTCTCAAGCTCTAACAAATACTAAAAAATCTTCTCATATTGTGCCTTATATCCTACGTCAATTAATTATAGTACCCTAAGTTTAGCCCTCCTACATTTGGTTAATGAGACAAGGCAAAGAAAATCAATTTTGACATCTTGTTGTGATGATGTCAAAGAATAATTACATTCAACAATGATATTTTCTTTATAATGTTGAGCTACCCTAGCTGAGTTTATATTCCTATTTTTAAAGACATTAGAGCAAGTATGATTAGGGTTTAAACTCTTAATTTGTCAAATATGGTTATTAGGGTCAAGTGGGTTAATTCTAGAGGCCCATATGTATCATCAACAGTGTAGCTTGTAAACTGCCTTTAACCTCTTGTGATCATTTTTTGGGAACTTCACATAATGATTTTTTACCCTACCATTCTGTCTGACAACTTCTTTTACACTATCTTTTTTAGGAAATGATGGGTGTCGAATCCACCAATATAAACCTACGCCTTAGTTTGCAAATTATGCAGTATAGGGAGTAGGGTCGATCCCTCAGAGACTGGTTTACTGTAAATTGTTGCTCACTTGACCAGATTTATGTCGGGGCAACTGTCGTACCCAAGATGTTTGGGGGGATAAAAATTTGAAAACCTGAAATTAACAGAAAAATAACGTCAAAAGTAAAAGTTGAAAACAAAATAATAAAAACTATGAAATAAATATTAAGAAAAATTAATTAGAATGAGCTCAGCTTTAGACACAAATTTTCCTCGTCTTTGAACCGATCCTCGAAATTCGATAACTCCTCTTTTCCAATAAGCTAGTTATAGCTACCAAGGACGCCTCGGACACCAACTCTTCCTTGTGTAAATTAGTTATGGAACGTCCAATAACTAACCCTTACCGATCGAACAACCACGAAACGTTCGTGATTTAGAACTCCGGTAGCTTTGCGTTCTAGAAGAGCCTAGCTCGAACCAATGTGCTCAACCACGTGGGACATTTAAATCTGGTTACTACTTCCCTTGACGGAACCAAACAGCAATCTCCACTTGGCACGCCAATGTGTTCACAGAAAATCGATTGGAAACGTTCCTTTCGGAATTCCAACTATACGTCTAACCACACTAAATCAAACGACGTCTTTTTTGACTTAGTGTTTATCTAACTTTATGAGCTGACAAAATCACACTCTTAATCCGGAGAAGTAATAAGTACTGGAATTTTAGGAGTTAAATGGCTCGGGTTCGTAACTCACGGGTTTTGACGAGGCTAATTTCGGCCTAAAGCTAAAAATGGGTTTAGTTGGCTAAGCTTTGGGACATGTTGGTATTTGATAAATTAATTAAGGTAAATGGGTGAAAGGATGGGTGATGTGATTGAGTATGGGGGTTGGAATATATTAAAGTGGGGTGGTTGACTATTTGGAAAAGAATTGAAAAAAAAAAGAAATTGCAAATGACTTGATTTGGTGATTAGCTATTGGAAAAAATTGAAGGAAAGGAAACTAAAGAAACAACAATGCTACGTGAGAAAAGAGAGAATGTATTGAAAGACAAGAGCTTAATATTTTTGATTGATGAAATGATGAACAATACAAGCTCTATTTATACTAGAGGATTTACTAAATTAGGAGCCAACTAGTCATAGGAAATTAAGGAAAAATATCCCATAATAAAATAAATCCCAAAATATTCTCCCACTAACTCAAAAATTTCAGCTAATTAATCTTGGAAAAATTCTTTTTTGGCCCTCCTTTTTTGCTTCTTTCTTCAATCTAGCCCAATTGTTTCCTTTTTCTTCTATTTAGCCCCAAATTGCATTCCTGCACAAAATTCAATAAATATGGCAAAATTAGTGGTGCACTTTCATAAATTAACCAAATTAATTACATAAAATATGTAACTTTAGTATTTAATCAATTCCCCCTACTTAGCTTATGCTAGTCCTCGAGCATTTTGTATGTATCTGCAAAAGGAAAAATTTTCTCCAAAATAGGACTTGACCCCCATGGTTTGCACATTTCAACAATTTAATCCTAGCACATTAACATCTCAAATAGCCTAGCCAAAGAAGTAAGTAAATATATTTCAGAATTTATAAGAGCTTGATAGGCTTACCTTTCATTTTATTATTTTTGTTCTTAGGGCATTTTCGAATTTTTTGACACGAGACATGATGACAACCCAAGCACCATATTCCGGTTACTCAATTCAGATGTCTCTAAGCGGGTTATTTCGCCCTACTCATGATAACTTGTTAGCGGAGTGAGTGCAAAGAAATTGGGCAGCCACACGAACCTTTTTACGCGAGACATGATGACAACCCAAGCACCATGTTCCGGTTACTCAGCCCGATGTACAACCCCAATTTTTCACTCTTAACATTCGTATCAGAGGAGTATTTTTTTTTGACATTCAAAAATTTGACATATGATAAAAAGTAGGCAGTCAAGCAAACTTATAATTCCTAAAAATTTCTTACCCACTAAGTCTAGGTTATTGAAAAGTTCCATGTGTAAAGAATTAAATAGCTAAATAGGTCAAACCATAAGTGTACCATCCCAATTTATCAAAAGAAAAATTTTACCTTTTACCAAAAACATGCAAAAATAGCGATGACAAATAATCATATTAGAACCAATTTATGTTTCCCTCCCCCTACTTATTTTACATTGTCCCAATGTAATTTAAAGAATAAAAGTAAAGATAAGTAGGAGAAAGAGAGAAAAAAGAAACTCCTCATGTATTTCAATGTCGTGGAGGGTGGTCTCGTAGATAGAGTGGGCCTTGGCTGAAATAAAAAGAATTTTGTGGGTTGACATGTGGAATTTAAATTTGTCTTGGAATGTTTCCTTTAAAAATAAAAATGAAAATAAAATAAAATAGTAAAAATAAATAATAATAATAGGAAAATTAAAATGTTTTTTTTTCAAATTTATTAGCTAAGCTATAAACTCGAGAAATAAATTATTAAAAACCAAGATTACGAGATTTGGTAAAACAGTAGTGATGAATGTGCCAAGTAAGTTCTCAGGAAAGAGAGGTGAGGCACAATGGACATACTTAAGTACCAAGCCTTTCCTTAGACAGAACTAATCCTCGACATGCATTTTCATTTTCCATTTTACCAAAAATTTTATTTGCATAAAGGAAAAGAAAATTTGGGTTGCCTCCCAACAGCGCTATGTTTAACGTCGTTAGCTCGACGACCTGTTATTCAATTTCCGGGATCCTCGAGAACAATCTCCTCAATCGTGTGCGTTTGAAAATTCTCGTAGAAGGGTTTCAATCGTTGTCCATTCACCTTAAAACACTTCCGGGTTTCTTCGCTTTGAATTTCCACTGCACCATTTGAGAATAAATTAGTGATAGTAAATGGACCTATCCATTTGGATCGAAGCTTACCAACGAAAATTTTTAAGGTAGAGTCGTATAGGAGAACTTTTTGTCCTATCAAAAACCGCTTCCTAGTGATCGTCTTATCGTGGAATGCCTTCGTCTTTTCTTTATAAACTCGAGCATTTTCATATGCATCGTTTCTAATTTCCTCGAGTTCCTGAATGTCCAACTTTCGAGCTCTTCCAGCGGTCTCCATCTCCATATTACACTGCTTAACTGCCCAAAATGCTTTATGCTCTAATTCGACCGGGAGATTGCACGGTTTACCAAAAACAAGTCGATAAGGTGACATGCCTATTAGACCCTTATAAGCTGTCCTATAAGCCCAAAGTGCGTCGTTTAGTCTCAAGCTCCAATCCTTTCTATTAGGTTTAACAGTCTTCTCCAATATGGACTTGATTTATCGATTTGACACTTCAGCTTGTCCGTTTGTTTGTGGATGGTAGGCAGTGGCAATTCGTTAAGTCACTCCATATTTTTCCATAAGTGCACTTACGAGTTTATTGTAGAAATGAGTTCCTCTGTCGCTGATTAATGCTCGTGGGGTATCATACCTGGAAAAGATAGAACTTTTAAGAAAGTCAACCACAGTCTTAGCATTATCATTGCGAGTAGCCTTTGCCTCTATCCACTTAGAAACGTAATCAACAGCTAAGAGTATATAAAAATTACCGAAATAAGAAATAAAAGGACCCATAAAATCAATGCCCCACACATCAAAAATTTCACAAATATGAATAGAAGTAAGGGGCATCTCATTTCATCGACTAAGGTTACCGACTTTTTGACATCTTTCACAGGTTTTACAGAATAAGAAGGCATCACGAAATATGTTTGGCCAAAATAGTCCACACTCTAGAATTTTATGTGCGGTGCGTTTGGGTCCAAAGTGTCCTCCACATGCATAAGAATGACAAAAAGTTAAGATAGATTGTACCTCTGTTTCTGCTACACACCGTCGGATTACCTGATCAGAGCAATGCTTCCGTAGGTAAGGATCGTCCCAAATGTAATATCGAGCGTCCTTTTTAATCTTATCTTTTTTAGACCTTGGTAATTCTGAAGGTATAGTACTTGTGACAAGATAGTTTACTGTATCTGCGTACCAAGGATGAACCGTATTTGCTGAAAATAGGTTTTCATCTGAGAAGTTATCTTTTAATGGTGTGTCGTCTACTGGAATCGGTAATCGACTCAGATGGTCAGCTACTAAGTTTTCGCATCCTTTTTTATCTCAGATTTCAAAATTGAATTCTTGCAGAAGTAGAATCCACCTGATCAGTCGAGGTTTTGCCTCCTTCTTCCCTATTAAATACTTCAAAGCTGCATGATCAGAAAAGATAATTACTTTAGTTCCCAACAGGTAAGATCTAAATTTATCTAAAGCAAACACAACAGCTAATAATTCTTTCTCGGTGGTTGTGTAATTGCTTTGGGCAGCATCCAAGGTTTTCGAAGCGTAGTAGATAACATGAGGCTCTTTCCCTATTCTTTGGCCAAGAACAGCTCCCACACTTCGATCACTTGTATCACACATAATTTCGAATGGGAAGTTCCAATTTGGTGGTTATACTATAGGGGCGGAGACCAATTTCTGCTTCAGTACGTCAAATGCATCTTTACAAGTCTGGTCAAATTGAAATTCTTTTTCCTTCTGTAACAGACTGCAAAGCGGTTGCGCGATCTTTGAGAAGTCTTTTATGAATCGTCTGTAAAATCCTGCATGCCCAAGAAACGAACGAATTTCCCTCACAGATGTGGGGTAAGGTAATGAGTTAATAATATCCGTTTTTGCTTTATCAACCTCAATACCTTCTGAGGAAACTATATGGCCTAAAATTAATCCTTTGTCAACCATGAAATGGCATTTTTTATAATTTAAAACAAGATTAAATTCTAGGCATCTTTGTAATATCTTAGCAAGATTATCGAGACATTCATTAAAAGAGTTACCATACATCGTGAAGTCATCCATGAAGACTTCAATGATTTTCTCGACGTAATCGGAGAATATGCTTACCATACATCTCTGAAAGGTGGCCGAAGCATTACAGGGTCCAAACGGCATTCGTCTATATGCAAACGTTCCAAAGGGGCACGTAAAAGTTGTTTTGTCTTGATCTTCAGGTGCCATCGGAATTTGGAAAAATCCTGAATATCCATCGAGACAACAATAATGGGTCTTACCAGCTAATCGCTCGAGCATTTGATCGATGAAGGGAAGTGGGAAATGGTCCTTCCGGGTAGCTGCATTCAACTTTCTGTAATCGATGCAAACCCTCCATCCATTCTAGATTCGAGTAGGAACTAGCTCTCCTGATGAATTTTGCACCATTGTCATGCCAGTTTTCTTGGGCACGACATGAACTGGGCTAAACCAATCACTGTCAGAGATCGGGTATATCATTCCAGCATCCAACATTTTCTGGATCTCCTTCTTTACTACCTCCGTCATGGGTGGATTAAGGCGCCTCTGAGCATCTCTCTTTGGTTTCGTGTTATCTTCGATGGAAATTCTGTGCATACAAGTGGACGGGCTTATCCCTTTTATGTCGGCTATTGTCCAACCAATAGCTTCCTTATAATCCTTCAGAACTCGAACTAGACTTTCCTCATCGTCTTTGGTTAGTCTGTTTGACACTATTACCGGTAAGGTATCTTTCTCTCCCAAAAAGACATACTTGAGGTGGTCTGGTAACGCTTTAAGCTCCAAGGTTGGTGGCTACAAAATCGAAGGCAACATTTTAACTTGGGAAGGTAATAGTTCAAGATGGTTACCTCGACTCGTCGATGATGGTTGAGTCTCCAAGTGTTTGACAATTTCTCGCAACGGATCTTCTATAACTGCTAACTCTCAAGACGACTCAATACATCCATGTCAATGCTTCTGTAAATGACAGTTTCCAACTTATCAAAGTCATGATATTCAGAATAATTTTGAGTTAAACAATCTATACTATCGATACTGGAAATATTTGACAATGAGTTAGGATGACTCATGGCTTCGTAGACATTGAATTTCACGATTTCGCCATCAAACTCCATTGTCAATGTTCCACTCTGAACATCAATTTTGCTCTTGCGGTACTTAAGAATGGCCTTCCAAGCAAAATATCAGACGAATTAGTTGAGTTATCATCCTCCATATTAATAATGTAGAAATCTGCAGGGGAAACTAATTCGTTAACTTTAACAAGGACGTCTTCAATCAACCCTTCGGGATAGATGACTGACCTGTCTGCCAATTGGATTATTACTCTTGTCTTTTTCAAAGGACCCGCGTTAATCAACTTATATATAGGATAAGGCATAACATTAATGGAATCCCCTAAATCACACATGGCTTTCTTAATGCCTACATTACCTATCTCACAGGAAATAGCAAACATACCTTGGTCCTTGTATTTAGGTGGAACTTTCTTTTGTAGTACCGCGGAGACATTTTCTCCTACATTTACTCTTTCGTTACCTATTAACCTCCTTTTTCTAGTGCACAATTCCTTGAGAAATTTCGCATAACGAGGGATTTGTTTGATGGCGTCGAGCAAAGGGATATTCACCTCCACTTTCCTGAATGTTTCGAGGATTTCTTTTTCCTCATTTTCTTTCTTATCCTTTGCGAGTCTCCCTGGAAAAAGAGGTGGCACCACAACTGGTTTCTGAATTTCTGATTCCGGTCTGGCTTTTGGATCAGAGATCTGTTTTTCCCGTTCGTTGTCTTACCCATGACTTTTGTCTAGAACTGTTTCTAGAACTTTTCCGCTACGAAGAGTTATTGCACTTGCATTCTGCCGATGATTCGGCTCTGTCTGGGAAGGTAATTTACCTTGAGATTCCAAACGATTAACTGCCATCGAGAGTTTACTAACTTGATTAGTTAACTCCTGAATTGATGCATCTATCATCTGTTGATATTTCACAGCATCGACGGCAAGTCTTTCCACAATAGCTTCTAGAGATATGCTCGGCTTAGGTGGCAGTTGCGGTGGTTGCAAAGGTCTCGGTTGGTATGACGGATTATATCGGGGATTAGCTCCGTAATTCAAGTTGGGATGATCTTTCCACCCGGGATTGTAGGTGTTGGAGAAAGGATCATAGCGTCTTTGTGGAGGTCCCGGAAAACCTCCGACAGCGTCGACATGTGCCGTTAAATTTTCGTTAAGGATTGGGCACAAATCCGTTAGATGTTCAGACGTAGTACATATCCCACACAGTTGGGTCCGATTCTTCTTTTCTGTAAGCATAGATTGAACAACATTAGTGAGCTTATCCAATTTATCTTCTAAGGATGAAACGTTTACCCCATTAACCTGTCTTGTGGGTTCTGAATTTGGCCGATACTGTTGAGAATTTACCGCCATAGTGGATATCAGTTCTTTTGCCCTCTGAGGAGTCATATTGACGAGCGCCCCTCCACTAGCTGCATCAATCATTTTCATTTCCATAGGGAGCAAACCCTCGTAGAAATATTGAAGAAGTGATTGTTCGGTCAAACCGTGTTGAAGACAACTTGCACACAGTTTTTTGTACCGCTCCCAAAAGTCGTAGAGCGATTCACTCTCCATTTGGCAAATTCCCACTATGTCTCTCCTAAGTTCAGCTGCTCGCGATGCTGGAAAGAATCTATCAAGAAATATACGAGATAAGTCATCCCATGTTGTAATAGAACCTGGAGGTAAGTAAAATAACCATTCTTTTGCTGTATCAACTAAAGAAAAAGGAAAGGCCCGAAGTTTAATTTCATCTTCGGTTACTCCCTGTGGTTTCATGCTTGAGAAGACCATGTGGAATTCTCTCAAGTGGGTATGTGGATTCTCATTCTTCAAGCCTCGAAAAGTGGGCAAAAGGTGGATCAGGCCTGACTTTAACTCGAACGGGGTTTCTCCGGCTGGATAGTTGATGCATAATGGTGTTTGCTCGTTGGGAGCAGCGGCTAGTTGACGAATGGTTCGGTTTGCCATCCATTCTTATTCACCGAGGTTGTCTTCCACCTCTTTTGTTTCACAAAGTGGTTTGGTCTCAGGTTCAACCACTTCGACTTGTTTTCCACGTTCAATTGCTTTTACACATTTCAGAACTTCCGTCTTTTTACGTCGCGCTCGTGCTGATTTTTCGATCTCTGGGTCGTATTCGAGATTTCCGGATGAAGATCTGGTCATGAAGATAATCTAAACAATTTGTAAGTGTTGCCAGTCCCCGGCAACGGCGCCAAAACTGATGGGTGTCGAATCCACTAATATAAACCTACGCCTTAGTTTATAAATTATGTAGTATAGGGAGTAGGGTCGATCCCTTAGAGACTGGTTTACTATAAATTGTTGCTCGCTTGACCAGATTTATGTCGGGGCAGCTGCCGTGCCTAAGACGTTTAGGGGGATAAGAATTTGAAAACCTGAAATTAACAGAAAAATAACGTCAAAAGTAAAAGTTGAAAACAGAATAATAAAAACTGTGAAATAAATATTAAGAAAAATTAATTAGAATGAGCTCAGCTTTAGACACGAATTTTCCTCGTCTTTGAACCGATCCTCGAAATTGGATGAACTCCTCTTTTCCAATAAGCTAGTTATAGCTACCAAGGACGCCTCGGGCACCAACTCTTCCTTGTGTAAATTAGTTATGGAACATCCAATAACTAACCCTTACCGATCGAACAACCACGAAATGTTCATGATTTAGAACTCCGGCAGCTTTACGTTCTAGAAGAGCCTAGCTCGAACAAATGTGCTCAACCGCGTGGGACATTTAAATCTGGTTACTACTTCCCTTGACGGAACCAAACAGCAATCTTCACTTGGCACGCCAATGTGTTCACAGAAAACCGATTGGAAACGTTCCTTTCGAAATTCCAACTGTACGTCTAACCACACTAAATCAAACGACGTCTTTTTTGACTTAGTGTTTATCTGACTTTATGAGCTGACAAAATCACACTCTTAATCCGGAGAAGTAATAAGTACTGGAATTTTAGGAGTTAAATGGCTCGGGTTCGTAGCTCACGGGTTTTGACGAGGCTAATTTCGGCCTAAAGCTGAAAATGGGTTTAGTTGGCTAAGCTTTGGGACATGTTGGTATTTGATAAATTAATTAAGGTAAATGGGTGAAAGGATAGGTGATGTGATTGAGTATGGGGGTTGGAATATATTAAAGTGGGGTGGTTGACTATTTGGAAAAGAATTGAAAAAAAAAAGAAATTGCAAATGACTTGATTTGGTGATTAGCTATTGGAAAAAATTGAAGGAAAGGAAACTAAAGAAACAACAATGCTACGTGAGAAAAGAGAGAATGTATTGAAAGACAAGAGCTTAATATTTTTTGATTGATGAAATGATGAACAATACAAGCTCTATTTATACTAGAGGATTTATTAAATTAGGAGCCAACTAGTCATAGGAAATTAAGGAAAAATATCCCATAATAAAATAAATCCTAAAATATTCTCCCACTAACTCAAAAATTTCAGCTAATTAATCTTGGAAAAATTCTTCTTTGGCCCTCCTTCTTTGCTTCTTTCTTCAATCTAGCCCAATTGTTTCCTTTTTCTTCTGTTTAGCCCCAAATTGCATTCCTGCACAAAATTCAATAAATATGGCAAAATTAGTGGTGCACTTTCATAAATTAACCAAATTAATTACATAAAATATGTAACTTTAGTATTTAATCAGGAAATAACTATCCAATCTCAAGTTTTGGATTATTCATGTCAATTTCTATGTTGAACTCGAGCCAAGTTTGGTCATAAGAGTCAGATTCATGTGCACTATTTAATGTTTCAGATTTGCCACTATCAGACAGTTCCCATAATTGTACATTGTCCATGTTTAAGCCATCTAAATTAACCCTGACCCTATCACATACATTTATTCCAACATTATTAAACATATCTTCACCTATTGCACAACCAAATCCATCAAAATCACTTAGTTCTTATTTACTCTCACTCTCATTAAAATCATCAACTAAACTTGCCAAACAAATTTAATGATACAAACTCGTCCGAAGGCTCAACTAAATTCGTTCATGATCCAATCGAGCTACTAGCTGGTCCAACTACTCGAGCTCGAGCCAAGCAGTTCAAATAGGTAATTTCGGCTTGAGTTGAACTAGTTTAGAAGGAAGCTTCAACTGGACTCATCAATCATGTTTGGGATGGCTCATCAAGTGCCCTTGCAATTTATTCAAGCCGATTTTAACCTAGCTAGCTAATTAGCTGCTGAATAAGACTTAAACATTTTTTTAATCATTTCAATTATATTAACTATGTTTTAATTTCCTACATCATTATTACATGTCTGATTGTTTTTGTTTAAGTCTATTAATTGTGTCATTGTTTGTTCATCATTTATATTTGTCTTAGTTTGATTTATGTCTATTAAGTATGTTATAATTCAGACAACATCAATGCATGTTTTAAGTCAGACTGATTAACTATGCTCTATTTTGGACAGCCTTAATGTATGTTAATAAGTCAGACTCCTTAATTGGGGCTTAGCTTATTACACATTTAGTTTGTGTTTTAGTTTGTCTTATTGATGCTTTTAACCGAGTTTAAATTTGTCTTGCAGGTTACTAAATAGACGATTGGACATTCATGCACTTTTCCAGATTCATTAGACTCATTTAAGAAGGAACATTCATGGAACCAACAAATTCATGCATTTCTTAATGAGGAAGAATTCATGACCAAATCAAGGGAATTGAATCTCATACATTCAGCACATTGAATGAGGATATACATGCACCAAAGTGGGGAATGAACTTCAAAGATCCATGCATCAAATTCATGGACCAACATTCTCATTATAGCATCATTAATGTAAATGCATGTGCCATGCATTATACATTTGGTCAAAGGGGATGGAGAGGAATTAAAGGTGGCCAATTCATGGAACATGGAGCTTCTTTATTGGTAAGCATGCATGCACGCACCAAGGGGAAGAAAGTGACCATTCATAAAACGATGAGACATCAAGGTGAGCTGATCAGCCAGCAATTCAATTGACCATTTGATAATTGGTGTTCATACAAAATAACTCTCCAAATTCGAGTGTTCATACTTAAGGGCCATTTGGTTGCCACCAAATACATTCATCAGCTAATTTTCTATTCAGTGAACCTTCAAGCATTAACTCCAGCTCATAACAACATTATCCGAACAAGTTAATGCTTTCTTCAGCTTAATCATAAAGTCTACTACCTTTGGCTATTCGGGAACATCAATTGACAAAGACTCTAAGACCGTCCGGGAACACCGATTGTCAAGCTTATCATTTAAGCCATTGAAAGATTCGTTCAGTTAAATTAAGTCAACTTTAGCTCCAATTAAGTTGTAATTACTTTGTAGCTATTCGGTTGGACCTTTAGCAGCCTATAAATAGCTTATTTGTAACTTGTTGAAAGAACTTTTGCACCTTGAATGAATTATAGCAGATTTGTTAGTTGTTCAACTCTTGTTGTTCTTGGCGATTCGAATTGACTTATCTAGCTTGCTAGTGGCGTCATTCTATCTCCATTCTGAACTTATCACTCTTTGAGTGTGGCGTTCAACCCATCGATATCGATTGGTTCCTATCTTCCTAGATAGAGGGTCACGATCCTATCAACTATCCATTACTCATCTTAATAGCCTATTAAGATTCGGGTCTCTATTCCTTAATAGAGGTTCTTCTTTCCGCTGTTAAGTTTGTTTTCCATCAATCCAACAACCTATCTTTTATTTATGTTCTTTGTTTTAAACTATCATATTATAAAAATAGCCTTTTGGTAAAAAGAATACTTAGTACTTAATTTAACGATCGAGCAACAAATAACTTAGTTTCGACAACGAATACAAGTTTGTATCATTTGGTATCAGAGCTAGTAAAATTAAGTAAGTTTTATCGTGTTTCATACTCTTGGGTTGAAAAAAAAGTAGTAAAAAAATTTCGTGTATAAAAATAAAGTTCTGTTGCAAAATACAAAAGTGAGCAATACAAAAGGGGGAGTTTCGGTTTTGTGCATTTCAAACAAAAGAAAAGTTAGCTTGAAATGTTTATTTCTCGATTTTAACCCATCTGTTCTAAAAAAAAATTCTAGCCACACTCCATTTATTTTCGTTTCTTTCAAACCTACATTGACCCAACATCATGCCTTTCTTTGTTTAACCCTTTGAAGCCAACCTACAAGGCTTGCTGATAAGTCTAAGGCAATCATTAAGAACTCCGAAAAATAAACGTGAAAGGTAAAAGGCAAGAGAGGAGAGTTGATTAAGAGGTAAAAGCCAATATTTGAGTGTAAATACGATTAGAGTACACATCTTTTGTTTCTTTGCGAGAGATTGCTGAGGGTTTGTAGTGAGGTCTTAAACCACAATGTCAAGAAGTCCTAAAAAAATGTTGCTAGTGGAGGCGCATCCAACTCTGCCGAAGGTGGTGGTATGCGACCTGTAAGGAACATAGCCGATAGAGGTGTACCAGACTTGTAATACTAAGCCATTCTTCGAGAGATGACCCGATTGCTACAACAGCAATTGGATCCAATCCAAAAGCACTTGGATCAAATTGAAGAGAGAACTCAACGAGAAAACACTTCTCCAAATCCAAGGAGAGAAAGAGGCCGACAGTGGTAACATGACAATAATCTCTATGAAGCTAGCGATGTAGAGAGCGACCAAGCCTCCAATCAAAGTGAAAGACGTCGAGGCCAACGAAATCGAGGGCCAAGGGAGCGAGAACACATCGATGATAATTTGAAGAGCATTAAAATGGCTATTCCACCTTTTCAAGGTAGAACCAATCCTGAAGCCTACTTGGAATGGAAGAAGAAAACTGAGTTAGTGTTCGAGTGCTACAATTACTCCGAAAGCACGAAAGTCAAGCTTGCCGCGATTGAATTCTCTGATTACGCCATTATTTGGTGGGATCAGCTAACTATGAGCAAAAGAAGAAACAGTGAGCGTCCGGTGTCCACTTGGGTGGAGATAAAGGCCATTATATGCAAACGGTTTATTCCCGCTTACTATCACCGAAAATTGTATCAAAAGTTGCAAAGTCTTACCCAAGGCAATCTTAGTGTCGAAGACTACTACAAGGAGATAGAGGTAGCCATGATTCATGCCGATGTAGAGGAAGATCACGAGGCTACTATGGCGCGATTTCTTGCTGGCCTCAACCGTGACATTGCCAACGTTGTGTAACTACAACATTATGTTGAAGTCATCGATATGGTCCATATGGCAATTAAGGTGGAGAAACAGTTAAAGAGAAAAGAAGTATTTCGAGCCTTTCCCAACACCACTTCAACATCTAGGTGGGGACAAGGTGTTAGCAAGAAAGAATTCCAAACCAAACTAAAGAGCCTATTGGAGGCACAAAGCTTAACAAGCCAAGTGGTGAAACAAGTAAAGGAAAGATGGAGGCTGCCCCTAGCCAAACCTGAGACATCAATTATTTTAGGTGTCTTGGAAGAGGTCACATAGCAAGTCAATACCCCAACTGAAATGCTATGTTCATTCGAGAAGATGGAGGAATCGAATCCGAAGGTAAACAAAAAGAAGAGACTAATGAGCCAAACGATGATGAAGAAGAATTGCAATATGCTGTTGATGGCGAAATCCTTGTCATCAAGCAAAGTTTAAACCTCCAAAGTGTGGCGAACGAGCAGCAACGAGAAAATATCTTCCATACTCACTGCAGTGTACAAGGTAAAGTCTATAGTGTCATCATTGATTGTGGGAGTTGCACCAACATGGCCAGCATCATGATGGTGGAAAAGCTTGGTTTACCCACTACCAAGCATCCGCACTCTTACAAGTTGCAATGGCTAAATGACGGTGGTGAACTAAAAGTGACCAAACAAGTGCTCGTTGCCTTTTCTATTGGCAAGTACCAAGATGAGGTTGTATGTGACACGGTACCTATGCACGCCGGACATCTGCTGCTAGAAAAGTCATGACAATTCGATCGAAAGGTTATCCATGACGGTTATGCCAATAGGTATATGTTTAAGCACCAAGGCAAGAATGTAACCTTAGCACCCCTTACACCGAAGCAAGTGTATGACAACCAACTTAGGTTGAAAACTTCTGTTGTAAAATCAAGAGTGAGTGAGGTAAAAGAAAGTGAAGTGCAAAAACGAGAAGAAAAAGAAAAGAAAAGAGATAATGAGTTTGAAAAGTAGAATTTTTATGCGAGAGAAAAAGAGAAAAATAAGATCGAAGAAATAAAAAAAAGTATGAAAAAAGAAAGAGAGATTGAAAAGGAAATAAGTGAAGAAGAATAGAGTACTCGAACAAAGGGAATGACTATTTTTGCTAACCCACATTCGAGTTTGCCTTTTGATTTCTCTTCATTTCAAGTTCATAAAATTCCATCCATAGATGAGTTTCAACTTTATTATCTTACCGACGAGCGACGATTCCAATTGATCGAAAAAGGTAAGTTGGAGAGTAAAATAATCTTCAAATCTTCGAAGGTAAGAAAGGTAAGGAGCCTTTCGAGATTCAATCAGATTGGTACTCTTTGAATTCTGTTGACAAGTTTGCCCATGTTGTTTATCTTAAAAAAAATTTTATAATGACCTATTTTGTTGTTATACGTTGAATAGAATTGTTGAATCTGTTCCGAATAATATCTTAAGGTGTTTCTCTCATTATTTGTTTGGTGCTGATTCGAATAACATCAAATTACAAGATGATTTGGAAATTGTTGTTATTGGTTCAACTATATGCCAACAAAATTTGATTGTCGTATATGATAAAGAATTGTCACGAAAAAAAGTTTAATTTGTTTGATTTAGATTGCTATGTGAACTCTCTGAATTAATGTGATAAAATTTTGTGGATATCTCTGTCTGTTCGAAGGAATTTTATGAGTTCTGATTGTTTGAACATACCCATGCCTAAATTTTATTTGTTTAACATATATGAATTGTTGCTGAATGAAAATGATCACAACCATGTGTTCGAACTTGGAGCAAGTTTTCCTAAGTTATTGTTGAGAGAATGTGAGCATCGTAATTCTATTTTGTATAAACATGTTGGCTACTTTCATTTGCTCCACGATTTATCATTATTTTTGAAAACAAAATAAGTGAATTCAGATGACTTACAAAGTTGAAATCAAATCTTTGATCTTGGAGATTCTTGTTCCCTATTATGGGTGAAAAGATTTAAGCATGTCTTGCATGATTATAACTTTCAACTACTTCATGTTTCTTCTATGTTGCCAGCTATGAAACTCTGGAGTCAGAATGAAATGGTAAGACAAAACTTTGTTTTTGATCCTGGAGTTAACCTAAGTTTACATCTTTTGGAAGAAACACTTGATATCCATTATGTTTATACGAATTGCAACAACTTTGAATTGTTCCAAGGTTGTGTAAGTCATGGATTAAAAGAAATTCTTCTTTTTAATTTTGTTACTGAAAATGTTCTTGACTTTTAGGTTCTAGAAAGATTCATGTTCAATTCGATGGAATGTAGATATAATTCAAGGAATTATGATCAGTAAAGATTCTTCTCAAGCAAATGACCTAGTTTCAAGCAAATGGTCCAATTTGAGGATACAATTCAAGGAAGATATAAGTTGAACCTACCAGGTAAGTATCATGTAAGTGCGAGTTTCGACGTATCTGACTTGTCTCCTTTTGATGTAGGTGGCGATTTGATGACAAATCGCCTTGAAGAGGGGGGATGACAAATCTGTTCATGATCCAATCGAGCTACTAGCTGGTCCAACTACTTGAGCTCGAGCCAAGCAATTTAAATAGGCATTTTCGACCTTAGTTGAACGAGTTTGGAAGGAAGCTTCAATTGGACTCGTCAATCATGTTTGGGATGGCTCATCAAGTGCCCTTGCAATTTATTTCAAACTGATTTCAACCTAGCTAGCTAATTAGCTGCTGAATAAGACTTAAACATTTTTTAATCATTTCAATTATATTAGCTGTCGAAACCATTTTTTTGAAAACAAAAAATTTTAGGTTGTCGACTTTTTAAAAAAATTAAAATTGGGAGTCGCCACCAATCTTTATTAGGGTGTGATTGGATCACCTAAAAAACGGCTTTGGTCTACGAGTTTTAGAAAAATGGATCCAGGAGTCAGTTACGTATGAGGAAGGATTAGCACCCTCGTAACGCCCAAAATTGGTACCTAGTTAATTAATTAGTGTCTTAAGGTCGAGAATTTGGAAAAAACGTAATCCTTAGCAAAACTTAAAAGGCTACGTATTAAGACTCTTATTATTTCAGAGAAAGAATATGCCACACCCAATGCGTTAGGGCACAGCATTCTAATTTTCCCCAAAATGAATTGGGTCAAAATACTTGCACAATAAAATTTTAAAAGAACATCCACTTATCCAAGATTTAAGAAATCACACCCAATACGTTAGGGCACGATTCCTCTAGAATCCCAAACTCGGAATATTTCCTTTACTTTAAAAGAACATCCACTTATCCAAGATTTAAGAAATCACACCCAATATGTTATGGCACAATTCTTTTAAAATCTCAAACTCGGAATATTTCCTTTATTGTTTTTAGAAAAAAAATTCATTTCAAGAAATCAATGCGTCACATCCAATACGTTAGGACACAACGTGTTGAATTCCCAATAATGAATTCTTATTTTTTGATTAAAGAGAAATACTCAATTGTTAGACTTAACGAAGAAAATCGGAACCCAATACGTTAGGGCTCAATTTCCTTGAAAATCCTAAATTCAAGCATTCTCTCAATTTTGAAAAGTTTGAAATCGAGTAAAGAATGATGTGATGCTATATTAAATATACAATACAATAATAAATATTACAAAGGCCTAGAAATAATATAAATAAATGAATAAATAAAATCAATATACATAATAAAAATAATCATATACAAAATATCAAATAAATCATAAAAAACAAGTCTTTTTAACATATAAACGAAAACATGAATTAATAATCGAATGAAGAAAATAAACAAAATATAAAGAATAAAAGGCACATAATATATACATTGAAATTAAAAGCCATACACATAATTTACATATGTAATTTTGGATTAAAATTTATAAAAGCAGAATATATAATGCATTTGTGAAAATAAAATATAAATTATAAAGTAAGTGTTAAAAAATACATATATTTGAGCATTTAAAAAAAATATATTCATATATATATACAAGTATATAAAAAACTGGTTAAAAATATTAATATGTATACATACATATATATACACAGATAAATATAACATATATAGATTATAAAAAAATAATTATATATAAATAAAATAAAATAAAATAAAAATAATTACCTCATATTAAAAAAATAAATATGCGAAAAATATTAATTTTTTTAAAAATATATAAATACGCACATAGAAACAAGTATACATATATATAGCTAAAATAATAATAATTACATATGAAAATAATAATAATTACATTAACAAAATTAACTAATTTTAAGAAAAATATAAAAAGGATTAAATTGAACTACAAGTAAACAAATTTGGGGTCAATCTGCAAATAAATAAAATTTGGAGGACTAAATTGAACGAGTGAATTACATAGAGGGGCTGGAAGGGAAATTTTCCCTTCTCCTCTAAAACGGTGTCATTCAAAAGGATTAAATTGGAATTTAAAATAAATAAAAGGGTAAATTAAAAAAATAAAGAAAACTTAATTACAAAAACATTAAAAAGCGGAGGGGCTAAATAAAAAAATAAATAAAATTCGCAGTGATATCACCTTCTCCCTTTTTTAAAATCGTGAATAAGTAAAAAAAATAATCGAAAGAAAAAAAATAGTAAGCCACCTTTAAAAAACTGCCAATCGTTCTTTTTTATTCCTCCTCCTCTTTTCTCCTTCTTTTCTCTTTTTCAATGAAGCGAGAGGCCTCTATTTATAGTTGAGCCTCCCCAAATCCAACAGTACAGATCAATTACATCAACGGCTGAGATTAAAGGGTATCTACAAATTAAATCTCTAAGATTACAAAATCATATATTCTAAGATTGCATATCATATCTAAGATTATATATCATATCTAAGATTGCATATCATATCTAAGATTGCATATATCATATCTAAGATTGCATATCATATCTAGGATTGCATATCATATCTAAGATTGCATATCCTCAAAAATTATATTTCCATATGTGAGCCCGGGCTAAAATTGGGTATTACATTAACTATGTTTTAATTTCCTACATCATTATTACATATCTTACTGTTTTTGTTTAAGTCTATTAATTGTGTCATTGTTTGTTCAGCATTTATATTTGTCTTAGTTTGATTTATGTCTATTAAGTTTGTTATAATTCGGACAACATCAATGCATGTTTTAAGTCAGACTAATTAACTATGCTCTATTTCGGACAACCGTAATGCATGTTAATAAGTCAGACTCCTTAATTGTGTCTTAGCTTATTACACATTTAATTTGTGTTTTAGTTTGTCTTATTGATGCTTTTAACCGAGTTTAAATTTGTCCTGTAGGTTACTAAATAGACGATTGGACATTCATGCACTTTTCTAGATTCATTGGACTCATTTAAGAAGGAACATTCATGGAACCAACAAATTCATGCATTTCTTAATGAGGAAGAATTCATGAACAAATCAAGGGAATTGAGTCTCATACATTTAGCACATTGAATGAGGATATACATGCACCAAAGTGGGGAATGAACTTCAAAGATCCATGCATCAAATTCATGAACCAACATTCTCATTATGGTGTCATTAATGGAAATGCATGTCCCATGCATTATACATTAGGTCAAAAGGGATGGAGAGGAATTAAAGGTGGCCAATTCATGGAACATCATGCATGCACGCACCAAGGGGGAAAAAAGTGACCATTCATAAAACAATGAGACATCAAGGTGAGTTGATCAGCCAGCAATTCAATTGACCATTCGGTAATTGGTGTTTACACCAAATAACTCTCCAAATCCGAGTGTTCACACCTAAGGGCCATTCGGTTGCCACCAAATACATTCATCAGCTGATTCTCCATTCGGTGAACCTTCAAACATTAACTCCAGCTCATAACAACATTAACTGAACAAGTTAATGCTTTCTTCAGCTCAATCATAAAGTCTACTACGTTTGGCTATTCGGGAACATCAATTGATAAAGCCTCTAAGACTGTTCAGGAACACCAATTTTCAAGCTTATCATTTAAGCCATTAAAAGATTCATTCAGCTGAATCAAGTCAACCTTAGCTCCAATTAAGTTGTAATTACTCTGTGGCTATTCGACTGGACCTTTAGCAGCCTATAAATAGCTTATTTGTAACTTGTTGAAAGAACTTTTGCACATTAAATGAATTATAGTAGATTTGTAAGTTGTTCAACTCTTGTTGTTCTTGGTAATTCGAATTGACTTATGTAGCTTGCTAGTGGCTTCATTCTATATCCATTCTGAATTTATCACTCTTTAAGTGTGGCGTTCAACCTATTGATACCAATTGGTTCCTATGTGGCGTTCAACCCATTGATACCAATTGGTTCCTATCTTCCTAGATAGAGGGTCACAGTCCTATCAACTATCCATTACTCATCTTAATAGCCTATTAAGATTCGGGTCTCTATTCCTTAATAGAGGTTCTCTCTTCCGCTGTTAAGTTTGTTTTCCATCAATCCAACAACCTATCTTTTATTTATGTTATTTGTTTTAAACTATCATATTATAAAAATAGCCTTTTGGTAAACCGAATACTTAGTACTTAATTTAACGATCGGGCAACAAACGACTCAGTTTCGACAACAAATACAAGTTCATATCATTTAACATCAAAATTCACAATAAAGGCATTGGGGTCTTTGGTTTTTTCATACAAACTAATGACAAATATTATTCAATTACTATATTATATTTGGCAAGCATCCACAACCTAGGTCCACATGCCAGACAATTTAATACAATCATATTTAGTTCTGTCATGCACATGACAGACAATAATCAAGCAACACATGTGCAAACTATACAACACAAACATACACATTGCTTTATCTAAATTTTGCATGCATCCACAACTTGTTTCATCACACAAAACAAAGGACATCAAGACAACATATTTCACTCCCATTAAATTTGAATAGCTTACAACCTTAAACAATTTTTTAAACAAATTCCAATTCCAATAACTTACAAAAAAAAAACATAAACCCATGGCAGTTCCCAGGAATTTAAATAATTGATAGCATAAAAGCATAACTCCATGTCAAGCCTGGGTGAATGCAACATGTTTGAACTAACAAATCCGAAAAATCATAAACCCAAATCCCCCTAAAATCGAAAAATGATGAACCCAAATTAGAAACATTATTAAACCCTATACCAAACCTGAATCATGTCCTTAAACCAAAAAATAACTCAAATTCTAAATAAACTTACCTGTTACAATTGATGGAACACCTTCGACTGGTTCTCTTCTATTAACAATTCCAACAATGTTGAAATTTTGCATAATAATTCCACAATTTCGAATATTTTCAATCCCTTCTCTAACAATTCTTTAAAAATTTCAATTGTTTTCCACTTTCTCCTGAACAAAATTTCTCCTGAACAAATTTTTTTTCTTTAACCAAATTGTTTTTGCCTCTTTAGTTTATTCTCATGTTTTAATTGATTTTTTTGGCACATTAAGTTAATTTTTTTCGGATCATACTGTAGAAATTAATTACTCATTAAATGGACATCCATTCATGTCTAACGTGGTACCCTAACAAGCCACACCAATTGTCCCGTTAGGTCTGTAACGAAAAATGAACTTGGGTGACTGATTTGTCATTTTTAAAAATTTAGTGGCTGCTGGTGTACTTTTCCCTAAAAAAAATATCAAAAAGAAATTAATAGAAAATTCCGATAAAAGAAAAAGTTGCCGTTTAACGGTTACAATATTTTGCATCTTTAAAATGAAGCGATAAAGGCGGCTTTTTTACGGTAGGGTTTGGATCCTGGCGCCAGAAATTTCTTCTTCCAGTTCCAGTTAGGTCTAATTACCGATTCAGTCCAATCATTCACTGCGTTAAACACTGTCCCAAATTTGAAGGGAAAATATGGCTCCGAAAAAGAAGCCTCAGAAGCAAAGCAACCGAAAAGCTACTTCCGCTTCGTCTTCTTCTTCATCATCTAAAGCCAATCAAGCGACATCGTCTGCCCCTCGACTTCAGATATCGGCCGAGAACGAAAACCGGCTTCGTCGGCTTTTACTCAACTCCGGCCACTCTACCCAATCCCAATCCCAATCCGATCTCAATCCTCCTCAAGATTCTCTATCCAAAGCTCAAAAGGCAAAGAAGCTCAAAGCCCTGTACGAGAAGCTTTCTTGCGAAGGTTTCTCTAATGATCAAATTGAATTGGCTCTCTCTTCTCTCAAGGTTATATCATTTATTTTTTTCCATACATTTTTCTTACAAACGAAATTTCATTTTCTTTTCAATTTTGTCATCGTATCTCCTGACTATATTGATTGACCAGTTTATGTATTTACATTGAGTAGGATGGTGCTACTTTTGAGACTGCTCTCGATTGGTTATGCTTGAACTTACCTCGAAACGAGCTTCCTTTGAAGTTTTCAAGTGGAATCTCTTTGCATTCAGATGGAGGTGTGTATATGTGTGTGTGAATTTCTATCTAATAAATATAATGATCAATTTCAATGCCTAGTTTGTCTTGGCACTGATGCTTAAATTATGTGATCTAATGTGTTAGGAGGGTCTATCAGTGTTATATCTGTTGAAAGGGAAGACTGGACTCCTTCAGTGGACGCATCAACAAGGATTAAGGAAAACTTACATGGACTTTCTGTTAGAACCAAGAGCAGTGAAGATGACAATTCTCTCAATATGTGCCAACCATCACAAGCAGATTGGATTCGGCAATATATGGAGCAACAGGAGGAGGTAAGGAAATAAAATGAACTGTTACTGATCTTGTATTCTGTCGCTGTCTCTGCTGTTTTAGTTTAGGGTTTATTCATTTGAATGTTTTCTACCTTTATTGGAATTTGTTTAAAACGGATTTTTAGCTAATAGTTTATGTCTCTCAGGATGAATCCAAAACTTGGGAGGATGAAGCAAGTGATGAGGGTTCAGCCGAAGAGGTATTGAAAACTTCTTTTTGATTTTTGTTCTTTCTCTCTCTTCTAATATAATATAAAAGAATCTAAGGGACTTCCAATTGATGAATAACATTTCAGTCATTTATAATTATCTTGTTCTAGAATGTATTTTGCACTAGTTTTGTTGTCTTTGTCATAAAAATCCTACCCTTTTATGTAAGAATGGAGAAATAGCTACGTATTTCTAAGTATAGACTTGGAAATGGCCTTTCTCCTTTTTATTTCCCCCCCTTACTGCTAAATACTCAGGTTTAAGTTTAGTTACTATGACAAGGTATAATTTCGTTCTTATGCTTTTTTCTTGGTTAATAGGTTTCTGGACCTAGGCCTTATGATGTTATTGCAAAAGAATACCATGCAGCACGATTAGAAGCTACAAAAGCTAAGGAAAAAAAGGATAAAAGGGGCCAGGAAAAGGCAGGCAGTAGAATCCGCAAACTCAAGCAGGAGTTGTCTGCTTTAGGTCAATTTTAGTTGTTTTTAGTGATTTATGTTGAAAGATTTATCACTTGATCACTTTGTAATGAGTTGTTTAATTTTGGTGAGCAGGATTATCAGATGCTGTTTTAGCATCAGATTTTTTGCATGAACGAGCATCTGCTTCTGTGTCTGAGGGCACAGTGACTAGTTCCATGCCTGAAGAGCAGCCTGAGATGATATCTCTAGGTGATGCTGAATGCAATTCAGCAGCCTGTGTGATAACTTCAGGTGTAGCAACAGGCAGTGTAAATGATACAGAGACCTCTAAAGAGTTGTCTACCAAATCTATTCCTTCTTTGTTACCTACTCAAGAAAAAGGTGACTCAGAAAATATGTCGGAAGATTTGGAGATTGGGGATTTCTTCTTAGAAGATTCTTCAATTAATGATGTTCTTGCTTCTGAAGTACTAAAATTGCGGAAGCAAGAAAAGATGAAAGAACTATACAGTGAGAAAAATTTGGAGAAATTGGATGGAATCTGGAAGAAGGTAATTCCCAGAATGCAATGATCTTGTGAGGTTAATATTACTAATGATTGGTGATAAGGCGTTTCTGATACATAACTTTATATAATATTGATCGTGAACTTGCAATGCAATGGATTTAGGAAGCTGCTAACTATGATTCCTGATTTTTTGATTTTCAATTTCATTTAGTGCCATAATAATCACCTTCCAAGTTTTAAATGTTTGGTTTTGGCCTTGTTCTACTGAATTCATTATGACTTCTTTGGGATATGATCTAAATAATGACAGGGAGAATCGAAAAAGATTCCGAAGGCTGTTCTTCACCAATTATGTCAAAGATCAGGGTGGGAGGCTCCAAAATTTGATAAAATGCCTGCCAAAGGTAAAAGTTTTGCTTATTCTGTTAGTGTGTTGCGTAAAGCTAGCGGGAGGGGCAAGAGCAGAAAAGCTGGGGGGCTAATCACCCTTCAGCTTCCTAATGAGCAAGAAGCTTTTGAATCTGCTGAGGTACTTGTTTGTCCTTATGCTTCATGCTGATAATATGAGATACTCTGATTAAGAACGTACAGTGCAATGCTACTGGTGTCAAAACAATTAGAAGATGAACATTCTTGGAGAACTTTGGAGGAAAGTACTTAGTTCCTATGTTCGCTTTCTAGATCCTAGAAACTTGAATGCCTGATTAGCCATATGCTCATTTACATACTTATGTTGCATGTGAATATGACAAATAAATATGTTTTTGTCTTCAAGTTGACGCCTTGGGTGGTATATTAAGACTTTTTTTACTCTGTTTGGTGGTGTCTGGTCCTCAGGTCGATCAACCACAAATTTTGGTTTATGTCTTCTGGAGTAGTAGCGCTTAACTACAAATATTCTTTTCTAGATTATCTAAGGAATGACAGCATTGTTGTTTTTTATTGGATATAGGGTAGGTACTGAAAATTAGTTTAATTGCATCCTTTGAAAAAGCTTTTTATGAATAAATAGTCTCAGATGCCCGTTAAACATGCTAATTTTATAATACCAGCTCTCACCACCCTTTTTTTCTTTCTTTTTAATATTTATTATTAATGCATGAAATGGCTTGATTGAGTATGATGCACGGGAGGGTATAATCTAACAGTGTGCTTGGAATTTAATTTGACAGTTACAAACATGATTTTAGGATATATCCTGTCTTCCTTTTGAACAACCTTTTTCATGCTTCCTTGTGTCCCTGTTAGATTATACCCTCATGTGGATCATACTCAATAGAGTTCTTCAATCTATGGCGTGTTCTGTCGAGGCTGTTGTATTATGTTAGTTCTCACATAATGGGTATATGACTGAATGTGAGCTTGTTCCTTCCTTCTACAGTTAATATACATTTGTTACTGATAAAATATATAAAAATGGTAATTTACCTACTCCTTGATTTTTTTACAGGATTCACAGAACAGAGTTGCCGCATTTGCTCTTTGTCAGTTGTTCCCTGATCTTCCTACTCAACTGATAGTTACCGAGCCTTACTCTTCTCTCATTTTTCAGTGGAAGGGAGGTGATGCTTTAAACATCTATTTTGTATTTATAGATGCAAAATAACTTTTTGAAGTTTTGTCTTATTTATGCTAATGGTGTTATGGCATCTCTTCTAATATTATGCTGGATCCTCTTTCATTTTCTGGTTCAGTTTGTCAGTCTTGATGTTTTCTATCAATTCAACATAAGGAATAAGAAAGATATTTATCAGATTTCTAAAAGCAAGTGACCACTGCTGTTAATGTTTCTTAAAGTATTTGAACACTTTCAGGGGAATCTTTGACCAAAATAGAAGAGAATGAGGAAGATCGAAGGGCTGGTTTTGTTGATCGGTTATTGAGAGATGAGGATTCCAGATCAAAGGCTCCTGGTCATGATACTAATGAATCTGCTTTAGACGAGTTCCAAAAGGCCTGCCTTGAAGATAATAAAACCCTGAGTTCTTCTGTAGCTGATCCAGTATATGAAAGTATGTTATATTATTGTATTTGATGCATTTATACTAAATTATTTTGCTAAATTTGCCATTGATATGGAATGTGAAATGGTTAGTTTAACCCCATTGTTTTTTATGTCCTGTTTTCTCAAATTTTCTTTTCTTCCCTCCTAAGGAAGTGCTCTTTTTAATCCATCCATGAAAAAATCTACACATAATAGTTAGAACTGAACTGGAATTGCAATGGATTTTTCATTCATGAAAATTTTAGATATTGTTTGGGGAACTCTGAATGTGCTCACATAATCAAATGAGGGAAGACTGGGCACATTGCTATGAGGATCATCGAAACGAGTGTAAAGGTTTAGTTCGAGGTGTAGATCAATATGGTATTTTGACTATGGCTGGGTGATAAACTAATAATCTCTTCGATCTGACACATTTCTTATTGCAGGGAAAAGCCATGCAAAAGAAATGGAAAGTGTGTATTTGAGACAGGAAGAAGAAAAGAGAAAGCATACTCAGAGATACAAGGTTGGTGTATTATTGTTGCTGTGTCTCAGGAATATAGTAATTGGATTTATAAGCTTTTGGTATAACTATACAAGTATTTGTTTTCAATTGGTTCTGCTATTGTTGTTTCTTTCTAATTGGATATCATTTTAATTTGCTTGGGGGATCTGAAACTTTAATTTTATCGCATTGAAGTAATTTGAACTTACTATTTGCTAATGATTAGTGTGAAGTTTACTAGCTTACTTGTGCACAACTTGCAGTGAAGAGCTCCTAATTTGTGTTGGAAGCTTTGTTGTTCCACCTATGTGTGAAAATGTTAGCCCTTGCTGAAACATAACTTGTTATAATTTAGTTTAGCTCTGATTTAGTTGGAGAGAAAGCGCACGTGTGTGTTAGGGGAGGGGTTCTGTGTTTTATGAATGATAAATTTGCTTCTGTTGCACGAAATACATGAAGAGATTCTGAATCCTGTGGTGCCAATCTCCTAATCTAGAATCTAATGTCAGAATCTACTGATGCATGTACACCAAGAGACTATGAATATATGATGTTTGTCATAGTAGATTATCAACCTTCCTTGCATATTTTTGCTGTAGTTTTATAGCTGAACTTGTAAAATTCTTGAAACTAGTTCTGGTGTCTTGAGTATGCTATTTCAAACTTGATGCTTAAAGAGCAATATAATTTACCATCTCTTGCTAATGATCATGGTAATCTCACTCTTAATTAATGTTCCCATTCATGTTGAGCATTTTATGTTGCTCATGGTAACATCATGCCTGTTCTTGTAAATTGTAATGATGCTCCTTAGCATGCAACACATGCATTATGCATTTGGCTTTTGCTGTTAAAAGTTCTATATTTATTTTATTTTATTTTATTTTTGTTTCCAGGAGATGTTGAAAACTAGAGCTGCTCTTCCTGTTGCTGGGTTGAAAAATGACATTTTGCAATTGCTAAAGGAAAATAATGTTCTTGTTGTTTGTGGTGAAACAGGATCTGGAAAAACTACTCAGGTTTAAACTTATATTTCCCTTATTTTTGTGCAAGCCCTTATCTTTCATGATCCTCCTTGACCCAGTTACCCCCCCCCCCAATATAGACCCAGTTAACTTGAGTTTCATGATTTGGTAGCTTTTTGCATTACTAATTTCTTTGCTTTTCCCTTTGAAATTAACTTATACTTTTGTTCCCTGAATGTAGGTTCCTCAATTTATACTGGATGATATGATTGAATCTGGACATGGTGGACATTGTAGTATCATATGCACACAACCAAGGAGAATAGCGGTGGGTGAATAATATGTTGATACATGCTTAACACTAATTTTTCTTGCACCTCTTCTCATTACTAACTCTCACTTGTTTCTTTTAGAAACCAATCAAAAGTTAATTCTGTCAACCTTTCTTCTTTATCTTCTTCCTTGTCTTCTCTCTGATGTTCTAAGATGGCTGTGGGCAATTTAAATGATTAGGTAGACATGATTAAAGCAGAAGAAGCTCGGCAATATTTTCACAAAGGAAACCCATAAATGGCCAATTGTTGCCTTTAATGCACATTAAGTTACGAATATATGCTTCATCTATTTGAATTCTTTTATTGCGGATATGCAGTAGTTTTCAAATGTCTGTTCAACTGATATTACCACTGATAAAGTTGACTCATAAATGCACCAAGTCTGACATTCCTACTAGAAAATCAGAAGTAATATTTGGTTTCAGTAGAGTTTGTTCTTTTAGTTTATCAAGTCTCTGCCTGCCATATTAGTGCTTTATTGCAAATTTCATTTATGCTTTTATATATTTATATTTGTTTTTTTAGATTTAGTAAAAGTATTGTGTGGGGTGTCTATATCATTGCAGGCAATTTCTGTTGCAGAGCGAGTTGCTGATGAGCGTTGTGAACCATCTCCTGGTTCTAATAGGTCTTTGGTTGGTTATCAAGTTCGTCTAGATAATGCCAGGTGTTTATGTCCTGATCTTATAAGTTACAATAATTTGCTAGTTCCGATTGCATTTCCTCTGTGTAGAAAGTTGACATGTTAGTGATTTTGCTGTCAGAAATTCAGCAGCAATGATGAATCCTGTCTATACACCTAAACTTTTTCTTTATGTTATTTCTTAATGAAATCTATCTGGTGTCAGATTCGATTGTGCATTGTGGTTTGATCAAGTTTTCTAAGCTCAAAATTCAGGGCGTAAAGGATGAATATTTTATGTACAGATATTCTATGGCATTTACTGATTTTGCAAACTGCATAACGGTTTACTGTTGATTGATTAGGTTGGCTTAAATAGTTGCTTAAGGAGCTTGAAAATAATTTTATTCGATTTTCTGCCTTTTGTCTAATTTTTCACATGGCCCTTAAATACCTTTAGTGCTTGTTAGTGCTGACATTTCATATTTATGGTTATGTTTCATTGTCTTTTGAATTGCTTGATCACTCCATAAGGTAGAAAATATTGTTGCTATTACCTTTTTTTAAAGCTTTACATTCGTACCATATTGTATGTGTTCAGTTTGTTTTGGTAGAATTTTGTATTTGCTATTCACTTATAGAGTCCTATTGTTATTTCTTTCATTGAAAAGACTAATGTGGTCTTTTTAAAAAAATTTTTTTTATTGAATAACTAATTTCTCCTTCTTGGTTATGTTGCATTTTCTAGGAATGAAAAGACAAAGCTTCTCTTTTGTACAACTGGTATTCTTCTGAGGAAACTTGCGGTAAAGCCCTAGTCAGCCACAATTATTTTAGTTATTGGCTTCTTTGAATCTATCATAGCTTATATTGGAAGTCTTTTTATTTCGGGTGCTTTTGATTTTTGCTTTGAAGTCTTTTTCTCCAGCCTTCATTTGTAGTTGTGGTGCATCATATACTGTTTTGTTTGTTCCAACTGTACTTTTTCAGGATGCTGAAATGGGATTTTGGAACAGTGAAGTAAATCTAGATACTGCTTGCTAGTTGTTGACATTTTCACTAGTTGCTGCTGTCTTTGGGTTTCACCTTCCTTGATTTTAACTTGAATATTACATGTGGATGCTTTATAAATATGCAGAAACTTTAATTCATGCTAGAATAAGTTTCTATGGATGCTGATTTAGCTCAGAACTTGTACATTGTGGTCATATATTTTATGTGAAGAAAGATGGAACTCTTGAGTGGTTATATCAGGAATGTTTTGATTCAAAGAGGTTTTGCAATGTGTTTTGTAAAATTAGCATCTAGGCCACTCCTATATGAAACTTCATTATGGTTGCTGTTTAATATACTTCCCCCTTAACTTCCCTTTTATGGTTTCTCCTTTCAATTTTCACAGGGGGATAAAAACTTGACTGGTGTTACTCACATCATAGTAGATGAAGTACATGAACGATCTCTTTTGGTAAGTGGATGAATTTGAAGTTCAACTATGGCTATTTCAGGTGGATGTTTTCAAAATTTACGAGTTCTTTTGGTTTATAATGTCCTTCAATGATTTAACATTCATAGCAGTTGAGTTTTCTTAAATGAATTAATTTGCAGCACTTCATGCAAGACTTTTATTTGGTTTTGAGCTCTTGGCTCTAGAATGACTAACAAAACTATTTGTCTGGAAGTTGTTGAGATCATTCATATTGCCATAAAAAATAACTCCATAGCTAATCTACTCATAAAGAATTTGTGGGGGGCAAACAATCAGCCCATGAGGGAAATAGTTTTTCAATTCTAAATTTTCAGGCAATGCTGAAATGTTAGTCCAGATCTCTGAAATGGACTGATTTGTTTCTTTTTCCTCAACAGGGTGATTTTCTACTCATTGTTTTGAAGAATCTTATTGAGAAGCAATCTGTCTCTAACACACCCAAACTGAAAGTTATTCTTATGTATGTATATGTATTTTTTTTTTGTGTGTGTGTGTGTTTCTTATCAATCATAGTTGTGTAAGCTTGTTTTTATCTCCATCTTGGCCTTACCTTATTCGTATCCTGGTTTCCGAATCATGATCTAAATGATTAGGTCTGCAACAGTTGATTCTGATTTATTCTCAAGATATTTTGGGCTTTGCCCTGTGATTACTGCACAAGGCCGGACTCATCCAGTGACAACTTGCTTTCTTGAGGATATATATGAACGTATCAATTATCACCTTGCTTCAGATTCTCCTGCTTCTCTAAGATGTGAAACATCCACAAGGGACATGGTAATTAATTTATTTTTATATTATTCTTACTGGGTGTTAGCTAACTGCTTCTGAAATTTGGAGCTGGAAAAAGGTAGAGTATTTATGAGTAGGTTATGAAATATGAAGGGTTATCTTTGTTTCTGTCATGCAATTTATGAACTCTTCATTCTGCTGCAGAGGGGTCCTGTGAACAATCATAGAGGAAAGAAAAATCTTGTCTTGTCTGCATGGGGTGATGATTCCCTTCTGTCTGAGGAGTATGTAAATCCACATTACGATTCAAGTAGTTATCAATCATATAGTGAGCAAACTCAACAAAATTTGGTAAACTCTTTCAGCACAAGCAACATGGTTTATTCTATTTTCCTCGGTGAGAGGATGAATAATGACTTACAAATTCTTAACACAGAAAAGACTGAATGAAGATGTCATTGATTATGACTTGCTTGAAGATTTGGTCTGTCATGTAGATGAAACGTGTGATAAGGGTGCTATACTCATCTTTTTGCCAGTAAGCTATCCTAAGTTCTTTTGATGTTGATATACCTTATACTTTGATTTTTCTTGTTTTGATATTAGTTTGATACATATTCCATGGTTTAACAGGGAGTTGTTGAGATTCATACACTACTTGATAGGCTAGCTGCTTCTTATCGATTTGCTGGACCATCTTCCGACTGGCTTCTGCCTCTACATTCATCAATCGCAGCAGATGAGCAGAAAAAGGTTTTTCTAAATCCTCCTGATGGCATACGTAAGGTACGTTCTTCACTCATGTTTGAGATTTTTATTTGTTATGTGAACTTTCTCTAAAATTGATTTAACTCCTACTTCAAATGCATTTCAATTTCAGGTTATTATAGCAACAAACATAGCTGAGACTAGCATAACAATTGATGACGTAGTCTATGTGATTGACTGTGGAAAGCATAAGGAGAATCGTTATAATCCTCAAAAGGTTTGCATTCATATTTTCTTATAGTTTAGTAACCTCCATTGTTGATGTTTATGTTGCTTGGAGTACAAATGGTTTGAGTCAGGCCCATTCTATGTTCTAAAGGAAATGCTCGTAAAAAGGTTTTGCTGAAAGAATCTTAAGTTAATCTTACTGTTGTTTAGCTCTATTGTAATAATTGATTTCTCGTTTTACTTTGACAACCAATTTATATCTATTTCCAATATCTTGTCTATGGAGTATATTTATAATTGCATCCTATCATTGACTGAAGCTTATGCTAGATGTCACCTTGGGCATCGTCAGTGGTTAAGAACTTGTATAGGTTTTTAATAATCTAATTCTAGATGAGTGTTAAAAGAAAAAGTGTTCTAACAGGGGTAAACATAATTAGTTGCTAGGCCCAAGGATGGAAAATGCTGATTTCTGCTTTGGGCTTTCACTTTGGACTTGAGAAGTCAATACAAAATGGGAAAGATGGGTGTAGTTGGTAATGGTTGTTTATATTGGAATAGTATATCAAATTTGAGCAGAAACTTTGGAAGGGAATGCTTAAGCATTTTGCCTCAATAATAAGTGAATTGTTTTCTGTATACTTGCAGCTTCATTAGTGGTTACCAAAGAAAAAAATGTCTTTAGATGTTATGCATGGATTCCTTCTATTAAGTCTTTGGTTATGTGCTTAATTTTTGCTTATTTATCTTATATGTTGCTGTAGAAATTATCAAGCATGGTTGAAGATTGGATATCTCGAGCGAATGCTAAGCAGCGTAGAGGAAGAGCTGGTCGTGTTAAGCCTGGAATTTGCTTCTGCTTGTATACACGGCATAGATTTGAAAAGCTCATGCGCCCATATCAGGTAATTTCTTCTTTATTAACATATTCATTAATGTGCTAATAACTAGGCTAAAATTCTCTTGTCCCGAATCTTATCAGTTTTTTCTTAATTATCATCTAGGTTCCTGAAATGCTTCGGATGCCTTTAGTAGAGCTCTGTTTACAAATTAAGCTACTTAGCCTTGGTCAGATAAAGCCTTTCTTATCCAAGGTACAAATATATTTTACAGTATCTATAAGTTGTCATATTTATTCTCTTCCATAGTGTTCTAATGGCATAGCTTTTGATTCTAGGCTTTGGAACCGCCAAAGGAAGAAGCTATGAACTCTGCCATTTCATTGTTATATGAGGTAAGTTTCATTCTTTTAACCAACAATTGTTACCATATAGTAATATGGGGATAAGATTTTGGGCTTCAAGGAAGAAGCACTTAATTTTGTATTCTCTCTGTCGTGATTTCTTGCTGTCTTTATTAGATTAAGATATTTCATGTTTATGAGCATTATTGTTTGGTCATCCTATCATCCCACTCAACCGGTATTTTTGAGTACTTGGATGATAAGGAATCAAATCTGGATGCTAAGAGAAACGAATAAAAGACTCAATTAGCATGGTTTGATTGGGGAAGATTTTTTATAAACCGCCACACTTTATGGAACCTTCCAAACCTAAAGTGATAAGGTCAACACTAACACAAGTGTTAGGGAATTAGGAGATACTAAATATCACCACTCTTAAATGCCTCACACACACACAGCTCATACAAGAGCTTAGCTGATCATTTGAAGAATCTAATTGTGTCAGCTTCCCTACACTAACTCCTTCAACTTCACTATGACCTTCATCTTGTTCAGATTGACGGACCTGCTTTTGAACAGTAACTGGATCATAAAATGCCATCTTACTACCCACTTTTGCATGTTTGACATTCTTTTTCAGTGGGGCTTGGTAAGTGTTTAGTTGTTAGCATCCACCAAGAACAAGAAAACAAAGGATAAATTGCTAAAAAGCAAGTTTTGATTCAAATTCTCATTTGCCCTTCACATTGATAGTGCTACCCAGACTAACTTGGGACATCCCCCCAAGCATAGGTAACTTCAAATATTAAATCCATAAACTAATCCCCAATACAATTGAATCCCCAAGAATTAAATCCCCATACATGAATTACTTCCTAATATATGACAAAGCATTGAATAAAAAGATTGCATTTTTTAATGTGTCCAGGTTCATCCCCTTGAACAACCTTCATTAAAATGGCCATAACTATTTGTAAAAGACTCCGAAAGACACTGTTTGATGCATTAGAAAATAGACTTCCAGATCTTTCCGTCCATCTATGGTTCATAATTTTTGAACATGTGAATCAACACAAACTTTAATTCCGACTTGATGCATGAATTCCAGATTTATTCTTGACCAGCATTTAGTTCTCCTACAAAAGCATTCTCATCTTCAACCCCAAAGTTGGATATTCATATTGTGGCCCATTAATCTTTTAAAGCTCAAAATATTCTTAGCTCCATTTCCTTCAATTTGGACCATAGTTTAGTAACTTAGTAGATTCTCTTGCATCATTGGACCTTGCTTTAGTTGATTTTTTTAGTTGGCAAATGATGATGGCCTGTGAATTTTGGTAATTGGGAGATTATTTCAGGTTGGTGCTGTTGAGGGAGATGAAGAGTTGACACCTCTTGGGCACCATTTGGCAAAGCTTCCTGTTGATGTTTTGATCGGAAAGGTGCACTTAATATATTTAATCCTCCCCCCCCCCCCAATTCTTTTGACTATAAATCTTACGCCTTGCACTTTATTTAAAATAAAATTATGGGTAGTAAATGTTTTAATGATATTTTTGTCTCTTTTTACTAATTGTGTTAAGCTCATTGTAATCAATTTTGAAAAAAAAATGTAATTTCTTTTTACTTAAATTCGTGTCTGTGCTGGTATGCATGCTATACATTTGTAAATTACGTCTTGCGAGAAATTAATTTATCTGCTGATCTGCCCTCTGATAAAAGGAATGCTTGCGTCCCCTAGGCACAGAACACATTTTAAAATAGTAAAAACATCTTAAATTGAACCTAGAATTTGGATTAGGGTTTCTTTGTCAAAATACCTAGAGGAAGTGCCAAATCTGAAGATTTTACATAGACTATGAGTCAAGTTATGCTTGCTGTATTTTGATCTCCAGCCTTTAGTTTATTCTTGTTAAAGACTGCAGCCTTTTTTTTGCCTGATGTTCTTACATGATGAGGATTGAATTGTTTCCTTCTTCTCTCTATGAAATGGATTCTCATATCATTCAATCTTTCGTTGCATAAACTTCTATAGAGCGTCCATTGACTAGAATTTACTAAACTGTTTTTGGCTGAATTGCAGATGCTGCTCTATGGTGGAATATTTGGTTGCTTATCACCCATCTTATCTATCTCCGCATGTCTCAGCTATAAGTCTCCATTTTTGTATCCCCAGGATGAGGTTCTTTTATTTTTTATTTTTATATGTTTATATTGTTCTTGCTTTCTGAAAAGAAAGAAGTTGCATCACTTCCGTTATTTTGTTTCTACATTACAGAAACAAAATGTTGAAAGAGCTAAATTGGCTTTATTAAGCGAGAAGCTGGATGAATCTAGTGATTTGAACGATGCTGAGAGGCAGTCTGACCACTTGCTAATGATGGTTGCATATAGGAAATGGGAGAAGATTTTCCGAGAGGTATGTGAATGATTGTGATATGTTTTCTAGCGATCATTAACTCTAAGAAAAAGTGATCAGTGTTGTCTGCTTCTGCTAGAAAAGTCTTGTTTGGTAAATGGCACCCTGATTCCTGATTGATTTGCACTCTGATCTTTAGAACCTTCCTTCAACAACATTGAGAGGGAAAGAGAATCATGTTCTCTTTCTCAGTGAATGCAGTTCTCTCTATCCGTTTAATTTGTGTTTAATTCATGTTACTTATGTGAAATTTCTATCCTTGCAGAAAGGAGTAAAAGCTGCCCAGCGGTTCTGCAAGATGTACTTTTTAAGCAGTTCAGTTATGTCCATGATAAGGTTTACCTTTACTTCTCTCTCTCTCACCCCTGATTGGAGTATTTTGGTACTTTCCTGTCATTTAGATGATAACTCACCATTCTTGAGATACTTAATTAGCTGTTGTCATATTATGAATTGGAATGAGTTGTCCAAATTGCAGATGATAGTTTTGACTCTTGTGCAAGTTCTTAAGTTGTCAATAGTATAGTGATATGTTGCCTCCTTGGTAGTGGGATCTTTTTGAATTTACAGTTGGTAAAATATGATGCCTGTTTATACATATTTGTTATTACGTGTGTTTACCAGTTATGATCCATTTGGAGATCCCACTTAGAAGTGAAAGGATTAAATTGCTCCTATCATATTTGTCATGGTACTCTATCCAGAAGTCAAAGCTACCAAGTCGGTGGTAGTGCGATAGCTGCTTCTGCCTTTCCTGCCCTCCCATCTGCAGGGTCCACTTGGTGGTTGAGTAGTGTAGATTTAGATGTTTACCAAACTGCCTTTCTAAAATGTCTCTTTTATGAACATAAAATGATAACTTATGCAATCATGATAACATCCACTGAAGTATTCACTTTTCTTTTCTTTTTTAATTTGGCAACTAATCTTGGCCTTTTGACTTGTTTTCTTAAAATTTTCAGAGACATGAGAATACAATTTGGGACACTGCTAGCAGATATAGGATTCATCAATCTTCCAAAGAATTATAAGGTATGCATCCGTTGTTTCAGTTGATATGACTTTTATGGAATTTGATGCAGTATATGTTTTTTCTTGCTCATCTTACAGAGTAGGGGTAAAAGGAAGGAAAATCTTGATGGTTGGTTTTCTGATTACTCACAACCATTCAATATACATTCACATCATTCTGCTGTTGTGAAGGTAATTATGAACGTAATTTCTGCTCATTTTGTGTCTATTTGATTTTGAATTAGTTCACATTTAGTGCTACTTTGCAGTTTTGCTCGCTTATGTTATGGCAGAGGTCATTTTTTTGGTCTTTATTCACTTCATTTGTCTGGATTATTTGTTGTCCATTTACAACTTTATGAGCAATTTTTATTCTGTGGACAACCTATTTTATTTCTGAGGAGGCTATTAGATGTTCAGTTACATATTTGTCCCCAAACGGAATTATATCTTCTGTAAGCGTGTGTTGGAATCGTCCTATATACTGCCCACTTGGAAACTGGGCCCTTTTTATTACTATTTTGTTGTTCCAGTCTTTTTTATATCACTAAATTTCTGTTTTGTTTTTTGAGAGTGCTATATCTTAATTTTCCTGTAATTTACATATATCTGTAGAACCAACTTTCTCCTAATTTGTGGTCAATGATTTAATCTTGAAATATCTGAAGTTCCTACTTTCATTAGTTGAACAGTTACTTATTTTCTTCCAGACCCTTAGTTGTACATTCATCTACTGACTTGTGAGGATTATGATGTGCTGTTAAGTGTTGTTTATTTATAAGTTTGTTGCAGCAACAGATGATTAAAATTAAAACTGCATCTTATTCTGGATATAATTGTATTATCATCTTTGAAGGCAATACTATGTGCTGGTTTATATCCTAATGTGGCTGCCACTGAGCTGGGCATTACTGGAGTAGCTCTCAGCAGGCTTAAACTCAATCCTGCAACAAAGGGTCATCCAGTCTGGTATGATGGAAGACGAGAGGTTCATATACACCCTTCTTCTATCAACAGTAGCTTGAAATCCTTTCAACATCTCTTTCTTGTCTTCCTTGAAAAGGTAAGTAGACATCTATCTAGTGGATTTAATTTAATCGTCTATTGTCTTCTAATTTTCTTCTTTCTCCAATATTTGAACGATAGTTATTTCATACATGATATACATAGGTCTGACAAACCATTGCATGTTTGTTTCCTATTGAGTGATAACTAACCTAACAGAGGCTATAATGTAAAAGATTAGCTTCTTTTTCCTTGAAAAGTCTGTTTATGCGTTTGCTGGATTTGTTTGTTATAATATACAGTATAAGTGTAAGAAGTTTCTTGAAAGTTTATGGGCATATGCTGCTGATAATGTAGATTTAGATAGTTTTTTCTAGTTTCAATCCGAATTGGAATTCTCTTTTCCTTTTTAATGAGCTAGGTTTGAATAGTCTTAATAATTTAACAGCTTCATGTTGCATAATCTTCTTGTTGTGCAATTTTAGCCTTTCATAGGAATAAACTATCCTATCTTAATTAAGAGCTGCAATGTAAAAGGGGCGTCATTATTTTGGTTCTTACTTCTTATGTCTTGTTTAATGTTCCTTGTAATGATTATCTTTTTTCTTATTCTAGTTTTCCATGTTCCATGTAAAAGGAGCTGCAATGTTGCACTTCCTGTTCAATGGTGAAATTCACTTTTCCTTCATTAAAAAATAGGACGAAAAAGGAAAACTTGTTAGGAGCAAGCTCCATCTTCGGTTTGCTTTTAGATTGCAATCTAATTTTGACAATAACAGGTTGAAACCAACAAAGTATTTCTGCGAGATACTACCATCATATCTCCCTTCTCTATTTTGCTGTTTGGTGGCTTAATAAACATTCAACACCAGGTATTTTCTGTATTCCTTAGTATTCGTAAGTAAATTTCTTCTTCATATGCTGGTGAATTTGATGAAGTGTCTTATGGTTTGTTTCATCTTTGACTTATTTTGGATTTATGTGCCAACATTGTACTGTTCCACCTTATTCAAAACTTTTGTTTTTTTATATAATGGTCCATTTTGGTTTTTTAGTTTCTTATTTGGGGAATAACTTTTTTTTTCTTTTTTTAGTCTGGATTGGTTGTTATAGATGGATGGCTGAAGCTGACAGCGCCTGCTCAAACTGCAGTATTGTGCAAGGAACTTAGATCTGCTCTTCATTCAATTTTGAAGGAGCTAATTAGAAAGCCAGAGGTAATGTTGTTTGTGATTATTTATAGTTCAGTTGTCTTCTTTCGATTGCATAGAATTTGAACCTCAGTACACGTGAAACGTGTGCAAATGCCTTAGCTGAAGGGTAATGTTAAGGTTCTCAGTGTGTATTTTCTGTCAAGTTTATTATCTTTTTTTGGTTAATCAGTATTTGTTTAATAGCTCATAAGCATGGTATGCAAGATATTGTTTCTTCTAATGTTTCTTGGTTATTTAACCACATCCAGTTGCTGAGATTCTCATTCAGGTATCGTCTTTCCTTGGAGAAGCCTGTGCCTATAATGCAGCATTACTTATTAATCTTTTTTTCCCCTTATAGAATGCTACGATCGTAGATAATGAGGTAGTCAAGTCTATGATACATTTGTTGCTAGAAGAAGACAAACCCTCAAAATAGTTCAGCACTGTAGGTATGTCGCTTACTCGCTTTGAGTTTTATAATTCAGCTCGAGAATACATCATTAAATTTTGACTTGCATCATTTTATTGTACATGATAGTCTTTTAATCTTTTCTTTTTACAGTGACTCAGCTCCAGTTTTGTATCATTTGGAAGTGATCAGTGGAAGTGCAGAGCAAAGTGAGGTTGAGTTCAAGAAGTAACACACTCTTGGTGGCATGCGAGTTCTCAAATAACCTTCTCTTTTACTTCAAATTTTGGCTGCCCCTGTTTATTTATTTCCTTTTTTCCCCTCTCAAAGGCATGAACAGTTCATGAAAATGGTTGAAATTTTCATGCAAATATAGTTAACTAAGATTTATTTAATATACAATTAAGGTTAGTCAAAAGGTAGTTGGTATAGAGTGGGATGGAACTAGTATAAGACCAAATGGAGGAATGATTGATAATTGTAATAATGTTAATTTACTCCAGAAAGAAATTGTATTGAATCTACGAGTCTAAAGCCTAAACTTGGAAGTTTCATTACGACATAAATTAATTTTAAGAACACAGCTGTAGACACAAAGGTGTCGTCATCCTATCGGTTGAAAAAGAACCCATGTTTTCATGCTGGCGATCTTTTCTGGAAAAATAAGAATAAAAAAAAGTTGGCAGTGCAACGAAATTTCGTAAATGAACTAGGTCGAAGATTATATATTCATTCTTCCACTTACGTTTCATTCAAGTATCCCAGAAAAAAAAGGGTTTTTTCATCTAAGTAGTTGATTTCACCATGGGGTTTCTAATGAGTGGGCGCCATCGCAGATAGGGATGCCCTCGTAGAATTGAATTCCATCACGGTTTTTGAGCGAGATTTTCCATGTCGACAAAGAACTAAAAGCCGCAAACCTTGAGTCTTTCTTTTTAATCTTCTGGGTTTTATGATTGCAAGAAAAAAAACAACAGAAAGCTGCAGAATAACGGAAATATAGAAGCTTGAGGAACAGCAAATGCTAGACGCAAACAAAATTATTATATTTCAACAAAATTTGGTGAGGGGAAAAAATATATTTCATGATAATTTTTTAAAATATGAATAAATAAATAAAACAAATTTACTAAGACGAATTAAAATGATATCCCATCCTAATATTTGGTATTTTTTCATGCTGTTTTTTTGTACTTTTTTTTATTCTCTTTTAATTTTTAATACTTTCCCATATTTTTTGGTATTCCCTCATTTTTTGATACTTCCTCATAACTGTTGGTATTGTTTCGAAAAGAAAATTTGGTATTAGATATAATTTTGGAGTAAATAAAAATATTATTTTCTGATATTAAGAAATTTCAATGGGAATTTGTAACGAAAAAATTGTAATTTTTAAATTATAAATTTTAATGCTAAAATTAGGTATTGAAAAATTATATTTCATGATACTTTTGTTAAAAATGTGAAAAATTAAATAAAGGACTAAAAAGTTATATTTCATGATAACTTTTTTTTAAATGTGAAAAATTAAATAAATGAAAAAAAAAATACTAGATGAACAAAAATTGGTATCCCTCATAGTTTTTGGTATCTCATATTTTTTGATATTCCTTCAAAAATTTTTATACTTGCTTGTATTTTTTGTATTCCCTCATAATTTTTTGTATTATTTTAAAAATGAGAATTTGGTAGGAGATATAATTTTGAAATAAATAAAAATATTATTTTTAAATATTAAGAAATTGGTATCACTCATAACTTTTGGTATTCTCTCATGCTATTATGAGTTCTAATCTCTAATTGGTATATCTTTCTAAGGTTTTAAAAGAACCTATTTATAGGCTAAATTAGTAAGTCAAATAAACTATGTTAATAAATGCTAAATATGTTATACTAATAAATACTAAATCTTCTAAAAAGAAAATATATTTTTATTTAACTTGACTTGTGAACAATCTCTTAGAATTTGGGTCACACAACTCTAACAATAATTTTTTATATGCCCTCATAATTTTTGGTAATCCCTCATATTTTGGCACTTTCTTTAATGTTTTGATATTCCCTCATAAATTTATGTATTCCTTCAAAAATTTTTGGTACTTCCTCGTAATTTTTTGTATGCCTTTATACTTTTTTGGTACTTCTTTGTATTTTTGGTATATTTTCATAATTTTGTGTATAGATTTGAAATAATAATTTAATATGAGATATAATTTTGGAGTAAAAAAATATTGTTTATAATTATGAGGAAATTTTAGTGAGATATGTAACTGAAAATTTTGATTACTTTTAAATTATTATTTTCATGATAAATTTTGTAAGGGAAAAAATTATATTTCATGATAATTTAAAAAAAATGAAATATTAAATAAATGAAATGAATTTAGTAAGATGGACCAAAATTGGTATTCCTTTATATTTTTTTTACTTATAATTTTTATATTTCCTTATAATTTTTGGTACTTTCTCGTGTTTTTTTTATATTCTCTTATAATTTTTGTATTCCTTCCTAATTTTTTATATTCTCTTAAATTTTGGTATTCCCTTGTTATACCCTTCCTTTAGTTTTGACATGTGGCAGCACGAGAGGTAACTTAGAAAGCACCGATGGGCAGTTTGTCTTATTCTATTAGTTGAGGCCATCTAGCTAGTTATGAACTCGGCTAGTCACACTCGCATTTTTCATGCCACAGGCTTTTCGGCCACCCACTTTCAACCACTCACTACGGATTGTCCATAAGAACCATTAGGAGGCCATTGAAGCATAACAATCTTGTACTACCTTAGCAAAGGAAATGTCAGAGCAGAGTCACACAATACTATGCTTGACAACAATTAACATATAATGAACATGCTACCTAGCCGACCACATGAGTAGGCCACTATTTGTATTGTCGATGACATGACACTACCAAGCAAGCAAGGAGACCTTCCCCTACATATACCCCAACACACGAAGAGAGAGAGAGAGAGGTCTATTCCACCCTTAGAAGCACCCTACAAATAACCCAGACTCAGACAACTTCCCATTCTCCAGATATTTGTAAGTCTTTTCCTCCTCCCTTCTTACCCTTTCACTCTAGCTCTTAGCATATCACAAGTAAAGTGACCTTCAAACAACTACCACATTCTCCTCTCTTTCTCCTTGTTAAACAATAGTATCAATATCCCTCGTAATTTTTTGTACTTGCTTAGAATTTTTGGTAATCCCTCAAAAATTTTGGTACTTTGTCATAATTTTTGGTACACTTTCATAAATTTTTGTATGGTCTCAGAATTTTTGTATAGTTTCAAAACGAGGATTTAAAATGAGAAATGTAATTTTAGAGTAAAAATAAATATATTCTAATATTAAGAAATTTCATTAAGATTTTGTAACGAAAAAATTGGTAACTTTTAAATTTTTATTTTTTTCATACAAATTTTTGGTACAATATGTGTAAATTCGTATTGATTTTTTTTCTGGTAAATTTAATGAAATTCTTGCAAGCAGACTAAATCAGACAGATTAATCAGAGTCATAAGATCAGAGCTCGATTGGCAAATTAATTTAAAAGAAGATTGAATTGATTAATTGAAATTTTTATTGTAAAATCATTAATAACTTATTTAATTAAACTATGAGGAATAGCATTTCCCAAGATGGAGTGTTGATGGTTCAATGTTTGAGAGATTGGACATTGGAGTGTCTACCATTACCATATAGCTCGCCGCACCGCATAACAAAACACTGCGACTGCCTCTTTATAGTATCTCTCTCTCTATATATAACGAATCAGAGCCCAAAAAGAACAGCAAATTCCCAACTCCAAAAATGGACCTTTCTTCCTTCCGCTTGCTTTTCCTCCTCTCTCTTTTGGTTACCCATCTCTCTTTCTCTCATGTCCTCGCTGATTCCCACTTCGAAGGATTTGACGCCGAAGAGGATGACCCTGTTGAAGATGACATCTTACATCACCATTCCATCCCATCGCCTCCTGTAACTCAGTCCGATTCACAGCCCCTTTCAGATCTTGAAACCAAATCCCATCCTGATCCGAATCCTGTCCCCACTTCGGATTCTCCGTCCCAGTCGGATCTTCAAAAGCCCTCCACTACTTCTTTCGACTACTGGGATGAGGACGAGTTCGAGGGTTTACCCATCGAACAACCGCCACCCGAACCTCCAAAAGTTACTGAAACCGCTACTCCCGATGACCCAGAATCGGAAACAACTTCGAAACCCCAAAACGCTACGGTTCCGAAGAAATCGTTCACGGTGGAGATTGCCTGTGGGTCTTTCTTGATTGTTTTTATAGTCAATTACTTTACCGGTAAACGTGAAAACGAGAACCTTGCTTTGGCATGGGCAGCCAAATTCGCTACAAAAGGTTCTATCTTTGAGAAAAATTTCAGTCTTTTGGGTGTGGGAGAAGGGGAGGACTCGCCGTTGCTGTTAAAAGAAGGGCAAACCGTATTCAAATTCTACGCGAGTGGACGAAGATACTGCCAGGGATTGCTGGCAACGATGGAGTTAAAGAGCAGACATGATCTGATATCGAGATTGTTTAATTTGGTGGTCCCGTGTAAAGATGAAATTACTTTTGAAGTTTATATGAATGACGAAGCAATGGATCAGGTGGTTTTCGCGGTGGCAAAGAAGAAAGCGGCCAAAGGGATGCAAAAAGAGGTGAGAGATTTACAAAGATTTGCCGGGTTGATGCCGACTCCTAGTGGAAGAAAATGGGTGGTGGATGAACTATCCGTCATTTCCGAGTCAAAGGAGGTTGCTGGGGATCTGATTACCGAGACTGTGCTTGAGCAGGTTAGTTGGTCAAAGCTTTAGACTTATGTTGATTTTATTGTTTCCTTAATTATTTGTTTGATTTAATGGAATAATTTTATCTGCCACTTCGTAGCATGATTTGGATTTCTTTTGTTATTCATTTGAATAAGTTGATTGGTAAAGAAATTGGATTTATGGGGACTAATGCATTAGTGTTGTTTGTCATAGGTTTTGATTCGAGGGTTTTAGTACTTTAAAGTGGCAGGCTACAAGCCTGATTCACGTGGTTGAATTTTTGTAGCATACAGTTCTATGAAATTCTTCTCTGATCTCTCTTGTTGCACTCTGTGTACTCGGAGATTCATTAGTATAGGAACAATAAAGTCAATGCTGAATGAAGCAATGCATGATTTTATAATGGTTTTGAAAATATTTAGGGGCATATCATTAATTTTAAGTCATTTTGGATAAATACCTAGTTAGAGTTGGTAGGGTTTATTTGCCTGCTTGATCCATTATGTTTTAAACATTAATGAAGATGGATGTATTTGAAAATGATCAGTAGGTAATCCAGAAGTGGAATTCATAACCATTTTAATTGTTAGTTTGTCATTCCTTTGCGTGGATGGGAGCTTCTGTACATGTTAAACCTTAAGCGTGTTGTGTACAATAGTTCAGGCCGCTGGCAAGCAGTTGCTTTAATTTGTTTTGAAACATGTATTTGTGCGAGTAGGATGAAAAGAATGGAACATTGCTACATTAGTAGCTAAAATCACAAGTTGGGTGTTAAATTTGCTGGTCGTTCCATTTTGTACTGAAGCTTGTGTGATCAGATTTTATCAAGGATTTCTTCTCTGTTAGATTCCTAGCTTTTTAAGGTCTTGATTGAAGGGATGGCTGCGAGCTTGTGACAGTTTGTCTTAAGGATTTTCATATAGATTGTCTTCTGCTTCTTTTGTCTCTTCAAAGTTTTTATTAATAAGAATCATGGCATGAAGTTCCTTTTAAACTCCATGGCTTATGGATAAAGGCAAAATTATCAAATTCTTCTAGCTGCAAGCGTATGAGCTACTCAACCATCGTACTTATTATTACTATTAGTAGTAGTCCTTTTCGGTTGAGGGTGTCCAGAGAGTGGGAGAATGTGATAATTTTTATTAGGTTTCAATAATCCATGTGTTTTGCTTTCAAGTTCAGTGAAGAGATTATGACCCATGTAATCCAGTACATTATGTGGTTCTTGCGAATAGTTCAGTTGTTCATACTAATTTTTGGGGCCCATTGTAACTACCCTTTTATTGTCCTGTTAAGGTTTGCTTCAAATTCACTTGGCAGATTTAACATGCAGAATTAATTGTGATTGATAACCTGCAGGTTTTTGGGGACAAAGCTTTTGAGAAATACGGAAAGAATTTCATTTCGATGCATTTTTCAGATCAACATCCTGGTCTGCTCAGGAAGATGCTGTTGTTTAAGTTTGCCCTCCCTGATGCCAACCACATGGCTGACATCACTCGCTTGGTAGCTCTTGTACCATACTACATTGACTTAATTGGGCGGTACAAGCTCAGCTCACAGGTGCTTCAGCTGGGACACTAGATTATATATCAAATTGTCAAATACATGTCCAACTTGGTAATCTTCTCGATTTCTTTTCTTTCTTATTGCAGGCTCGATCCAAAACTGAAGCAGCAAGAGTGAAGGCTGCCCAAGAAGCATACAAAGAACTTCAAAATGCAAGGCAAGAAGCATTGCAGAGAAAGAAAGCAGAGAAGAAAAAGATGTTAGAAGAGGCAGAGGCAAAGCTCAGTGCAGAAGCGGCTCGCAAGAGAGAAGCAAAAGATCGTGCTCGGCAGATGAAGAAGGCAATGCCAAGAATGAAGATGACCCGCGCACATTAGATGGCTGTGGACATTAGTAGTATGAATGCTTACTCATCTGCAGATTGCAGGTTATTAGTTCCCTGGTTTCTGTATGTCACTGGGAATGTATTTTTAGTTGTCAACTACCGATTCGGAATGTTCCTGAAGATACTGCTCCAGGAACTTGATAAAGTTTCTTCCATGGATGACATTTTAAACGCAATTCCCAAGTAATGATTTTGATGTGCTGATTTTGTCTATCGAATTGAGCAGTTTTGTTCTAGTTATCGTAATATACACCATACATACCAATCGGGGAATGATTTTAGAAGACAAAGAGGTTGGATTTTAATGGTTCTAATACTTAATTTTTAATTATTTTAAGTATGATTTTCATTATTAGCTGAGAAATTTTGTATTTTGATATTGTCTTTATTTTTTTTATTTTTTTATTTACATTTTCATAGTTAACTTCTACTTTGAGTATGGTTTATATAATTAAAGATAAATTAATAAAATCTCCCATTCCAATAAAATGAACCAGTCCAGTAACATGCTTTCAATTTTACATTCGGTCCAATTTATTTTATTTTTTCTTTTCTGATATTGTTTTTCACGGTAGTTCCCATTGCAGCTTAGAGATGCTTAAATAAATAATCCTCTATTGTGCAATAATTTATGGTGTTTTTATGCAATATCTCTACTGTATATCAAGTCTTTATATTAGTGTTATTTTTCGTTCTTATTAATGAAAATATTTTTTTATTCAAAAAGAATAACCATGTTAAATAATCTTATATTCCAATAATATTATTATCAAAAATAATTTTACATTTTGGTGAACCAAACAAATCTTATAATTTTATGATGTAATTCTACTTTCAAAAGGATCATAAGTAATATTCAAGTTTTTGTTTTCTTCACACCTTAAAATGAAAACTAATCGAGTTATGTATACTAGGTTTATTTAGGGCATGTTTTGTTCATTACTGAAATGGCCTCAAGCATATTTAAGGCATTTAATTATATCATCAAGGAGGTTACAAGTTTAGCAAGGAGGATGCCTCTAGAAATACTATTATTTTCTGATACAACAATGGGTACTTACTGATCAGACCAGTTAGCATCTTTTATTATCCCTCAATTTAGGGCATCAATGATATTCTATAGATTGTATTTGGTCATGATTGACCCTATAACCCCCTGCTAAGTAACTCTATTTTCTAAACAACGTACCTGGTTTAAAAGTTTTGAACCTTCTCTTAAGAACTGAAAGAAGAACAGAGCCAACAAACGGCCAAGTTGTTATGACGGCAATGTACACAAGCAACCAGATTGATTGTCTGCTCCGCCGTGAAAGCTTATCAATGCGTCCTTGAACAGGGACAATCAAATCCTTTACATTTTGCTCCACTTGCTGCATTATTTGCTTCTCAGGGTTTAGTTTATCTGTCAAGTCAACACTTGTTCCCTTATCAGAAATTGTACCTTCATCCTTGTTACTGTGAGTTGTATGCTCGTTTGAAATGTCTTCTACAAAAGCATCTGTTTGTTCATTGCTCATTGCAGTCACCATTCCATCTTCCATAACATTCAAATAAGGTGCCTGATCAATTGAACTTTGCAGTGGCTTGGGCATAGTAGAACCTTGCATCTGCAAGAAAACATAAAAGTTGAATGAATTTGTAAAAACAGGCAGTTAGTTAACACAAAAGCCTCTTCCCACCACAATTGTTAGGAGACTTGTCACCAAGTTAACCAATTTTCCCTTTAAACATAAAGAATTCTAATGGAGTTGATCAGATCCAGATGGTCGCTGATCAGTTACTAGTTTGACACATATTTTGCTGCCTTGCTGGGAGGCACTGGAGAGAATTTTTGCTAGGTTGGTTCAGGCAGCACGAAATGAGGTAGGAGAAGCTAAAAGAGAATTTTAATTCACAGGCTTTTGACTTTGGAGGAGTGCCTGACTGCTTTATCATCACAAAATGGGTGCAGATATGTCCATTTAGTTCAAATAAAGTACAACAGTTTCCTACAAAATAAGTTAACTGAAACTTTTACCTTCTTTCTTCCTTCTATATGTGGGCTAGTCCTTAGAACACCAAAGAACTCATTAACAACTCTTACCCACCTGCAAATCAATGAATAAGAAACCGTGTAACTTGACACAATGAACCTTATATTACAACTTGTTACATAATCAGACACAGCTGCTAGTATAACAAATAAATGAAATTACACAGTCATAGCATGTCTTACGAGATGCTCAATCCTGAAATTGTGAACATGATATATATATACACAAAGATAAGCTTTTGTTTGCGTGTGTATATGTATATAGTATCAAAGATGCCAATTATTACCATATGCTAGACGCTGTTATCCCCTCATAGAATGCTAGATGTCCTCCATGCGGTGTAGTAGCTAGAATAATATTTTCATTGAGCCTAGAAGTAAATCAAACAGAAGGTTAGCTTTAAAAAGAAGGAAGTCATGTATAATATTGTCCTTGTTAGAGATGGAATATTGATGATGACATGAAACATGGGTAAGACGTATAACTTTACCATTCAAGTGGAGAATGTAATAGAGCGTTTGGCAATATCAACAAGGAATACTACCAACATGTTAAGACTCATTTCAGTGTTGGCAGTTTAGACTAGTAGTTCAGGTTTTACTTGATGTTGGAATAAAAATGCTCTGCTCATAAATCCCTCCTTGTTGTGACTGCTATGTTAATCGTATAAAAAGATAAGATGCAATGTGAGCTTGAACACATAAAGAGTTTCATACAATAAAATATGTCATGCTGATAGTGGAACTGCAAATTTAATGCACATAAACCTATAATAATACTAAGGAATCAAATGGTTCCTCTCACTTGAATCTAAAGGAAGTAGCACACTGACCAAGTGCCCCGAAAAATGGGGCAGAGAAGGCTTTTAAAGAGAGGTTATTGGAGAATGAAGAGTGATTTCTTACCTACATTCATCCCATGGAATAGCTTCACTGGTGCACACTGGATCATCCAAAGCACTGACACACAGGAGAGGCACTGACACATTTTCTACATAATTAGTACTGCTTGATCTCCTATAATACGTATCCACAGTCTGAAACGCATGGTGGCCTTTATTAGAATGGAAATATGGAAAGGAAATAGAATAATAATTTTTTACCTCAAATTTCCTAAGAACTCGAGTAGCATGGTTGTCAAAATCCCTAAGAGAACTTGACTGCAAAAACACAAGCAGAAAAGAATTAGGAGATTCTTCATTAGGAAAAAAGAAACTGAAAATTTCTTTGAAACAATGTTGGGCGTAAAGAGGATGAAATAAAATGAGATGAGGCATTGGATTTGGTGGAAGTTGATCTCCATTTGAGGACATATTACATCTATTTTCAAACCAGTAATATCTGTGTCAAAGCAGCTAGCAATGTTATCCTTCTAAGATGCTTCAACTATGTGACTGACATGCTTGTTCTTGCATACAGTAGGAATTTTTTGAGTACCTTTTCAATGCCTTCCCAATTTGCAAGACGAGACAAGATAGACTGATGCCTAAATAAAAGCACAAAGTATATTATGTAAAGGTACCTCGAAAGTAAGTAAACTGATTCTGCAAAATGAAGTAATGAATACGTACAATTGTGCATAACCTTGCAGGCCAACTGTTAGAGCTCTGTCATATAATTTCTGCATAGGTCGACGGTTTATGAACCTATCACATATCTGCAAGGAAGAGATTTAGTACATAACCTTTCCAAAAAGAAGACAAAGTGGCAGCACTTTAGTTAAGAGTTCATGAGAGACAAAAGAGTAAGTGAGATTTGATTTAAGCAGGAAGTGGTCCAAGATGCCACTACAGCCATTGGCCATCCATGACAGACTTGGCAATGGTGGCAGTAGCATAATTGCAGAAGGTTTCTCCCCTTATATCTGCAATAGGAAATGCCGACATATTTAAGCTCAAAAGAAACAGGCATGTTTTCAACTGATATACCTATATAAGGCAAGGAATTACTTGGTTCCATGGTTAGGTCATGTGGGACCAGATCAGCGTAATGGCAGTTGACTATCCCTGTTTGTTCTTCTAAACTTGAACCTTCTGGTGGGGTTTCGAAAAGCAATTACCTCGCAACAAATGCATGGAACTTTATTCTCAATAGGGATAGTTAAGTCCTCTTATCATCTATCTCCTTTATCTCCCTTTTCTATTCCAATATTTTAGGCCAAAAGTGGATGTATTAAATTACAGATGCCTTTGTGGGCAAGACATGTGAGGCGTAGGCCGCTAGAAGTCAAAGGTGTTGAAGACGAAAAGGAAGACAAGTAATCTTAGTTTTAGAAATACTCCTAATTAGAATAATTTATTTTAGCAAGTATCTTATTGCATTATTAAAAGCCCTTCCTTTTTAGTTTCCTTAATTTTGGTTTCCTACTCTAAAGAGTAAACCCTGTGTACCTCCATTTAAGAAGGATGATTCTGAGTAATAAAACAAGTTAGAATTTTATTTCAATTCCAAGGTTTAAGACTCCCTTCCTAACTAACCTAAGGTTAGGAGCCCCCTTCAACGATAGGTTAGGCTCATGCTACAAATCTCAACATAGGGAAGCTCCCTCAATTGAAAGCTAACTTTCCTGTGAATCACCTGGTGACTCGATCCATCAGCCGTGAGCTTAACACATTAATTTAGTGCAATAGAAGCTTTCACAATTTGGGAGCAAAAGAGGATATAGAATTTGAAAAATGCAGATGAAATAGAGATCGGAGTCTTGGTTGTATGATAGCAATAAAAATACTAACCAAGAGGTCCCAAGGAGAGCATATAGCTGCAGCACCAACAAGAGGAGTATTTGCCCCATCCTCTCCAAGATATTTTACCTGAGAGTGGAAGGAGAAAGCATATATTTGAGCTTGCAAACAATAACTAAAACAACTCTATATGTGGAAAAAACAAAATATTAAGAATTTAGCCATATGGACATCATTTGTCAAACGGGACAAGGACATTACTAAAAATACATTGAACTTAGAAGGCTGGAGCTGAACCACAATTATCTTTTATAGCAAATATTGTGCATTAGGAACAAACAGAAAATGGGTTTATATTCATAATTCAAAATTAAACCCAGAATTAGATTTGACATTTCTTTTACCTAACCTGACTGCAGCAGATGAAACAAAAAGTAAATAGTCATCTGAAAGTTAAGAGTAATAAATCAGCTAAAGTACATAAATAATAAATCAGCTAAAGTACATAAATATCTTCACAGGTGATACAGTTAGAAAAAAAATAGAAGAAGCATTATCACATCCAAGGAAAATTTCTAAATGACGTGCAAGTTCTAACACTCAACTACTTTCGTGATGCTCATAAACATAATCAGAAGAATTCAGATACCAGAATATTGGCACCAATGCTAGTTCCAACAGCATACAGAGGAGCTTCTGGATATTCACAACGTATATGGTCAATGATTTTCCGTAGATCTTCAGTCCATCCAGCATTATAACAGCAATCAGACTGAAAATAAGTTCATTTACGTGGAATTGACAAGTTTGAAAATGGTACTTAGATGATTCAGAATCTAGGCAGAAAAAGGGTTCCGTAACAAAACTCACCGTTAGAGATACACCTCCCAGTCCACGATGATTGCTTACAACAACATTCCAACCCTGTCTTGCCAAGTTGAAAGCAAGATGCTTCACATACTGTACACGCAGCAACGCTTCTTTAACTACTTCAACGACAATATGAGAGAACAAATATAAATATAATATCTATACATTTAAAAAGAAAAAAATAACTTACCGCAGCAGCAGAATCGCTGGTCAAGCCAGGAATCACAATCACAATCGGAGTTTTATCACCTTTAAGAGCAGCGGAACTATCAAGCATGCAGGAGGTACCACCCACAACTGTTATTAGTTACAGATGCACAATATTAAAAATTAAGCCATATATATTACTTTAAAGAATGAATTCCCTCCCATTCTTAAATTTGAATAACACACATGAATGTTCTAAAAAATTAAAAATAGAAGAATAAAATCATGAGAAGATGAATAAAATCTGACCATCCGTGTAAGTTAGCCAGTCCAGAGCAATTGTTCCACCATCAAAAGCACGGAATAAATGTCTAAGAATAATAAACGCTTAGCAGATTAACATTTATCCAAAGAAAATGAAATTGAAAAAAAAAATTGAAAAAGGAATAGAAAAAGAATTGAACTGACCGTCTATAAGTAAGTGGAGGAGGCCTTCCCAGAAAACTCAAGAAAGCAGTCTGAAGATGAGGACTAGAAAGCCATGGAGTGGCCAAGTACCTGCGCCATTGTTGAACAAATCGTAAACAAGTAGAAGATGTAAATTCGAGTTTCGACTGATTAACTGAGAAATCCAGGAATAAGAATAAAAATAATATTTACCTTCCTTGGAGTATCTTACAGTTGGCGACGACTGATTGGGCGAGTTCGGAGCAGGAGTTGTAATTTAACGTAACGGGATCGCCTCTGAAAAGAGTGAGTAAATCCTGAAGAAAATGAATCTCCAAAAAACTGTAAAGAAATATGAGAAAGAGAAAGGAAGCGGCGAAGAAATAATGGGAGAAGGGGATTAAAGCAAGTGCTTGGAAAAGAAGATCGTAGGGAGAGATGGAGGCTTTTGCTGCAGCTAACGGTTCCCAATCCATTGATTTTGGAAATGAATCCAATGAGAACAGGGAGAAAGAAATAAAAAAAAAAATGAGAGGAAAATCCAATGAGTATATGGATAACATATGACGTTGGGATTTCAGTGAAGTTTGTTTAGACGAAAAATTACAAAAGCCGCCGTCTGTGGGAATCGAACCCACGACCACGTGGTTAAAAGCCACGCGCTCTACCGGCTGAGCTAAGACGGCTTGCCTGAAAATTTTCTGCTTACATTTTAAATCTATAAACATATCTACAAGATAAAATTTTGTCCGAGGGTATTTTTCTGAGTACGGGGAGGTTGTGCCCGTGGTAGCGAAGATGATTACGTGTAGACTTTTTCCCATTAATTGGGGTTTAAATATGCATTTATTATTCATATTTCAAAATTTAATTATTTTATTAAATTTAGGTTTATTATTTAGTTATATGGCTATTAAGTTATTATTATTTTTATTTCAAAAGGGACACCAATAAATTTAACAAAAAAATTAACAACACTAATAATTGGACCTGAATTTTAAAATTTAAAAAGTAAAAAGACGAAATTTCAAATTTATAAAAAATACAACGACTTATGGTAAAATATTAAAAATTTTGTTAATTAAATAAATAAATAAATTTCAAAACATCAAAATCAATTAAATAAATTTATTCAATTTAATCTCTTTCTAAAATTTAAAACTTTATTTTATGTTTCCAAATTAAAATCAACTCTATTAACTCATATTTTATAATGGTCTACAAAACCCAAATTTATTTTAATTATATGACCTTCAATATTTAATGCCAAGTTTAAAGTGAAGAAAAATCATCATAATTATTTTTGTTGCATCAAAGTTGATTTATAGGATTTTAGTAGCATCAAGCGGTCAAATTAGTCTAAAAAGAAAATTTTGTGATATATTATATTATATATATATGTTAAAAATGGTATTAGAATTGATTTCATAAGTCTCTATAATATCAATTTCGAATGTTTTTCATAAAAATTTATTTGAAGATATTACTAATTTAGTTTTGAGAGAAATATTGAGGAAGAAGTATTTAATGATATAATTTTTTTATCTTATTATTGAATTTTATTGAATGTTATTTTTTTATATTTTTTAATTAATTTTTCAACAACAGTTTGGTTCGCTGTATTGGATTAGAGGTGTATTGGAATAGAGGTGTATTGGATTAGAGGTGTATTGGAATAGAGGTGTAATAGCAAATCAACTGTTTTGTTGAATGTAATGGAATAGAGGCGTAATAGTAATCTTGTGTTTGGTTGAATGGAATAGAGGTGTGTAATAGCATAATGGAAAAAACTAAAATGACTAGAATACCCTTAGCATAAATTGGTTTAGGTAAATAATTATTGTTATTGTTATTAAATTTTAATAAGATTATTAATATCAATAATAAATAATTTAATCATATTTTAACATAATTATTATTAAATATATTATAATTAAAATATATAATTTAATAAAATTCTTAATAATCAATATTCTTATATGAATTTATATACTCATTTCCTTTTATATATTAATATACCACATTAACCAGTTTATATTTATATCAATGGCAAAAAAAATTTGGGAGAAGATTTTGAGGACAGCTTTTGTTTGCAAATAACATCATTCATTCTGTGGGGAAAAAATTATGAATGAGCCTGCTTATTAATTACCTTTTTTATTTTGTACTGAAGTAGTTGCCACTGGTTCAAAAGTCGATATATATGTAATATTATTAAAATAATATTTTTTATTTTAATTATTTAAAAATATTTTTAATTAATGCAGTGTATATGAATATACACATTTAATTAGTTTTATTTTAATAAAATTTTTCTAATTTATTCATTCAATTTTAATCACCTTACAATTTATTCATTGTATTATATCTACAGATCCAATTTTAATATATTGAATATTTGTTTTTTAATCAAGTTCTTTACTTGATTATATCTAATGTTCCAATTTTAAAAAATTCGAATATGTATGTGCATGCACATTTATACCAGAATACATATTGAAAGAGAGAATGTGTGAAGGGCAAATGGCTTGATACATAATAGAAGGTCAAACCAGAAGATAATTAAAATTTATTACACATCATACTCAATCAAGTGCTTTTAAGAAAGAAATTGATTTATAACACACATGGACATGCATAAATAAATAAGCAAGGAAAGAAAAGGGAATTACTTTCTATCACTCAAAAGGTCAAAGAGTTTTCCACCATATATCTCAAAATAGCTAAGCCACAATTTAAATCTCTGACTGTGATAAACTGGCTGATGCAAGAATCTAATGAGGTCTTGTGCAGCTCTGAGAGGTAATGGCTGCATGACATCATCATCATTTGCAAGCCGAGCTAGATCGAAAGCCCTCTGTCTTGTAATGAGTTCAAGAAGCATGACACCGTAGCCAAAAACATCAGTTTTCTCTAATGACTTTCCAGTTGATAGGTATTCAGGAGCTATGTGACCAATTGTGCCACGAACAGCAGTTGTGACGTGCGTATCTTTGTAGTCCATTAATTTGGCCAACCCAAAGTCACCGACAACTGCTTCAAATTCCTCATCCAACAATATATTTGCAGCCTTTACATCACGGTGTATAATCTTAGGGTCACAATGATCATGAAAATATGCAAGCCCCCTTGCAGCTCCTAATGCAATCCGTTTCCTTACAGCCCAATCAAGTGGTGCTTGAGATTCCGGACGTTCTAGACAATGTAAAAATCAGATCAATAGATGGTCCATTGTAACAAGAGTTCAAAAAGTATTTGGCATCCACGAATTTCTAACAATTCCACTTCGATTCAAAGACAATCCACATTCACCAAGCACATGAATTTAAAAATAACAAATGTTATAATACAAGTTTCCAGTAGGTGATCAGTAGCTCAGAATATCATCTCAAACTGAAGAAGCAAAAGAGAAGATATTTGATAATTGAGGCTAACAATAGATTTAATAATTAACAGTCAGAAAAAAATTGGCAACCTGAAGAACATACATATGATAAATGGCGCACCAAATACAGAGAGCATAGCACAAATGTGAAACATGAGACTAAAGAAATAAACGAGGAGAAAACAGCCAGTACCTCTTAAACAGGAACCTAAAGCCATCTTAGGCAATATTATAATCAGATTTTAGATCTGAGCTCAAAGGCACCTTCTTAAAAAACAGACCCAGATGTAAAAAAGCTCAGGATCAGCAATATACCAAAAAATTGGCAAATGCAAAGAAAAATACAAAGGAATATCTCAACTCCCAATCAAATATCTATATAAATACAAATAAAAGTGAAGCAGGCCTCAAAGTTAAGCACAATTAAAAGCTAATAATAATTAATAATAATAATAATAAAATCGAGAACAAACCTGATGGAATTGGAGCTGTAGGTGTGATAGGAGGCGGCGGAGCAGGTGGAGGATTATTCAACCGATTATTAGCAAAACTGTGAACAAAAGAAGCAGCAATTCAAGAGGCTAGCCTAAGAGTACAGATATGATAAAACAGTGGCGACGAGGATCAGAAGTTAGGGTGAGAGAAACATGAAATAGCATAAGAGAAAAACCTGATGGGAGTGAAGAGTGAAAAGGAACCATTAACTGGAATATCTCCTTCTAGCTTATTGTTTGAAAGATCCCTGCATGGCATAATACAACATCCTGCACCATTTAAAATACTGTAAAGAAGATTTATTTCATCACATAAACAGATAACAACAAAGAAGTTAAAATCATATCATGAAAACATTTAAAATACTGTAAAGCGCTAAAGCTCCACTATAACTTGAAAGATTCAAAACAACAAACAGGGTTCAAGACGACATCAGACATGGATGAAGACAACGCATTGGTTAATTTAACCAAACTGGATATCGAGAATTAGAACGTAAAATTGTATCGAAAACTTTCGCATAAATTAGTAAGCGTGCAAGTATCTCTCCAGTCAAGCCAATTACAGCACCAAAGCTAATTGAAATTTAAAACAAACAGTCAACCTTATGCCACTGCTAAACCAATCCAATAGCTACTAAATTCATCTAATTTGAATCATATACATTAAATTTAACAATAATTCCATTTGCAAAGTTCAAAGTTCAAACAAGAAAATAAGAGGAAATAATCATGACGAACCTTCCGCATTTCCTGAAACTCTGAAAACCAAATCCAACACCAAAATTAACTGTAAACAAACGGAGATTAACCGCTCCATCATTCTAATTCCGACTATCAAAGAGCTAAATCTCACATATTGATCGTTAACCGAATCAAGTAGCAAAAAAAAAAAGGAAACTAAAGAAGAAATTAACAAACGATGAAATTCAAAAACACTCTCTCTGAACTAAAACAAAAAAAGAAGAAGGTTAAATTAAAAATTCCAGAAAGTTCTTGGCTTCACTCTCTCTAGTTATCGTCTAGAAAGTAATTACAGTATTTTTTCTTTTTACGCTCCGAGTATTATGAAAGAAAATAGAGAGAAAGAGAGGGAAAACGAAAGAAAACAAAGGAAAAGGCAAGAAAATAAACTGGGACCAAATCGGCAGAAAAGAAAAGCAATGAAACAAGGAAGCAAATCGGATGAAGGTGGAAAACAGAAGAGAAACAAAGGGGATCGGGAGAGGGTAAAAGAGGGAGGGTTTGCTGAAGCGTCACCTAATCTGGGCAGAAGGGGGAATAGAAATCGGTGCTTTTCACCGATTAGGAAAGTAACGGAATACACGCGTATTAACAATACGCTGAACCAAACGGCGGATTAGAGAGGTATTAGGTGGGGCCCACCGATTAGAGGTGTATTGGCATAGCCAATACACCAAACCACACCAAACCAAACAAGCTGTAAGAGTCAGACTAAAATATTATTATATTAATTTAAAACAAAAATTTACCAATGGTGTTGTTAAGTTCTCCAGTTCAATTGCAAACTGCATTGATATGCTAAGCATGGCGCTCTGGAGAAGAGTCCCTCACCGGCTGCTTCTAATCCGCAGCTTCGTTTACGCCAGGATCAAGTGGGTTCGTGACCCATACCTAGACATTGCCGTCGAAAGAGAGAAAAACCTCAAAGAAATCCTTTCCCTCAAAAACCAAATCCTCTCCTCTCCTTCCAAATCCCTCCCCCTTTCCTCTCTCTCCCGTCTCAAATCCCATTTCAATCTCCCCACCTCTACATCCAAGCTCTTTCAAAACTACCCTTCCATTTTCTCCCCCTTCCAACCCTCTCCCTCTCTTCCTCTCCACGTCAAGCTTACCCCTCAAGCCATGACTCTGCACAAAGAGGAGCTAGCTATTCACAACTCTCCCCCTCATCGAAACGACGTCGTAAACAGGTTGGTTAAGCTCTTAATGCTGACTAAAGCAGTTAGGCTGCCTTTACATATCTTAGACAAGTTCAAATTTGATCTCGGCCTTCCCACTAATTATATTACCTTTCTTCTTTCTGATTATCCTGATTATTTCCAAATTTGTGAATATAAAAACCCTTCTGATGGAAAAGAAACCCTTTTTTTAGAGCTTATTTCTTGGAGGAATGAACTTGCCATTTCCGAAATGGAAAAGAGAGCTTCTTTTTCTGACGGTGTGAAATTGAAAAAAGGGTTGCCGTTAAGGTTTTCGATGAAATTACCCAACGGGTTTGATTTAGAGAAGAAGGTGAAGAATTGGGTTGACGCATGGCAAGATTTGCCTTACATTTCACCTTACGAGAATTCATTTCATTTAGGGCCTAATAGTGACCAGGCGGAGAAATGGACTGTGGCAGTGCTTCACGAGTTGTTGTGGCTGTTGGTGTCAAAGAAGACTGAAGGAAAGAATGTGTTTTGTTTGGGAGAGTATTTAGGGTTCGGGAACCGATTTAAGAAGGCGCTGATGCATTTTCCGGGGATATTTTATGTTTCGAATAAGATTAGGACACAGACCGTGGTGCTTAAGGAAGCTTATAGGAAAGATTTCTTGATGGAGAAGCATCCATTGATGGGTATGCGGTTTAGGTATATTCATCTTATGAATAAGTCGGAAAAGTTTCGAAAAAGAGATGGTGTTCCAGTGTTTAGGAGGAAAAGAAAGGTTATGTCAAATGCTGATGAAGGGGAAGTTATAAAAGAAGATGATAAGATTGTGGAGGAAAATAAGGATTTAAACTTGTTGTCTGGTTCGGGATCTAATGATGGTTTTGATGACGAGCCTTCTAAAGTTCAGGTAATGGATATATAGTCTGTAAAGGATACACCAATAGATGAATAAAGATAAATATGATTTCAGGGAGAATTCTGCTAGAGCAAGCATGACTTCGTGTACTTGGCGTATCAATGTATTTGAACTGCACCTATGCAAAAGAAAGAAGCATAAAACCAGACATGGGCTTAGAGGGATGCTCAGTTTCTCAGAATGTCGATTCTTGAAGTTAATATAAGTAATTATGAAACAGGGCAGACAATGGGACGATAGTTGTGCAAATGATGTGAACGCAATGGTCCGAAATTGGGTAATGACTTTGACTAGATGAGAATGTTTAATCTTTGATTTGTGGCTGTATAGGCTACAATTAGTTTATGCCTACTATAGTATTTACAAGATGCAGTTGTGCTTTTTAAGTTTCACACTCTATTATGATGCTGTTCTGTGTTGAATGTGTAAACAGGCACAAGCATCTTGGTACTATCCATTGAACAATATAAGGTCACACATTGGAGATGACAGAGTGACCAAGTGTAAAAGTTTTGTCTACTACTGCCAGAAATATTATAAGAACTGATTCAATGAATTGAACAAAACTTTTGTTTGAATGTGGTGATGCATTAATAAAATTGTGGAAGTTTGTTGATCACTTGGTCTTTGTAAAGGGCCACAAGGGGTCATCATCACAATATTCACAAATCTTAAGGAGAAACCCTATAGAAAGTGCAAAACATTGTAAAAGAGAGGAAGTTGGATCTGTAAAGAAAGAATATGCTGATGTTGTAGGAACTTAGAAAACAGAATAAGAAATTTCAGCAGAAACTTAAGTTTTAAGCTTCGATATCTTGCTAAACAAACAAGGAGTTAAGCTCAAGCTATAAGGACATAATGCTTGAATAAAAACCAAAAACAAGAAGAAGGATTTGCTGAATGATTCATCATCAATTTCTGAAAACAAAAGCATTACATATAACAAGTAATCAACTTGTCAAAAGATGAAAAACATCACCTAAACATGCCCAACTCCACTAACAAAGTCTTGAAACTTATAAAATTTTGCTTGCACACTTGGTTAAGTTGGTTTATCAAATCGATCAGCGCCAAATTACATCAAGTGTATCACTAACATAGTTCTAATGTAACTAAGCAACAAAACATCAACTAAAAAGTAACAAAACAGCAGTTTATGCTTCGGCTGCAACTTGCATGGCTTGAACTGCTTTGGTTTGCATGTAAGCCACATTTTAACACTCCTCCTTAGCTTCCATGCTGCAAACTTCTAATTTGGCTCTCAAATTTTTGAACATTGATACACAAAGAGACTTTGTCAAGATATCAACTAACTGATCTTCAGAACTGCAATGAACCAGTCTGATTTCTTAAGATTGTTTCATTTCCCTAACAAAATGAAACTTGATTTTAAAATGCTTTATTTTCCCATGAAACACTGGATTCTTTGCAATTGCAACAGCAGATTGATTATCACTTCTGATCTCTGTTGCTTCTCTTTAGTGCAAGTTCATATCTGCCATGATATTCCTTAACCAAATTGCTTGGTTAACAGCTCCTGCAGCAGCTACATATTCTGCTTCAGCCATTGATTGAGCAACTAGTTTGCTTCTTTGAGCTCCAACAAAAAATAACTAATCCAAGGGTAAATAGATACCTTGAAGTGCTTTTCATGTCATCAATCGATCCTGCCAGTCACTGTCAGCAAAACCAAGGAGGTTCATGCTGTCAACCTTGGTAAACATCATTCCAAAGCTCAGAATACCTTTAATGTACATGAGAACTCTCTTTGCAGCTTGAAAATGATTCAAATTGCAGTAGTGCATGAACCTGGATAGGAGACTGACTGCAAACATTATGTCTGGTCTTGTGGCTGTTAAGTAGAGCAAACATCCCACTAGGCTCCTATAGGTTGATTCATCAAACTTTTCATAATTTCCTTAACCTGATAGCTTTTCTCCAACAACAATTGGAGTGTTGGTTGCTTTGCAATTCTGCATGGAGAATCTGTTTAGAATTTTCAAGGCAGATGCCTTTTGGCTTAAGAAATTTCCTTGCTGAGTTTGAGGCACCTTCATGCCAAGGAAATAGGAAATTTCACCCAAATCTGACATTTCAAACATGCTCCTCATACAGGGAGACTACAAGCAGTGTTTCTTCACCTTCCTTCTTCACATACAGTGTTAGCTCACTAATGCTTCTCTCAAACCCCAAGCTTGTTAGGTAGGTGTCGATTCTGTCATACCAGGCCCTTAGTGCCTACTTTAAGCCATATAAGGTTTTTCTCAGCTTGTTCACTTTGTCTTCTGCACCAACAACTTTAAAACCTTCTAGCTATTCAACAAATATTTCCTCATCAAGAAAACCATTAAGGAAGGCAGAATTTACATCAAGTTGATGTATTTTCCACTGCCTTTGAGCACCCAATGCAACCAGCAGTTTGATTGTATTAAGTCTTGCCACTGGTGCAAATGTTTCAAAGTAGTCAATCCCATACTTCTGACTGAATCCCTTTACTACTAAACTTGCCTTCAGATTTTTCAAAGTTCCATCCGCATTGTGTTTAGCTCAAAACACCCATTTTACTTCTATGTCCTTCCTATGAACTGGTATTGCAACTAACACCTAGGTCTAGTTTTTTGTAAATCATGCTCATTTCATCAAACATGGCTTGCCTCCAGCCTTCTTAAGCTTGAGCTTCCTCAAAACATGTTGGTTTAACAGTAGCCACATCTGCCCTCTCATATATTTCACTAAGTGGTCTGGTTCCTCTAACTGGCTCATGATCAATGTCCATCTGTAACAGCCCGTTCGTGTCAGAAACAGTGGTTTTGGGGCCACCAAATTCGACGAGTAAGTTTGTAAATATTATTATTTAATATTTAAGAGTCAAATGTGATTTTTAAAAAAGTTTTTGATTTGATAATTTATGTTATATAAGTGATTTATTAAGTTCAAGTGGTTTTAGAAAATGAGGTATTGTGACCTTGTTTTTATAAACTACGCCATAAATATTTTTATAAATATTTGCGGAGTGTCATTAAGGTGGTATTAAAGTTTCGTTAAGAAATTTTAATGTTTGGTAGTTAATTAAGAGAAAAGGACCAAATTAAAAAAAATGCATTTTTGAGACTCCGTTCCTGTAAATCGGACTCGTAAATATTTTTAATAAATATTTACAAAGCTAGTTGTGTAGTTAATTAGGTTTCGATTAAGTGAACTTGCTTGAATTAAAAGTAATTAGGTATAAGGACTAAATTGCATATAGGGTGAAAGTTGAACTATAGATTAAAGAAAAATTTAAGGGACTAAATAAGCAATTATGTCATTGGCATTAAATGAGGCGGCATAAGGATGGAGATATTTATAAAATTTAAAGTTAAAATATATAATATTATATCTTAATTATTAAGTATATATATTATATTATATTATATTATATTATAATGATAAAATAAAGAATAAATAAAAAAGAAAGAAAGATAAAAACGAAACAGAAAGAAAAAGAAAGAAAGAAAGAAAAGAAAAGAAAAAGGAAAGAAAGGAAGGAGAAAGTCACGGCCTTAGGGCTTCAATTGTTCAAAGTTCAATTGGTTAGTCAATTTAGTCCCTTTTTCTTGTAATATTTATGTTTTTAGAAATCCGGTGTTAAATACTACGCGACCCATGTAAAAATTTTAGAAATTATTGAGTTTTTAAGTGTTGTCTATGTTGAATAATTTTAGTATTAGGGACTAAATTGATAGATTTTTAAGTTAGAAATGAAAAAGGATTAAATTGTGAAAATTTTGAAATTTAGGGATTTAAGTGAAATTCGAGAGTTAAATCTAGTTTAAAGTGGAAATTGAATGAAAATATAGGATTAAATGTAAATAAATAAAGTTAGTCTCGGTTTAGGGACTAAATTGAAAATTAGGCAAATATTGAGCAAAAATTGAAATATGCAATATGAAATTGAATTGTGTTGTATTGATGAATTTTAATTGTTTTAATTCCATAGCTAACGTCGTAGTGAAATCCTCAATTAAAAAGGGAAAAGATAAAGCCGACGTGGAATAGCTCGGAATTCCTGGTTTGTATTTCTATAATCCGAATCTAGTTATTAATTATTGTATTTTGATTTAATGCTTATGGCAAGTGGTTGAGGTGAGTATTTGGTATTTTGATATTGAATTGAATTAAAGTTGATGGAAATTGATTGAATTGGTATATATATTATGATTGTATTGATTATTTGATTTGAATTGAATTTATGTGATTATATGAAAAATTGATATTGGTTATTGGTTGTTTTTGAAATGTGAAATTTAAACCCAATTAACTGCATCGGGCTGAGTCGGATGTAGATGGCATGCCATAGGATTGGAAGGGTTCAGAGATTTTTTCGACTTTGAGTCAATGAGACACTGGGTGTCAAATTATTACTTCAGATTAATTCGGTGAGGCACTGGGTGCCAATTTATTTCGGTTTAGCCAATGAGACACTGGGTGTCAAATTATTCCTTCGAATTATCCGATGAGGCACTGGGTACCAAATTGGTGTGTTTTGGTTGGATCCGTGTATCCGTCTGAGTCCGAGTCATGTTAATAGGGGTAATTAAATGAAATGACATTATGATCGGTGCTGGATGATACTATATGTGAAATGAAAATGGGATTGTGAATTGAAATATAGATTGAGACACATGAATTGTGTATTCATGAATTGGACATGGAATGAACATTATTATTGTTTAAGTGAAATGTGTATTATATTGTGAGAAGCTATTTTATGGCAAATAATGAGAATTGAGTATGGTATAAAATGATGTATTTATGATTTGAGTATTGAATGATTAATGCTATTGTATAAATAAATGTGAATTTTAAGTATTCAATTGTGCTTAATATTTAATTGTGTCTATTATATTATTTTGTCTTTAAATATTTGAATTATGGAAATACCATTGAGTTTTACTCAACGTACGGTTTTCTTTTCCGTGCGCAGGTTAGGTACTTAACTTTTGATCGCCGATTCAGTATCCAACAACGATCCCGAACTCAAATGTGGTGATGTTTATCATTTGTATCGGCACGTACCTAAGGTGTCTAAATAATAGTTATTTTGTGGTTTGATTGTAAATGAGGTTATAAGTTTAATTTTTATTGGTTTTAGACATATAAATATGTGTTTGTTTTTGAAGCTATATTATGGCATGGCAAATTGAATTAAATCTAGATAGGTGCATGTGAATTTTAATTCTATGTTTAAGTGTTCATGAACTAGGCAAAATTGATTTGGATTTGATATGTTTATAATTTGGATTAAAATGATGCTTTGATGACTTGTTTTGATGATATGAAATGTTTGAAATTTCTGTCTGTTTGATCTATAAACTCCGGTAATGCTCTATAACCCGGTTCTGGTGAGGGATACAGGTTGGGGGTGTTACACCATTTCTTGATCATTTTGATCAACTTCAGTTTGCACTGTCACTAAGTCTTCAGCAGTACATTCTAGTTCACTTTTATCCTAATTCCAGGTTGACCTCTCATCAAATACAACTTCTCTACTCACAAAAACTTTGTAAGTTGTAGGATCCAGAATCATATAGCCCTTCTTGACACTGCTATAACCCACTAGAATGCCAGGCTGAGCCTTCTTTGCCAATTTTTCCCTTTTGACCGCAGGAATGTGTGCATAACATATGCAACCAAAGACTTTTAGGTGAGCAACTGATGGCTTGAACCCAAATCAGGCCTCAAATGGAGTTTTTTCAAACAAGGCTTTAGTTGGTAGCCTGTTTTGAAGATAAACTGCAATGTTCACTGCCTCAGTCCAAAAACTTCTAGGAAAATTCCTTTCAAACATCAAGCATTTGGCCATATCCATCAGAGTTTGATTCTTTCTCTCACTGACACCATTCTGCTGAGGTGTGTAGGTGTTTGTGAACTAGTGTTCGATCCCTGATTCTTCACAAAAACTTTGAAACATTGCTGAGGTGTACTCTGTCCCATTGTCTGACCTTAGTGTCCTGAGCTTGCAACCTAATTGAGTTTCTGCTGCAACCTTGAATTTCCAAAACACTGAGCTACTTCTGACTTGAGCTTTAGAAAGTAAACCCAACAGAACCTTGAATAATCATTAATGAAGAGAATGAAGAACCTACTGCCATTCAAGGATTGTGTTTTCATAGAGCAACACAAATCAGCGTAGACTAACTATAACTTTTCAGAGGCTCTCCAGGACTTTTTTACTAGAAATGCCAGCCTAGCTTGCTTTCTTAGCTGCCACCTCACTAATTGAACTCTTGTTCCAATCAACAATAAAGCTTCTGTCAGTCATGGTTACTGATATGATCTTGGATCCACTTGGATCACTAATTAGGCACTTTTTGCCTTTGAATCCAATAAAATATTCTTTTTCAACTAGTTAAGCAATACTTAGCAGATTTCTATCTATTTCAGGTACTAAAAAAACATTAGAAACAAGTTTGGTACCTGAAGGAGTGTCAATCAGCACATCTCTCTTGCCTTCTGCTTTGATGTATTGTCCATGGCCTACTTTTACTCTCGAATTGAAAGTTCTGTCTATGTTCTTGAAAATAGTTGCATTAGGTGTCATGCCACTGTCAATCAGCCACCCTTTTGTGATTTTTCTTCTATTTGTTGAACAAGAGAAACAAATACTTACTTTTCTTGAACACCGCTTTCCTCTGCCATTTGAGCTTCTGTTCTAGGATATTGAGATTGGTGTTGCTTCTGCTGGCCTTTGTTTCTGCAAACCTTCTCAACATGGCCCGTCTATTTATAGACCTTACACTGCACATCAGGTCTATACTAAATTTGCTTCAGGATGGCTAACCCTTTTGCAATGTGAGCAAGGTGGATATCTTCTTCTTGCTCCATCTCTCTTAGACTTGTCTAGCCAAGTTTTCTTCCTTTTGTAGCCAAAGGAGCTTGAAATTGGTTTGCTATTGGCTTGAAAGGCACCTTCTTGATGCTCCTCTTGTCTGCTAGCTCTTATTTGTTCCTGAGCATAGAAAGCATTGATCAACTCAGTCAAAAAGATGCTTAACAAATCTCTTGAATCTTCTAAAGGAGATTTTGGCTTTATATCTCTCAGGTAAGGTTGAAATAACCTTCTCTACTATTCTGGCTTCACTGAATTGGTCTCTAAGCAACCTGATGTTGTTCACAACAGCCATGATCCTGTCTGAATATTGCTTAACTGTCTCTGATTCCTTCATCTCCAAGTTTTCAAAGTCTCTTCTCAATTTTAAGAGTTGTTGCTATCTTGTTTTTTTAGTTCCTTGAAACTTTTCTTTAAGCCTGTCCCAAGTCTGTTTTGGAGTCTCACAGGCCATAATCCTTATGAAAATCAAGTCTGACACACTATTTTGAATGCAAGACATTGTCTTGTACCTCTTGGCTCTATCATCAGAGTGCTGCCTGATCTGAGCTACCGTGGGGTTAGCTCTTAAGGGTGGTGGTTCAACATCAGCATTGACAACGTCCCACAATTCAAATGCTTGCAGGTAGGTCTTCATTTTCACTACCCAAAGGTCGTAGCCTTCACCATTAAATACTGGCGGTGGTGTTGGAGAGAAACTTGATGAAGACATTGTTTTGAAAGTAGAAAAGAGAAAGGTCCTCTAAGAAGTCAGCTCTAGATACCAATTGTAGGAACTTAGAAAATAGAATAAGAAATTTCAACAGAAATTTATGCTTTAAGCTTCAATATCTTGCTAAAAAAATAAAGGAGTTAAGCTCAAGCTATAAGAACAGAATGCTTGAATAAAAACCAAAAACAAGAAGAAGAATTTACTGAATGATTCATCATCAATTTCTGAAAACAAATAACAAGTAATCAACTTGTCAAAAGATGAAAAACATCACCTAAACATACCTAACTCCACTAACAAAGTCTTGAAACTTATAAAACTTTGCTTACACACTTGGTTAAGCTGATTTATCAAATCTATCATCACCACATTACATCAAGTGTATCACTAACTTAGTTCTAATGTAACTAAGCAACAAAACATCAACTAAAAAGTAACAAAACAACAGTTTATACTTCAGTTGCAACTTGCATGGCTTGAACTACTTTGGTCTGCATGTAAGCCACCTTTTAATAGATGTTAATAACATCATCATAGGTTTATACTGTTATCTTGTTAGTCATACAGTAATAAAAGAGTACATCATCATATTAAAAGGTTATATATATAAAACTATAATTATTTTTTTGAATTAAGCAATTATTTTAATTATTTAATCATAATATTTTAATTATTTTTAGTATTGCTAACTTACATTAATCACATTTTTATTAAACTAGTTTCTTATATCATGTATATCGCTCGTGTATTTACATATTTAATTATTTTTATTTAATTAATTATATGTTTTACTTCATTTAATTAATGTAAGTACTCATTATTCAAAGATAAATGATTGATTATTTTTAATTCATGTAATATAAAAAAATTAGAATATTTTTTAATAAGATATTAATTATCTATAGATTTTAATTATTTAAATTAGAATGAAACCGTAATTCAAATATGAGGATAAAGTGTAACTTAATATTTTGTCATACTTTATCAATTCAATTGTTTATTTACTTTTACTATTTTAGAAACAATATTTTTTTTGGACAAAAAATAAGCAATGAGAATTCATTGAAAACACATTTAATTGATTGGAAGAGTAAAAGTAAAGATCAACGTAGAAAATGATTATGCTATTTGGAAGACTTTTTTATGTTTGTAATTTTTTGTTTAGAGAGTAATCTACTATTAATTCACAATACAATATATTATTTATCTTTTAACTCATTTGTTAAGTTGCAACCTTGTTTCTATACACCAACTAGATTACTCTTCTCACTAAAAGTTTTCCTTTGAAAGCTTAGTTATAAACTTAACATGTAACACTCCACACCCGAGCCGATTATCGGGTCAGAATATGAAGCACCACATTCGTTGCGAAGCAACTTGAACTAACTTCCTTTTCAATTTCAACAAGATCATCAAACTATAATCAACTCATACAATAAAATTGTATTAGTTAAAATCATTTTCTAGAAATTTAAAACACTTTAGAAACATTTTTAATCAAGTTTCAGGTGTTTAGGAATGATTGAGACCAAGTTCGGGTTTTCGAGGATCAAAACAAGTCAAAACAAGGGAAGAACCATGTTCTGACACAGTTGTAATAGTAGAAGTTCTTGCTACTATTCATTTTTTGCTACTAACTTAGTTGTACCGATACACTTAACCACTTGTATCGGTAGAAGTTTGCCAGAACCCAAACATGACCTTAAAACACATCTAATTTGACCCAAAACAATATCAAATCATTTCTAAACATTAGAAGGCAATAAAATTAAGTTCTCAACACCATCAAAGCCTAAAAAACCACATTCAAATGTCACGGGACTAGAATTTTAGTCTCGCAATTTGTGCGGCCATAGGTGATTTCTTAGCTTTGAATTCGCCTAAGTCTGCCTTACTCTAGAAAGATAAGATTTCTCAAGGGAAATTCTCCAAGGCACCAAAAATGAAACGGAAGCAACTCAAAGACGAAGAAATAATGAGAGAATAGAAAAGTCACAAGAAAACAACAACACACCAAGTGTTTAATAAATGCTCTCAATAGTATTCAATTGTTATGAATGAGGTACAATGAGATGATTACAAATAATGTTAAGGTCTCTATTTATAGTTGAGCTCCCCCAGATCCAACAGTACAGTTTAAATTACATTAACGGTCAAGATTAAAGCCTATCTACAATATGAGAGTCCTAAGAGATGTAAACTTTATACAATTTTATCCATTAGGATTTACAATATTCATCATGGTAACTTTAGTTTTACTGGAGTGTTCCCCTGGGCCACCAAAACTTTAAGTAGATAACTTCTCCATATGTTCCACAAATCGGGCCAGTTCAAGTGGATCAAATGAGCCACATTTAATCAGTTGACCTCCATGGTACGTTCTATATGCATTTGTCACAGGATTTGATCTGCGGCCCATGAAAATCTCCCCTCACCCATTCTTATGACGCTCTCGTCGCATCCTCGGAATGACACTAATCTAACTCATCTTGGAACTACCACAACACATTGACTGATTCCCAACCTTTTTCTTTGTTGGGTAGTTTCACCCCTCAAAACATTTGCCTCAACTTATGTTTTTGTCGTCGTCTAAGTCAAACTATTTCCCTTATTTTTACATCACATTTGCAAGAGCCCATCGCTCTTACTTGCTCTCATTGTGGCTTACCTCAATTAGGATCCCCTTGATCCTCACAAATAGGCTTAGGCATGCCTATAATGAACATCGAGTTAACCATCAGTGTTACCACCAACTCTGAAATGGCCCCTGCGTCTTTGTCAAACTAATGGCAAGTCATAATGTGAAACACTAGGAAAGTGTCTGAGATGTACCTCACTCGTAGCATTTACTCAATTTGAATGCCCAATTTGCATCACCACTTTTCTCTCAAAGTATGACGCACAACTCACTTCCCTTATAAGTGGTAAACCCACTGATAACTTACCAGGCTTCACATCGGTTTGTCTCACCTTAACATTTCCAAAAGAGTCTTCGTAGCATTTTGATCTACCAAGTCAATGTTCTTGCCACAATTAACATTCTTGGCTAGTTGAATTGCCGACAATACCTTGGTTCCACCTTTCTCATTATGAATTACTGACACAACGCATTATTGTTGACGAGTATCCAAGATACATATGTAATCAGAAAAAGGAACCAACAGAGCATTAATCTTGTCAAGAAAATTCAAGCCAAGAATAAAGTCATAATTATCTAAATAAATTACCTCAAATTCTTCCTTGCCTTTCCACTCGTTGATTTGTAGCTCAACTCCTTGTGCTACTCCCACAGTTGAGACCTCTTTGGAATTAATAGTCTTGATCTTTATAGTCGAACCACCAAGGTATCTCCATATGTTCCACTGGGACACCAAAGCTTCAAGTAGATGGGCTTTTCGATATGTTCCACGAATTGGGCTAGTTCAAGTGGGTCAAATGAGCCTCATTTATTCAGTCGACCTCCATGAGATGTTCTGTGTGCATTTATTATAGGTTTTGATCTCCGGCCCATGACAAACACATGGTTACAATCATGTACTCAACACTTCTAATTCCATGCATCAATTCCACTAATTGGTATGTAAGTATGACACCAAACATAGCTTAAACATGTTATTAAGGTCATGTATTTCATCATAGGTATAACATCACATGATTACATATTATTATTCCCATGTAACCACACTTTAATCACAATTCACTAGTTTATAGGTACCAACACATCAATATGGACTCGAAGACCAATTTGTGACCTTAAGTACATGCCATTTTGCTACAAGTGAACAAAACTATGCAAACTTTGTTGAGCTGGAATTTGAGTCATGGATGTTGTCGACCCCTTTGAGCTTTCAAGATCTAGTAAAAACTTGCGCATGGAAATAAAAAAAATTGTACATTGAGCAAGAAACTCAATAGTGATATCATAATTCAAAATAAAGCATATAAATATAGATTAAATATCCATAACAATAGTATTAAATTTTAATTATCTAATTAACTCAACAGACTAAAATTTCCTAATTCGAATATTAGCATATCAATGTGTGCTCCGGTATTACATCTTGATTTCACCTTTTGAGTAAGTTGTTGTATTCCATGACATTGTTCGTATTTCATTTATATTCTTTCTTGGTATCAAGCATTCTTAAAGTCATTTATATAATTTAAACTTGGCATTAGTAACCATCTCAATTCAAGCTTAACATAGAACATAATTACTTACCTTGTACACTTATCATACCTTGAATTGTCATTAACTTTCACACTACTAAGTGTCTATCAACAACATATGAAACAAGTTATAATATCATTTACAATAACATTGAGTTTCTAATCAAATATCAAATTAAGCATAGAATAAGAGAACATTAAGTTTGCACATACCGGATAAAGGTTACATGTAACAGCCCGATTTTGACCCTAATCGGAACAGTGGTTTTGGAACCACAAATTTGAGTCTAAAAAATATTTTAATATTATTTTCTGTGTTAATTATGTGTGAATTTACATATGTGAAAGTTTCGTGAATTAATTTTATTGTTTGTGTGCTTAATTTGAAAAAAAAAAGGCTTAATCGCGTAAAATGAAAATTTGATGGTTAATTAAGAAAGTGCCTAATTGTTGTTGTCTTTATAAGTTGGAGGCCTTATGTTGTAATTTAGCCAATAATAATAGTTAGTGGATGGCATAATGATGATATGGGATTTATATATATATAAATAAATGTTAAAATAATAATAATATAATAATATATGTTATAATAAAACAAAACATTAAAAGCCACCATTTTATTTTCATCTTTCTTCACCGAATGTAGAAAAGAAAAACAAGGTTTGAAAGCTTGAAACATTCGGCCATTTTGAAGCTTAATTCAAGGTTGGTTTTTGTTCGATTTTTGATAATTGTTACGTTTTTGAGATCGTTGCTTTGAATACTTCAAAACCCATATCTTAATTTTGTGAATTGTTGATGATTTTGAGAAATGCCATTGATGAATGCTTGAGCTTTGTGATAGTTGATGATGGAATATGAAAGATATGTGAAAGATTAACATGTTTTGTCTTTGAATTTTTGATGAATTTGAGTAATTAAGGTTAAATTGTAAAAATAAATTTTTGAGGGACTAAAATGTGAAATAAATGAAATATGTGGGCTTTTATGGACACTAGGAATATTCGGCCCTTAAGGAGTGTAGTCAAATTTTGTGTATTTTGTGTTTTGAGCAAAAAGGACTAAATTGTAAAAAGTGTGAAATGTTAGGGGCAAAATTGTAATTTGCCAATTTATGTGTTTTTAGGCTAAATTTAATAGAATGATGTTTAAATAAACTTAATTTGAATATGCTAAGATCAAGAATTAAAGAAATCGGATTTGGATCGGGGAAAGACAAAAGTGGTCGAGTAGCCGATTTAATAGTCGATGACATCCGAGGTAAGTCTATTAGCATATAAATGTTGTTGAATTTGCAAATATATAAATTTTATTTTTTGAATTGAATTTTGTGGATATATATGTGTATTGGCCGAATTTGTGATAAGCCAGGAAGTTTTATTTCGTGTTTGATTCGATCGAGATACGTTGTCCGAAAGCCGTACGAACCTTAGGAATAGATAGGATACATATGTCATGACATAGGATTTTCGATATATGTTATCGTGTAAGACCACGTCTGGGACGTCGGCATCGACTTGTGTTTACGTGTAAGACCCTGTCTAGGACAGTGGCATCGATATGTGATTACATGTAAGACCACGTCTGGGACGTTGGCATTGTGCGAGTCTTTCGACTATCCGAGTATCTTTTTTAATTCCGAATGGTTCAACGGGCAAAGATAAGTTGTGTACGAATGTATAAATCAGGCTAAGTGACCAGGTATGTGATAGTTGATTACCTATTTGAAAATAAGGTAAGTTGTATACTTGAATTGATGATATGAAGTTATGTGAAATATGAATTATGTGATTGCATATTTGAATATATATGTATTCGGCCTTTGATGTATATGTGCATTGAGGAAAGTGATGATTGATTATATTAATGCTCAATTGATTATTCGGTAAAGAGGGAAGTTATTACAAATTATATAAGTTTTGATATATAAGTTGATAAATTGAATTATATGTGAAATTATAATGATTTATTACTAATTGTCTAGCTTAATTTATGTAAATGATTAAATGTTTATTTGCTTATGGCTTACTAAGCTTTAATAGCTTACTGTGTGTAATCGCTTTCAATTTTATAGATTTGGAAGTTGGTTAAGAGCACGGGAATCGTCAGAGAAGTCTATCACACTATCGACTGTTTTCGGTATTTTACTAAGTCTGAATTTAAACTTATGGCATGTATAGTCTAGTTAATATGTTTGATTTTTTGGTATGTAAATATGAGCCATGCAAAAAAATGGCTTATTTATTTTGTTAAGCATGGTTTTTATACTTTTGATCAAGTGATAGATATGTTGATTTTGGTATTTCAGCTATGGCATATTTATTTATGTGAATTATGTTTGATATGTTTTGTTAAGAAGGTGGTAAATAATTCGGCATAGGTGAGCTTAGTTAAAGCATATAAGTGAAGTGAGTTTGGTATAATATGTTAATCTCTGAATTGGCCATGGTGTATATGTATATATTATGGTGTTTTAGTCATGTGCTTCGGTAATGAGGTAAATGATATTCAAGCTTAATTAATCTTGGTTATGTGTTATATATATATATGATATGTGTGATATGTTTGGTTTTAGTCGTAGTGTTTCGGCTATGGTTTATTTATAAGTAAATATATGTGAATCTTGTTTGATATGTTTTGTTAAGGTATTGTTATGTAATTTAGTAATTAAGTGAACTCGGAAATGTCATATTTTGACTTATGATTTAATGGCTAAATCTTGTACAATTTATGAGGTTATTTATGGATGTCAATTTGTTATGAAATAAATTAGAAATGTGGAGTATTTAATAAAGGTACGATTTGCTCATGCAAGTGGACTTAATATTCGATTTTATATTTGTAAAATGATATGAATTGTATGGATTTTTTTTATATGGCTAAAATGGTGTATTCATATGCGCAAACTTGTAATAGATAAATATGCATGTTTTTGGTCTTTTAAATGATATATATAAATGATTTTAAGGTAGGTTTAAAATTTATGAATACGACATACAAGTTCGGGTAATGATAGTTAAGTGAGTAATACAAGTTTGAATTTAGCTTTTATAAATTTATTGGATTAGTCGATTAAAGGATAAGTTGATTTGTATTGAGTGTATATAGTTTATGATTGAATTATTTCATTGAAATGGTCATATGTGTATAATATAATGACATCAAAGGTATGTACGGCCATAATATAATGTTACTATTGTTGTAAATGTGATTGGATATTAAGTTGTATACATATTGGTTTCATTATGTACATATACAGAAGTTATGAAATGCAATGTTTGATATTTAGATAGTGAAATTATGGACGGACATATTTTATATATATGAAAAGTGAAGATATATGCTTGAATATGATTTAATTATGAAAATGTCATTAATATGATGGATTTAGGGAAATCGAATATTGAAAGTATTACATAATTTAACATGACTCTGATGTATACAAGTTTGGTTCGAATTTGTTAATTATAGAATATGTTCGATTGAGCTTTGATGTATGTTTAAATTGAATTAGTTTGAATTTTGAAATGTGTTTATTTGTGATACATGCTTAGTAAGGTATGATTGATTTGAATTGTAATTATCATTTTATATATTTGAATTTAAAATAAGTAAATTGAGGATATTCAAGTTTGATAATGTTATAAATGTATCGTTATTCTTTGGTGTATGAAAGGAGATAAATGATTGTGCTGAACTGTGTCTTGTTCGGTAATGCCTCGTAACCCTAATCTGGTGACGGATACGGGTTAGGGTGTTACATTACACGTCTACGAGCCTTATCTTCCCTTTAACCCTCGACGTCCTAGAGTCATCATTAACCATGAATGATAAATTCGACTTTAGAAACAATATTAGTATCACATAGAACTCATGGAACACATCAATTATACCTAAATTTCATTTTATTCATTTTAGCCCCTATAAGCTTTAATATCTAAAATGCTCGTATTTTTCGATATATAGTATCGAATCAAAATAAGATTTCATATTCTTCCATTTGGAACTCCAAATATTCAATCTACAACATAATTTTCCAACAGCTTTCACTTGATTCAATTTAGTCTCTAATGCCATAAAATTAACTATAGGGCTTAGTTGAATTTCTTATTAAATCCAATACTTTCTCCACTTTTTAACCTAGTCCTATCATAATATAAACAAATTATTCACAATCTCATCACTAACAAGCTTAAATTCATCAAACTACTATAATGGTATTTTAACAAACACTTAATAATTAAAAAATCTAAAGCGCACGGGCTAGCTTAATTGATAAGAAATCTACGAGAATATAAAAGAAAAGGCTTGGTTACCTTGGTTAATTATGATCCAAAAGTGACTAAGAAAACTTGAGAATTCTTTTGCTCTTTCTAACGCTATGGACGACACAAAAGGAAGAAAAGATAAATGCTTGGTTATTTCTCCCACTCACAATATGTATATATATGTACAAATGATTAAGTAAGTTGATTATCTTAATTAATCACAAATGAAAGGCTAGGATTAATAATTAACAAGTATGGTGCGCATGGATGGATAGGATTGATCTCATCCACTAATTTAAAAATAGTAATGGTTAAATAATCATTAAGTCCCTTTCTTAATTACTAATTAAGCCCTCAAGTATTTTTCTACGTTAATACTCAATATAGATTGCACTTCTACAATTTAATCCATGTGCTATAATAAATGATTTTATTAATTTAATTACTTGATCGTCCACGAATATTTTTTTTTACTAAATACATAAGTTATTCTACTCATAATTTCACTATCACAGGTTACAAAATTCGACTTCGAAACCATATTTTCTGACATTGGTAAAAATCGGATCGTTACATAAGAATTTTCTTTTGAAAACTTAGTTATAAACTTAACATGAAGAATAATTAGTTTACGAAGTGATTGCACCAAAACAAATGCCTAACACTAGCCAAGTAAGTGCACTCTTCTAATTGTACTAAATCACATTAAGAAGCCTTCTTTAAATAGGCATTTTAGGTTTGTAGAACATCAATTAATGCGAACTTCAATCCCTTTCAATTGTGTTTGTTTCTACCTTAAGTTTCTTATTTACTTAAATGCAAAACTATAATGAAAGTGTCAGATTGCAGTTGCCACTACGGCTTTACACTAAGAAAATTCATGCAAACAAAACAAAAATGACACAGAGGTTTATTTAAACAATTTAGTTACGCTACGTCTACGGAGCTTAGCTTAGTGAGTAATTCCACTATCTTTAAACACGAATACAATAAGTGATTCACACTCTATCACTCCCCAAGTATAAAGATCCTACCTTTGTTCCTAAAGACTAGAACACTCACCTACAAATCCTCCCCTTGAGAACTTGGGTAGTAAACACTCTCAATAATGTTTACAATACAATTTGCACTCTCCCACAAAAGCGTTCCTTAATGAATAGATTTAAATGCACTTAATAAGCTCTTATATAAAGCCTATACAAACCTCTCCACATATATTCTATTCAACTTGCTAACATAAAATCTAAGTGAATACAAAGTAACTCCTTGAAAATAGCTAATGCAATCACACTAATCAAAGAACAATCAACCGAAGATATGACTTCCAAAATAGCAACATAATCTTGATCGATCCTCCATATTCTAATGGTTGATTTGATTCACTCAAATCAAACTCAATCTCCAAAAGCCAAGGATTGGCTTCCATGAATGGACTAAAAAATCTTTAATTAAACAACGCATAACCAGGTCCAACGATTTTCTTCATTGAATTACCAAACCAAATAAGGCAAGTATTTTACCACTTCAATGGCAGTCTGTAGTTGGCACTACCGAGTGTCACTGAGCAACTTTCAGCATATTTAAAGAGTAGGCTTCTTTTAGAAATCAAGTCTCTTTATTTAAGGAAATTCAATCACACCAAAAGTTTTCAAAGAGTCCTTACTTGATTAATATTCATCATGATCTAATACAATTCATTTCTACTTAATATCTTTTAAGATTTTTTTGGTCAAACTAATATTAACAAATATGACAAGTGCACAACAACCTAATTGCAATTAATGTTAAACTTGGGTCATGCAACCCACACAAACAATTTCCCTCTTTGTCATTTTTTACTAAAAACATAGTAGCAATCTCAAGTAATGTGAAGTGATCTTCAAAATAACACTCCCCTTTAATTCAATCTAACAACTATGTAAGTAAACTATGAAATTAATCATTAATGCAATAGAACAAATAAAATTAATAATAGAAAAATATAATAACATAGCAATAGTAAGTAGTATCAGCATCCAAATACACGCCCAAATTAAAAGTTCACCAATAAACTAGAAATGAAAATCCAGAAGTATCACCAATAAAAGTATCAATCTACATAGCTCCCTCCCCCTAATTCAAATTCTCTCTTCTTCTTCTTTTTTCCAAAAATGAGAAGTCCTATTTAGATGTTTATATGTCACGATCGTATAAAAAATGCAAAGTCGGTGTGCATTAAAACTTTAGTGAGTTCTTTTATGTCATTGTTGAAGGGTTTGTTTAAGCCCATGGGTAACATGCAAAATTTCTAAGTTCTGATTTTAATTGTTTTTTATATAATGCATAAATTGTTTATAACCTTTCCAATCCCTAAAGCAAAAGATATTACATATTTAACTCTGTTCGAATCCACATCCAATAAATTGTTGCAACAACAATGATGCCAACAAAGCTATTATTATCTGTCCAATTACATATTATTTGATTAAAAACCATATAATTTTCAGTTTTTTTAATTTATTAAATTTTCATATACATTTATATTATTAAATTGTTTTAATCTTACTTATTAAGGTGAAAAGTTCATAGGAATTTATACAAACATACGAATAACATTTCATTTAAATTGTAATTTTAGTTAATCAAGAATCTTATTAGATTGTGATTTTATATTTTTAGTATGTAATTTATTATTATATTTTTCTCATTAAAAAGATAAATTTATCACCAAAAAGATGCATACCTTTTAATTTTGTAATTTTATTAATTAAATTTTGATTTCCAATTTCATTGTTAAATTTTATAATATTAGGAGACTTGTGTAAATCATTGTTCAAATACCAAATTTGTGAATCAAGTAAGTGACTTAAGTGTTTAATTCTAAAAAAAATTAACCTTGAATGTTCTATGTTATTTAGATTTTATATGATATTTTTATCCAAGATTTATAAAACTCGGGCTAAATATAACATCCCAAGACCGGGTCTGGAAGTTTTGGCCTTGTAAAGTAAAGGTTTGCCAATGTTTTGACAAACTAGGTGGTCTCCAATGCTTCGACAAATTGGGGAGTTCGTCAAATGAGTATCCGCAATGTGTTTGCCAAGTGTTTTAGGGTAGTTGTATACGTCAAAAGATGTAATAAAAGGGGGTTTGCTAGTCTGTTTGACGAACTGAAGTTCACCAGTCTGTTTGATGAAGCGGAGTTCACTAATCTGTTTGGCAAGCTAATGTTAGTCAGTCAAAGATTGAGTCAGACTCGAATTAGGAAATAAATATATGGCGTATCTAGGAATTCTTTACATGCAAGTAACACATTTCCTAAGTCAAGTAGGGTATCCTAATATTTTCAAAACACTTAGTGCTTATAAATATGACGTTTATTCCATGAGAATTCTCTCGTCAGGTCTTTGTTCTGAACCAAGTTCGTAGCAACTAAGGTAATTAAGCATCTGTCCTGTTAGGGTTGATTGTCTAGAAAAGGTAGGTTCACTTGCATGTGTGAATTCTGTAAGTTCTGTCTACTTAGTAATTTTTGTGTTTGTTTATATTGCGAACCAACCAGACCATCTACCAGTAGGGATAAAGGCAAAGCCAAGCTTGTTTAGTTTATCAGCTTTATCGGTGAGTGGTTATGAGTTGCCTAAGTGTGCTAACTACCATGTTTTCCAGTATCAATGTTTAGGATTCGTAACTTGTGTGTGAACTGTTATGGGATTTAAGAACTTTGTTTTAAAACTTAATTCCAAAAGTAAGTTTTCTTCAAACCTCTATTTTCAAGTTTTGAAAGTCTGTTTTCAAGATATATTTTTTAAGCTATGATTTTAAAGATATGCTTTATGTAAGCTCTCATGCGAGCCTATGTTTTAATGTGTGATTTTAAAGTACAGTTTTATAAACTGTGTTTTTACGCACTTTGGTGCGAGCTCTACGTGAGCAAGTGTTTTCAAGCAAGCTCCCTATGCTATCTCTCTGTGATAAGCTTCTGTGCATGCTCCTTTGCGAGCCTTATGTTGGATATATTGATATACCAAAGGATTGTGAGTACTCACCTTTCGTTTTGTGATTTTGGGCATTAAAGCCTTAGGACATGTGGAGAGATAAGGGAATGTTGAGTTGTGCTCCATTCACTAGAACATGTTGTTGTATTGGAGAGTGTATTGCTTTGAGCTGCACTTATATGACATGTTATAAGGACTCTTTAAGTCATTCTAAGGTGTTATAAGAAGATCTGCATATCCAACGAGACAAGATTCTAATAAGTGTGGGCGAGAACATATTTTATGTTTCTCAGCCATTTTGATAAGACAAGTGTGTGAGCATGTTTCATGTTATTTTTAGATCCGTTTTTAAACAAGAACAAGCTAAGTTTTCAAGTATGATTTTTCTACAAGCACAACTAAAACTATTTTTACATACTTATATGTTTTTCTAGCAAACAGGCAAAACAATGAACTGGGTCTCGCATCTTCATGAAAAACCCAACTCGTAACATGATTTTTAGACTAAGTCTTCTATTTGTTTTAAAAAATTATGCTTTAAGCATACCCTGTTGATTCTTGATTATTCACTGAGTTCGCAATGAACTTGCCCACTCCTTTCTTACTTCGCAGGTAAGTAGGTCGCGGATGGCAGTGACGAGGTAGATGACTTAGTGAGGTTCGTCCTTAAACAGATATTGGTGAACCTGGAACTTAGGCGATGGGGTTTTGTTTTACATGGGATTAGATTTATCAATAGTTGAATCTATTATTGAAATAATTTCTTTAAAGTTAAGTTATTTTGCGAACCATGTCTTAAAATATTTTATTATCCTTTATTACGAATAAATTTGATGTTTGTTCATGCATAAGTGTTACGTGTATTTCCTTTTGTCATAATACGCGAGTCAGATTTATTAGTACTATTTTCTGCAACCTCAAAAATTACATGCATACCTACTATAGAGATAGTTTTTCTACTTAGCGAACCTAGGCAATTGTGCGAGCCCACATAGGTATACGAACCCATGTATTTCTACGAACCCTATCAAAGTATGAAAACCCATGCATGCATGATTCTTTTGTTGGCGAAGTTTGTTTGGTTTGAAACCATATTGTATATTGCGAACTTATGCTATTGTGCGAACTTATGTTGAATGTTGTTATGCAAACTTATGTTATTTGATGTTTGTGAATTCTTAAGTCTTTTGACATTCGAACATTTCTCTTATTTCTTTTGTAAGCTCGCGTGTTTTATATACTATGTATAAGTTTATTCCGCTGTTGTGTGATAACTTAGCATATTTTATGTTGTAATCAAGTGGTGTGTTAGAGGATAGGTTGGGAGTTAACAGAGAGTCACTTTGGTGGCTAATGTGGCACGTCGAACTCGGGTCGAACCTACTCGGTCGGATCTGGGGTGTTATACTAAACATGCTAGTATGGCTTTAAAATTCACAAACTATATGTTTGAATTATATTTTGGTATATCAAATATGTTTTCTTTATATGTTACTGATTACCCATAAGTTTTGCAATTACATATTTTCAATCAAATAAATTTGACATAAATATTCTTTTTGGTGCTTGCTTACTTATTTAAAGGAAATATTATATACTTACTGAGTAGTTTATGTTGGTAATGCAAAAGGTTGTTGTTAGTGGGTGTATCTTACATTGGTTAAGTATAAGCTATCAAGAAAGTTTTTAACTTCTTGTTCTCATTGAGTAATTGAGCCATAGACCTATCACACGCATGGGCGCGCCGCCCGCTCGGTCCGGTCCGATTCGGCCCGTGGTAACACATGTCTTTGGCACGTACCGTATGTATATCTTTTTGGATAAAAGTTTTATTATTTTTTCAGAAAAATTTCACTGTTCCACTAATATATTTTTTGGTTGTTAGGCGTGGAAATAGTAGGCAGTTTCAAAATTGTTCCTGCATTTTTTACTCTTTTGCCCCTGCCTATTTACCATTTTGCCCTTCTATTACTAGTATAAATAAAGGGTTGATTTCCTCAATTTTCACACAAAACAAAAAACACAACCCTTTCTGAAAAACTCTTTTCTCACTTTTTTATCCCTGCCTATTTATCGTTTTGTCCTTCCATTACTAGTATAAATAGAGGGATGATTTCCTCATTTTTCACACAGAACAGAAAACACAACCCTCTCTGAAAACCACTTTTCTCCTCTGCCTTCCTTTTCGATTTCCTTATAAACCCTGTCAATTTTCCCCTAAATCACTTTAAAGATAATTCTGTCTAGAAGTTTGGGTTTTAAACGGGACCAACTGTGACCCCTCCAAACTTTCTTCTGAATCGATCCTACTGTGATTTCCCTGAGAAGAGCAATACCAATCAAGTTCCATCTTCCATAGTCGTGTGTATGAATATCGAAGCACTGTGTTAACCTTGGGGGACGACGTCCACTACACGATTACACCGATCAGGACAAATCCGTTTCTAAGGTAGTGAATTTACCACGACACAGTAAATTTCAGATTTCATAATTTGTTATTTATTTTCCAGTTAGTGCTAACAGGTTTGTTTTGCAGTGCATTATTTTCTAACAGTTTAATCACTCGCTCTTTTAATATTTTTAGAGATTCTAATTTTATTGAAGGAAGTTTAAAGAGTAATGGTTTTAAACTTTACTATTTTCCTTTAAACATTTCAAGAAGTGTCGATTTATTAAATTTTTTTACATTACTAAATAGAGATACCATTAAAATTAATTATGAGTCTCTATCTTACAACTTATTTTCAACTCTAACTTATGAATGTTTTATAAAATAATCTTCATACTCCTATATATGATTAATGTTTTGTTTAACTGATTTTAGTTATACTTGTGATAAAATTTATCTCACAAATGTACAGTGTCTATTAGACCTTAATTCGGGCAATTGCATGCAATATAAAATTACTACTATAAATAGTTATAAATAAACTTTATCCATAAAACTATATACTTATTAACAATGATGAAGGCTGTCAAGGTCAATTAGGTGGTACAGCTAAAAAGTAAGGTAATGGTGAAAAAGAAATACTAGGATTATTTTGCATGGAAATGTGATGCTCTAAGTTTAGCTCCTTCTTCCTCTTCTCTTCATCTCTATTATTTTTACAATAATAATTAATAGCTGCTGCATAAGGAGAATTGTTTACTATCCTGCAAAACAAAACCCCATTTAAAGCACAAACAGCAATTAGCACTTTATGATTTGTTTAAAAGAAAAGGGAAAGAAGAAAAAAAAAAGAAAGAATGGTGTGAAATAGAATTGTTATATCATTTTGTATTTCTTACAAATTATTTAATGTCGTTTCAACTTTTTTTCATGTCATAAACACATTATTTTGGTAATTTTTTTAACTTGAACTTTGGACCCAGGGTTCAGGGTTTGAGGTTTGGGGTTCGAGTCTAGGGTTTCAGGGTATAGGGTCCACGGTTCATCCAGGTTCAAGGTTCAGGATCCAAGGTCCCAGTGCAGAGCCAGAAAATTATTTTTTAGGGGGGCCAGAATTAAATTATATATTTTCACTATAGTAAAAATGCAATTTTGTCATTTTAATAGCTTATTATCTTTATAATTTTTAAAGAGTTAAAACAAATTTTTATTATTTTTGGAGGCCAAAATTCAAATTTACTATTACTAATTTAAAATTTTATAAATTATAAAAGGTCTAAATTGAAAGTTTACCATTTTAGAGAGGCCATGGCCCCCCTGTGTCTCTTAGTGGCTCCGCCATTGCAAGGTCCAGTGTTCAAGATCTAGGGTCCAAGGTTCAACGTTTAGGGTTTAGGGTTCAAGGTTTAGGTTTAAAAAATTACCAAAATGATGTGTCAATAACATGAAAAAATATGCTGAAATGACATTAAATAATTGGTAATAGATGCAGAATGATGTACGTCTCTATTTCATACCATCCTTTCCTTAAAAGAAATTGCTATAAAAAAGAAAACGAAAACTGAAGAAATCACTTCATCCATTGTTAATGAATAATGTGTGTGTGTATATATACCTGCGCCGGCGTTTTTCAAGAAAATGACGGAGTGAAATTCTTCTTGCAATGGGAAGGTCTGAAATAGGGTAGCAAAACTGGATGGTTACTTCTTAAACTGAAAATAGTGATTAGTGAAATGGGAAATAGTTAATGTCTATCAAAGTTATTACCCACGGCTTGTTGTTGGTTGGGTGATGCTTTTGCCTCTACTAAAGTCTTTTCTTTTGCGGTAGGCTTTGTCAAACAACTCTCTCCCGCCAGAAGCATGATGGCTTGTGCCTAATTAATCTTTCCATTATTACAAATATACATGCATGGTTTTAAGGTAGAATATCAAAGTATTTGTCACCTTATCAGTGGGAACATTGTCATACACGTTAACAACCCCAGCGTAGAAAATTGTGAGTTGTGTTGTTGAAGATTTCTCATCACCACAATTTGAACTTTTTCCTATTTCTTCACTATTCCTGTATTAAACACACCAAAATGCAATCTTCCAACGTTATTTCAGAAGAAAAAGGACTTTTACTAATTGGATTAATTCCATGCATCCGGCTTCTAAATTGATATTTAATACTTCAAAACGTTCTGATTGAATCCTCAAATCGGAGTTATGCATATTTAAAACACGCATTACGTATGTATTGCATGAATTCCTTGAATTTGACAAGTTGAAAAATGAAAAGTTAAAATATGAAGTTTCTCCTAATTTTTAACTTTAAAAACGAAAGATCAAGTGTTGACATAATTAAATTTCCTTTATTATATTTAGGTTCATTATTGTGTCTTTCATTTTAAATGGCTACTAAATGAGTAATTTTTTTTTATTTTAAAATATCACACCAACGAGTTTAACATAATAACTTAAATTTTTAAATTTAAAAAGTAAAATTACTAAGTTTCAAATGTATGAAGAATATCATGACTTTATTAGTAGAATTTAGAAATATTATTTCTTTTTAGCATGTCAAATCTAAGTTGTCCATAAAGTAGGTGCACACGTAATGTTCCACGTCATATTAAAACTAACATTTAAGGTCTAAATTAACGATTAAGCTGATGGAAGAAACTAATTTATACAAAACCTATACTTAAAGATTCAAGTAGAATGTTTTAAAGTTCCAAAACCAAATTAAAATCCAATAGTTTAGGGATGTTTAGTGGAATTAACCCTAAACTTAAGTATAAATTATGTTGGGGTACACTCATTTATAACTTGTAAATACCTGGTTGGTTGAAGGAGCCGTCGTTCGAGAAGAGAAAGGGGCCGAGAAATGCTGGAAGCAAACTTAGGTGGCATTATTAAAGGAGTAAGAGGTGGTGAGGACCTGTGCTTCATCACAGCTGATTCTTCCTTGTTGGTTTTACCAACGGTATGGTTTTCAGATTTGCTGAGAAGATATTTTCTAAACAAATCAATGTTGTGAGACATTTCATTTCTTGCCTTTGACCCTTTCATGATGTTATGCTCATTTCTCTTATATCTAACCTCTTCTGTCTCCTTCAACTTCATTTGGCAAACGACTTCTGTATATCCAATGACCAGTTAGTAACATACATATATGTGTTGCCCAGACTAACTGTATTAGTGTATTATATACACACTTTACCTACGTATTTAGGTTAACTGAGAAACAAAGATTTGTTTACCTGAAGTGAGAAAAGTGATGGGTGAGTGACCACCTCTCTACTAGTCTTACTACTAAGAGAAATATTACAACGCTGAAATTCCAAGGGATTAAGCTGATGGCTTTATATAAAGTAAAGTGAAAGATTGGAAATAACGCCGTGGGACGATGATGATGGGAGAGCAGGCTTTTCGATGGCTACTATATTGGGTTTAACTTTTAGTCAACATATATGAATATTAAATTATTAGTAAGTTTATATTTTAATTATATTATTTTAAAAAGTTATAAAAATAATCATTAAATTATTTAAAAAAATTTATTTAAGTCACTAAACTGCTAAGCTTCTAACGGATAGATGATGTAGTCATTAAACTATTGTTTATCATATATATAGTATAATATATATTAGCCATATAATTTTCACGTGACTTCTATAAATTTATAAAAGAGAAGAGTTGGAGAGCTCTTGATTGGTGTTATCGGTATGAATAGAGAATGTCATAAGATAAAAATAAGAAGAGACTAGTATTTAAAACTCAACAGCTGTCATTTAAGCCAAAAACTCTCTGAAAAATTTTATAGAAAGTAATTTGAGTTAATTCATAAAATGATAAAAGAAAAAAACCCAAAACTGCTTTTTAAAAATAATATGAAAATTAGTGGGTAATATATATTATATATGATAAACATTGATTTGACAACTACATCATCTCTCTGGTAAAAGATTAAACAGTCTAATTACTTAAATAATTTTTTTTTGAATAATTTCATAATTATTTTGTAATTTTTTAAAATAAAATGATAAAAATGTAATTTTATAAATAGTTGATTTACTTTTATGGATAGTTTAACGTGTTGTTTTGTGGGGAGAAATGGTATTACCACAAGTAAGTGCAAGCTTTTCTCCATGCAACTATGTCCACTAGGCTTTTTATCTTCTGAGTTTAGGCCTAAACAGTAAATGGTTTCATCCTAAATGGTTTCATCCTCTCGTACTCCCAAGATGGGGTTGTATAATTTCATACATTGCCACTGAATTAAAATAATCGCCTATTAAAAATTATAAAATATATATTTACTTTTAATTTTTTAAAATATTTATTAATTTATTGATAATGCGTTGTTGTTTGAATCAAATTGGATTGATCGGATAGACTAAGAATTAGTTGGGGTATTAATTTAGAGATTGATTTTGAACTAATTAGATCGATAACTAATACGAACCAATTAAACTGATTAAAAAACTAATTAAACTGACAGTTAAATCAATTAAACAGAATCTTTTAAATTAACTTTCAATTAATACGGTCAGACCGACTAACTGATAGCCTGATCGACTTGATTACCAGTCCAATTTGAAAATCATTAATCTTAATAGATTAACAAATTTAAGTGGCAAAAAGAAAGACAAAGTCCCAAATGAATTGTTTATTCATGCACTTATAACTTGTAGTAGCAAGACTGAGTCATAAGCATAAGACAGTACATCAATGGGATGGCTGTTGGGCATTGCAAAGCATGTTTTTTGGGGTTTACCTCCTTCACTGAAAATAAAATAGACACATCCACTGGATTGTTTCAGCCAAACCCACTTTGGTTGTGTGTTTTTTTGGGGATATTATTGTATTTGTGTTGCCATTATTTCCTAGTGTTTGTCTACTTTCATTGTCATAATCAAATCCCTTTCACTCCATGCAGGGAATTGGAAAGCAACTCCCCATCCATTTTTACAGCCTGGCACCCAATTCATTTAACACAACTCTCTCTCCCCCTATTTGAGATTTATCGATTGAGTCTTAACTCGATTGATATAAATATTGTTGTCAAAGCAATAAGGCGTGAGTTTAAGTGCGCTTAAACGTATTATCCTTCTATTTATAGGTTAGAGAAATGTCATGAATAGTTCTAGACATTATGTAAAAAAGAATTTCTTATGATAAAAAAAATGATCACTTTTCTAAGAAATTAATTAGTGAAAAAAGTAATTCTAGCATTTGATATACTAAAAATTACTTTCTTTAAAATGTAACTCTTCTATGAGAGTTATTTTCCTTCACCTATGGAAATGCAATTCCTTTGAATAATTGTGGGAAAGTAACTTTCCCATATATTAGGAAAGTTAAATTTTATTATTGAGATAAAACTATCTCTTTTATTATTTATTTAATATGTATAACATATTTAAATTTTATTTTTAATTTAATCATAGATTAAAATGAAAACAAATATAGTAATTTATTTTTATTTAAAATAAATTTTATTTCAAAAATAAATAGATCAAAATATTTGTTTGTTTGTTTGTTAAAAATAAATTCTCATTTGCTTATAATAAATATTAAAATTAATCAAATCTATATTTTAGTTAATAAGGGTAATTTTAAAATTTACCATCACATTCATAGTAAAATGCTTAATGAACTAAAACACATAAATATAATTTTCTTAGAATTTTAATTAACGCTTTCCTAATATACCAAAGATTATAATATTATATTTTTAGTAATTACATTCGCAAAAATCATATTCTATTGAAATGATACTATGGAAATGTACCAAACACAATCTTAGATTATATTTGACTCTTTTTTTCAAATTTAAAAATAAATATTTTATTATTAATAATATTAATTAATGAAATTTAAATTACATCTTCAATAAAATTTATAACTGTAATTTTATTTTTATATAAAAATTAAATATTTTATTAAAACAATATCTTAACTAAAATTTATTATTTTTATTCTATTACCCCTCAGTCAATTATCTCTTCAGTTAAAAAAAACAAGAAGAAGCAAATTTCATTCTCATGGTAAAAGGTAAAAGAAAGAAGAAGCAGGCCATCAAAATTATATTATTTAAATCTAAATTAAAATTAAAAAAAAATTTACCATTTACTGTGAGAATGAAATCTTTTTTTTTTTTAAGTAATGAGAGAATTGGGGAAGACGTGGGTGAGATGTAGAGGTTGTGGACGGGTTTATAATATAAAAATACTTTATTTTGAGTGGGATTATTAGGCAAAAAAAAAAGGAAAATCAGTTTTTACAATTTAAAAAATAAATGGGAGGTATTTTAGAATTTTGATTATTGATTAATTCGGTTAGAAATTAGATAATTAATCGAATTAATCAATTAATTGAAATAAATAATATATATTATATAGTGTTTGGTTTGGTTGTTAACTTTCAAAACTTATGTACTATTTTTAATATTCTATTTCTTGTTTTTACCTCCACTTAAAGTTTTTTAAACTATTTAAAAAATGAACCGTAACAATATATTTTTTATATGTTTTATACTTATTTTAACCAAAAAACAAAAAACATATAAATTTTGGTTAATTCGGTTTATCGACCGAAATAACAAAAATATTTCGGTTCGGTTAATATATTTGAAAAAAACTTTGGTTCGGTTAATGGTTAAAAATTTTTACATTTCGAGTAATTCGGTTAATGATAATTCGGTTCTAATATTAATCGAGCCGACCGTTTGAACACCCTTATCTAGTACTTGCGCATCTCGAGACCAAAAAATCAGTCTAGTCCCAAGATGTACGAGTACCAAAAAATTTGACAACACTTTTTTTATTAAACATATATATTTAATTTTATCTAGTTTTTAAATATAAAAAAAGTACAAATTAGATTCTCACTAAAAGTGTTCATTGATCGAGCCGAGTTTGAGTTAAACTTAAGTATGATATTAAAACACTTTATTCTTATTCAAGCTAGTCTGACTTGAAATATGCGCCTAAAATTTTATTTAAATCATCTATATTTGTAATTGACTAACCCAAACTTATTTTCGACCTACCTATATTTTTTTAAATTAAAAAATATTTTTATATTTTAATATTTAATAACTTCATATATTTTTTATTTCTTATAATTTTATATGTAGTCTTCTTAAATTTTTTAATGTTTACATTATAATAGTATTATATATTACTATAAATTTAGTTTTTATAGGTTATAAATTACATAATATATATTAAATAATATAATATAAAACATTACAAATTTAAAAACAAGTCAAATCGAGCTCGGGCCTTTAATGTTCAAACTCAAGCACAGCCCATATTTTAAACAAACCTAATTTATTTGCCCAAACATGTTTTTTGAATCTAATATTTGTAATCACTGAATTTTGTTCGGGATTAATTTCGTGTTTAAAAAAAAAGGATTTTTTTAATTTTTTGCATTTTGACCCTAAACTTTTTAAAATTGCATTTTTACCCCTAAACTTTTTAAAATTTCATCATGACCCCTAACTTTTTAAAATTGCACCATGACCCCTAAACTTTTTAAAATTTCACCATGACCCCTAAGCTTTTTGAAATTACATTTTGACCCTTAAATTTTCTTGAAATTATATTTTGGCCCCAAAAGTTTTGCTGTATTTGCAATATGGTCCTTCTGGCAGCCAAACGTGATTTGTGCACCTAATCCCCGCGATTTCCGGCCTCCAGCCTAGTGTATGGCCTCCCTTCTCCCTAGCAACCTGCCACCTTCAAAAGGAAGCAAAGAAATCAGCATAAAAGGGGTTTTAAACCCAAAAATCGGGACCCCCCACGAATCAAAAAAAAGAAGAAAAGTTTCAAAAAAAAGAGAGTTTCAGCAGCAAAAGAAAGAGGAAGGAAGAGGAAAGAAAGGAAGAGGAGGAGAAGACGGCGACAACAAGTGGCGGCGGCGTAAGCGACGGCGACGGCACCTAGGGCTTGAAGAAAAAAAAGAAAAAAGAAAAAAAATATTGAAAATAGTCGAGTCAGACCGACCCGACCCACGAACTGCGACCCGACCCGAATCCAACCCAACCTGCAACAACCTAAGCCCAGCAACCCAGGCCCCCTAAAAAAAATAGCAAAAAAAAGAAAAAAAAAAACAAAGCAGAAAAATAATAGCAGGCCACAGCAGGCCCAATCCAGCACAGGCCCAACAGCAAGTGCAGGCCCACTGCAACAGCAGGCTCTAGGCCCAGCGCAGCAGCAGGCCCACAGCGCCAAGCCCATAGTGCCCCAGGCCCAGTTCGCCAGCAGCAGGCCTAACAGCGCTCAGACCCAAAGGCAGCAGGCAAAAAAAAAAGAAGAGAAAAAAGAGAAAAAAAAAAGAAAAAAAAAAGGAAAAAGCCCGAGTCGTGTAAACCTGTTCAATCAAGCTCGTATTTTTGGGCTCTTCGGTAATTTCTTTTTTACGCACTTTTAATTTAATTTACACATTTTTATGACATTTCATATTTAATATTCTTTTTTAAGCATTTTTTTTATTTCGTATTAGGTTTTTTAAAGATTTTTTTATATTCGTATATTTTCATAAATAAGGCGACTAACCGATTTAACATTAAGCCGTATATTTTCATCGCTATGTTGGGTGGATATAGTTGGCTCGTGTTAAATTCAGGACGCCCTTTTAAAAAATTGAAAAACTTAAAAATTCTCGTATTTTAAAATTTTTTCATGTTTTCAAAAAAATTAATTGTTTCAAAAATCTTCGTGTTTTTTTTAAAAAAAACTTTCTCGTGTTTTGATTAGATTGTGATTAACTATTAAATTGAACTTGTATTTTTGAAAATTAAGACAACGCGCGTTTAACGAGATACCAATTTTGGGCGTCGCGAGGGTGCTAATACCTTCCTCGATCGTAACCGACTCCCGAACTCTAATTTTCTCTGGATCTTCACGTAGACCTAAAATAACCTCTTTTTTAGAAAAATTCAAAAAATAAAATTTTCTTTTAAAAAGAGAATTTATTAGGTGTCCGATTAAACCTAGGAAAAAAGATCGGTGGCGACTCCCTTTTTAAATAAATCGAGATTCTGTTTTTAAATTTTCAATAATTACTTCGACTAGCGCCCATCGCCAAATTTTTAGGTCGCTACAGCTGGCGACTTCGCTGGGATCTGTTTTTTATAGTCGAGTCTGATGTTAAACGCGTGTTGTCAAAATTTTCAAATTTTCTTGTTCAAATTAATTTTTAATGGTGATCCTTGAATTCTATTTAAAAAAAAAAGTCATGCATTTGCATCCGGTTTTCAAATTAATATTTTTCTAACTCATTTTATTTTTCTGTTTTTTTGAGCTTTAAGTTTTATGGTTTTAGTTTGTTTTTTTTAGTAAAAATAAAAATAAAAAGGTTTGCAAGTTTCTCCCCACACACCGTGCACTTGCATTCTTGCATAACATGAGCTCTCTACCCGGGCTCCGTCCGTTTAAGTGGAAGTAAACGATACGCCTTCGTGAGTTAACTCGTCCCTCTGCACAGGCTAGTGAATTACTTCCGGGTTACATATGACTTATGTTTTCGTGAGTTAACTTGTCCCTCCGCATAGGCATAAGTAAATGTAATCTCTCGAATTGAGCTCGCAAACCCATGACGGGCGATAACCGAGGCTCCATACTAACCTTAGTAGGTGACAATATGGACAATTCGAGTACCTCTCTAGAACCGAAACCACATATAGTGAACCGTACGAGCCACCCAATTAGAGCCATGCCGAACCTCTGTCCGATGAATAGTCACCAAAATAAGTACACGGGAGAAACGCCTCTTACCTTTTATTTCTTTTACATTTACACTTATTTGCAAATAAATTAAGTCTGTTTAGTAAATTGGGTCGGATAGATTGTTTGATGGTATGTGGGGTAGGGTTTTGTAAAGCATGTTGGGGCAAAAAAAATGTGGGTCTGTTCCACCAAATCGCATGATTGAATAGCTTAATTTGTTAAATTTTCCATAGTCTTTATTTTTCTTTTTTTTTCTTCTGTTTATATCTATTGTGATCTCTAACCAAGATTATTTGTTCTTCATTTTATTTTTCATCATGCATCGTAGACATCGTTAGGAAGGTGTTGATTAGAGATTGGTTGCCAAAAACGAGTTTCTGATGGAGGGGTCAATTACACGAGTAACCGAGAAAAATGCTGTAGTCCGAGATTGGTCTTTGAGAACTCAAAAAGTGAAAAGGGACAGTTTGAAGGAAGGATACACCTCTGATCTTCCCGAGTGTGTGACCTCGAATGTGCGTCAGAATGATCTTGAAGACTTGACAAGGATTTGGAAACAGTGGGACTCAGATACTAGAAGCATCTTCACTGAAAAGTACGGGGATATAGCTCACTTGATAGCAATCAATGTGAATGAGCAGTTGATTCAAGCCATGGTTCGATTCTGGGACCCAGCCTATCAGTGTTTCACTTTTAATCAAGAAGATATGACTCTGACCATAGAAGAGTATGTTGCCCTGCTTCGCATCGATAATGTGCATCTCAACAAGATATATGTGAAGGAGCCTAAACCAATGACCTTCAAGAGAAAGTTAATGAAGTTGACGGGGATGACTGATACATGGGCAGAAAAACAGATAAAGAAGAAGAATGAAATCAGTTGTCTTCCATGGTTTTCTTTTCGGGAGTTAGTTCAGAATCATCTAGATACTTTGAGAAGGATAGATCTGTTTGCCTTGGCCATTTACGGACTAGTCATCTTCCCAAAGGTTCTTAGGCATATTGAAGTCGTGGTAGTGGATTTCTTTGAAAAGTTAAGGCAAGGAATCAACCCCATCCCAACCATATTGGCCGAGACTTTTATATCCCTAAATGCTTGTAGAAAGAAAGGGGAAGGGCGTTTTATCGGATGGACTCAGTTACTTAATGTTTGGATTTTTAGCCACTTTTGGAAAATAGAGCGCACACATTTCCATATGTTCTCAAAGACATTCGCTCTGTTAGAAGCACACCTTGAAAAAGATTGGCCAAGAGATGTCACTGAACAACACTGGGTCTCGGTTTTTCAAAACCTCCGTGCTGAAGATATAACTTGGAGAGCACCTTGGATTCGTCCTTCTGTTTTGTTATACAAGTGTGAGAACTAAGACTGGGTGCCTTTGCTAGGATTATGGGGAGGAGTGGGATATGCTCCGTTGATGGTTCAGAGACAGTTCGCTTCGCGACAGTTTGTACCAGTTACTGATGGATTGGCACAATCAGAGTTTGCCTTTACGGGTGACGATTACATGAAAAGGGTACGAGATGTCGCGAATTCTTAGAGGAAAATCTACCTAATCGAGTTGGCTCTCTATGCTGATACTATCACTACAGATTATGACATATGGAGGTAATGACGAGTAAAGAGCCAGCTAACCCCGCCGATAGACATTGCTTGCCAGAATCCATTCTCAGAGGAAATACCGTCCGAGTTAGATTTGGCGAGACATGAATTTGAACGTGAAAAAGCAAAGCTGTTGCGAGATATTAGTTCTCTTCAGGAGGAAAACTACTAGCTAAAGATTGATGTTCAAATTGAAAAATCCAGAACCGAAAAGGTCTAAAAAGAAATTGAGGTTACGAGAAAAGATTTAAGAGACCTTCATTTGGAAAACAAGAAATTAAGAGGCACTATAAGGAATAGTGGATTGGGTAAATCATCGGCAGAATAGAAGGAGGAGCTAAGCAATATCAAAGGTGGGATGGGATTCTGGAAAGCCAAAGCGAAGAAGGAAGAGGAAAGGGCTGCACGTGCTATGATAGAATTGAAGAAGAAGAATGTTGAGTACGAAACTACGTCTGCAGAATTAATGGCTAGTCAGTCTGAGCGTCAAAAGCTAAAAGGAAAAATTTGAAGTCTAGAAAGTACACTGCAAGCTCATCAACAACATTTGGATGACCTCTTAAGAGCTCTAGAAGAGAAAAATGGTTTGCATGACAGAAACATTCGCACTTACGAAAGAGCCCTCCAAGAAAAGGATATCCATCTCGGTAGTTTGATCAATGAAATTCGTAAGGCAGCTGAGCAAATAGTGAAATTATCTGATGAAGCTGAAGCTCTCAGTTGCCAATACCCTCCAAACCAAAGGTCAAGCATATCAGAGTTCCTAGAACGAATAAAGAAACAAGGCGGTGTGGCTAGCAAATTTGTGTAACTGCTGAACAATGATGGCAAAACTTTTTATAATAGACTTTTTTGATTAATGAAACGCCCAAATATGGGGCTATCTTGAAATCAACACCCTTTTTTGCATTTTTTTTATATAATTAACATTCATTATTCATTAGTCATTCATTCATTCATTGCATGTACATATCATCTTAATCGCTCGCTAAGGCTAAAACCGTCTAAGTCATAGTTGTTACACTACGAGTCTGGAATCACGTCACTCTTATAGGACGCGCCTAAGAGTTAGAGCTATGGACGCTGAACTCAATGAAAGAATGGAAAGAACCCAAAGAGAGTTGCAGGAGCAACTGGCCAAGTCGCAGCAAGAGACGAAAGATTTGATGGTGAGATCTCGAGAGGAATCGCTCGAGCAAAGGGATCAAATGGCCAAAATGATGGAAATGATAATGTCCTTGGTCAAAGGAAAGGGACCTATACAGAGCCCTGATATCGTAGAACCGCCTCAGCCAAGAGCTAATCAAGATCCACTTTATCCCCCGGGATTCACTCCACCTCATGTCCACACAATGCAAAGAGGATACCCCCAAAGAGAACCTACAGTCCTGGAACAACATCCTGCTCCATCTGCTCATTTAGGACAAGGAATGTTTGTATCGAACCCTGGGGCTAATCCTTCAGATCCAATTGTTCCAGACCTAGATGATCCTGTAGAAATAGCAAGGCTGAAAATTGATGACAATAGTGCTCAGGATAAGTATAGAATCCTGGAAGAGAGGATCAAGGCAGTAAAAGGTGCTGAAGTTTTCTCTGCTTTGAGTGCCAAAGAGCTCAGTTTGGTACTCGATTTGGTTCTACCCCCAAAATTCAAGGCACCTGATTTTGAGAAGTATGATGGAACAAGATGTCCAAAGGCGCATCTTATCATGTTTTGCCAAAAGATGACTGGTTATGTGAACGATGATAAATTGCTGGTACACTGCTTTCAAGATAGTTTGGTTGGCTCGGCTTTTCGATGGTATAATCAGCTCAGTAGAGAGAGAATCTGATCATGGAAGGATTTGGCGTCAGCATTCTGTGAGCAATATAGGCATGTATCGGATATGGTGCCTGATCGATTAATTTTACAAATGATGGAAAAGAAGCCTATAGAGACTTTTAGGCAGTATGCACAAAGATAGAGGGATATCTCGGCTCAGGTAGAACCTCCGTTAACTAAGACGGAGATAACGGTCCTCTTTATCAACACTCTTAAAGCACCATTTTACGATAATTTGGTGGAGAGTGCCACAAAGGACTTTGCAGATATTGTAATATCTGGGGAGCTTATTGAAAACGCCGTTAAGAGTGGGAGAATGGAAGGTCCCGAGAGTTCGAAGAGGGCAGTACCTGTGAAAAAAAAGGAGGCAGAAGCCCATATGGTTGGAACCGAGAGCCACTGTACCTCCAACCTGTACCCCACCCAATCACGACTGTATTACCGCCCACCTTCAAAATTCTACTTTCCTCCTCAAGGTCCTTACTATCAAGCACTTCCCTCTTACCCCGTGTATGCCATGAACAACCAAAGGCCATTCACCATGTTCCCACCAAACACCATGCTTACACAAACCCAACCCAAAAATGAACAAAGACCAGCCAGACCCAATTCCGAAAGACCTCAGTTTACACCAATTCCTGTATCATATGGAGAATTATACTCGAAGCTATTAGAAAAACAATTAATATCTCCACATTATATGGCACCCCTGAAGCCCCCATACCCGAAGTGGTATGATCCTAACGCTAGTTGTGTGTATCACGCTAGGAATCAGGGACACTCTACAGAAAACTATTTGGCCTTTAAAAAGAGGGTTCAAGGTCTCATCGATGCTGGCATTTTACGATTCGATGGTGTTAGCAATGTGACGGGAAATCTTCTTCCTAACCATACTGGTGGGAATGTAAATGCGGTGACAAATGAAGGTGATTGGCGAGCCAAGAGTTATGTTATCGAAGTAAGGACACCTTTACGGAAGGTTTGGGAGATGATGGTTGAAAAAGGCTTACTTTGCCTGTCTAATAGAATTATCAAAGAGGAAAGTAGAAAAGACCAAGGTTTCTGTGATTTCCATGGCGAAAGGGCATGACATCCAGTCTTGTAAGGAATTTAGAAAGTTACTTCAGGACATGCTGGATAACAAGGAGGTCAAGGTCTTTGATAGGATAGAGGGGGCCGAGGAAAGAGAAATATGTGCCTCTGATAATCAATCAACAGTTTTCCCTTATAGCGCCGATAGACCTTTGGTGATTTATTACGAGGCAAAGAAGGAAGAAGTTAGTCGAGAAGTTAAACCAAGTTTGATAATTGAAGTACCTGCTCCTTTCCTTTACAAGGACAACAAGGCAGTGCCATGGAATTATGATGTCAATATCGTTGCACCAGAAGGTGAAAGGTCTAAGGTTTTGAGTGAAGGTATCAACGGAGTAGGACACTTCACTCGCAGCGGAAAATGTTATTCTCCCGAGACAGTTGAACCAAAGAAGAAAGTTGCTGGCCTGAACCAAAAGGGAAAACCACCAATATATGAGGTTGAGAATGATATCGAAATACCGCCTGAGCAAGAAGTTAAAAAGTCTGTGAATGAGGAGGAAGCACGTGAGTTCTTAAAGTTCATTAAGCACAGTGAATATAATGTTGTAGAACAATTAAACAAGCAACCGGCCTGAATCTTGGTACTATCTCTATTGTTGAACTCGGAGCCACATCGAAATGCCTTGCTAAAAGTGTTAACTCAAGCTTATGTGGCGAACAATGTATCTGTCGAAAAGCTTGATAGGTGGGCAAATAATCTGAATACAGATAATTTCATCTCTTTTAGTGATGACGAAATACCACCAATGGTAGGGGCTCCGTAAAAGCATTGCACATCACAACTAATTGCAAAGGTTACATAGTACCAAATGTACTCGTTGACAATAGATCTGCACTCAATGTTATACCTTTGGCCACGCTTTCTAGGATGTCGGTTGATATGCCCTATATGAGGCCTTGTCATTCTATAGTAAGGGCATTTGATGGGACACGACGAGAGGTCATGGGAAAGATCTAAATTCCTCTAAAAGTAGGGCCATGTGCATATGATATCGAGTTCCAGGTAATGGACATCACACCTTCATACAATTGCCTCTTAGGAAGACCTTGGATCCATTCTGCTGGGGCAGTTCCTTCATCTCTCCATCAAAAAGTAAAGCTCATCATGGATAGTCACTTGATTACTGTCGCTAGTGAGGAAGACATCGTCGCATCTATCTCTGCTGATGCACCCTACATCGAAATAAGCGAAGATGTTGTAGAATATTTTTTTCGCTCCTTGGAATTTATTAATGCTGTATTTGTTGCTGAAGGGAATAAGATCCCTATTCCCAAACTGTCGAGGAATAACAAGATGGAAATTAAGCTGACTGTGGGAAAAAGAGCTCGAGCGAGGAAAGGCTTGGGAAAATATCAACAAGGGATGGTTAGAGCTTTGAAACCAACGCACCACAAGGGTCGATACGGTTTGGGGTTCAAACCAGATATACATCAAAGAAGAAAAAAATTGCAAAAAGATCGAGAAAGAAGAATCATGATAGCTTTAGGCCGGGAATTAGAATGGGAGCCGTTGGCGTATCCTCCTTTGTCAAGAACATTTACATCAGCAAGAATGATGTACCCAGGACAGGACAATCTGCAAGTCACATTATTGATTGAAAAGGGTCTTCAGAATATCAGCCTAAATGCTATTGACAATGAGAATGATGAAATTAAGAATGCTTCAATGATACGTCATTGTCCTCCTGGATTTGCTTTGAGCAACTGGACTGCTGTGGACCTCCTTGTAGTTTTTAAGTCCCCTTCAGAGTAATGCCCTTAATTTTGTGTGTCCTTAAACAGTAAGGTTCCTTTTGTAAGGGCTTATGTTTGCTCTTTATCATTGCAATGAACATTAATGAAGATGAATTTTGTTTTATATTGTCATGTTCTTTTCATTTCCGTTAACTTCACGACTACTCCTTCTATTCATATCCTTTTTCGGCATATGTCTCATATCATCTCATATCATTATGTGTTGATTCCAATATCTCTATGCTCTTTTATAGCTTTTTCAATTCACCTTTCAGGTGCTCAGATATCAATAGCATGAATAATCTCGTTATGAAACCTGAAATCAATTTTGAGAAGGCTGTTTGTTTAGGAGAATTCGAAGCTGATGAAAATGTTGAAGATTGTGTCTCGTCTCCTGACTTACTGAGAATGGTAAAACAAGAAGAGAAGCAGATCCTACCCCATCAAGAATTTGTTGAGGTAGTGAACTTGGGGAATGAAGAAAAGAAACAAGAAGTGAAGATTGGGACTTCCATTTCAAAAAACACCAGGCGGGATTTGATCACCTTACTCCATGAGTACAAGGATGTGTTTGCCTGGTCTTATCAGGATATGCCAGGGTTGAACACAGATATTGTGGTCCATAAGCTCCCACTGAAACCAGAATGCAAACCTGTTCAATAGAAGCTAAGAAGGATGATACCCGAAATGCTGTTGAAAATAAAAGAAGAAGTTAAGAAACAATTTGACGCTGGCTTCCTACAAGTCTCCAAGTATCCAGAATGGGTAGCTAATATAGTCTCAGTGCCGAAGAAAGATGGCAAGGTGCGAATGTGCATGGATTATCGTGATCTAAATCAAGCAAGCCCTAAGGATAAATTTCCTTTACCACACATCGACATTTTGGTGGATAATACAGCAAAGCATTCTTTGTTTTCTTTCATGGATGGCTTCTCAGGTTATAATCAAATAAAGATGGCTCCCGAGGACATGGAAAAAACTACATTCATAACAATGTGGGGGACCTTTTGCTACAAGGTAATGCCGTTCGGATTAAATAATGCTGGGGCAACATATCAGAGAGCCATGGTAACGTTATTTCATGATATGATGCACAAAGAAATAGAAGTTTATGTCGATGATATGATTGTCAAATCTCGGGAAGAAAAAGAGCATGTTGGGAATCTCAAGAAGCTGTTCAAAAGATTAAGAAAGTTCCAGTTGAAGCTTAACCCGACTAAATGTACGTTTGGGGCTACCTCAGGAAAACTACTAGGGTTCATTGTCAGTGAAAGACGTATCGAAGTTGATCCAGATAAGATAAAAGCTATACAAGAACTGCCTCCCCCGCGCACACAAAAAGTAGTCAGAGGATTTTTAGGAAGGTTGAATTACATTGCTCGATCCGTTGCCCAACTTACCAATCAGTGTGATCCAATTTTTCGACTCATCCAAAAACATAATCTGGGAGAATGGAACGAGGAGTGTCAAGTGGCTTTCGACAAGATAAAACAGTATCTATCTAATCCTCCGGTACTAGTACCGCCAACCCCTGCAAAACCTTTACTATTGTACCTGACCGTGTTTGAGAACTCAATGGGTTGCGTACTGGGACAACATGATAAGTCAGGGAAAAGAGAAAAGGCGATTTACTACCTCAGCAAAAATTTCACAGAATATGAGGCAAAGTACCCTTCAATTGAGAAGTTTTGTTGCGCATTGATTTGGACGGTTCGAAGGCTCAGACAATACATGTTGTATCATATGACATGGTTAATTTCAAAACTGGATCCAATAAAGTACATGATGGAGTCATCTGCACTCTCAGGAAGAATGGCACGATGGCAGATCTTACTGACTGAGTATGATATCGTGTATGTGAACCAAAAATCGATAAAGGGAAATGCGATAGCTGAGTTCTTGGCAAGTCGAACAGCGAAAGAATACGAGCCTTTGAGATTTGATTTCCCAGATGAAGACTTGATGTGCATTTCAGAAAAAGAGGGTGAGTCATCAAAAGAGAAATCATGGAAGATGAGCTTTGATGGTGCATCGAATGCATTGAGGCATGGGATCGGAGCAGTCTTAGTGTCGCCAGAAGGAGATCATTATCCGGTCACTGCCAAATTGAACTTCTTCTGTACCAATAATATAACAGAGTATGAAGCTTGCATCATGGGACTTCGTGCAGCTATCGAGAGGAAAATTGAAATCTTAGAAGTACACGGGGACTCAGCATTAGTCATTTACCAAATCCGTGGAGATTGGGAAGTGAGGGATTTGAAATTAGTCAAATATCACGATCTCGTTGCGAAATTGGTCAAAGAATTCAAGGAAGTGACTTTTAACTACTTTCCACGAGAAGAAAACCAATTGGCTGATGCTCTAGCCACCCTGGCTTCAATGTTCAAAGCAAACAGAGAAACTGAAATAATGCCTATCCAAATGAGCATATATGAGACCCCCGCACACTGTTTTAGCATTGAGGAGGAGTCAGATCCACGACCATAGTTCCATGATATTTTAGAGTACATCAAGAATCAAAGGTACCCCGAGCAAGCAAACGAGAATGACAAAAGAACAATCAGAAGAATGGCGATTGAATTTGTTCTTGACGGGGATATTCTATATAAAAGGGGAAAAGATCAAGTGCTCCTGAGGTGCGTGGACGCTGTTGAAGCTAGAAAGATACTTGAGGAGGTTCATGAAGGAATTTGTGGAACGCATGCTAGTGGTTTCACCATGGCCAGACAGATTATGAGACTTGGTTATTATTGGGTGACGATGGAAAGGGATTGTATTGGCTACGCACGAAAGTGCCACAAATGTCAAATTTATTGCGACAAAATTCATGCAGCTCTATCGCCCCTTCATGTCATAACTTCTCTGTGGCTTTTTTCTATGTGGGGGATGGATGTTATAGGGCCAATTTTCCCGAAAGCTTCCAATGGGCATCGATTCATCTTTGTGGTTATAAACTACTTCACAAAATAGGTAAAAGCCACTTCGTTTGCTAATGTGAAAAAGGCTACAGTCTGTAGGTTCTTAAAAAAGGAGATCATATGTCGATATGGTTTGCCTGAGAGAATCATTTCAGATAATGCTTTAAATTTGAACAACAAGATGATGAAAGAAGTATGTGAGCAATTTCAGATAAAGCATCATAATTCTTCACCCTATCGCCTGAAGATGAACGAAGCGGTAGAAGCTGCTAATAAGAATATAAAGAGGATTATCGGGAAGATGACTGAGACATATAAAGACTGGCACGAGAAGCTACCATTCTCTTTGTACGCATATCGCACCTCTGTACGGACGTCTACAGGGGCAACTCCTTTTTCTCTAGTCTACGGGATGGAGGTCGTTCTGCCTATCGAAGTAGAGATCCCATCCCTGCGTGTTTTGATGGAGACAAAGTTAGAAGAATCAAAGTGGGTTCGAGCTCGGTATGATCAGCTAAATCTTGTTGAAGGAAAACGCTTGAAGGCAATTTGTCATGGACAGATGTACCAGAAAAGGATGATCACGGCCCATGATAAAAAGGTGCGGCCAAGAGAATTTCACGAAGGAGAGCTCGTTTTAAGAAAGATCCTCCCGATACAAAAGGACTTTCAAGGAAAATGGTCACCAAATTGGGAAGGGCCATACGTTGTAAAAAAGGCATTCTCGGGAGGAGCTCTGATTCTTACTGAGATGGATGGGAAAGAATTACCTAATCCAGTGAACTCAGATGCTATGAAGAAGTATTATGCCTAAAAAAACAAAAAAAGAGAGACAAAAACAAAAAATAAAAATAAAAAAAAGAAAAAATTAAGATGAAAACCCAAAAAGGGCGTCTTGATAAACAAAAAGGATTAAGATGAAAACCCAAAAGGGCGTCCTAATGAAATGGGCTCGAACTTAAATGAACAAACTGACTTGAACGTGGAGTTGAATGACGAAGTCACAATATTTGAAGCATTCTCAGAAGCTCGAAATCTTCTACACAAGAAGCCATGCTCGAAAAGATCCAGGATGAAGAAACGTGGAAAGTTCATGCATTGGATATCTAGAGCATTTGTTGCCATTGAATTCGCTTTCCTTTTTTTATGATGTTTTTTTTTATTTGAATTTTTCCTTGTCAATTTTCTTTGTTTGTTGTTTTTGGAAAAAAATGAATGTGAGGTCTTTCTTTCATGCCTAATTTGCCATTTTTTATGCATCTCATGTTTGATTCATCTAAATGATAAATAGTAAGATGACATATTCTAAACAAAAGGAATGTTGAGCATTACCTGATGAGAATTTAATAAATACGAGGGCCCCAAAGCAGGAACAAAGTTCAACAGGGGATAGGAGGGTGATATATGAAGAAATGTGGGTTACTCACCAAACTTGAGGATGAGTATAAAACTAGAGAGAAAAGTCAAGAATTGAGGAAATTAATGCGGACCCTCACGAAAATCAAAAGTGGGGCACGCGACAAACAGCTCAATGTGCATTGCATGATCATGTAGACACAAAAGCATTTAAGACAAACATGTGCATAGCATAATAACATCATACATAACATATACAGGTATACCAATAAAGCAATGAATACTGGGAGAAAGTTGCACAGAATCAATGAAGAAGAAGACTTTTAGTTTCACCAGATGTTTTTTGAAACCATGTTTCTTTCAAGAAATATTTTTCAATTTCTGCTTTTTTTTTTCAAAAATCAACTCATAATACGAGAGGTGAGTTGAGCCTCGGGTCACGCTGAGATATTTTTAATTTCTATTTTTTTTTCAAAAATCAACTCATAATACGAGAGGTGAGTTGAGCCTCTGGTCACGCTGAGGTATTTTTAATTTCTGTCTTTTTTTAAATCAACTCATAATACGAGAGTTGAGTTGAGCCTCGGGTCACGCTGAGGTATTTTTAATTTCTGTCTTTTTTTAAATCAACTCATAATACGAGAGGTGAGTTGAGCCTCGGGTCACGCTGAGGTATTTTTAGTTTCTGTCTTTTTTTAAATCAACTTATAATACGAGAGGTGAGTTGAGCCTCGGGTCACGCTGAGGTATTTTTAATTTCTGTCTTTTTTTTAAAATCAACTCATAATACGAGAGGTGAGTTGAGCCTCGGGTCACGCTGAGGTATTTTTAATTTTTGTCTTTTTTTAAAATCAACTCATAATACGAGAGGTTAGTTGAGCCTCAGGTCACGCTGAGGTATTTTTTTTAAATTTCTGTTTTTTTCAAAAATCAACTCATAATACGAGAGGTGAGTTGAGCCTCGGGTCACGCTGAGGTAATTTTAATTTCTGTCTTTTTTTTAATCAACTCATAATACGAGAGGTGAGTTGAGCCTCGGGTCACGCTGCGGTATTTTTAATTTCTGTTTTTTTTCAAAAATCAACTCATAATACGAGATGTGAGTTGAGCCTCAGGTCACATACCGAGGTTTTTTTTTTAAATTCATGTTTTCTAAAATCAACTCATATTGCGAGAGGTGAGTTGAGCCTCGGACCACATCCTGAGGTACTTTTCAATTTCTGTTTTTTCAAAAATCAACTCATAATGCGAGAGGTGAGTTGAGCCTCAGACACATGTCGAGATATTTCTTTTAAATTTCTTTTTTTTTCAAAAATCAACTCATATTGCGAGAAGTGAGTTGAGCCTCAGGTCACACGCTAAGGCATTTTTTTTAAATTTATGTTTTTTCAAAAAATCAACTCATATTGTGAGATGTGAGTTTAGCCTCGGGTCACACGCTGAGGTATTTCTTTTAAATTTCTATTTTTTTTTCAAAAAAATCAACTCATATTGCGAGAGGTAAGTTGAGCCTCAGACCATGCCGAGGTATTTCTTTTAAATTTTTGTTTTTCAAAAAATCAACTCATATTGCGAAATGTGAGTTAAGCCTTGGACCATGCCGACGTATTTCTTTTAAATTTCTGTTTTTCAAAAATCAACTCATATTGTGAGAGGTGAGTTGAGCCTCGGGTCACGCCGAGGTATTTTTCAATTCCTGTTTTTCAAAAATCAACTCATACTGCAAGGGGTGAGTTGAGCCTCGGGCCGCATGCCGAGGTATTCTTTTCAAATTCTGTTTTTCAAAAATCAACTCATATTGCGAAAGGTGAGTTGAGCCTCGGGTCGCACGCCGAGCTATTCTCGATTTCTGCTTTTCAAATAAAAAGAAAAATTTTGAATGGTCGAACAAAATTCAGTACTTTTTAGTCTTTGCTCTATCCCTGTTTCACAGCGATGAGAAAAGAGGGGCAGCTGTAATCACTGAATTTTGTCCGAGATTAATTTCGTGTTAAAAAAGGAATTTTTTAAATTTTTTTGCATTTTGACCCCTAAACTTTTTAAAATTGCATTTTGACACTTAAACTTTTTAAAATTGCACCATGACCCCTAAACTTTTTAAAATTACATTTTGACCCTTAAATTTTTTTAAAATTATATTTTGGCCCCAAAAGTTTTGCTGCATTTGCAATCTGGTCCTTCTAGCAGCCAAACGTGATTTGCGCACCTAATCCCCGCGATTTCCAACCACCAGCCTAGGGTATGGCCTCCCTTCTCCCTAGCAACCTGCCACCTGCAAAAGGAACCAAAGAAATCAGCATAAAAGGGGTTTTAACCCCAAAAATTGAGACCCCCCAGAATTAAAAAAAAAAGAAGAAAAGTTTCAAAAAAAAGAGTTTCAGCAGCAAAAGAAAAAGGAAGGAAGAGGAAAGAAAGGAAGAGAAGGAGGAGAAGATGGCGGTAACAAGTGGCGGCGATGCAAGCGACGGCGGCAGCACCTAGGGCTTGAAGAAGAAGAAGAAGAAGAAGAAGAAAGAAAGAAAAAAGAAAAGAAAAGAAAAAGGAAAAAAATAGAAAAAAAATATTGAAACTAGTCGGGTCAGACCAACCCGACCCACGAACCGCGACCCGACCCGGATCCGACCCAACCTGCAACAACTTAGCCCAGCAGCCCAGGCCAAAAAAAAAACAAAACGACAAAAAAAAGGAAAAAAAACAAAGCAGAAAAATAATAGCAGGCCACAGCAGGCCCAATCCAGCACAGGCCCAACAGCAAGTGCAGGCCCACTGCAACAGCAGGCTCCAAGCCCAGCGCAGCAGCAGGCCAACCCAGCAGGCCCAGTTCGCTAGCAGCAAGCCTAACAGCGCCCAGGCCCAAAGGTAGCAGGCAAAAAAAAAGAAGAGAAAAAAGAAAAAAAAAGGAAAAAGCTCGAGTCGTGTAAACCCGTTCAATCAAGCTCGTATTTTTAGGCTCTTCGGTAATTTCTTTTTTACGCACTTTTAATTTAATTTACACATTTTTATGACATTTCATATTTAATATTCTTGTTTTTTTTAAGCATTTTTTTATTTCGTATTAGGTTTTTTAAAGCTTTTTTTTTATATTCGTATTTAATTTTATTTAATTTCATTAATTTTAATTTTCATAAATAAGGCGACGAACCGATTTAACATTAAGCCGTATATTTTCATCTCTATGTTGGGTGGATATTTTGGCTCGTGTTAAATTCGGGACGCCTTTTTAAAAAATTGAAAAACTTAAATATTGTCGTGTTTTAAAACTTTTTCGTGCTTTCAAAAAAATTAATTGTTTCAAAAATCCTCGTGTTTTTTTTTAAAAAAATTCTCTTGTTTTGATCAAATTGCGATTAACTATTAAATTGAACTTTTATTTTTGAAAATTAAGACAATGCGCGTTTAACGAGATACCAATTTTGGGCGTCGCGAGGGTGCTAATACCTTCCTCGCGCGTAACCGACTCCCAAACTCTAATTTTCTCTGGATCTTCACGTAGACCTAAAATCACCTCTTTTTTAGAAAAATTCAAAAAATAAATTTTTCTTCTAAAAAGAGAATTTATTAGGTATCCGATCACACCTAGGAAAAAAGATCAGTGGCGACTCCCTTTTTAAATAAATCGAGATTCTGTTTTAAAATTTTAAATAATTACTTCGACTAGCGCCCATCGCCAAATTTTTAGGTCGCTACAATATTTTTACACATACCCTTACAAATTTCGAATGAACTTTTAAACTTAAACAAATAACTCAACTCATAAAGAGATTTAATACTGATTTTATAATTTTTCTTTTTTTATTTTTTTTAATGAAATCCCACTCACTATGCAATTCTCTTTTTTTTTCTCTCTCCTCTCGTAACCATTATAGCATTTTTTGTGTAAAAAAAATCAAATATCCAATATTCAATTTTTTTAAAGCATTATAAAAACTATAATATCTTTGTAATATAAAAAATACATTATTTTGTGACTTAGCCTTCAATTAAATGCAATTGATAATTTGAAATTTTTAATTAAATATTATTTTAATTAAAATTTTAATTTAAATTTTAATTATTTTAAGAAAACATTTTTAGCATTTAAGCCAAAAATAAACAAAATGAGGACCAACCCTTACCCGACAAAGAAACTATGAAGTGTGCCTCGCATTTTAGACGAAACAAAGTTGATATCCTGACGAGGAAAAGTCGTCGTCTCGACCACACGACTATAACGTCCCGAAAAGAAGTAACGCCACGTCCTGACAACGCGAAGATGGACGTACCGATGAGCCAATAGTGACGTCACAACATGGAGTCATGTTCCCCACTTAACCGGACTTCTTCTCCTGGTTAAACTTTGTTATATTTTCCTAGTATAACTCGATTATTCTAGGGATGTTTTAGTAATATTTTTACACGAAATTTAACTTATAAATAAGCCTATTAGCAACATTAAATAGTTTAAATTAACAACAACAAATCAAGAAAGAGTTTGTGGGAATTTTGGGGAATATTTGTATTTCAGGTTCAGGGTTTATTTATTTCTCCAACTTGTACTCACCTTTTCGATTTTTTCCGTTTTAGTGAAGTTTTCTTTGGTCGTGGTTTTTTATCCTCTTCAGAGGGGTTTTTCCATATAAATACTTGTGTCTAATTTTCTCAATTTTCGTTCATGTTTGTTGCATAATTCAGATCTGACCCACAAACTGGTATCAAATCTTGGTACAGTTTCTACATTCAACCCGTTCAGAGATGGCAATGACGTACTATATCGAGAAGTTCGTTGGGATTATAAATCTCAGCTTGTGGCAAGTTCGAATGACGGCAATTCTAGTTCAGAACGGTCTGAAAAAAAAGTTGTTACAAGGAAAAAGCTTGTGAATGTGAATCAGACAGAGTGGGAGGAACTTGATGAGAAGGCAGTGTCAACAATTCAATTGTGCCTCACTAACAATGTATTGCATGAGGTACTTTCGGAGAAGACGGCATCAACCTTGTGGAGGAAATTGGAAGCCTTATATATGACAAAGTCCTTCACAAATCGCTTGGTATTGAAACAACAATTATATACATTCTGCATGGCAGAATATGAGTTTATTAGAACTCACATTAGTGAATTTGTAACTCTCTTAAATGACCTGAAGAATGGCGTGGGCAATATAGACGAAAAAGGTCAGGCTATGTTATTACTTTTTTCTTTGCCTCCTTTATACAAAACTTTTAGGGAAACCCTGATTTACGATAGAGAAAGACTATCGTTTAAGGACATGAAGGGAAATCTTTTGAGTAAGGATAAATTCGATAATGAGTTCGGCTCAAAGAACAAGTCAGATGGGCAAGCATTGGTTTTGGTTACTAGAGGAAGGCAACAATCTAAGGATTCGGGTCAGAGAAGACCAAAGGCAAGATCTAAGTTAAGGAACCGCGACAAAGAATGTGGTTATTACAAAAAGAAAAGTCACATCAAAACAAAATGTTATAAACTTCAGAATAAAATTAAGAGGGCCGTCGAAAACGAAGAGAGAATGAGGCAGAAAACTGATGTAGCCGAGGACAATGGTGATGATTTGTTGTTGGTATCAACGACCAAAAGTTCTAAGTTCACATCCGAGTGGATCTTGAATTCAGGGTGTTCCTATCATATGTGTCCTAACAGAAACAAGTTCTCCACATATAGTTCAATTGAAGGTGGATTACACTTATGGGAAATAGCTCACCCTACAAAATAATCGACATTGATATCATTTAGATTAATATGCATGATAGGATAGTCAGAACATTGTCAGATGTCAAGCATGTGTCTGATTTAAAGAAAAACCTCGTCTCGTTGGGAATTCTAAGCTCGAATGGTTGCAAGATCATCATTAAGTCAACGGCTTAAAGGTATCTCATAGAGCCCTTGTTCTGATGAAAGGGCAGAAAGTCGACAGCCTTTACATTCTACAATATGCAACAATTTCTAGTTCAGCAGCAATTATGGAAAAAAGAATGAAACCGTCACCACGTCTCGACGAGGACTCTCCCAACGTCGTGAAAATGCGACAAAATTCGCTTGTTTTGGATTCTGAATCAACCCATTTATGGCATATGTAACTCGGTTATATGAGTGAAAAATGTATTATCATTTTAAGTAAAAGAGGTCTTATCACATGCACCAGAGTTGGAAAGTTAGATTTCTGTGAGAATTGTGTTTATTGGAAGCTGACTTGAGAAAGCTTCGATTTGACAATGCACAAAACTAAAAAAGACCCTCAACTACATTCATTCTGATTTATGGGGTTCGGCTCTAGTCGTTTGCAAAGGAGGTAGCAAATATATTCTAACTTTTATATATGACTACTCTAGAAAAGTTTGGGTATATTTCCTGAAGCACAAAAATGAAATCTTCGGGATCTTTAAGCAATGGAATACCCTACTTGAAAAATAGACTGAGAAGTTCGTAAACAATTCGAAACAGATAAAGGGCTCGAGCTTTGTTCAACCAAATTTAATAATTTCTGCAGACTAGAATAAATTGAAAGACATGGCATAGTTGTTGGTACTCCGCAGCAGTATGGTGTCGTCGAACGGATAAACAGAACATTACTTGAAAAAGCCCGATGTATGGCAATTGATCTCTCAAGCTATTTGGTGAACCAATCTCTACATCGAGTTTTGGTTGGAAAGGTTCTCGAAAAGATTTGGTCAACTAATCCTCCTAGCTACTCTAACGTTAGAGCATTTGATTGTCTTGCTTATACTTGAGTTAATCAGGAAAGCTTGAAAAGTGGATGGTGAAGTGTATTTTTCTAGGTTTTGCAATCGGGATAAAAGGTTACAAGTTGTGGTGCCCAGAAATTAGTAGGATCATTGTCAGTAGAGATGTTACATTTGATGAAACATTGATGATTTTGTCACAAAGGGGGCCACCGGGTTAAAACAACACTAAAAGGTCCAGTATTTCAAGCAAGGTATAGCCAAAAACAAAAATAGACGGTGATGTCACGACGTTGCAACGACATGACGAACAGGGGCGACGTCCCAACGAGGAAAATTGTCAAAATTATGAAACCGACATTTCTTCGATGTAGCAGAAGGTTTCCGAGGCTTTCCCATCCAAACCAAAGACCCTTCAAAATTATAAGTTAGCCCGAGACAAAAAAAAAGGCGAGAGATCAAACCACCATAAAAATACTGTGAAGAAAATCTCATGCCATATGCTCTAAGTGTTGCAAAGAGCATCGATTCAGTCGACCCTTCGAATTATTTAAAGGCAATTTGGGCTTCTAATTTTAGCAATTGGTTTGTTTCTATGGAAGAAGAGATGGAGTCTCTCAATAAGAACGATACATGGCAACTTACAACTTCAGATTCACCACAAATTGAAGACAAAGAAAGGTACATGTCATTGATTCCCTATTCTAGTGCAATCGAAAGCCTAATGTATGCAATGGTTTGTACTCGTCCCGATAATTTACGTGTTGTTAATGTAGCAAGTAGATATATGGCCAAACTCGATAAATTACACTGGCAAGCTGTTAAGTTGATTCTAAGATATTTAAGGACTTTCAATACTTTTTTGGAATTCAGAAGATGTTTAGAAGGTCTAGTTGGCTATGTAGATTCAGATTATGTTGGAGACTTAGACAAAAGAATATCTCTCTTACAGGTTATTTGTTCACATTCAGAAATAGCACTATTAGTTAGAAAGCCACCATTCGAGCCATTGTGGCTTTATCGGCTACTGAAGCTAAATATATGGCTATCATAGAGGCTGTGAAAGAGGTCATTTGGTTAAGAGGTTTATTTGGGGAGCTGGTTGATAGAAACGACAATATTGTTGTATATTGTGATAGTCAAAGTGTCATACATCTTACGAAAGATCATATGCATTACAAAAGAACAAAGCATATAGATATTCGGTGCCACTTTGTTCGAGAGGTGATCACTCAATGAGATGTATAAATTCTTAAAATTAGCACAGAGAACAATCCAATAAACATGATGACGAAGAGTCTTCCAATTTTCAAGTTTAGACATTGTTTGGACTTGGTAAGCTTTCGACAGAGATCGAGTTAGGCTCCTGGCGAAGCTCAGCAAAAAAGACATTTTGAAAATAAGAGTCAAGGTGGAGATTTGTAGAGTGTGCCTAATATTTTAGACGAAACTGAGTTAATGTCGTGACGAGAAAGAGTCATCGTCTTGACAACGTGACTATGACGTCCCGACGAGAAGTAACACCACATCTCGACAACATGAATATGGATGTCTTGACGTGCCGATAGCGACGTCACATTGTAACATCATGTTCCCTATTTAACTGAGTTTCTTCTCCTAATTAAACTCCATATGCTCTAAGTGTTGTAGAGAGCATCGATTCAATCAACCCTTCGAATTATTTAAAGGCAATTTGGGCTTCTAATTTTAGCAATTGGTTTGTTTCCATGGAAGAAGAGATGGAGTCTCTCAATAAGAACGATACATGGCAACTTACGACTTCAGATTCACCACAAATCGAAGACAAAGAAAGGTGCATGTCATCGATTCCCTATTCTAGTGCAATCGACAGCCTAATGTATGCAATGGTTTGTGCTCATCACGATAATTCACGTGTTGTTAATGTAGCTTCTTCTCCTAATTAAACTCTGTTATATTTTCTCAATCTAACTCTAATTATTCTAGGAATTTTTTAATAATATTTGTACGCAAAATTCAACCTATAAATAAGCCTCTTAGCAACACGAAATAGTTTAGAATAACCACAACACTTAAGAAAGTTTGTGAGAATTTTGAGAAATTTTGTATTTCAAAGGTTTATTTGTTTCTCCATCTTGTACTCCCCTTTTCAATTTGTCATTTTAATAAAGTTTTATTTACCGGTTACTTTTCGGAAGAATTTTTCCACGTAAATATTTGTATCCAATTTTTTCAATTTTCACTGATGTTCATTGTATAATTCAAGTTAGACCCAACAAAAATCAACCAACAACAACACATAAATTAGCTCTCACGATGATGTTGATTGGAAACGAATCCATCAAACTCAGCGCATACATTATCTTGATGTTTGTTGAAACATCAGCTTTAAATTAATCACTAAACCAAAAAAAAAAAGAAAAAAAGGAAATCAAGAATAAGGCACATCCAACACTACATAATCTAAATGAAACTCGTTCAAGTGATCAAGGGGAAGTGGGGAACACCATGAAAGGAGCTGCTCCATTGCATTGAAAGGCAAATCGATATAGTGATGTTAACAAAATGTTATTTCCTTGTAACTTTGTTCCTCAATCAGAATCACCCCCATCTATTTGTGAAGACCTTGCAAGACAATTCGGGAACTTGAAAGGGAGGGTCATCAAGGGTTCATCACCACATAAATTTTGGCATGCCAAACCAAATGAATATCCCAATGCAATTGCAACTGGAACAGCAACAGCATTTCCTACCTGTATGTATCTGAAGCAAGAACAGACTTGCATCAAACAAATATGAATGATGATTCATCACCATAATCTTATAAACTAAGTCAGCATACCTCTCCTTAATAGTTCCAAAAAGCTTGTAGCAATCGGGGAATCCCTGTAATCTAGCATTCTCGCGAATTGTAAGTACTCTATTTTGGGAAGGATGAATGACGGTCTGAAAAAAAGGTTTGCTTCTTATGTAAGCAATTCAATATGTTTAGATGACACACAAACAGGTAAAAGTAGCATGAAGACCTATGTACTAAAAGTTAGATTGCATTTTATCCCCTCTACTCAAAAAATAGGCAAATTAATCCATGTTTATTAGATTAAAGAGCAAATTGATCTTTCTATTAAAAATTTCTATCTATTTCTACTATTAAAAGTTGATCTCTATGTATCAACATGAAATACATGTGGCACAACATATACACTATTTGGTTATTCAGTCAGCTACTCCAGTTTATAACAATACAAATGCACGAAATATTTAACAGAAAGGACCAATTTACTCTTTAAACTGACATACAAGGGCAAAATCTAACTCTTAGTATAAGGGCCTCCATGATACTTTTACCCACACAAACATCCTTGCAACCCAAGACAAAAAGAGAAGAAAAAGAACCTGGTTGTGAGGTTCAGCTCTTGTTACCACTGTGTTTACAATTTCATCCATCCATAAACGACCAAAAGGCCTAAATTCCAGTTCACATTTAAGGTTGTGCAAGGATACAACATTGTTGCAAAAATAAAAAGTCACCTGTAATTATTATTATACAATGCTTACTTGGTTGATCTTCCTTTGACAAACTTCATGGCATAGTCCGGCACCTATACAGATAATGAACTGAGAAAACTTGAACAGAAAATTAATTTAATATTCACTAAGAGAGCTGTAGACAACATAATACCAATGGTTTTCCGGATTTGAGCAACACCCTGTCCATTGTTGTGTCCCACTCTACCCTATTGTTTTCACCAACTACTACACCAGGTAAGTCCCTGAAATTTGCACCCTGGAAAAGCAATATTTTAGCTATTGAGAAAGAGAAATATTTCAATCCAAGAACCATAAACAAGTGAACTGCACATACCTTCTTCTTGGGAATGTGGCAAACACGGTCATAATCATCAGGATTCAATTGCAAAGGCTGATGATCACATAGCATTCCTAAGGATGGTGCATGTCTAGAATCAACTGTTAAATTTATAACATCTACACAGTGCAAAAACTTAACTGTAAGATATGACAAAGCACATAAACACCAGTTTGACTTCAATGATAATACATTAAATACTTGCATAAGATCTAATTCTATAAAGCATTTAATTGCAAACACTGATGATCATACAGCATTTCTAAGGATGATGCATGTCAATTACACCTATAACTGCAAAAACTTGGTTGTAAGATATTCCATAGCACATGAACAACAAGCAATGCAAGGAAACATACCTTTCCTCCGCAATCTGATGAACTTTTGGAATTCTGTACGAGCAGTTGTCCCATAATTCCTCTGATCTCGACTCTCATCATTGTTAACCTAAAAGAATGTTTGAAAAAGAAGAAACTAAATAATACATTCCAAAGTCGACTCAATTACAAATAAAGGGGAGGAAACCATACTTGTGGGAGATCAGAAATTGCATCAGCAAGAGTGAGAGCACTTTCCAACTGACAAGAATCCTTTTTATCATATGTAACATGTATTTCCTAGGTTAAAAATACATAGATTCAACTTTGAACAAAACAAAAAAGTATCTAGTAATAATATTTTACTTCTATAGAAACCATAATTATTTAACTTTAGCAGCATATATACCTCAAACTCATTTGGAACACCTCCTCTAGAAAAAACCTCATGAGTTGGCAATGGATATTGAGGCAATTTCTGAAGGAGAAAAAGAAAAGAAAAGTATTAAACAAGTAACTATCATTTGATGTCATCATATCATACAAATTTAAATATACTTACCTCTGAAGGATGTGAACCCCATAGAAAAACCCTCATTCTGAATTGGGGAACCCCATAAGATCCTGCAGCCATCATCCCCATTCTAGCTTGATAATTCATAGACACTAAACGGCCTACGGCATACCGTCCCAGAAAACCCTTAGCAAACTTTAATATGTCCACAACATTTTCCATTAATACATATCTTGGTTTCAAATGCTCTATAGCATCCATATATACAACTAACTGCTTATTTTTTACATCTTCCAAAGGTGCATTTGAGTTTCTAAAACGATTAAACCCACTAACACCTTGACATGGGGGCCCTCCACATATAAAATAAACACTTCCCTGCAAAAACAAAGAAAAATGAAATAGACTATCAATGTGGTTAGAAAAGGTTACCTTGAATATACAATACTAATTTATTAAATGTATATTACCAAAATAGAAGAACTTACAGGCAAAGGCAATATGTTTGACTTGTACCCTTTACTCACAAACTCCTTCAGTCTTTCTTCGCAATTACTGAAATTACAAAAATACATTAAATAAATTTATTGATAAGGTAAGAGAATTTTTATGGATGTAAATGCAATAAAATAGATTACCTCAAGCCCTCAATAGGCTCCCAAGTATCATAACTTTTATCGTAACCCTTCCAACGCACCTATATTTAAGATAAAATGATAAAAATTGTAAAAGATTTTAATCCAAAAAGAAAAACTTACAAACACTTACTAGTTAGTGCATACAATTTTACCAAAATCCACCAGTGGACTGATAAAACAGAGACAAATTATGACGACAAGCTATAGCAATTCTTCATTATTTGAAGATATAATGATACCTTAAAATATAATCCTCTCTTCTTCGCTTTATTAGGATCACCAAAACAAATGTCCAACAATCTCTCAACCTCAAATTCTTCAGAGGAATCCTCAGAGCTACTATCATCTTGTCTCTCTTTTTCTTGTTCTTGTTCTTGTTCTTTTTCTTCTTCGCATCCTTGGCCATCATCATCGTCATCATCTTCCTCACCGGTTTCACTAGAAACTGTTTCAGATGGTTTGTTTGGCTCAAGCAAGGAAAACTTTTGGCATAACTTTTCCCACTCCTTCAGCAAACATAAAAAATCCTCGGCTGCCTCATTTCTCACCTAAAAGTCATTACAGGAAATATACAGTCAATGCTAAATAACTGATGATATATTAATAACCATCCAATAAGAAACAGTTTACCTTAGTTTCAGGATGGTTCCATTGCAAACTTTTACAAGCAAATGAATTTATGTCAACAGCCCACTTCTACAAAACCAAAAGTAGGGAACATACTCCTAATAAACCAGAAGTGAAAAAAAAACAATAAATGAATAATGTATTGTGAATGTTATGAAACTTCAATATTAACTCACTGTGACAAGCTTTATGCCAGCCAAGGAGGCCCCCATGCAAAGGCCCGTGGACATGGCTCCGCAACCAGAATATAGATCTAGCAAATATTTCTGTGAATTATCAAACCTCTGGACTTCTGAACTAGTATTATTAGAACCACATTCACTGGAAACAACTGAAGATGTACCACTATCTTTTTTAGATATTTCTGCAATTATCAAGACAATTCTAATAGTTAATAAAACAAGTCAATCAAATAATCATAAAAAATGCAACAACATCAATGAAAGAAATAAAAGATACTCATTATATAGCTAACTTTTAGTTTTTTTCATAATTGGAAGTGGAAATAATCTCCAAATTCAGTAAAACTATGACATGTTACCAGTGAATATGTTTTTGAATGTTAAGTGTTGTAACGAGTACTTCATATTGTAATATAAACCAGAATCTGGGATTCTGCTCTCCTTAGCAGCTGAGTCATTCTGAGATAAGAAACAAAAAAGTTTAAGCTTATATAAGCAGTATATAGTAAACAATTAGCATAGAAGAAGGGTCAGTCTTACATCTGGTGCAATTTCAGCAATTTCTACTTTGGAGATAATACAGTTCAACGGATTGTCATCATGGATGTCAGAGAGAAACACACGTCTCTTATCAATCAAATGGGCATTATCCTTGTTAATAACCTAAAAATTTCCAAATAAATCAAATAATGACTGCTCTTAAAAGAAGGAAAATGTGATAAATATAACTGAACCACCAAGCTTCAAAAAATTGTTCTTACCGTATCTTCAGCTCTATAAAACCATTGAGCTTTAAAGAATGGCTCCTGATCAACTGTTTCAAAAAATTCAACAATTCTGGCAATATAATCAAGGTTGCCATCTTCTGCCTGCAAGCAAAAGATCATTCATAATACTCAATTCAGTTCAAAAGGAAAATGATAGAACGCAGTTAACTTACAAAATCATACCTTAACATATGCATTATTGCCCAATTTGTAGCGACAGCCATCAACTATAGCCTCTACATAATGATTCTTTGCTTGTAGTACCTCATTCTCCTCACTTATAATCGGAGGGTAGGAAACAAAAACCACAAATTAACAGCATGTATAAGCATCAAGGGTACAACTATAATACACTCTTGTAAAAAGATTAACACCTAAAATCAACCAATAGAAGGCAAATTATGTTTCATACATACAACTTACTCCACTCCATTGTTCATTGATTAAGCCGGACATGATTGATGTATTCATTTTGGCTTTAAGAAGCACATTGATTGAGCAACATTTTAAAAGATATGAGATAATAACTAATAATATTAAACCAATATAAACAAAACCTGAATACCTGCCATTAACTTCATATGTAGTTATAGAAATTAACAAAAATATCTATAAATTTTGTTGAGACAAAGTTTAAGAATGAGGACGGAGATTTGCATGGAGGTGCTGAAAGCCTAATAGAGGTGGGTAGGTATCAAGTTGAGTGCTAGAAGATACTAAAGATATTTTGATAAAGTAACAACAGTATGGAAAGTGCCTCAAAGAAAGAGATGGCAGAGACAGTTTATGTATATACTTCTTTGTGGGACTCTCGCAATTTAAGTATCGAGTTTATGAACCTTCAACAATTGCTTTTGCACGTGACCAAAGAATGTATTTTCTTTGATATTTTTGTTCGTTTTACAGTTTGAGCCTAATTCTGTTCAGGCTGGGAGCCCGCCTAACATGCTTAGGCATGCAAAGGTCGGCTTTTTGAAGGGGATAAGTCAACATGGTCCATGATTGGATTTGCGTTTAGTAAGCTAGCTAAACTACAGTATTTGGGGACGATGAAAAAAAACCTTCCAAGTCAGGTCTTTTATCAGTGTTAAGCCCAGCAGAACATTTTATTCATTACTCAATATAGATTTACCAAATGAGTGTACCATTATTCTCGCTTGTAATTTGTTTTATCATTTCGGAAAGAAGCTCAGCTTTTACGAGTAAAGGAACTTACTCATTTGAAGCCTCGATTACAGCTTGCTTCTTAACCTTATTCTGCAAACCACAAATGAAAAACCAAAATATAAAGCAGCCAAAAGGGACAAAGAAAGCACAGTATCTTTTTCCCTTTTCTAATGGTGCTAACCTTCGACTGATATCTATGTGGCCATCGTTGTCGGGCTTCAGCGGGCGCAATGGGTGGACCGACAAGACAAAGGTCGGAATCGGGTACAACTTTTCGGGCTTTTTTGGGTTTAGGAGGATCCAACAAAGTAGTCAGACCCTGGGATTGGGTTTCGGATTCCGAATCAATAGATTCATCGATCTTCTTTTGATGCTTCCGTTTCGAACCTTTACCCATAGTTTCAGAGAATAAGCCTCTCAGTGTTTGTTTTTTTTGCTGCTTGGATAGAGAAATTAAGAAAATAGAGACGTTGGAATGTGCCAGCAAAAATTAGTGGAAAAATTATATATTTTTGAAGGAAAGTTTTGAAATTTGGACAGCGGGCGGTAACCGGGGAATTTTGGTTTCAAACTGCAATTTAAGTTTTGTTTGTTTAATTGAAAATAATTTTCGGATAATAATTTTTGAAAAATGATTTATTTTTCTAAAAAATTAATATTTTGGATGTTTTGTGTAAAATATTTGTTATTGTTTAGTAGATTTCTTAAAAATATTTCATAAAAGTTATTCTTTAATGAATAAAATATACATTTGAGATTTTTTTATTTTCTTATTGCTTAATTGAATTTATTTTTATCTATAATTGTATATTTTATATTGTTTTTGCATATATTAAAAATATTAGGTTAAACTAACGTTCATTACAACATTGTTTTTTTAATTATATGACTACCAAGTGAGTCTTTTTTATTTAAAAATATGACATCAATAAAATTGACAAAAAAAAATTTAACGATGTTAACAATTGAACTTGATTTTTAAATTTGAAAAGTAAATGCACTAAATTCTTGAAAATAAAATTACAAATATTAAATTACAAATCTATGAAATGTGCATAGACTTATGACATATTTTAACATTTATATTACGAAAAATTTATTATTAATATATTTATAATTGTAATAAATATTTATTATTAAAATATTATTATAGAATATTTTCAATAATATGTGAATAATATTATTTAAATTATTGTTTTTAAAATTTATTATTAAATAAAATTGAAATATTAAATAATTTATTAAAATAATAAGTTATATTTATTATATGATTAAATATAAATAATTAAATATGTATGTAATACCCAATTTTAGCCCGGACTCACATATGGAAACATAATCTTCGAGGATATGCAATCTTAGATATTATATTCAATCTTAGATATGATATGTAATCTTAGAAGATATGATTTTGTAATCTTAAAGATTTAATTTGTAGATACCCTTTAATCTTTGCCGTTGATGTAATTGATTTGTACAGTTGGATTTGGGGAGGCTCAGCTATAAATAGAGGCCTCTCCCTTCATTGTAAAAAAAAAAAAACAAAGAGAATCAATAAAAAAGGGAGAACGATTGGCAGTTTTTAAATGTGGCTTACTGTTTTTTTTTTCGATTATTTTTTACTTATTTACGATTTTAAAAAAGGGAGAATGTGATACCACTGTGAATTTTATTTATTTATTTTATTTAGCCCTAATAAAGTGACGCATTTCAAAGGATGGAGATATTTTCCCATTCGAGCCCTATGAGTTATTCGCGCCTTTTAACTGAGCCCTTCATTTTTTTTAATTCTGTTGATTTTCAATTTAATCCTTAATCTTTCATTTTAGGTTTTTAGTCTATTTTATTAATTTTGTTATTATTATTTTTATTATTATATTATATATTATTATTATACCTACATATATGTGCGCATATGCACGTTAATATATATACATATATATTTTAAACGTTTTAATATATATACATATTATATACATACTTTATTATTATTTTATTTTCATACTTTTTTTATACATATATATACACATTTATATTTCATAATATTTATACGTTTGCCCATATTCTATGATTTTTATATGTTTATACAATTTTGTAATATATACACATATATTTATACTCCATTCAAAGCTTATTATAAATATTTTCCAAGTTTTTATATTATACTTATATGTTTCATTTTTTTGTAAATGCATGAATATATTTTATATGTATATATTTATATTTTCCTTGTTTTCATAAATGCATTATGTATTTTATATATATAAGTTTTATAACCCAAAATTTTATGAGTAAATTATCTTTATGTCTTTTATTCTTCATAGTTTCAAATGTATATATATTTTGTACCTTTTTCTCTTTATATTTTTTTGTTTATTTCCTTCATTTGCTTATTGATTTATGTTTTCATTTATATTCATTTGATATTTTACATGTCGTTGTTTATGTACATTAATTTCGTTTATTTCTATGCCACTGTTGTATTTATTATTACATTTTATATTCAATGTAGCATCACATCATTTGTTTTTCGATTTTAAAATTTTCAAAATTGAGATAACACTCGTATTTAGGATTTTCAAGGAAATTAAGCCCTAACGTATTGGGTTCTGATTTTCTTCGTTAAATCCAATGATCGAGAGTTGCTCATTAATAAAAAATATATAAAATAAAAAGCTTGTTGTTGGGAAGTTAAATATGTTGTATCCTAACGTATTGGATGTGACGTATATATGTTGTATCCTAACGTATTGGATGTGACGTATTGATTTCTCGAGACAAAGATTTTTTGAAAAAAAAAATAAAGGAAATATTTCAAGTTTGGGATTTTGAGGAATTGTGCCCTAACGTATTGGGCCGCGATTTCTTAAATCTTAAACAAATGAATATTCTTTTAAATCTTTATTACACGAGTTTTAGATTAATTCATTTTTGAGGAAATTAGAATGTTATGCCCTAACGCATTGGGTGTGACATTTTCTTTCTCCAAAATGATAAGGGTCTTAATAAGTAACGTTTTAAGTTTTTGCTAAGGATTATATTTTTCAAATTTTCGACATTAAGACACTAATTAATTAACTAGGTACCAATTTTGGACATTACGAGGGTGCTAATCCTTCCTCGTACGTAACCGACTCCCGGATCCGTTTTTCTAAAACTCGTAGACCAAAGCCGTTTTTTTAGGTGATCCAATCACACCTCAATAAAAGATTGGTGGCGACTCCCAATTTTCATTTTTTAAAGTCGACAACCTAAAATTTTTGTTTTTCAAAAAAACAGTTTTGATAGCTTGGCAACTCCGCTGGGGACACATACGAGAGTCGAGCCACAAAATTGATTAATTTCTGTCTTATTGTCGAGAAAATAATTTTTTTTTTAAAAATTATTATATCATTGTGCATTCATTCATTTTCTTGCTTAATTGATCTTTGCATTATTCATTACATGAGTTGAATGATTTTACCCTTCTAAGTGGGAGTAAGAAACTATTCATTCATGAGGTTTTCACCTCCGTATAGGATAGTGGATCGCTTTCGGAATACATCGGTACCTATGCCTTCGTGAGATTATCATCTATGTATAGTCATAGGGAAAATGTGTTCCCCTGAATTGAACTTGATCTATATGAGCCTATAATGGGTGAAGATTGAAGAATCTGCTGGTTCGGGTACCCTTACTTTAGAACCGAACCAGACCCGAACCGCATATAATGAGCCTTAGGAGCCTACCCTAGGTAGAATCACACCGAATGCCTAGAGGTCACCCGAAAACTTGGTTTAAATTTACAATCATTTTGTTGTATTTTGTCCATTTTTGTTACAATTATAATTACTTTGGTTTGTAATTACTTTATTGGTTTGAATTTTGATGTTTCTGCATATTGCATTACATGACCACTCGATTATATCCTTTTAAGTGGGAGTGAGAAGCTATTTCCTTCGTAAGGTCTTCACCTCCGTGCAAGATAGCAAATTGCTTTCGGGATACATCCGTACCTATGTCTTCGAGAGATTTTCATCTCCGTTCAGCCATAGGGAAATGTATTCCCCTGAACTGAACTTGGTCCATATGAGCCTATAATGGGTGAGGATCGAGGAATCTGCTAGTTCAGGTACCATTACCTTAGAGCCAAACTACATATAGTGAACCCTAGTTGCCCACCTTAGGAATAATTACACCAAACCTAGTGGTTTCCCGAGTAGGTACTTTATTCATTTGCTTTTACTTTGTACTAACTTGTTTTTTATGTTATTTTTATTATGATTGCATTGCATTTGCATCTTAAAAAGAGGTGTTGATTCACGTTCAGTTGCTAAATAGAGAGCTTGTCATAAGAAAATGGGTTTCTTGATAAAGTGGATGACAATATGGTTGTCCAAATATGGTCCAAGAACACATGATAAGAGAAGTATGATAATTTAATGGAGGACTACACGACTATGGCTCCGTTGCCCAAGGATTCAAGATGGCAAAGATTATTCGAGAGCTGCTGAACCTTCTTAAAGAGAAGCCAACAAGCATCACGAGGATGAGTGAGCAACAAGTTACGGCCTGGATTGAGCAAAAAGGAGGTAGAAGAGACATTTTTTGAAGAGTTCATGAGATTTATCTTAACGCTCGAATGAAGAAGAGGATCGAATATCTCCGCCTATGAGGGCAAGGCCGTATAAATATATATTTTATGTAAAGAGATTTGTTTTCTAGTAAAGTTTTCTAAATGGAATTGAATCAGAATCAACATCTCTTTATGCATTCATTGCATGCATTCGCATTGCATGACATCATAAACATTAAAATCCACTAAAAGAGCCTAATCGATTAAAATTATTCAAGTTAATCTGGAAACTAACTAACCAACGAAACACTGTTACAGTACCCAAGCAAATTCAGGAGGCATGGATCAAAGATTGGAGAGAATAGAGTAGATGCAAGTACAGATGCTAGAGCAATTGACCAAATTTTAACAAAATATGAAGGATCAGATGCTAGAATTCCAAAGCAATGTGATAAACCAGTTAACCCAGTTATTGGCTAGAGGGTTAGAAAAAGAGGAAAGCCTAGTGGTCCACTTTGGGGAGGATAATGAAGACCCTAATTATCTCTCAAATTTTATCCCGATGAATCACCCGACAGGCTTAAGATCTAATCTAAGGAACAATTTAGTCAATCCTATTACTCTTGATAATCCAGCAGAAATAAAACAGGCGAGGGTAGAATACTCGGATACTATAATGGCCCCAAAGAGAAAGGGGGATAATGCAGGCCGATATAACAAGGCCACTCAAAACCAACCGCTCTAGACCGGCCAAAGACAGAAACCATCAGCCATCAGAGTCCTTTAAAGCAAGAATCTTACACGAAGGCAAATACAGAAAAGCCTCAGTTCACACCTATACTGATGTCACATAGCGAGCTATATCAAAGCCTATTTAATGCGCATGTGGTGTCCTCTTTCTACCAGAAACCAATGTTGCCTCCATTTCCTAAATGGTATAACGTAAATGCTCAGTGTGAATACCACGCAGGAATTACAGGGCACTCAATAGAGAATTGCACCACCTTCAAGAAACTGGTTGAAAGACTCATTAACATGGGTGTTGTAAAATTTGATGACTCGTCTAGCGCAGAAAATCCACTACCCAATCATATTGATAATGGGGTAGACGTGAGGGCAGGAATGGGATTAGTTATTTCTGATTCAGGAGGAAACCATGGAAAGGCAATGAACCATTGTGAGTTCCATCACGAGACCCAAGAGAGTGTGAAATTCAAGACCTTGATTCAGGACATGATGGACGACAAGGAGATGAAGCTTTGTAAGGAAATTAAAGAGGAGAAAAACATACACATAATGATGGGTAGTGTTCACATCAATGACATATATGAGGACACAAATGAAAAGGGACCTTGTTAGACATCTACCTTTATAAACTTGGGAGTGTTCTGAATAATCGGACTGCAGAAGAAATCCCTGTCGTATTTAGAGCTTACTTAGAGTAATATTCAAAACACACTTGTTGCTTTCAGCCTAGAGGCAATAAGAACTCATTTGCGAAATAGGCTAATGTCTGAACGTCATTATTTTAATAAAATGCATCTTTGCGATCATTTTTTAGCCAATATTCTTTAATTCTTTACGAATAATTATTTTTTATTCTTTTATTCTATTGGATTATCTTCCAAATAAATCTTTCATTCATAATCATACTGTACAGATTCTTAAATTCATACATTCTTTGTATAATCTTTTGTACCTACAATAGGTCCCTAGATATTAACGACATGAGTGACGCTGCTACAGATTCAGAATCTCTTTTTGAGCGAGACATGTGTTTAGAGGGATCTCATGACTTTGAAGATGACATAGATTGTAGCCTATTTCCGAACTTGTTAATGATGGTAGAACAAGTCGAGAAACGGATATTACCCTCCAAAGAATCATTGTGATACATGACTTCTCCTTATGTGGGGCATAAAGGTCATTTGGTCGATCTCGTCAAAAGAAATTGAACGGTCATCGATTCATCTTTGTGGTCGTCAATTACTTTACTTAATGGGTGGAAGCTACTTCATATGCCAATGTTACAAAGTCGACAGTTAGCAAATTCGTGAAGAATCATATGTTAGTATGGAACGCCAAAAGGATCATATCTGACAATGTACTAATTTTGAACAATAACACAATATCAAAAGTTTACAGTCTGTTCACGATTAATGCCATATTACCCAAAAAAAAGATGGCACAAAAAAAACTCTACCGGGGCAATGCCTTTCTCTTGGGCCCATCGCGATTTTGCCTATTGAAGACAAGATTCTTTCTCTCTGAGTTTTTGGATCCAATTTCGATTGAAGAGGAATGTTCAAAGTTATCCATCATGGTCAAATGCGCCAAAAGTAAATGATGGGAGCTCACAAAAAAGGTCCGCCCTAGAGAATTCCTTGAGAGGGACTTGGTATTGAAGAAGATCCTTCCCATACAAAAAGAACTTTATCCCAAGCTGGGAAAGACCTTATGTAGAAGGCCTTATCTGGAAAAGCGTCAATTTTTATCAGAAGGGATAACAATGACATGCCTAATCCTATGAGTTCAGATTCAATCAAAAAAATATTTCAAAATAATAATAATAAAAATGAGAAGCCAAGGTGAAAGTCCGCAAAGGATGCCTTGAGACCAAAGGGGATTTGAGTTGAAAACCCGGAAAGGGCGGCTCAAATTTTGATCAGAATGGGGCATAAGGTGATCAGAGCAGCTCAAATTTTGATCAGATTGAGGCATGTTGTGATCTTGCTATACCTGAATCAACAGGAAAGGGTAGACGACATCTTGGGACATCGACGAAGTACTGTAGATCTCCTAAACACATGTCAAACTCAGGATGGTCTTCAGAAAGTTTGTACAGATAAGCTAAAGCTGCGATATCTGGGGCACCCAATTTTCATATGATTTATATTGAATTTGTTGTTCTTAGAATACCTCATTCTTTTCCAATATACACATTCTCAATCAATTTCTTTGTTATCCTTATTTTTGATAATCTATTCCATTCGAGCTATGTTCAGAACCAATTGTATTCTTATCCATTGTTATACCCTTTTTGCAAACATGTTCCATTGGAATAATGATTAATAGACTAATAAAACTTTCACAAGGAAAGTTCTGCATATTACTCTAGAAGTTTCTAAATAATACAGGAGCCTAAAACAAGACTATTGTTTAGAACACACCAAGTTTAAAGGTTGAAATGTCTAAGAAGGAAAAGTCTAAATTAAGACTATCCTATCGGATTTTGTTGTCCAAATATTGATTGAAAAAAATGACAAGATGTCGTGTTGGTGACAAGGCTTCAATGAACAAATAAGCAATGATCATCGAGTGATAAGAAGAGGTTTTTTCGGAGAAGAGAATCTTTCATTTATGCTTAGGCATTTGGTATGACACCCTGTGAATGGTGTAAAGGACCAAAGAATTTCACATTCTATATCCTTAAATTGTATAGCAAAGGATTGAGAAAAGGCTAGATCTTTCTGCCCTTGGGTATTAGTGGGAGGAAGATGGTACGAATTTTATGTCCTAGTGGATTGAATCTAGAGGATTACAGTGGGGGCAACTTGTGGGTATTTCTTTGGAAATACTGGTCGAATAAAATGGTGTTCTGACGTGTCGACGTTAAAGCCTTAATGAACAGCGAGTAATGAAAACCTAAGCATTAAAAAGGATCATTCTTAAAAAAAAACAACAACACACTCTGCATTCATGCAAACATCATTCATACACGTCTAGTTAGGAGCATTTGATTCATTCTGATTATGAAATCTTAATCTCTAGGCATAATTAGGTTCATAAAATGCATTATACAGGTCATGTTCCCCAGAGAACAGATCAGTGAAGATAGCAGATCTTGCCTTCCTGTACCGGTAGCGGAGCAGATCAAAGACACCAGTCTTCCCTCCCTGGGTTGCAGCAGAGCAGGCTAAAAATAGCAGATCTTGCCTTCCTGCACCTACAGCGAAGCAGATCGAAGACACCAGCCTTGCCTCCCTGGGTTGCAGTGGAGCAGGCTAAAAATAGCAGACCTTTCCTTCCTGCACCGATAGCGAAGCAGATCGAAGACACCAGCCTTGTCTCCTTGGGTTGCAGTGGATCAGGCTAAAAATAGCAAATCTTGCCTTCCTGCACCGACAATGAAGCAGATCGAAGACACCAGCCTTGCCTCCCTGGATTACACCGGAGTAGGTTAAAAATAACAGATCTTACCTTCCTGCACCGACAGTGAAGCAGATCGAAGAAACTAGCCTTGCCTCACTAGTTGCAGCGGAGCAGGTTAAAAATAGCAGATCTTGCCTTCCTGCACCGACAGCGAAGTAGATCGATGACCCCAGCCCTATCTCCCTGGTCAGCAGTGGAATAGGTTAAAGATTGTGAATTCTATCTCCCTGGACAGCAGTGGAATAGGTTAAAGATTGTGAATCATATCTCCCTGGTTAGCAGTGGAATAGGTTGAAGATTGAGAATTCTATCTCCATGGGCAGCAGTGGAATAGATTAAAGAATTCTATCTCCTTGGACAGTAGTGGAATAGGTTAAAGATTGTGAATCCTATCTCCCTGGTCAGCAGTGGAATAGGTTGAAGATTGAGAATTATATCTCCTTGGGCAGCAGTGGAATAGATTGAAGATTGTAGGTCCTATCTCCCTGGTCAACAGTGGAATAGGTTAAAGATCGTGAACTCTATCTCCCTGAGCAGCAGTGGAGTAGGTGGAAAATAGCAGATCTTGCCTTCCTGTACCGACAGTGAAGCAGATCGAAGGCATCAGTCCTATCGCCTGGATGTTGCAATGGAAAAGATTGAAGCCATGATGGCGAATCTTATCTCCCTTGCGTTAAGGCTTAGATTAGCTGAAGTGGAACGGATTAAAGCTGTGGGCAGTGGATCTTATCTCTTTGGCATTACAGTGGAGTAGATTGAAGCCGCAACGGCGAATCTTACTTCCCTGGCGGTGTAATGGAACAAATTGAAACTATGACGGCGAATCTTGTTTCCCTAACATTTAAGATGGTAAATTTTATCTCCCTGAAGTTGTAGTGGAGCAGATTAAAGTCGATAATCCTATCTCCCTGAAGTTGCAGTGAAGCGGATTAAAACCTTGGATCTTATCTCTCTAAAGTTGCAGAGAGCAGAACTCATCTAGTCTTATCTTCCTGAAGTTGAAGTGGAGCAGACTAAATAAACAAATCCTATCTCCCTATAGTTGTAGCGGAGTGGATTAGAATGATGGATCTTATTTCTATGAAATTACAGTAGAGTAGATCACATCAAATTCATCTTTAAGTTGCAGCAGATCAAGCCGAAGCTACCAATCCTATCTCTCCGATATTGCGGTGGAGTAGATCGAGACACCAATTCCTATACCTCTGAAGATGCAGTAGGATGGATGTGGCTGCTTGAAGAAGAAGAGCACCAAGATCCAGCGTGACCAGGCAAAAATTGGTCATTTCTAAAATTTTTGCTCCATTCCTGTTACACGACAACGAGCAAAGAAGGGCAGCTGTAATACCCAATTTTATCCCGGACTCACATATAGAAACATAATATTCGAGGATATGCAATCTTAGATATGATATGCAATCTTAGATATGATATATACAATCTTAGATATGATATATGCAATCTTAGATATGATATGTAATCTTAGAAGATATGATTTTGTAATCTTAGAGATTTAATTTGTAGATACCCTTTAATCTTCGCCGTTGATGTATTTGATTTGTACCGTTGGATTTGGGGAGGCTCAGCTATAAATAGAGGCCTCTCCCTTCATTGTAAAAAAAAAAGAATCAATAAAAAAGGGAGAACGATTGGCAGTTTTTTAAAGGTGGCTTACTGTTTTTTTTCTTTTTCGATTATTTTTTACTTATTTACGATTTTAAAAAAGGGAGAAGGTGATACCACTGTGAATTTTATTTATTTATTTTATTTAGCCCTAATAAAGTGACGCGTTTCAAAGGATGGAGATATTTTCCCATTCGAGCCCTATGAGTTATTTGCGCCTTTTAATTGAGCCCTTCATTTTTTTTAATTCTGTTGATTTTCAATTTAATCCTTAATCTTTCATTTTAGGTTTTTAGTCTATTTTATTAATTTTGTTATTATTATTTTTATTATTATATTATATATTATTATTATTATACCTACATATATGTGCGCATATGCATGTTAATATATATACATATATATTTTAAACGTTTTAATATATATACATATTATATACATATTTTATTATTATTTTATTTTCATACTTTTTTTTACATATATATATACACATTTATATTTCATAATATTTATATGTTTGCCCATATTCTATGATTTTTATATGTTTATACAATTTTGTAATATATACACATATATTTATACTCCATTCAAAGCTTATTATAAATATTTTCCACGTTTTTATATTATACTTATATGTTTCATTTTTTGTAAATGCATGAATATATTTTATATGTATATATTTATATTTTCCTTGTTTTCATAAATGCATTATGTATTATATATATATAAGTTTTATAACCCACAATTTTATGAGTAAATTATCTTTATGTCTTTTATTCTTCATAGTTTCAAATGTATATATATTTTGTACCTTTTTCTCTTTATATTTTTTTGTTTATTTCTTTCATTTGCTTATTGATTTATGTTTTCATTTATATTCATTTGATATTTTACATGTCTTTGTTTATGTACATTAATTTCGTTTATTTCTATGCCATTGTTGTATTTATTATTACATTTTATATTTAATGTAGCATCACATCATTTTTTTTTCGATTTTAAAATTTTCAAAATTGAGATAACACTCGTATTTAGGATTTTCAAGGAAATTGAGCCCTAACGTATTGGGTTCTGATTTTCTTCGTTAAATCCAACGATCGAGGGTTGCTCATTAATAAAAAAATATATATATAAAATAAAAAGCTTGTTGTTGGGGAGTTAAATATGTTGTATCCTAACGTATTGGATGTGACGTATTGATTTCTCGAGACAAAGATTTTTTGAAAAAAAAATAAAGGAAATATTTCAAGTTTGAGATTTTGAGGAATTGTGCCCTAACGTATTAGGCCGCGATTTCTTAAATCTTAAACAAATGAATATTCTTTTAAATATTTATTACACGAGTTTTAGACTAATTCATTTTTGAGGAAATTAAAATGTTGTGTCCTAACGCATTGGGTGTGACATTTTCTTTCTCCGAAATGATAAGGGTCTTAATAAGTAACGTCTTTAAGTTTTTGCTAAGGATTATATTTTTTAAATTTTCGACATTAAGAAACTAATTAATTAACTAGGTACCAATTTTGGACGTTACGAGGGTGCTAATCCTTCCTCTATGTAACCGACTCCCAGATCCGTTTTTCTAAAACTCGTAGACCAAAGCCGTTTTTTTAGGTGATCCAATCACACCTCAATAAAAGATTGGTGGCGACTCCCAATTTTCATTTTTTAAAGTCGACAACCTAAAATTTTTGTTTTTCAAAAAAATGGTTTCGACAATGTATGTTTAATAATATTGAAAAATATAATATTTTAATAATTTTAAATATTTTAAAAATAAAAATAAATTTATTGTCAATATAATAATATGAAGCTTGATTTAAGTTAATTTTTTATATAAAAATAAAATTATCTATAGGTAAGCTCTTTTTCGAAAAATGACATATGCTTTTCAAAATGGTTTATGGTTTATTTTACATTGATCTGTAAGTCATTTTCTATTGACCAAGCTATTTTATGTGAAACAAACACAGAAAAATGCAAAAAATATTTTTCGTAAAACATTTTACATGTAAACAAACAGACCCTTAATCACAATATTCTGGGAGATTTTATTTTCACCAACCAATTATCGTTTGAGGAGTTGTTTTTCTTTTTTCAACTTATCCCTTCTTTATTATTTAATTATAGTCGTATATGATACTATTTGAGAGACTGATGTCAAACATAAACATTATAGATAAATTACGAACTATTTAATTTTAGACATTTAAGGCTTCGAAATGTGGTTGAGAATACATTTATTGTAAAGAAAAATTATTTCTCATATTAACAACATCACCTTTACATAACATAAAGAAATAATGTTGGATCGTACTAGCATATTGTATATTTTATAACTTCAATCATATTTGGAATTGAGACTATCCATACTTCAAAGAGACCTTGATGATCTTATTATACAAATTCAAATCCAGATGATGATGAACTCAATCAATGACTAGCAAATAATGATAATGAACATATGTTAAATATTAAAGATAGAATAACCCAACAAATATGGATGGAAACAACTAGAAAAAATTGCATATGATGTTTTTTTATTAGTAATAATCCTATTATCAATTGCTTTTTTTATAGACCAACACAATACATATGATGATTTAATTTTAATTTTTGTTACATTTTTAGAAATTATTTTTATCATACTAATAAAATTTTTATAGTAATTGATATTTTTAAAAATATAAATTATGCAATTATGTAATTACAAATTGAACCACCAAATATGATATAGTAAATTACAATGTAATTTACACTGTCATTTAATTACTCTATGCTGTTCAAACAAAATCTTAGTATTTGGATAATAATGTATAAAATATTCTTTTTGTTGTTTTGACAAATTCTCCTTGAATGATTTTTAAAAGTTATTTTTTTGCAAGGTTTACAAAACTATATAAGCGGTTAAACCAGTTGGATCACATTAAAAAAATTAGAGAAAATTAATTTGACCATCGATTCACTAATTAATCAGTATAATCTTTTATTTCGAATCGATACCAAGGCCATCTCTTAAACCCCTTCTTCCACTATTTAGCCAGCTAAAAAAAGGGTTAAAATCGTTTTTTTACTTTACTATTTTTAACCATCCACAAAAAGATAATATGTAATCATTTACTTTCTTTAGTTTTTTTTTTCTTATTACTTTGTAGAAGAATTTTCTTAAATTGTGAAAAATAAAGGAAATAGTTTATTATAATGATTTCTTTCTAAAAAATAATTTATGTAAAAGATTAAAAACAAAGATGGTTGTGAAGTTAGTTACTTAGTAGTGTGATTAAAATCAGTGATAGCATATATGTTTGAGTTTGTATGTGTAATGATAGTGATGAGATGATAATAGAAAATGACAATTAAAGACATTACTCAAAAGATGTATTATTACATTATTTTTTTATAATTTTAATAATTTAAATTTATAAAATAATTTATTTCTAAATTTATTTAATCAACTAATTACGTTATAAATCTATTTATTATTTTAAAATATAAAGTTAAAACTTTTAAATAAAAGAATTTAAAATAAATTAACTACTTGAAAAAGCCAACACTATTAATTTATAATATTATTTAAAGAAGACATAAATGAATTTAAAATGGTTAAAAGTCAATAAATAAAATAAATAGAAAGAAAGTTAACACATTAATTTCAAGAGTCTCACCTTTTGAATGGGTTTATTTCATTAACCACAAATAAAACATTCAAAAGGGAACTTAAAAATCAAGGGTCAGTGTGAAAATAATCCCACTGAAACATGCATCCAAACAAAAAGGGAGTGCGTTTGAAATTTAAGTACAAATTTTTGTGCGTTAAGTTCTACCTTACTGAGGGACAGGGTGCAGTGAATCCAAAGGCTTTCTTTTCCTTCCCTTTCTTTTTCTTTACGGGTAAATTATATAACTAATCACTCAACTGTCGATTTCATTTTGGTTAATATAAAATAAAAAAAATTGTAAACTGGGCACTGTCATTGACAATCTTTTTCATTTTAGTCACTCACTGTTAATTCAATGTTTTCTACTCATTTATTCACCCAACTTTAATAAGTTTTCATTTTGCTCACTTATTTTAGCTTTTAAAATTTTTATTTTATTTTTCTATTTGTTAGAATTAATTTTAATTTTTTCCCAGTAAAGGGTTTTATAGGAATATCTTGGATTATTAAAGGGAAAATCATTTTATCTTTTTAATCTACTTAAATTTTTATTTTTTTTTAGAATTGGTTTTAGGTTTTTCAGTAAAGGAAAAAAAAGAGATTTTACAAGGAATTATCTGATTTTTTAGGGAAAAACCAATTTGTCTTTTAATTTCTTTTACTTTTTTTAGAATTAATTTTAGTTTTTCCAGTAAAATGGAAAAGTCCAAACTTTATAGAAAATTATAGGAAAAACCACTTTTTATGTTTTTCATTTCCTTTATTTTATTTTTTTAGAATTATTTTTTAACTTTTTCAACTTTAAGGGAAGCCTAAGTTTAGTTTTTTCCAACTTTAGGGAGAATACAAAATTATTTTTTAGTTTTTTTTAATTTTAGGGAAAATCGTTTTTTTAACTTTAGGAAAATTTAGGTTTTTACAAAGAACTGAGTTGAAAAAAAATTTAGATTTCTTATCAAACCCTAAATTTTTTAAATTTAAAAAAACAGATAAAATAAGTAACTAAAATGAAAACTTATTAAAATTGAGACTAAAATGAGTATAAAATATGACAATGGCTAAAATTAAAACTTATTAAAGTTCGGAAAAGGAGGATTCCTTTAACCTCATCCATCTCAACGACTCTTGACTTCCGAACAAACAAATTTTCAAAAAAGTACCATAAATAATGAAGAAAAAGGATGGTTTTAACCTGAGATGAGTGAGAGATAGCCGAACGAGATAGATGTTTTAATTTTCAAAAACCGATGAGTGATGAAGAAGAAAATGGTTTAGTTTAGGGACTTTTTGATTTGGGGATAATGGGTGAGGATAGGGCAAACATTGGGGGGTTTGGGAGATGGGGAAAGTAAACAGTTTTTTAGGGACGTAGAAGGGGTAAAAATATAAAATATCTTTTGGTCGAATTATTCGAATTTAATTCGACTCAAACTCAAAATTTTAAAAAAAATTGAATTGATTTGATTAACTCGATTTGAATAATTCAAAATTTAATTTTTTTAAATTTTTTCAAGTAAAATCAAAGTTTACTAAAAAAAATCAGACAAATTAAGAAAAAAAAACATATATAAAAAGCAGACATTAAACAGCAAGAAGGTCAACATTATTCCATTCACCAAATAATCAATGCTCAAATTTCAGTGTCACAGACTGTAATTGATTAAGAAAATAAATAAATAAATAAACATGGAGACAGAAGAAGGGAAGATTGAAGAGAAGAGCAACTATTTGCCAGCCGTGACCGGGTAGCCAATTCCATGCCTTCTTGTCGGAAAAACCACAAATAATAAGCTGCAAATGAGCCCAACTCCAACCGGTGCAATGTTCAAAACCTCCTCAGTTTCATGTTTAGGTGTCGGATAGAAACAGTTCAACACATTCTTGTCTCTCAAAGCCACAACACCAAACACAAGCACAGACAAAACACCGTGAACTCCATCCATAAACTTGATCCTATACTTGCTCAAATCCGGTAAGTCAGACTCTTTAGAATCGGGATAGTCAAACAGGAACATCCCTTTGAATGTGGCGAAACCGTAATATACTTGACCGTCGGATGACTTGACGCTGTCGGTGAAGGAAGCGAGGAAACATGAAAGAGCGAGGAGGAGGAGGAGGAGGAGCGTCATGGAGCGGGTGGCGGCATCACACGAACCGTTGTTGGTGAAAGTTGGCACTAAGAGTTGGAAAGCTAGGAGGGTACCTGTAGGAAGAAGGTTGGCTAAGTTTGCGGTGCTTGCTAAGGTCTGTGAGATCGCCCGCTGAGATAAAGTCGGCGGCCTTGGTTGGGGTTTTGGTCTTTCACTCTCGGTGGTGCTGCTTATTGTTGGTGGTTCTGATTGAGATGTTTGCTTGGAAATCAGAACTCTCGGCCTCAGAGACGCTTCCGACATCGCCGGAAATCAATAAATTCACTAGATTTTCGATGTAAAATGGTCGCGGCGGCGGTTGTGACGACGGGATACTGCGCAAAGTATTTGTTAAGCTAAAGGTTGTTGTTGCTTAAAAGTTGAAGAAAGCCTTGGGGTTGTTGCTTGAATGTTTTTTTGCTCAGAAATATTGGTTGTTTCCACGGAATTTCCTGTTAGTTGTTTAACAGCCTATATAGACATTACGAGTTGGCATACTTAAACTAAGGTTAAAATTTATTCTAGATCCCTGTACTTTTCTTATATTTAGACTTTAGTCCCTTACTTTTATATTAAAGAATTTTCATATTTAAAAATGCAAATTCATTTATTAATACAATTAAACTTTTTTATTAAGTTTAGGTTCACTTCAACATTATTTCTTTAGTTACACTAATAAATTTAACAAAATTAATAATTAAGTTTAAATTTTGAAAACTGAATCTTAAAAATAAAAATATAAGACTAAATTCTGAAATTACAAAAATTGCATAGATTTTTAACATATATTAACCGTAAATCAATTTCATCAAATTAGTTGCTTGATATCAGATGATAAAGAAGCTTATGCCTTATGGTACACGTCTATATGCTTCCGGATAAGTTCTTTTGATTGGGTAGGCTTTGTTTAGTTAATAATTTTTGTTTAATTTAAAAATAGAAAGTTAATTTGATTTAAAAAAAAGAAAAGAAATTCAAGTCAAACTATTTAATAGTGTAAATATTAACCAAGACATCATATTTAGAGAGAGGTGAGATCAGTTGCATTCCATCCCACGTTTTAGAATTTTTGAATCATTTATCATAATTCAATTCGGTTTAATTCTTTTATATTATTTTTTTGAATTTATTTTAAATGAGTGAAATTTGTTTTATTATTTAATAAACTTTAAAAATATTTTTATAAATATTTTTAAAAAATAATTTTGAAGTAAATGAGAACTAATCAATATATTAAACTTTCTAGGTTGGAAGAGATAAATTGAACAAGTATAGCCGCCCCCAATTAGGATGCAATATTAAACCTAAATAGGGGTTATTCGTTAAGAACTACAGTAGAGCAATTTATGAATGTCTATGCGGCGGGTTTGATTTTACCAAATATGATAAGAATGTGAACTCCCAACCATTTATGCACAGAGACCGTTTCTTATTTTGTGCCCTAACATTTAGGGTAAACTACATTGATAGTCATCAAACTAATAGTAAAGTCATCTAATTATAAAAAATTATAAAATTTAATCATCAGCGTTTACACATTGTATAATTTAGTCTTTTCTTTTTGTAATTTTACTTTTTTTATTGTGACCCTTATACTGAATAAGTTTTAAAAAAATAAATTTATCTGCTCAATTTGATACTTCAATCCTCTATCATTAGGTTGAAAACTAATGGTTGAGATGACTTGGTCCTCGTCGGCTGACTCCTCACCGGTTTAATAAGATTTGCACTTGAATAAATCAATGCTACTTCAGTCAAGTTTAATTTAGTATTGTTGTTATTACTGTTTCAGGTGAACACAAAGAATCTCGACACTTGCCCCTTTGCAATATCGTCCCTGCGTTTGACTTAGTGAAAAAATGGAGAATAACAACAAGAAACAAAGTCAGCTAAATTTTGAAAAATGCCCAGTTCAATTTATTGAAAATAAAAAAATTACCCACATCATTAATTCAACTAAATTTTAAGTCCAAACCTATTAATTTTTAGGGATAAATCCCAAAATTATACATAAACTTTAATTTAATGTGTAATTTGATACATGAACTTTAATTTTGATTCAATCATACACATTTAAAGAAATAAATACATCAATTTATTTTTATATTAGATAAATATAATTATATGCGTATACAATATATAAACATAAATGATGCTATATCAATAATTATATTAATAATTTATGAGAATTTAATTAAATCAAAATTCTATGTATAAAATTACACATTAAGCTAAAATTAATGTATAATTTTAAAATTTATCTTTCTTCTTTTAAGATTGCTTCATCAATGGAGGCTCAAACTAGTAGAAGATGAGTTAATTGTCATGATGCTAAGTTTTCAACCATTTGAAGTTTTAAGAAAGCAATATATTTGGAGATTATCTAGTTTAATAAGTAAGAGTCTTTTTTTTAATTCCTAATTTATATATTGTGTGTTGAAAATGTTTTTTTTTTCAAGTAAAAAGATAACATAATGTAATGTGTAAATGTTAGGGGCTAAATTTGTTATTATGCCGATTTTAAAAGCTGTTGCGCTATCTTTTGTTAGTCATTTAATACCCGGTGACCAAGAAAGAAAGAAAAAGTTGAATAGTTGGATGGCGAAAAAAAAAAACTCACTAATAGATGACTTACTATCAATGTAGTTTAACCAAAATTTATTACATTCTTTAAAGGGTGAACTACACACAATATCACTAAACAATTAGTAGTTTTACATTTTGGTCATTCAACTTTAAAATATTACAAAATGGTCATTTAACTATTTGAAAGTTTTCATTTAAGTTACTAGGTTGTTAAAATAGCTAATGTAAGGCCTTCTCTATTTGCACCACTTGCACTAATCGAAAGCTCTTATTCCCTTACTATTCTACAGTTAATTTATTTATGAAACAATTTTGAACGTCACAAATTTACGAACCAAAATCTAAATGACTTCTTTCTTCTCTTTGATATTAATCATCAGATTAACTTGGGTCAAAGATATGTTTTTTTACTCGTTGATGGGTACTGATCTACTGTATTACTTGTCAAATAGTCATTTTGAGTTCACTAGTCGAATTAAAAAAAAACTAGTGACTTAAATAAAAACATTCAAATAGTTCAGTAACTTAAATGAAAGTTTTCGTACAATTCAGTGACCATTTTGTAACTTTTTGAAGTTAAGTGGCCAAAACATAAACTTAGTAATAATATAGTGAAATTATGTGTAATTTACCATTCCTTTTAAAAGAAAAGTATTTTTTTCCTGCTTTACCCTTTCTCCAACGTGTACGGTATTAATTCATTTTGTCAGTGAAAAGAGAAATCACGTCGGGAAACTGAAACAATCAATCATGACCGTCAGATATTTGTCCCATTTATATTTATATTCTTTTATCTCCTCATCGGCATGGAAATCTACTTGAAACCGTCGCCTTTCTTTAACATTTAGCAGCGCCGCGATTCCATGATCGTCACCATTATCAGCTGAATTCTACTATCGTCTTTCTCTTCAAGACTGAGCGTTTCCCTCTAAAACTTTAGCCCTAACATTCCCTCTTCGGTTTCACTCGCATTTCATGAGATTAAGGTAACTCTTTCTCGCTCTCACTCTCTTCCAATTCAATGTAAAAGTTCATCGAATGAATTATTCAGTTTATTGAAAGTTGGAGCTCTTAAGATAACCAATTAGCAAGAAATTGCTGCTTTCTACGGGTTCCTTTTTTCCAGGCTTTAATAGTTTGTAATAATTTATTTCCTTGGATTAAAATTTGCTTCTTTTTTGGTTAATGCTTTTTGATTTTTTCTGTTATCTTACTGAATTTGTTGCTATTTTTTTTAGTGTACAACTATGAGCTAGATTTAAAGCAATCTCTGTTCTGTAACAATCTTTGAAGTGAAAAGAGTTAAGTGTTTGAAGCTCGTAAGTAGTTGAAAGAGAATGAGAACGAAGCAAAAACGGGCATGCAGAAAACCTCCTGCACGAAAATCAGCTGCATTGGCCGAAAATGTAGAAGCAGTGAAGCAAGGTGAAAAGGCAGTGAACCAAAGTGAAAAGGCTGTGAACCAAAATGAAAGAATAGTGAACCAAAGTGAGGAAGCGTTTTTAAGTTTTATTAACCAAAATAGGAAAGGGGATTCTGTTTCTGCAGACTCAAATGATCTGGAAGTAGTTGACTTAGACTCTGATGAGGCCAAGAGTAATTCATCTTTATCATCCTCTTCAAGTGACAGTGATGAGTCATTTAGTGCTGAAGAAAGTAGCACCGATGACTCATCATCGGTGGATAGGAGATCAAGGAAATCGACTAAAAGGCATGGTAATGTAAAGCAGGAAGCAAGTAAATTACCAAATAAAGGGAGGAAAGATGATGTTAACTCGTCCAGGGTTTTGCATTCTTTCGGTAAAAAGCATGATGAATATAAGATGTCCGAGCAGGATCCTCGTTACAATACGAAAGAACTGAAAGCCGCATTGGAGGTATGATGAGAGTAGTTATTTATACTAATTTTTAGGCTTGATTAACACTTTGAATGCTCAGGAAGGAAAAGAAAGGTGCTTGGAACAATTCTTGGTTTAGCGTTTCCAAGATTTTTGAAATATTTAATGCATTTTCTACTTATTGCCTTTTTCTCAACTTATTAGGTGATTAAGAAAATTATGAAGATGGATGAGGCTCAACCGTTCAGTGTTCCTGTAGATCCTGTTGCGTTGGGTAAATCTGTAAGGATATATTGCTATGCGATTTATGAATGCATTGCCAAATTATCTTCAATAGCAGCGTGCTGTGGGTTGAATCTATTCTTGCAATCTTAGTGGGGCTGGGGTCAACCTTTGGATATAACCTAATGTGATGGCCTGCCTACTTGCCCCCTTATATTTATCTTTTCCCTAAGCTGTCATTATAATGATATTGAAATTATAGGTTTCACGTTATTCAGTTGTGTTGTGTTGCCTGAAAAGCATAAAATAAAAGATTCAGTTACACAGTTATCATTTATTATGCACAGTGCACCTTTTGAATACTTCTCTAGCCCTATCAATTATATAGATTAATCTTGCTAACTTTCTCTCTCCTCTCTTCTCCTCCCTTCTCCCCATTGGGTTGTGGTTTACCGGAAACAGGATTACTTTAATGTAATCGACACACCAATGGATTTTGGTACCATATGTAGTAATTTAGAAAATAGCACAAAGTACATGAACACAAAAGACGTGTTTAATGATGTACAATACATTTGGGAGAACTGCTGCAAGTGCAACCAGAAGGGAGAGTATATAGTATATCTAATGAAACGAGTGAAGAAAAAGTTCATGAAGTACTGGATAGCTGCTGGCTTGAGCATTGGGCAATCAGGGAAGAGTAATGGTACGAGTTCAGAATTATTACTTATTTCTTACATTCAGGTGGCATCTCCAAAATTTATTAAAGTTTTTATGCTAGAGATGCAAAAAGTAGTGGACAAAAATTAGGTGCTTTGTGAAATGAGATTTTGTGTTGTATCAACTACTTAACCATTTTTTGAATTTTCACCTTGAAGAATTAACCAGTGATACATATAGATAGTCGGTTTTGGGGTTTACTGATATCTAAAATGTTTCAATTTTATTTTTAATGGGAACTCAATTTCAGTAGATACCATTCAGCGTACATTACGTTAGGACATTAAACTTTTCTTAGGTATGAAATGATAGCATCTATCTGGTAAACCTAATTGAAGGTACTTCTGTAATTAGTAGGTTACCGTTGAGAAATGGAAGTTTATAGTATATGTGCAATGATGATGCATCTAATACTAATATCGTTTGTCTTGGAGTCTCAAATTTCAATCATGAATGCTTTGTGAGTATTTTTGTTTTGGTGTTTAAATATTTATCTTTTAGTTTTATTCCTTCAGTGGGAACTTCGTTCGAGCCATCTACAACAGACTATGCTACAAGGCATAGGGGACATGAGCCTTTCTATCCAGTGGGCAGTGCAGATGGTGCCAGTCAGATGCAGCAGGGTCAATTGGGTTTTAATCAGCACCATCTGTACTTCCCTTCATCATGCTATATCCAACCTCATCAATTACCGCAACCTCCACCAAGCACTACACGGCCACAGTTTTCCCAGTTGTCCCCAGTGAGTTATCACCAACATCATCAGTCACAGCATCCACCGCCAAGCACCAACCAGCCACAATTCTCCCAATTACAATCTCACACGGGTAATATATTCATCATTTCTGCCATTTTTTTCTTGGATGGGTGCTATGACTTCTTATAATCTCTCTTTCCTTTCTGCCTGCTCAAAACTCGTACTAATTTTATTTCAATTTCAAACCATTCCATTGAGAAGGGATTGTGTTGTCATGCTTTGAATTTGTAGATATGGATAACATAATATTCAATGAAAACATATACATTCCTGAAATCTACCCATATATGTATGTATCTTTTGATGTTATACATGTAAATCTTTGTATATTTTTAACAAGCATATTGATCTTGCATGAGTAACACACTAACTCAGAACAATAATCTTGAATGATTCTAAACTTTGTTGATCTTAATCTTATCTGCCACTAGTATGTGAAAACTACCCATTGAGCTTTTTTTGTTTCTCTCTCACACCAATAATGAATTTGTAGGGTTTTGCATTATTAGCTACCTTGAGACATAGCCCCTAAACACGAAAATATGCATCTTCATCAGAACAAAATAGGATGCATCTATTGCTCCTGCATTTTTGATGTGCAACAGCCAACAGTTAAGCCACAAGCAGCCATATCTTCTGCAGCAGCAGCAGAGCATCAGCAAATTAAATGTTGTTGCACTGCCTTTTAACTTGTAATCGGGGCATTACATTCTTAAATGGTTCTTTATTTCCTTATTCGAGAATCCATTAATACAGCAGGTTCTGGGTTTGGAAGCATGCATTTTTTCTGCGTACTCTGAGATTTAGTTTCTTCATTCTCTCTTTTTTTTTTTTTTTAAATTGTTGTAGGATATTCGCATTTTCAGCCTCCTGGAGACATAGCCCCAAAACACAAAAAGCAGGCATCTAAGAAACACAAAAAGAACTCATCTACAGGTCCTGCAGCCTCCATTCTTAGTGGGTCACCAGGCCAGTCACAACAGCCTCATTTGAGTTACAAGCTGCCATATGGTCTGCAGCAGTACCAGCACAGCATCAACCGGCTACAATCCTCTCAATTGCAGGGTGCTGTAGATGGTGGTAAGTGAGTGAAGCTTTTCAGATTCACAATGATCCTTTACTGCCTTTAATCTTGTAATCAGTACATTATATTCTCAGTGATTCTTTTATGTTTATTTTTATAATCCATCATTACTGGTTATGAGTTCAGAAGCGAGCTTCTTTTCTGCACTACTCAGATTTAATTTCTTCATTCATTTGTCTCTATAGAAGTTCTTTTTTCTCCAAAGGATCTGCATAGCATGTTGCAATCACATGTAAATAAAAAAAAATAAAAATTCCATTTTAGAGGAGTTTCAAGACTTTTTCTTCACACATCTTCAATTTTCTCTTTTTATTTACTAGGACACTCTCACTTTCTGCCTCAATCAGATTATACAAGGTCCCATGGGTATGTCCCCTATTATCCAGTGGATCCCATGGTTGTCCCTGGCCAATCACATCCCCAACAGTCCCGATTGAGCGATGGGGAATCTAGTGAGTCCCAGGAACGGCAACTGAAGGCAAGCCATTGCCAGCCTCAATCATCACAGCTGCAACATAATGTAGATATTGGTACTGTCTATACACTGTTTCTTTTGTCAGTCTATGAACCATCTGCTTACCCTTGTGTTTATATAAATTGTATGGATGATTTTATTTTCTTTTCTATTTGATAACTTAAACATCAGCACCAGCAGAAAAGCAGTGACAGATAAATAAAAGCTAAACATGATTATCAGGAATAACTTTAGTTAGTTGTTAAATTGCATCAGCTAAGAGTTTTTTTTTGCTTTGGGGATGTGAAAGTCTGTAGTTTTCCTTTATGTGAAAATGCATCGAAACTTTCAGTTTTGATGTAACTTCTTTATACTAGCTTCTGATTTTGGGTGGCATATCTGGTTTCCCCCCTTTCTTTGCAGAACATTCACACACGTCACTTACAGATTCTGCCTTGAGGGCTATCAGATGTGCACTTAGATATTCTGCCAGCCCTAAAACTAACAAATCTAACCAAGAAAATCAAGGGCCGTTGGGCTGCACCAAATCCCAGCCTGAGCAGAGCCCACAGAGACCCGAACAGCGACAGTTCACAAAGAAGAGGAAAGGAAGAGGTCCTACTCGCTGCCTCTTCTTAAATGATCTGGCAGATGGTGAGCGGATATTTGTCCACATCAACAAGTTTGGACAGCCTGTTGGTCCAAATTCATCCAAGCTAAGCAGCTTCCTGGGCACTGTAGCACGGAATGGACACAGGGCACCACTTAATTTTATAGACTGGAGGGCATTGCCAGATTCTTACAAAGATGATATGTGGGAATATGTTCAGGCATGATAAAACATTTATTCTGTCTTTTTATGTCATATTGCTTCCCTTTTAGTGACATTTTATCTCTTCCATGTGCTATAGACAAAGTTTGACGTTGATCCAAGTGGCAAGTCTTGGGTCATGCAGTCAATTGCTACAAAATGGAGGGACTGGAAAGCAGATTTAAAGGCAACGTATTATGATTCTCTTAATACAGACGAAGAGCGCTTGAAAGTAAGTGACCCAAGGGTTGTTCCTGACCAATGGCCAAGCCTTATCTCATATTGGAACTCTGAAGACACTAAGGTACATACTGAGCACTGATTGTCATTTTAAATTCCTCTATCTTGATGCAAATTTTGCTGGTCATGTTGTCTATATATGCCGTTTGTAGAAGCGTTGTGCAAGAAATAGGGCTAACCGTCAAAAACATACGTGTGGACATTCATCAGGGACCAAGAGTTATGCAAGGATATGTGAGGAGGAGGTAATTTTTTTTTTTTCACTTGTTTCTTATTCTGCTTTGGCCATATTGAAAGAAGTCGATGCTTTTGTTATGGAAATAGCAAAACAAGAGGCCTGATGGGAAGGAGCCAACTAGAGCTGAGCTTTATATATTAACACATACTCGCAAGAATGGACAGCCTGTTGACGATACCGCAGCAAAATTAATTGTATGTATAAGCAATTGATTTTTATGAGTTGTAGATTTATATGTAAATATTTGTGCATCCGCTCTTGATAAATTTTGCAAGTTAAACAGTTGGGTTTTTCTTTGCAGTCAAAGATCCACGAACAAGAAGCTAAGAAACAGAATACCTCACAATGTAGTGATGAATCAAATGACACTTTGTGTCAAGTTATGGGAGAAGAACAAGGCAAAAATGTGGGACCTTATGGAATGGGTCCCAATCGTACTGGCATTTTTGGCCCAAGACCTGGCCGTGTTGTCCTTGCAAGGATGGCTTCCAAGGCCGAAAGATCTGCAAATGAAGAGGTGCGCAAGATAGCAGTGAAAATGGAGGCCATGGAGGAAAAATATGCCCTTATGGAAAAGAATATAGCTAGAATGACTTCAAACATGGAAAAGTTTCTCGAGAAGATTGGGGGATCTTCAAATATTTTGGGTTCTGAGCAGGTAACCTTCTGTTATACCAGTACTTAATGGTAGTTTATTTTTTTTCCTCGAAAACAAATAGTTAATTTTTGTCTTATGCTATACTATTTTGCTGCTTGCATAATTGCTGCATGATACTCTCAAATGTCCCAAGTAGACAAATAAGCTACAACCTACTGAGGATTTTTTTTTATGGTTTCCTTTTTTCTCCACATTTGTCTTCTACATAGTTATTAGGGACAGACCTTTTATGGACATCTTAACTAATTAGCTTAGACTTGGAAATGCATCAAGCTGTAATAAAAGCACAATGCTGTGATCAAGTGAGTTTGCAAAATGAGGAGGTTTTAAGCATATAGGCTAGTATAGGGATCCCCTATGTATCATGAAAAGTACCTGTAGTTTAATTAGATGGTAAAATTTAAAAACCTAGGGACCCTATCTCAACTGTCAAAAACAAAAATGATTGTAGAATAGCCATTACAGGAAGTAGCATGTCACGAGTTTGGTTGTATATGTGTTCAATATGATTAGCATAGTTTAGGAATTAGCAGTATATGACATTGAAGAAATGTTTTGTTTGACATCCTACACCTTTGATCTTTCCTTCCATGGATGCAACCTGTCTTGCTTGCATTGACTTGTTAATGAGCCAAGGAAAACAAGATTTTCATCGTTAGTAACATATTGACCTTTCGGAGTCTGTACAGAAAGAGTTTGTCAGGCTAGCTATACATCAGGTTAGGCTATTTATAAATCCTGTTCTGCCAATAACTTGATTTCTTTTTCCCTCTTCCAGCGTCATCATGAGGAGGAAGACCCAGAAGAGGATGATGCTTAATGGACTTCACCTACCTATTTAGTGTACGTGGCATTATGATGGTATGGTGTTTTTACGTTGAAATTCTAAAACATGAACCATTAAAGGAATCCAATTATTAAGAGTTCTTTTTATGTCTGAATGAGAGTAGGAACTTATCAAGCAAAATGGGGGAAATTGGAACAGCAACACCGTCGGATGAGATAAACTGTTTATCTGGGGCCTTGCCTTTTCCTCTCCCTGGGTCTCGTTATTAGCGGACTTGCAATGTGAGCATGGAATATAGTTGGAGAGTTTATATTTTCAGTAAGGTAATTGCAATTAACTGGTTTCAGCTTTCAAGTTGACATGGTTTTGGAGCCCGGCTTCTGCATGTATGCTGTCTCCTATATATATACACACATTTTATTCGAACATGAAATTTCGTTTATATATAAATCATTACAATCGAAGAAAAGTAGTAACAAAGATCCCATTTCAACTAAAGCCCAAAGAAAACGGTATACACGCTTGATTGAAAGTTGAACCATATTGTGGGAAACGGCTGACTGTAGGAAGTAACATCAGTAGAATGTTGGGCGTCAACCACCAAGAAAAAAACTCTTGAAATTGGTGCGTTGGATCAGCTATCAACAATCTTGTCGTTCTCGGGAAACCTGAAAACATTAACTCTTTTAAACCATACTCGTACAAAAACGAGTTCATTTGGACTTGAGAAATCATTTCACTATGAATTTAAGAAATTGAGTAGTCACAAATTCGAGAAAGCTTTCCTCCTGGGAGGAGTAAAGGGTTGAATCTTACGTTAAATTTTTATTTCGATAACGGAGGATGGTCGACGAGGAGATGGAACGAAGGAGGAGGAGGGCGGTAAGTGGGGTGACGATCTGCAAATAGAAAATGAAGAATGGTAGACGGTGGAGGCGAGCACTGTTATTGGCAACAAATTGGGTGTCAGACTGTCAGTAGCTTCGTTGGTGATTTTGAACGAGGAAACAATAAAAATGAAGAAAAGATGGAGAAAGGGAGAAGAAAGAAGCCGATGGTTGGCCTTATGGTCGCCACTCAGCTAGTCGATGATGAGGGAAGGCAAGTATTCAAAATTTCATACAATTATTCCTATCTATGCATATTATATCATCCATATGTATGTGGGAATATATACACATAGAGAGATAACATATGTCTAACTAGTATTATGTATGAGTATTGAGTAAAAGTTTTTCGATTTTTAGACTTGATTTAGTTTTTGTGCTGTTAGAGAGGAAATATGAAATTTTGGAAATCATGTAGAAAGGGGTAAATGTATCACCTCTAATAATAATAACACCAAAGATTAAACTATTTCTTGTTTAGCTTAAAACTTTGAAGTAATATCCAATGAGAGAGTAGTTAAAATGGCATGGTTGAAGTCTTGGGACCTTATGTTTGAGATTCACCTTAGGTAAACTATAGGTGGGATTTTATTTTTAGCTTAATCTTACCATGTGTGAGTCTGTTTATAACTATTCCCATTAAGGTTTAAGTCTGATTTGTATAATGATTAATTTTGTTTATAATAATTTAAATACATTACCATTTTGTTTGCCAATTAATATGATTGTACTTAAAAAATCACACATTCCTAAGGAAAATCTCCTCATCCATAACCAAGCGGAGGGCACAGTGCGAAGCCACTCAGAAAAGTTGTCTAGGGAAACACAGGGAGGCAGCAATAACTATTGAAAGTTATTGAGCAATGTTTTCAAAACTTAAAAGAAAAACTGAAATGAAGGATGAGATGAATGAGGAAAGGTTTAAAATTGCAAAAAAAAAAAAAAAAAACGGGGGTTAAAAGCTGAGAAATGTCAATTCAAACAAATTTTGCAGTAGGAAGAAAGGAAGGATAACTATGTACTTTGCTCTATGCATTAAGTAGGCTAGACTTCCCAACATTCAAATGACAAACAATTGCAATTTGCAAGATTTCATAAATGGTGGTGACTGCATTGTTAATAATTAACCCTAAATTATATTGTCTACAAACATTTAAACAACAAAAGCTCAATTTATCTTATTATTAAAGAAAATTAGGATGATTGTAACAGTCTATTTTTTAGTAGTGTCAAAAACAGTGATTTCGGAACTCCATTTTCGATGATGAAGTCCATAAATATTTTTATTTAATATTTACGAAATTAATATGAATTTTAATTAGAATTTGGTTCTTTAATTTTGTTAATGAGATAGTTAATTAATGTAAAAGTGTAATGACCCTAAAGTCAGTGATGTCGAAAAATGAGGTATTAGGACCTCATTTCCATAAACTGAGTCCGTAAATATTTTTATTAAATATTTAAGGAGTTATTGTAAAAGAGAATTGAATTTTAGATAAGTAATTTTGCCGATTAAGTGACTAATTAAGGTATAAGGACCAAATCATAAAAACAGTAAAAATTAATCGCTATTAATTTTTAATTTTTAAAGGGATTATTTAATAATTAAGCTAAGATTTAAAATGGAAATGACCCATTTTAATGTTAGTGTGGACGGTTGGTGCAATGTTTCTTAATATTATGTTAAAATTTTAATTAAATTATATGTATATGTTAAAAGAAATAATAAAACAAAAAGTACCATCTTTATTTCTCTCATCTTCCTCAACCGTTTAACACCAAAGAAAGCTTGAGAAGAGCTTCAAGAACATTTGGCCCTTACATGGTAAGTGTCGTCTGTTTTTCATAAATTTTATGTTTTTGAGATTGTGGCAGCTCGGTTTAGCTAACCCGTATGTTATTTTTCAAAATTTTTAAAGTTTATAAAAGTTTTCATTGTTGAATATTGAAGCTTTTGGTCTTATTTGGTTAGATTTGATACTTAGATATAAAAAAGACTAGTTTGTAGAGTGAAAATTGTTAGTTTTGAACTTAGGGACTAAAATGTAAATATTTTGAAATTGACATGAAATTTATGTAATTATAGATAATATAGGGTCATATAAGGATGAAATTGAAATCATATTGAAAAATGAAGCTTAAATGTGAAAGTTATAATTGTTTCGGTTTTAGGGACTAATTGAATAAAATGCAAAACTTGAGGGAATAAACAAATAGATGAAATTAAACTGTTACATAACTAGAGTAAGCTGTAATTGATGTTTGAAATTGATAATTTAATTAAATTATGATATAGATCAGGATTTAAACCAGATAGAGGATAATCACGTAAAAGGGAAAATTGTAGATTAGTCCCCGACATCTTAGCAATTGTTGTTTTTGTCAGATAAATTCATATGGCATAATAATGCTTTGATTTTTATGCATTTTATATTGTAATAATATAAATAAATTCTAGTGAACTTTGGATTGCTTATAATTTAGTACAAAAGGGTGAGAATGAATTAAATTGAAATGGAATAACATGAACTTACAAGATGGAATTACTCCAATGAAAATTGGTAAATGTATTGTACAAATGGTTACAGGTTGATTTTTATGCTTCTGAGATCTAACATTTGTTACAGACTCAAAGATACATGTGACACAAGTTTAGCTCAGACAAATAATCTGATGTCGTTTTATAGGTTTAGCCTAGACGGATAACCTTATATGTATATACAACTTTGGACAAGCTATTTAATGTATCAATAAAAGTTTAGCTTGGATGGGTAACCTGACATTAATATATGTTCAGCTCGATCAAGCAACCTGAGGTCGTTTAAAGGTCCAGCCCGGACGGGTAACCTGACCTATACATTACAGCTTTGACCAAGCTATTTGATGTATCGATAAATGTTTAGCATAGACGGGTAACCTAATACGATTATATGTTTAGATCGGATGAGCAATTGATATATCAAAAATATTTGGGACATAGATTTAGCTCGGACGAGTAATCTAATGCCATTTAAAAGGTTAAGCCTAGACGGGTAACTTGACATATGTTTGTATATTCATTCAACTCTAAAAACTAAGGTAACAAGATAGTTGTGCATGATATGGATTTGATATTTTAAAGTGGTTAAATGTTGAATTGATTATACGTATAATATTGAAAAGTTGATATTGAATTCAATTGAATTGAACTATTTAAATTACATTGTTGGAATGTGTTGAACATGTTTTAAGTAGGTTTGGAAGTGTACAAATGCACTAAAGGTGCAAATGGTTGGAAAAAGTGATTGTGAACTTATTTGATATGTTTATAAAATGTATATGAGGGATATACATGAAAATAATTAGTATGGTGGTACGTGCTTGTGATTTGAATACTTTGATTTTATTATGTCTGGTATAAGAATGCTTAAGGATATCAAAGAAATGTCCTGATATGCATATATGTATTTCTATTGATTAAATTGATATAAAGTTTAAGTAAGTTAAGTGAAATTTCGTATTAGCTTACTAAGCATTCCATAATGGTTATTCGGTTGCCTTTCTTTCTGTAGATCTTGACTTGCAGAATGCGTCGATCAGATCCTCGATAAGCTCACACTATCCATCTCCTAGTTCGGTAGACTTTTGATCGCTTGAACTCGATTATATCTGACATGTACTTAGGAGTGTCAAGTTGTTTGCAATGTTAAACATGTTTGAAACACAGTTGATTTTGAACACATATGGTGATGTTAATTTGCTCACGTTCATAGTTTTGGTATATTGATATGCATATATGGATAGGTAATTATAATGAGTTTGGTATGCTTGAATCAACTTGTTGTTTTAAATGTATATGTCATATGAAATGATATAAATAGGTGAAATGGTTTGGAATGATTCATGTATCCTTATTATGATTTGGTGTCTAATGTTGCATATTGGTTTTGTGGATTGATTAGATGATTATATGTTATGTTTTGGCATGAAATTGGTATGTTTTGAACATGTTCAAATGATATCAAATGCATTATTTGACCTATTTGGATGATTAGTTTGAAGCAAGTACCAAATAGCCAAATTACACCGAAAATAGGTTTCTCGTCCCGACATCGATCTTTCCTTGTCGCAACGTCGGCCAATAGTTTGTGATTTCCTGACATCAAGTGTTTCGATGTTGTGACGTGACATATTATTTGGCAATGTCACGACATGGAGAAAATCTCGTCACAACGCCAGCTTTGTATTTTTCAAACTTTGTAATTTGGTCATTGTTTGATTTTGGGTCAATTTTAGATCTCATGTAAGCTCGTATTAAGCTCAGGAAAAGTTTAAATTTATTCTAAATGACTTATGTTATGATAGAAAATGATTTTTGACTCGAACTATCCGTTAAAGGTTTGTAACTGTTCCGTTTTGTACTATAGCATTCTGTAGCTTAGTCTCGGCGACCAGGATGGGCTAACGGTGTTACATAGACAACTCAGCTGAATGATCAAATGTTGGATGGTGCTTAGTTGCATGGATGATGTTATGTGTTAGGATACATGTTGTGAGGTAAGGTTGTTGTTAGAGTATGCCCAAAGACCAATCATGAGATGGTTGTAATAACATACTTGATTTATCATGTTTATTAATATAAGGCGTTACCGTTATTATTTCAGTTTCTTTTCTATGTGTATAAATAAGCTGTTTTATAATAATGTCCTAAGAATAATATGATTATTCTTAAAAGATCCTTAGTCAAGTATTATTGTTGGATAGGACAACGATAATGCATTAAGACTAACATGTAGTTGATTGATGATAAAGAGTTGTCATTGATATGGAATGTCAGAATCGATGCATGAATATGTGTGTTAGAGAACAACATATTGGACTGACCCATTATGAGTATGTCTCTTGGATTATTATGTAATTGTCACGACATTACTCATAGTGATTAATATGTATATGATCCTCAGACTTGAGATCATCATAATCCCAACATCGTGAGTAGTATATTTTGATACAGTTAAACGTACACCGTAACTGGTTGTTCTATAAAGGCTGATGTTGGATATATCACAATCGATGTAGAGGGATATGGTTGGTCGATATAGAATAAGTCCCTCCTACATAATGGGAGTAATATCTTGGGCCACTTGATTAAGTGAGACTAGAAATGCATGGCCATGCTCAAATAAGTTGATATGAGATGTCATACTTATTTGTATATCGTAGTCTGCTTAAGATATCAAGGAACATGGAATGGACTATACAAGTGTGACTATTCCATGACTTGTGTCCAACCCAGAGATAAAGGACTTAAGGATTATTGCATAAAAGGTTAATCATAAAAGGTTATGTCGAATCATGATCTCTTGTGACTTAGGTAGCAATGATGCATTGCTAGATGCCACTCATTGTTTGTAACATTGGAATCGTTCTAGTATTACTGCTAACGTTACAGGAACCTACAGGATCACACCCTATAGTTGAAATGAACGGAATAAATCATAGTTGGTATTATTTTTGGGTGTCACTTGAATTAAATTAATTATAGAATTAATTTAATTCAGTAATCAAATTTCCAACACATTATGTACAAGGTTGTTGTACGCATAATGAGGACATGAATTTGATTAGCATATGAATTTAAATAAATATATGGTTTACCGAAATTATATTATAATTAATGTAATTATAATTTTCGATTTAAAATATTATTATATTTATTTAATTCCTAAAAACCCTAAAAATAAAGGGATATATTAGAATCCCGTTTTTCTTTATTTTTAAAGGTCTAGCAGCCGTCAAAGGAATATAACTCTCAAAACTGTTTTGGGGATTTCTTCCGTTCGTAGTCAATTGGGTGGATTACGTAGAGGTCGGAGTCTCGATAGATTGCGGCTTGGTTTGACTGTAGATCAAACTACACATTGTCAAGAAGTTACTGTCTTCTCAATCGAAATATTAGGTAATTTCGTAATCTTTTCACCCCGATTCGTTCTTCACACATGGACCCATGGTTAGGGTCGTCGATTTTGATTTTTTCCGCTGCGCCATAGGGGTGCCGACGATCCAACAGTTGTACCAATATAAAGAACCACACCTGCCACAACATGATGTTTTAGTTGCCTATTTTTTACGATTGTATTTTTTTCATTTTGTAAAAAAGCAACAAAGAATATCTACTTAAACTTGGGTATATGAACATTTAAAGACTCATCAGATATTGACATAAGGATAACATTTTATTCAAAGAATGGAAGATGAAAAAAAAGTCTCATGTTATTTGAAGATTTTGGCATTAGCTTGAAATACAAATAAGGAGGAAAGAACGACATTTTGATTTGAGAGTGTATTTGAAATTAAAGATAAGATATAAAGTTGATAAAAAAAATATAGATATTAAAATTAGGATGGCTCAATAAAGGTGATGTTAGATAACATTTGCTAACTAATTGAGATAGCAACATGTGAGAGATATATTAAGATGTACAAAGATAAGGTTGTAACTTGAGTGAAGGAGTTGGGTTTAAATCATTGAGTTCTTTATACAGAGTGAATTTTAGTGGATTTATTTTCTAAGTAAGGCCTTATAGAAGTAGATTAAATTCGAATTACATAAACAATTTTTCTATGTTTTAAATTTTTTGCCGTTGTTTTAGTAATTGTGCCCACAACCTAGCCAGACATACAATCAACTAGTATTTGAATGAATTCATAACATATTTGATGCAGATCCTATGTCTGACCAGTTCACATAGAAGCTATAAAGGAAGAGGATCAACAACTAGACCACAATTCCTAGATAGGTCAAACTGCGTTTATTGGAAAGCTAAAATGAGAACTTTTATCAAATCTATTGATAAAAGGGCATGAAAAGCAGTTCTAATAAGACGAGAACCACTATAAACAATTGAGAAGACCCCCAAACCTGAAACTACTTGGACTACAAAGGAAGATAAATCAACAAATTACAATTTAAAAACCTTATATGCTATCTTCCATAGAGTGGATCTAGAGAAATTTCGAAGGATTTCTTAATATGCATCTATAAGAGAAGCCTATAACATTTTAAAGGTTGCCCATGAAGGAATTTCAAGTGTGAATATGTCAAAGCTCCATAGATTCACCACCAACTTGAAACTTTAGGCATGTTTGAATCTGATTTTTTTTAAAGTTATATGGTATTGTTAATGAGGCTTATGCTTTAGGTGATATGTATTTTTGAAGGAAAATATGTTTGAAAAGTACTAAGATCATTATCGGAAAAAGTTTGGTACATTATTTCTCTCTCTTGATACAATATTGAGATAAATAATTAAAATAAATTATATTATTCGAATTAAAAATTTGTATTTGATTGGATCTGAACCCGTCCTATTTATATTAACTGTTTCTAGTGTCATATGTATTACATGTGATTTTACGTATCTAATAGTTAATTAGTTTTTAAATATTATATTTTAATTACAATAATTAACATAAAATAATATTTCTTATTGAATTATTGAATATAATTAAAACATATTAACTTATCAAAACAAATATTATAATAGAAAAATTTCAAATAATATTTAAAGCACTTTTATCATAGTAAACATGCAATATAGTTTTACTTTAGGTAATTAATGCAAAGTAACCTTATTCAAAATAATATCATGAAAAATAAAGGGTATAGTCACCAATTCAAAAGTTTATACTTAGAGTTCTATTTAAGTAATAACTTTATTCAAAAATTAGCACAACTCTTTTTTAACTAATAATTGTAATTTAAATTCTAATTATTTTTAAGAGTGTAATTATCACAATTTCTATTAAATTATAATTATTTTTAAATGTATAATTATCACAACTTCTATTTTATTTTGACTTTTTTAACTAATAATTCTAAATTAAATACTATAATTATTTTTTAAATGTGAATTTAGAATATGATAGAAAATAAGGTGTATTTTCAAAAGTTTTTCTAAATCTGTATTTTTATATATATTATATATATAGATATAGATAAAACATTAACTTTCCCATCAGTAGCAAAGCTACGAGGCTGGCAGGGGCCTCGGCTCCCCTAAAATGGAATTTTTTTATTATTTAAGCCCCTTTATAATTTATAAAATTTTAAATTAGTAATGGTAAGAGTGCACTTAAGTCCCCAAAAATGATAAAAAATTAATTTAATCCTTTAAAATTATAAAGATATAGGCTATTAAAATGTTAAAAATTACATTTTTACCAAAAATTTTTTTTGGCTTCGCCCTTATTTACCATTAAACCAAAGCTTTATTATAATTTAATATTTATATTTTAATTGTATTATACATACTTTATTAACTCCATCCATTTTAATCTATTTTTTATTTTAATATTATAAATATTTAATGTGTTATTATTAAATTAATTACTTCCAAATAATACGTTTCATCATTTATTGAATGTTAATTTTAAATTAATATATGTATTATAAGTACGTAATTTCAACACGCATGCACGCGTGATAGAATTTCTATTTGATATATTAATATAATAAATATAATTTATCATTTTAATAAATTATTTAATATTTCAATTTTAAAAATAATAATTTTAAATAATATTATTCACATGTTATTGAAAATATTTAATATTAATATTGTAATAATAAATTTTATTACTATTATAAATATGTTAATAATAAATGTTTTGTAGTATAAAGGTTAAAATATGTCATAAGTCTATGTGTACTTCATAGATTTGCAATTTAGTTTTTGTATTTTTATTTTCAAGAATTTAGTTCTTTTACTTTTTAAATTTGAAAATCAAGTCCAATTGTTGACATCATTACATTTTTTTGTGTCAATTTTGTTGATGTCACATTTTTAAATAAAAAATACTCACTTGCTAATCATGTAATTAAAAAATGACGTTGTAATGAATCTGAATTTAACATTATATTTTTAATATATGCAAAAATAATGTAAAATATAAAATTATAGATAAAAATAAATTCAATTAAACAATGAAAAAATAAGAAAATATCAAATGTATGTTTGTTTAATTGAAAATGACTTTTATGAAATATTTTAAAGAAATCTACAAAACAATAGAAAATAAACACAAGAAAATATAACTTTTTCAAAAACATTTTATAAATCTGTTGTATAATTTTTTCCCACCCATGTGCTATATAATATTGATAGGGTACTTAAATCTAAAATATAAATACGACGTCGTGGTTCAGCGAATCTGATTTATTTTGTTGCGGGAAGCAGTTTACAGAGGAAAATCGAAGGAAGAACGTTGGAAACTCAAAATCAAATAAAATCCCGGCTCCGTTAGAAAATCTCTGACCCAAATACCTAACGTTCGTTCGTTAATTACTCTCACAAACAAAAGGTAACCTAACACACTCTCTCTCTGTCTCTGAAAGTTACACTTTTTGACAATACATCCGAACTTTCTAGGGTTTTTGGGAATTGGGTTTCTGTGTAATTTCAATTTTTTTAGAAAATACAAGTGATCTTTGGATTGGTGGAAATGCTTTTAACTTAGTTTTATGTTATTTTATGATTGGTTGTAGTGTGTAAGAAAAGACTGAATTTTTGTTTAGACAAATGAAACGAAAGAGAGGGCATAAGAAAGGAAATAAAGCTAAAGCCAATGCTGCTGCTTTGGTGGCTCCCAATGAGGGTACTGGCAATGTTGCGAGTGTAAATACTGATGATAATTCTGTTAATGATGATTATGAATCTGGGATGGAAGTTGATACTCCTTCATCTACCAGAACCGATCCGGCATTCAATGTCACCAGCGTAAATCCTGATAGCTCTGTGGATAAGGCCGTTGGTAAGTCCGTTGGTCGTGTTAAGGTGAAGCTCAAGACATCATCAAAAGTGTTGGAATCTGATGTCCCTTCGCATAGTGATACCGATAAGAGTAGTCCACAAGTAGGGTTTGAGAGACAAGGTGGGGTTTATGAGAAAATGGAAGACAGTGCTAATTCATCTGCAGAGATGAAAATGGGTGTTTCTAGTAGCGTGTCAAGGAAAGCTGGAAGTATCAAGATTAAGTCATCTAGGATGTTGGCTGGTTCAAATGCTGATAAGAGTGGTAATGTTATAGGAGAAGAACGTGAGTCTTCTTTCCAGAAAGAAGCAAAGATGCCTCGTTTGGGTTCTCGGTATAATAAGCAAGAATTAGATTCTGCTCTGACGGTATGTTGGAGGTTTAACTTTGTTTCCATTAGCATTTATTTTGTTTTGTCTCATCTTTTCATTGTGGTTTGTTGTTTGCTCTTCCTAGGTGATAAAGAAAGTGATGAAAATGGAAGCAGCTGCTCCCTTCAATGAGCCTGTCAACCCTGAAGCTCTGGGGATACCTGTAAGTGTGAATAACAAGCTATATTTATAGCCTAAGGATATTAAAGATTTCCAGCTTTTGCCGCAGTTTATTCTTTGTATTATTCAAGGGGTCTTTAGATGATAGATAATTAATTATTTCTTCAGGTCTTGATGATCAATGCATTTGTAGTATTATGGCTATTGGTATTGTTCTCCTTAGGGAGTTAGTTAATATCTTAATGCTCCGTTTGGGAACATGGATTTCAGAATTTGGATTTGGATTTCATTTATTATGTAAATTGTAAGAATGAAATGCTTATGTTATAGACAAATTAGTTGAGATTCAATATAAAGTATATTAGAAAAGTATAAAAACATGGATTTATCAAATCAAAAAAGATTTTGAAAATTTCAATTTCATTACTAAATAGGCATCTAAAAAATCCATGGATTTTAGAAATGATCATGAATGTGACGTTTCTAGATAGTTTACCACTCAATTTAGAATATTTTTGAAATCCAAATCCTAATTCCCAAACACTACCTAAGAGAGTTTTGTTGTAGGGAAGCCAATGCCTTTTCTATTTGTTGTTCTGCAGACTTGGATGATACATTTATGTCTTGCTGTATGCCATATAGCTTTCTCATTCCTATTTCTTAGGTCTACCAAGATATTTTATTTCTTTAATTCTTTTCTGTATCAAAAATGAAGGACTATTTTGATATCATAGACACACCAATGGATTTTGGAACTATATGCAACAATTTTGAAAGTGGGGACAAGTACATGGATTCAGAAGATGTGTTTAAGGATGTACAGTACATTTGGGATAATTGTTGCAAGTACAACAACAAAGGTGATGCTATCTTGGACCTAATGAGACGAGTGAAGAAGAATTTCATGAAGTATTGGACAGCAGCAGGATTATACACTGAACATTCAAAAGGAGCAAATGGTGAGAATTGATGCTGACTTGTGCTACCTAACAATTGATGCATTTTCCTTTTTATTTTTAATACTGAATTTGCTTATGCATCTGTCATTTTTAGTTTCTGAGGAAGGTTTTTAAAATTATGAGTATTCTTTATCCCATCTATGAAGCTCTTTGCCTTTCTGATCCTTGTGTTAAAGATAAAACCTCGTAATATTGGTCATTTTTCTCATAAAAATTGTTTTCCTATGTGGAGCTGAGGATTTTTTGGCATCATAGACATGGCTGTACTAGAAGTTTTTATTTCCTTTGTATCAGGTGCTGAAGGCGGTGATGTTGAGGATTCCAGCCAGGGGAAAATGCAGATAAAATCTGGTCAATCAAAACTGAAAAACCGAAAACATGGGTATGTTGTCATGGGGTTTTCCTCTTTCTCTCTTCTGCACGATGGTGCTTTCTGGAAAGTTTCATCCGCATTAAACTTTTTTTTAAACAAAGCATATATTTTCTCTATTTGCTTTTCATCCTTCATTTTGCAGAAGGTGCCATAAAAGCGATTGCTTATGTGCTATTTGCGTCTTGAAGCGACGCAAGAGAGAGCGCGAGGCAAATGCTAGAATGGCTAAAGGTCATTCTGGAGTCCTGGATCTCCTGCAAGAGGTAAGCTGCTGCTAATTTATTGGACTAATGCTTAGGTTTAAGGCTAAATTGATCGGCAGAAGAATTACTTTTAATATTCTAAACAGAAGATTGACTTCTCTTTTCTGTTTCTTGATTGTAGGAATTTTCACCTGTTGGTAGTCCTTATGGTGAAGATTCATCATTAAATATGGATGAATCAGTGGACCCATATGCAGATGCTGAGGTGGAAGGTGAAGGAGAAAAGGTGAAAGGGGAGGTGTCTGAGCATCGTATAGCCGTATGGAGGAGAGGCATGAGGAGGAGGAAGATGATGGGGAAGAAGAGGAAGAGGAGGATGAGGAAGAAAACGAGATAAAGACTATTAACAAAGATGAAGGTCAAACGAAAGAGCAATCACAGTTCAGAGATAGCTTGTCAGAGGAGCGTAGTAGAAAATCTCAGCCTGAAACAGTGGATAAGTCTGGTGCAGTAGTCCAAAACCAGAAAGGAATTACAACACAAAACGAAGAAGAAAGTAAAGCAGTTCAACAACAGAGATACAAGGTATTTGTGTCCCCCATTTCCCTTTTTTCCCTCCCCACCTTTTCTTTTTGCATCATTTGCAATGTACTCTGATTTCTAAAATGTAATAATCTATTCTGTTCCTCCTTCATTGCACAAACTTTATTCCTACTTGTTTGGAACATGGTTTAAACACCATGTAAAGTTCTTGGCATAGTGATGTTTTAAGAGTTCAAGGTTTCTATTTTGCATTTCTATGACATGCTACTATGTATTTTGGTCATGCACTGAGTTAATGGTGTTCATGTAATAACAGGAGGCTCAAGAAAGGCAACAAAGGTCTAAAATGTTGGAGAGCTTCTGCTTCGAGAATCCCATGCTTCTTAAATTATGTGGAGTTCTCTTTCCTGACAATAAGAAGTCTGTTTGGAGTGGCCGTCATTCATTGGTTCTGAATCGGGATTCTCAAACTAGTCTAGTTCATTCAGCTATCGAGTCATTCATGAAGTAGATTATGAGATTTCTTGCGGTTCTTTCCTTTGTCAAGAGGTATTTGGCATAACCCTGGAAAAATCTGTCTAGGGGAAATAGGTGATTTACATAATACCGTTGTAAATTATTAGCTGCTATGCACACAGAATGCTCTGACACTAGATCTGATCTACATTTGTGGCTTACTCCTCTAATCCAAGTATCCTTCCTCTAATTCCTCCTTTTATCAGATAACTATAGTCTTTCATTCTTGATAAAGTGTTAAAATCATTTTGTTCATCTACTTTTTTATGTTTAAAATAAGAATTCTAGGTGAGGAGTGGAGAACTATGATATTAGTTTGTCATGTCTATTAATGTTTTGGAGTCTTGCTTTGAGAAAAAAAAATGTATGGATCAAATTTGGGTGTGTTTTTAGTTCATCTCATCTAACTTTAACCCCACAATTGTTAAATATAGTTGTGGCTGTTTACCACAAATATAAAAATTATTAAATATGATATACAATGTTAGTAAATTACAATCTCACACCTCATTAAGGTGAATAACAACTTCTAAAACATTATCTTTAGTCCTAAATAAAGTTATTCCTTCTTTTCTTCAAGACCATTAATGATTTTTATTTTTTCCGTTAGAAATTTTTATTTATATAATTAATTTTTTTATACAATATAATTTCAAACCCACAAGCATTCATTTAAATTATAACGCAAGCACAACCTTGGGGATATGGTGAGCACCTTAACAGGCCTAATGTTGGGGTTTCATCATTAAATATTGTCATATTGCCATTAGTTAATGCATTAAAGACTAATTCTTAGATATATCATATTTTGTTTATGGTGCTGTTTTTGTAATTTTTTTTAAAGATATATATATTGTGTTCATTTCTTTTTACTGTATATAAATTTTTGTCAAAATTTTACTATTAGTATTTGTATTATACGGAAATTGTGAATTTAATATTATATTCTAATTTAATTATTTTTAATTCCTGTATTTTTTAAAAAATTGAAATTATGATCAAACTGTTAAATTTTGATATTTTCAAATATCAAAATTTTATGTCACAAGTATATTGTCGAACTATTTGTCATTTCCACTTGATATTCACAAAAAGCCATTATTATTTTAGTTAATCCATTCAACTACTATTTGAGTTTAGACTATTTTCAAAATTTGAAGAGTAAATGATCCCACAAAGATCAAATTGAAAAAAAAAAGTCTACAATTTACGCCATAATATGAAACAGCAACAAAATTTGACCTAATAGATTTAACTATTATCGTTTAGATCAAAACTAAAATTAAATTAATAAAATTAAAATATAAAAATTAATCAGGATGAATATATTGCATATCCTTGCATGTTTTGATTGATGTTGTAAACAATGTTTGCTCCTTGGTTAAGGCAGGAGATTGCTTGCCTGAAGTATGCTTTGAATGTTTAATTTGTTGACCAAAAAAATACAAAAAATAAAGAGAAAAGAATGTTCAAGTATTTAACTCCATTACCAGATATTTCTTGGAAATGTACTTTCTTGAAAGAGTGATGAACTACCTATCCAAATAGTCTTGTTACTTATTATAATACGACTGAAATTTCAATAAAGACATTTAAAATTACTGTATTCGTAATAGTTTTGGGGGGGAAATTAGCCCCATTTTAGAGTCCGTCCCTGGACCAAAGTAGAGGCTCATGTAGTAGGAAACAACAGCTTAAGCATCTCATGATCATGGTAGGTCATACTTCACACGTCCAAGGTATAAACCACATGCAGGGGCCATTGGACTTGCGGCAGTCACTGTTTTTGCATTCATAATTCTTTCCACTGAAATAATTCATTCGATTCAATGCATGAACACCGTCCCGGAAAAGAAAAAAAGGGGTTAAAAAACTCGATTAGAATAAACAATTGTCTGTATGCACATGAAACTGAACATAAAATGAAAATAATACCATCAGAAGTTGTCAACTCTCCGGTACCAACACATTTGAGAACACCAACAAGCAGTCTGACCTGCATGAAATCCAGCAGAAGATTGACATATTATATATATATATATATGAATGATTGAACAGCTAATGTCCTACAAAGATAAATTATCAGTAAGACGAAGGATACATCAAATAGGGATGAATGTTATTCAATTGTTGTCTCCCTTGGACTGGGTTGAAAATTGTTGCACAAAGTAGTGAACTTAACAACTAACGGATGGGTCATCAAAATCATATATAAAAAAGGCAATAACTGAAACCTGGTGGTAAAGAAAGGAGCGTGCCCGTGCTGTTACCACATAGCTGCGATGTCTCCTCCTTATTCCAAATTCTTCTAGATTACTTTTACCATTATTCGTGTCTACCATATCATTAGTATTGGAGAATGAATTAATGGGGAGCTCAACATCAGGCTTAACAGAGCATGTATGAGAATCTTTCAAGCTTGAATTGTTCTGTTCCCTCTCTGTGATTGACGGGAAATAAGGAGTTGCAGGTACCTCACAGACGTGGAGTTCATCTAAAGTTCTGATTGGTGAGTTTGCCTAAACACACATCATCTTTGGGTAGTCAAGAAAACTAGGAAGATGGAAAAATAAGATTCTCAGCTGTTTGGAAACAATGTTTGTGTGATTATGTCATGTAGGCATACACATGCGTGTATGTGTACATCTACATGTAAAGCCCTGTAACACATATGATAATGATACTTTATGCACATGAGAAAAGTAACCACCTGGCAACCTGCTGCCCTGAAGGAACTAAAATCATGATGTCCAACAAGAACTTTGCATGCTTCCTACAAGTATATCAATTAAGTTCTCATTTTTGGAGTAAATCAATAATTAAATCAAATTAGGGGAACACAATTAAAAAACAGACCCACCTGCATTGCATTTAGATCTAGTTTCTCTGGTACATGCCATGCCCGCTCTTTTTCAAAGGTAGACAAAGGTTCAGAGCCAGAAACCAAGCGGTAAAAGTACCTACAATATTATTTCTCACAAATTGAGATGTCTATCTTATACAGTTCAATTTATGAAATACAAAAAATCAAAATCATAGTCTTGCACTTTTAGAGCACCATAAAAAATCATCAATGTGCGTCTAAATTGTAACAAGGGGTCTTCTTGCATATAGCATTACACAAATAGGGTACCTAAAATATCGGGTGAAATCTGCTTAAATTGTACTAGCTGAATCTCTTAGAGGTGGGAAAATTCAATAAAGAACATATTGTGGTCAAGAATTACTTAAAAGAATGAATTCAGAAAAAATGCTTAGCATATGAAGATAAGCTGACAGAATAATTTGAATCCTAACATGCAGCAGCTTGTTCCTTTCATATAATGTTATACTTGCCCAAATCCTCGAGTGCCAAGGTCCATTTCAATACACAAGGAAAAGCCAAGAGCTGATTTGCATTCTAATTAATCATGATTCCTTGTAATTGGGGAAAGGGTTAAACTTGAAAGGTCCCAGAAGTAACATTTAACATCCAACAGAGAATTATAGCACCAAAAGTATTTGTCGGCTGAGCCACATAGTTAGAGTCTCCACATAGAGAAATGAAGATCAAAAAATACCTACGTGCGCTCCTGAGCTTTAAACCTTGCATGAAAATCATTTGGAACACATCGGACATCGATCACTGAAATATCACCCTCATTCTTCTAAGGTAAACCAAATTAAACAATGTGTTATTAGATACACAACACCAACACAATCAAGGTAGAAATGTTTTTTTCAAAGAACAAAGTTGGTAATCCTGGGTTGATGACAAGCAGTCGACTTATACATCTTAATGCATAAACTAGAAAGATTGTTAGAAAACACACCTGTAAGAAATGGTTCACAGCTCTTCTAACAACAGATGGTTCATGAGGCGGTAACTGCATTTTTAGAAGTAATTGTGCAGCAGTCATAAACTAATTTAAAATTAAGTTACTCGCAGAATACTCCAATAAGTAAATATTATGTGTAAATACTCACCACTTCACCAGGCTTTCTTTTGCTTATGCGTTCCACATCTACATGGCAAACATTTGATAAGGCATGTACACCAGCATCCTGGAATTGGGGAAAAGAAAAACTAAAAATCTATATGACATTCTCATAAAATAGTTTTCCAATAGCAGATTGGATAGTGGCAATGGAACTATTTGTCCTATTCAAGCAAATTAAAGTTGATTGTATATCTATAACTACAAGTGAGCTTCTTAGTAACATTACTGATTGACTTCATAAAGGTTATTTGAAAAATCCCACACCCTTAGTTTAACCAAAATGTCAGTGCATCCCTTAATCCATGAAAGTAGTCCTTAAATTAAGTGTTACTAACTAGCAATGGAGAAGATGTTTAAAGAATATAATAACAGTGTAGTAAGCAAAAGGATGAAGACTTACAGTTCGACTTGAACAAAAGATCGAAACCGGCTGACCTATAAATTTATGAAAAGCCTCCTACAAAACCAAAGCATCAAAATTTACAATACCTAATTGTTATCTCAACCAGAATTTGTTTACGTTGCAATAAAACGAAACAAAGGCACCATATCCAAGAAAACATAAATCTTAAGGTGCTATATCGATGATAATACAATTTGTAAACAGAACGCCATTGCAAAATTCGAAATGTCAGAGCCTTCCTTCTTCATTTCAGTTTCGCAATTAAAAAGAAAACAGAGACCAAGGTACTACCTCTAATACGCCAACGACTGTGCGACAATTGGGCTGCTGCTGCGACCCAGAGAAGCGAGTTCCGATGTACTCAATAGCTACTAAATAGCGCTGGATTCTAGGGTTTTTGCTCATGCTTAAGTCTTGTAGTTGTTTATCTTCTTTATCTTGGTCGGTGTGACCTTGGCTTTTAAGTATTTTAGAAGGCCTGGATTCAGTGGGACTTCCCGTCATTTCATTTAGTCTTTTTTCCATCAGTTTCTCAGCCTCCAAACAACAGTCCGAGACGGTAGAGTTGTGGGTTTCAAAAAGGGTTTTCAGTGACTTTGGACGGTATTTATACTGTTCCCAAATAGCAGCTTCCTTTTTGTACAAAAATGGCAGGTTTAACTTACTGCTATCTTTTGTTATTGGCTTGACCCTAATTTAAACTCACCTATATTGTTTACTCGATTGTGCATACAAATACCTGGTGAAGAAAAAAAAAATCATGATTGCCCTTTCACTACAAATCCATGGCAGGAATAATAGTCCCTATCACTCAAGTGAGTCATCCATGTTTGAGGTGAGTTTCAATTGGGAACTACATAAGCCGAGTGTTACGTCATCCGGTCTCTTTCCAATTATTTATAATATTTCAGTAATTTTTTTTGTCTCATAAATATTTTCTTTTAACTTGAATTTTAAATCTTAAAATTGTACCTCGAATTTAAATCGTGAATCAAAAAGTTAAATTTAGAATTTAAGATTTAGAGTTTAGATTTAATTTAAATTTAAAGTTTAAAATTTCGAATTCAAAGTTCAAATTAAAAAAGATCTTGCCCAAATAATATATGAATGACATAAAAAATATTACTAATATATTATTAAACAATTGGAAAAGGATATCAAATTTAAAAAAAAAGTTACATTATCCCTTTATTATATTATAATCAATTTTGGGCATTTTACTAAAAAAACTATTTTTTTTTAAAATGATTGAAATGAGCCCATTATTTAATTATTTACCGGAATGGTCTATTTTCCTGCAAATCGCGTCCACGTCAGCACAATGTCAGGGGATGCGTCAAGAAATCGCTACCACGTCAGCGCGAGTTGCTGACGTGGTAGCGATTTCCTGAGCCACGTAGCGCGTTCCGGGGGACGCGATTTTTTCGTTTTTCCCACGTTAGGTTTTTTCAGCTTTTAGGGCTTAGGGTTCAGGCTTTTTAGGATTTTTAAGTCTTGGAAGAAATGATTTCGAGTTGACGTTTCTGATCAAATAGTATAAAATCGCTTCTAGCAAGATGCTATTTGAGAAGAATTTGTGAAATCATGCCCTCGTGGACGCGCTTTTGCTAAGTAGGTCATGGAAGAAATAATTTTTTTTTACGTTTCTGAGTAAATAGTATAAAATCGCTTCTAGCAGGTTGCTATTTAAGAAGAATTTGTAAAATCGCGCCCTCGTGGACGCGCTTTTGCTACAGTCAGTCATGAAAGAAATAATTTTTTTTGACGTTTTTGAGCAAATAGTATAAAATCGCTTCTAGCAGGATGCTATTTGAGAAGAATTTGTGAAAATCGCGCCCTCGTGGACGCGCTTTTGCTACAGTAGCATGTTTGGGCTGAGGCTATAAATTAGGCAGAAAATGTTCTCAGAATTCATAAGTCACAGAAGAAACAATTTAGAGAGGTTAAGAAGGTTAGAGTTTCAAATATGAGTGAACGTATTAGTGTTGTTATTTACTATGATGGTGAGGTTTGCCACACCGAGAATGGTGTTATTTTTTTGTCGGAGAATACGGTGCGACTGGGTTTTAACCAGAACATAGATTTGACAGAACTTCGTAAAAGAATTAGGCGTAAAATTTTCGGAACGACGCCAATGAAAGTTCTGTCTATCACGTATCGATTTTGTTCTTCTGTTGATCCGGTGACATATGACTCGTTCGACATAAAAGGTGCTTGTAGCTTGGAGGCAATGGTGCAGACTCATCTTGCTAGTGGAGCACCTGATATTGAGTTATATGTACAATTTACATCGCCAACTGATGTACTTGCAACCGGTGTTCGAGATGTATACACGACCCCTGGCCGACACTCGGTTAGCGGGTTACAAAATACAGAACAACCCATGTTCGGTAGCGGTGTCGAATGCATATCCCCCGCAAGGCACTCTGTTGGTGGATGGGACATGTACGTCAGTGGCTCGATGTTTGATGCTGGAAATACGTACTGGGGAACGGCATCAAGTTCTAGTGGGTGGCAATCTACATCCAATTGGGGACGTTATCAAATGCCCAGAAGAAAGGATGACATACTCCCTACGACGTCAACCGGTGAGGGGACCTCGTATGCTGCAGATGATTGTGGGTTAGAAGATGACTCCGATGTGGATCCACCTCGAGAGCCCGGGCCAGATGGTGCAGAAGTTGGCTTATTTTCTGAACCGGAGCCTATTCCAACAGAACCTAAAGATGCTGAAAGGAGTTCAGATGAAGAAGAAAATCCACGATTCAGAGCATACTCACCTCCAGCCTATATTCATAATGTCGATCTGTCCGCAGATGATGCGTTAGAGTTTCCAGATCTACCACACCGGTTGCGTGATCGTACAAGTTTGGGGGAAGATTCCGGTGAATTTGAAGTTGGTAATCAGTTTACCAACAATGATAGTTTTATTGGTACTTTGAAACAACATAGCATCAAAAACGGCATTAACTACCACGTCGTTAAATCCAAATCTGATAAGTTTGAGGCGAAGTGTGCGGTCCAAGATGACACATGTTCATGGAAAATCTACGCCTCGTTAAGGAAAATGACAGGGTTGTGGGAGATTAAAAAGCACAAAGGTCCACATACATGTGCTGCAAGTATAGTATTGACAGTTTCTGAATAATACTTTTATTATGCAATGTTGCATTATTTAATGTACTCGGTTTATAGGTGTTTCACAAGATCATCCTAAGATGGATTCAGCTATGTTAGCTAGCTTGATATTGCCCACGGTAAAAGCAGATCCCAGGACTTCAGTGCCGGTGTTAATTGCCAATATCCGTAGCCAAATGGTGTACACGCCCTCTTACCGCAAAGCTTGCATAGCTAAGCAAAAGGCGTTGGAGAAGATGCATAGTGGGTGGGATGCCTCATATAATGAAATATGGCAGTGGTGTCAGATGCTAGAGAGATACGTCCCAGGTGCCATCACAGACCTTGAAACGGAACATGCATACTACAACGGCCGATTGCTAAGTGGATGCCAAGTGTTCAAACGCCTGTTTTGGATCTTTAAGTAATGCCGAGACGCATTTCCATACTGCAAGCCGTTTGTACAAATTGACGGTACCTTTATGTTCGGTAGGTATACTCATCGGCTATTGCTTGCAATGGCACAAGATGGCGGTGGGAGAATTCTTTCAATTGCATTTGCAATAATACCGGAATAGTCTTCTGATGACTGAGATTTCTTTCTCTCTAGGTTAAGGAGGCATGTGTGCCCCCAACCTGATATTAGTATTATTTCAGATCGGGGCGCCGGTATACTAGCTGCATTTGATCGACAGGGAAGCTTATGGCAGCGCACACACAATAAATATTACCTAAGACACGTTGCTTCGAACTACTACAGGTAATATCCATCTAAGAGCGAATGACGACAAGTGACCAACATGGGTATTTAGTCTATATTTGTGTTATTTCGTTTGTCAATTTGAATTAGTTTTATTGGTAGAAGTGGTATAAATTATTCGCTATGATCTTATATTGGCAGGGTATGAAATAAATAAAGATCATTTTCACGAGATGTTGGTAATTTTACGTTCAATTAATAGAGAAGGGGCGGACTACCTTTGTAACATACGTTTCGAACAGTGGGCACAATCATACGACGGCGGCCTATGATATGACCATATGACGTCGAACCTGGCTGAATGCATCAATTCTGTTATTAAAGGAACGCGCAATCTACCGATAACATCGATTGTGCGAGAGACATATTTTTGTTTGGTGGCGCTATTTCCTAAGCGAGCAGCAAGTTATGCAGGCCAGATGCAGGGAGGACATGTATGGTGCAGTAAGGTAGTTCAAGAAATTAACAAGGCCAATGCGAGGGCAAACACCATGCACATAGTGTGTCACGATCGAGATAATTTATGGTTTCACATGACAGAGTTTGACAGACCGTACCAATGTGTTGTTGGCGGGCAATATCGTGTACACTTGCGAAATAGGACTTGTGACTGTGGGATGTTTGATGCACTTCGTTATCCATGGGCGCATGTTATTGCCGCTTGTCAGAATCTCCGTCTGGATCCGATGAGTTATGTGGACGAAGTGTACAAATTGGAAAACATGTACAACGTCTGGAGACACGTTTTCCCACCGGTCCCAGATGCATGTAAGTGGCCGCCCGTATCTCTTGCTCCTTTTAAGCTATTACTGGATAGAGAATTACGTTGCAAACCAAAGGGTCGACCTTGCTCGACTAAAATACGTAACGATATGGATATCCGAGAAATAGCCAGTCAAATGAAGTTGTGTGGATGGTGTAGGAATCCAGGCCATACAACTCGATCATGCCCTAATCGCAATAGTTGAATGTAATTGTAAAAAAATTAAGTTTGTGAAATTATTAATTAATAAATTTTATTAATGGTTAGTAAAAATTATCAAATTATATAAAATTATTAATTGTTAGTACAAGTCAAAACATTTTTCCAAATCTAACATTATGTTAATGTAAAATTATTAATTGATAAATTGTATTAATGATTAGTAAAATTATCAAATTATATAAAATTATTAATTAATAGTACCAGGCAAAAATATTTTTCCAAATCTAACATTATGTGAAAGTAAAATTATTAATTTAGTTTAGGGTTTTTAATTAAATTAGGTTAGGGTTTTTAATTTAATTAGGTTAGGGTTTTTAAGTTAAGGGTGTTAGGGTTTTTAAGTTTAGGGTTTTTAATTTAATTAAGTTCGGGTTTTTAAGTTAATTAGGTTAAGTTTTTTAAGTTAAGGGGGTTAGGGTTTTTAAGTTTAGGGTTTAATGTTTTTAATTTAATTACGTTAGGGTTTTAAGTTAATTAGGTTAGGGTTTTTAAGTTAAGGGAGTTAATTTAATTAGGTTAGAGTTTTTAATTTAATTAGGTTAAGGTTTTTAAGTTAATTAGGTTAGGGTATTTAAGTTAAGGGGGTTAGGGTTTTTAAGTTTAGGGTTTAAGGTTTTTAATTTAATTGGCTTAGGGTTTTTAAGTTAATTAGGTTAGGGTTTTTAAGTTTAGGGTTTAGGGTTTTTAATTAAATTAGGTTAGGATTTTTAATTTAATTAGGTTAGGGTTTTTAAGTTAATTAGGTTAGGGTTTTTAAGTTAAGGGGGTTAGGGTCTTTAAGTTTAGGGTTTAGAGTTTTTAATTTAATTAGGTTAGGGTTTTTAAGTTAATGGGGTTAGGGTTTTTAAGTTGAGGGTTTAAGGTTTTTAATTTAATTAGGTTAGGGTTTTTAAGTTAACTAGGTTAGAGGTTTTAAGTTTAGGGTTTAGGGTTTTTAATTAAATTAGGTTAGGGTTTTTAATTCAATTATGTTAGGGTTTTTAGGTTAATTAGGTTAGGGTTTTTAAGTTAAGGGGTTAGGGTTTTTAAGTTTAGGGTTTAGGGTTTTTAATTTAAGTAGGTTAGGGTTTTTAAGTTTAGGGTTTAGGGTTTTTAATTTAATTAGGTTAGGGTTTTTAAGTTTAGGGTTTAGGGTTTTTAATTTAATTAGGTTAGGGTTTTTAATTTAATTAGGTTAGGGTTTTTAAGTTTAGGGTTTAAGGTTTTTAATTAAATAAGGTTAGGGTTTTTAAGTTTAGGATTTAGGGTTTTTAATTAAATTAGGTTAGAGTTTTTAATTTAATTAGGTTAGGATTTTTAAGTTAATTAGGTTAGGGTTTTTAACTTAAGGGGGTTAGGGTTTTTAAGTTTAGGGTTTAAGATTTTTAAGTGAATTAGGTTAGTGTTTTTAAGTTTAAGGTTTAAGGTTTTTAATTAAATTATGTTAGGGTTTTAAGTTTAGGGTTTAGGGTTTTTAGTTAAATTAGGTTATGGTTTTTAATTTAATTAGTTTATGGTTTTTAAGTTAATTAGGTTAGGGTTTTTAAGTTTAGGGTTTAGGGTTTTAAATTAAATTAGGTTAGAGTTTTTAAGTTTAGGGTTTAGGGTTTTTAATTTAATTAGGTTAGGGTTTTTAAGTTAATTAGGTTAGGGTTTTTAAGTTTAGGGTTTAGGGTTTAGGGTTTTTAATTAAATCAGGTTAGGGTTTTTAATTTAATTAGGTTAGGGTTTTAAGTTAATTAGGTTAGTGTTTTTAAGTTAAGGGGGTTAGGGTTTTTAAGTTTAGGGTTTAGGGTTTTTAATTTAATTGGGTTAGGGTTTTTAATTTAATTAGGTTAAGATTTTTAAGTTAATTAGGTTAAGGTTTTTAAGTTAAGAGGGTTAGGGTTTTTAAGTTTAGGGTTTAAGGTTTTTAAGTTTAGGGTTTAAGGGTTTTAATCAAATTAGGTTAGGGTTTTTAAGTTTAGGGTTTAAGGTTTTGAATTAAATTAGGTTAGGGTTTTTAAGTTTAGGGGGTTTTTAATTAAATTAGGTTAGTGTTTTTAATTTAATTAGCTTAGGGTTTTTAAGTTAATTAGGTTAGGGTTTTTAAGTTAATTAGGTTAAGGTTTTTAAGTTAAGGGGTTTAGGGTTTTAAGTTTAGGGTTTAGGGTTTTAAATTAATTTGGTTAGGGTTTAGGGTTTTTAATTAAATTAGGTTAGAGTTTTTAATTTAATTTGGTTAGGGTTTTTAAGTTAATGAGGTTAGGGTTTTTAAGTTTAGGGTTTTTAAGTGAATTAGGTTAGGGTTTTTAAGTTTATGGTTTAAGGTTTTTAATTAAATTATGTTAGAGTTTTTAATTTTAGGGTTTAGGGTTTTTAATTAAATTAGGTTAGGATTTTTAATTTAATTAGGTTATGGTTTTTAAGTTAATTAGGTTAGAGTTTTTAAGTTTAGGTTTTGGGTTTTTAATTAAATTAAGTTAGGGTTTTAAGTTTAGGGTTTAGGGTTTTAATTAAATTAGGTTAGGGTTTTTATTTAATTAGGTTAGGGTTTTTAAGTTAATTAGGTTATGGTTTTTAAGTTAAGAGGGTTAGGGTTTTTAAGTTTAAGGTTTAGGGTTTTTAATTAAATTAGGTTAGGGTTTTTAAGTTTAGGGTTTTTAAGTTAATTAGGTTAGGGTTTTTAAGTTAAAGGGGTTAGAGTTTTTAACTTAATTAGGTTAGGGTTTTTAAGTTAAGGGGTTAGGGTTTTTAAGTTTAGGGTTTAGGGTTTGTAATTAAATTAGGTTAGGGTTTTTAAGTTTAAGGTTTAGGGTTTTTAATTAAATTAAGTTAGGGTTTTTAAGTTAATTAGGTTAGGGTTTTTAAGTTAAGGGGGTTGGGGTTTTTAAGTTTAGGGTTTAGGGTTTTTAAGTTAATTAGGTTAGGGTTTTTATGTTTAAGGTTTATGGTTTTAATTAAATTAGGTTAGGGTTTTTAAGTTTAGGGTTTTTAATTAAATTAGGTTAGGGTTTCTAAGTTAAGGGGGTTAGGGTTTTTATGTTTAGGGTTTAAGGGTTTTAATTAAATTAGGTTAGGGTTTTTAATTTAAGAGTATTAATGGTTAGTAGAATTCTCAAATAATATAAAAAATTTCTATTTTATTACATCAAATAAACTTCTATTTTATTACATCAAATAATATCAAAATATTCATAATATTTGTACAAATAAATTTAAATACAGCAATCAATGTTTATGCCCGGGGGATTCAGTGCCACATGGCGGCCGTTGACGGTTACGCGCTGGATTCCTCCTTTCTTTAGCTTTCGGCGGCGGTTGTTGTTCCTTCGGCGGGGATTCTGGTTCTTTTGGTACGGCATCTGGTTGTCGGACTTGGGACGATGATCCACCTTCAAAGAATATTGTATGTGGAGGTGTTTGTATCACGAACGGCGACGGTGTTTGAAACCCATACGTTGGTGGGGATTGGTAAAAAGGATAGCTCCCCGACAGCCCCTATTGCGATACCTTGTGCGTCGCTGGCCTATACATCGGCAGTCCACTCAGCATAACAGGAAATGGAGTTGAACCAGACATTTGGCTCCAACCTGCCATAAGACTCGGAAAATGATACATATAAGGGTTAGGATAATATAAGGGCTAGAAAACACACCTGACATCATCTGAAAAGGCGGTTGCGTGGGTATTATCGGTTGAACTGCTGCGTCGGGTGATTGTGTCGGTGCTCTCGTTGGGCCTGGTGATTGCATGGCCGCTGATGATGAGCCGGGTGAATGTCTGGGCCTCGTTGTGGGGTTGCCTTCGTTGTCTTATCGTCTTGGATTTAGAGGCCCGCTTCTTTCCCTTTCGACACGTCTTTGCCGCTACCTCTTTTCTGGCGTCAGTAAATACGGCTTGCCATGGATCCTAAACCATGGCATGTATTCTGGAACGCACGCTAACTCCGGAACGATGATTGGTTCCCGAATAGGTATATATTCATATCGATCTTCCCACATTTCCATGTACTCGGACCAGTATCTCATCCAATCCGTATTCAATTGCCGAAGGTCGAATTTGTGTTGATTGTCAAACACCTCAGGATCCACGGGAATCGGTTGTCTACATCCAAACTGTCGTAGCACTCTGTCTGTCTGGTGCGGCTCCACGGTTGCGTAGTTGATCAACACGACTTTCACGTGCCAAGTTTGTGAATTTTGTAAGAACTCTTCTTGGATTACTGCCCGAATTACCGGATCCTTGTATGGTGTCCATTGAAACTATATGAACATGATAGAAATATTAGTTATATACATAATACTAAATACTAAATAGTAAATATCAATCGACTAGCGAATGTTTTGAAATATCTATTTTATTTAAAACTTACTTGTGCTTCCGACCGTTGGTCCAATAGAAGCCGTATATCTTCAAGAGAGGACAGTAATCGAGCATGACTTGCCGGATGGTTCCACCTAATTAAATAAATTTTTAGCATATTTTTATTTTTAAAAATCTACATAATAATTGTAAAATCTAATATAAATTTACCTCGTTATGAGTGGGAATGTATATGGGTGGTCCACTCGAGGACGTAGAAATAGAAAGCAAAACCGTGCCCATGACTGCAGTAGTGATAGGTAACCTCCGATTTTTGCTCTCCTCGGTCGCATCGCCCCGCACATCTCCCGATATAACGTTGCCAAGACGGCAGGCCCCCAACTGAATTCACTGGCTGCTCTAAAATCAACGACTTTCAGCAGCCATCTTAGATGTACGCGGCTCCGTGACGTGTCGGGCTTTAGATAACCTCTAATTAATTGAAGAATGTATGTCCGAACATATCGAATTCTTTCAATTTCGGTTGAATCTTCATCCAGACCAGGGAATGTGTCACGTAACCAGCCCATCTCTATCTTACCTCCCTCCATTTTCTCCGGAATAGCGCCCAAAAGCTCGTAGCACACCGCCCCCCAATCACTAGATTGGGCAGACCCGGTGACTAGGCTCCCGTCCACCGGCAATCCCAATTACAGACTAACATCTTCTAGAGTGATAGTGCACTCTCCACATGGAAGATGGAATGTGTGCGTCTCGGGTCTCCACCTCTCGATCAATGCACTGATTAGTTTTGGGTCCACCTTGCATCCCCGGCCTACCGTCCCCACGTGCCAAAAACCCGTTTCCTGCAGGTAGTTCTCTACCAACGATGATGGAGGAGCATGCATATTCCAGATATTGCATTCCAATACCCGATCTACAGACTTTTATAACAAATAAAAAATTAATAATTATCTAAAAATGCATAAATAAAAAATTCTTAAATAATATTTAAAAATTAAATTTAATACTTACCATTTTCATTTGTTCCACCGATATGTGATGCTTATTAAGACGAGTCAATTCTCCAGCCATTGCTGAAGTCGTACAAATTTTTCCGGTTTAAAAAACTTTTAAAAAATATTTTTAAAATTATTTAAAAAAAGGGAGTTAAGAGAAACTTAAGAGGAACTTAAGAGAATTTTTGAAGGAAATTGAGAGGAAATTGAGAGAAAATTTGAGAGAGGATTAGTTTGTGAAAAAAAAAGGTGGGGGTATTTATAGTTTTTTTTTACCATTGGGGTGGGCAACGGTCAAATTTTTGACCGTTGGAGCACTGTTCACGCGCGGGTCAAGTCACGGCCACGTCAGCGCGAGTTGCTGACATGGCAGCAAATCGCGTCCTAGAAGCGGCCACGTCAGCGCGAGTTGCTGACATGGCAGCAAATCGCGTCCTAGAGGGTGCAATTTGTTGCCATGTTAGCAACTCGTGCTGACGTGGACGTGATTTCCTGGCGCGTCTCGTAACGTCGCGCTGACGTGGACACGATTTTTCGGAAAATAGACCATTCCAATAAATAATTAAATAATGGGTCCATTTCGGTAATGTTTTTAAAAAAAGGGCTTTTTTTGGTAAAATGCCCATCAATCTTTAATGGTATCTGTAATGGTATAATAACAAATTGACCTGATGGATAATAGTAAATTTTTTTATTTTTCCTTTTCCTCTTTTTCACTCGAAAACCTTGTTTTTTTTTTCTCTTTCTCACAATCTCCAATTTCCTTCTTCTAAAAGTATTTTTCAACCTCTTCTCTTTCAAAAAGTTTTTCTACACTCCAACTTTCCCATCATCAACAACTTTTATGGAATTGCAAATCCAAATCCTCTATGATAGATGTCCACCATTCTTATTACTGAGATCCAAAGTGCTTGTTTGGAACAAAATCTCGATATAGAATGTAGCAGAAATAGGTTTCACGACTGCATAATGAGATAAAAGTCTTAGTTGATCAGCTTAAGTCTTGCCATATATTAAATTTATAAGGTTGTGTTGTTAGAACCGTAAAACATGATCTAATATAAAACATAACAAATCAGGATCTATCATGACAGATTATCAAGAACAAATCATGAACAAAACTAGATGCGGGAGTGTATCTGAATCCATCGATTTCTTGAAATCTTTAAATTTTATGGTTTTAATCTTCTAAATTAACACACATGTAAATCAGAGAAGGTGACTTTCTCTTTTCTAAAGATAACATTAACCCTAATTTTTAATAAGCTCATCATCAATTAGAAATTAGTTACTAGAGTATAGAGGTGTTCATGGGTCGAGTCAGGCCGGGCTCAACCAGAATTTTAGGCCCGAGCTTAGCCCAACCCAAAAAATAGGCCTAAAAGTTTGCCTAAGCCCGACCCTGGCCCGTATTAAATTATATATATTAAAAAATATAATACATAAAAAATACTAAAAAAATATTAAAATAAATATTTCCCAACAAATTGAAAATAAATTAAAAAAAACCAATATGTATACTTAAATAACACTAAAATAGGTGCAACTTAACAAGTAAATGCCTCTAAAATAGTAACAAAATTAACAAGAAAATAATAACAAAACAGTAAAAAATAGCAAAAATAGTAAAAAAAAACAACCATTATTTTTACATATTCGGCCCAGGTTGGGCTCGGGCAAAAAAAACCTTACCCAAGGCCCGACCCATTTTCGAAACAGGCCTTTTTTTGTCCAAGCCTATTTTTCGGGCCTATATTTTTACCCAAACCCTATAATTTTTCGGGCGGGCCTTTGGACTGGGTCGAGTGGCTTGGCCCATGAACAAGTCTCTTAGAGTATCTACACATATTTAACCCATATTTTATTTAATAACTAAAGCCCAATAAACCTTAACCAAATTAGATCACTTTTAATTTGAGCTAATATTTTATGAAAGTAAATAATAACATGTAATTATTATTATATATGTGATGTCCATATTTTTCAACATGTACACATGTCAAAATTTTAGGCTATTCAAATAAAATTAGGGTAAATTATACTAACAGTCACCCAACTTTTAGGTAGCTGACATAATAGTCACCTAGGTTTCATTTCAGTCATTTAACTTTTGAAAAGTTACAAAATAGTCCTTTTTTGCCATTTTCTGTCACAGAAGTCACGGCAAAGCGACATGGCAGTTGACGGCGTCGTTGGTGTCAAAAAATCGTCCAGTTAGCCAGTTACTCTCACTTTAACAGCCTTACCAGCACCATTTTAGGGTTAGAGAAGAAGAAGAAGAAGAAGAAGAAGAAGAAGAAGAAGAAGAAGAAGAAGAAGAAGAAGAAAAAGAAGAAGAAGAAGAAGAAGTGTAATAACTCATTTTTGAGTCTAATCGGAACAGTGGTTTCGGGACCACTTAACCGAGTAAAAATATTTATTATATTATTTTAATAAGTTTTACAGCATGATGAAATTATAGTATAAAAATTTCGTTAAGAAATTTTACCGTTTAAATACTTAATTTAATTAAAAGGATTTAATCGCGTCAAATGCAAAATTTGAATGTTATATGTAAAGGTACCTATTTGTTATGACTTTTATTATATAGAGTCATTATGTGGTAATTTAATCATTAAAATATTGCATGGTCAAAAATAGACAGCCATTAGGTGTTTTGTAATTTTTAACTATTAAGGTTAATATGGTCATTATGTTAATAAGTTTTTTTTATAATAAAACAAAACATGAAAAATCAATGATCCATTCTTCTATACTGCCGAATTAACAAAGGAAAGAAAGCTTATGAGCAAAGTGGGGTTCGGCACTTTTGGTTGTTGATTAAGGTATGTTCTTTGCTTGGTTTTTGATGATTTTTACGTTTTTGAGATCGTTGTTTTGTATTCTAGCTAGCCCGTACCTTAATTTCTGAAAATTTTGATGATTTTGAAATATGCCATTGTTGAATATTGGTATATTTTGAAGTATTATGCTAGATTATTGATGGGTGTTGAAACATATACAAGTTTTATGAAGTAAATTTTGACAAAAATGAGCTTTAGGGATTTAATAAAAAAATAGAAATATTATGTTAGAAATGTGAAATAAATGAAAATATGGGCTGATTAGAAGATATATATTATTCGGTTAAGAATTCGTATAAATAAATTTCGTATATTTTGTGTATTTGTGAATTAGGAACTAAAGTGTCAAAATGCGAAAATATGAAGGCTATTTTGTAAAAATGCCAAAATATATTTATATGGATTGAATTGATTGATTTGGTGAATAAATGAGTTAAATTTGAATTTATATAGATCAAGATAAACAAATACCGGAACTTGATCGGGGGTTAAGGGGTGTTACATTTAGTGGTATCAGAGCTACGGTTTAGTCGATTCTAGGACTATCGTAGTGTTTACGAGTCTAGCTATACATGCCATATTTAAACTGCGATAGTGTGATATCTCCTGACAGTTTTTGAATTATGTTTTATATAGTAAATTGATCCAAATCGAGCAATGGCCGACGATGTAGAAAGTAATGCGCCAGCTTCCACTCAAGGAACTGTGCCTTCTGAATCGAGACCTGCTACGGGTGGTCAGGGAGAAGCTAAACAAGCTTTCTTCCAAATGATGTCTGAATGGTTTTCTAAATTTGTTCGAGCAAACCCGGCTGCTCAACAACCTCCACCCCCTCCAGTTCCCCAAACCAAACCCTGAAAATATACGAGGTATGGATCTTTTACAATTGAATAGACCTCCTGTTGATAAGATACGAAAATACGGGGCCGAAGAATTCAGAGCCTCAGCTAGTGATGATACTGAGAGGGCCGAATTCTGGCTTGAAAATACGATCAGAGTTTTCGATGAATTAACCTGTACACCAGAAGAATGCTTAAAATGTGCCATTTCATTGTTGAGAGATGCAGCATATCAGTGGTGGAATACTCTAATATCAGTTGTTCCATGAGAAAGAGTTACATGGGATTTTTTCCAAACTGAATTTCGAAAGAAATATATTAGTCAGCGATTCGTCGACCAGAAAAGAAAAGAATTCCTTGATTTGAAACAGGGCCGTATGACGGTAAATGAATATGAAAGAGAATTCGTACGACTCAGCAAATATGCTCTTGAATGTATTTCTACTGAGGCTATCATGTGTAAAAGGTTCGAGGATGGGCTGAATGAAAATATTCGATTGTTAGTCGGAATTCTTGAATTGAAAGAGTTCGTTGTGCTGGTTGATAGGGCTTGTAAAGCCGAAGAACTTGCCGAAGAACTTGTAAAGCTGATTTTGAAGCAAGAGATTCTAGAAAGAGATTCGCGAGTAAACCGCATCAGTCTGGATCAAAGAAATCTAAAGACTTCAATTCTCGTTCCACTGCTTCAGCGGGTATATCAATCAGAGAAAGAGATGCAAGATCATTCAATCCGAAGCCCCAAACGACATCCATTGCTAGTGTGGGTAGTGTGAGAAATACATGACCTGATTGTAAACATTGTAACCGAAAGCACTATGGTGAATGCCGATTGAAAAATAGGGCATGTTTCAGATGCGGATCGTTAGATCATTTCTTACGAGATTGTCCGGAAAGATCTACTGCTGATAGAGAACAAACAGTTAAAGTGGGTAATACTATTACCCGGGGTAGACCACTATGAAATGCAGGGAATCAAAGTGGAAACCACAGTACTACACGAGATTCAAATGTGAGATCGGAGACCCGAGCACCTACCCGAGCTTATGCTATACGCGCACGTGAGGAAGCCTCGTCACCTAATGTTATTACCGGTACTTTTTCTCTTTTTAACACTAATATAATTGCGTTTATAGATCCAGGATCAACTCATTCTTATATTTGTATGGAACTAGTGTTTAGAAAGAGTTTACATGTTGAGTCTACAGAATTTGTAGTTAAAGTATCGAATCCATTGGGCAAGTCAGTGTTAGTTGATAAAATTTATAAGAAATGTCCATTGATGACTCGGGGATACTGTTTTCTGACTGACTTGATGCTCCTACCATTTGACGAGTTTGATGTGATACTGGGCATGGGTTGGTTGAATTTGCATGATGCAGTTGTAAATTGCAGACGAAAGAGTATAGAACTGAAATGTCAGAATGGTGAAATTCTTCAGATTGAATCTAATGATTTGAGGGAATTACCGGTGTGATATCTTCTATGCGAGCTCAGAAATGTGTAAAAAGGGGCTGTGATGCGTATTTAGCATATGTATTGGATACTAAAATGTTAGAATTGAATATTGAATCGGTACCGGTTGTCAGTGATTTTCTAGATGTATTTCCAGAAGAACTACCGGGTTTACCACCGATCAGAGAAGTTGAATTTGGCATCGAATTGCTACCAGGTACAACACCGATATCGATAGCTCCGTACAGAATGGCACTTACAGAATTGAAAGAGTTAAAAGAACAGTTACAAGAGTTAACAGACAGAGGATTTGCAAGACCGAGCTTCTCACCATGGGGTGCTCCAGTGTTATTTGTTAAAAAGAAAGATGGATCAATGAGAATGTGTATTGATTACAGGCAACTGAATAAAGTAACTATAAAGAATAAGTATCCTTTACCGCGAATCGACGACTTATTTGATCAGTTGAAAGGGGCTGCTGTATTTTCAAAGATTGATTTGAGATCAGGCTACTATCAGTTGCGAGTTAAAGATTCAGATATACCGAAGACTGCCTTCAGAACACGATACGGCCACTATGAATTTTTAGTTATGCCTTTTGGTTTGACTAACGCTCCTACGGTATTTATGGATTTAATGAATCGAATATTCAAACCGTATTTAGACAGATTTGTTGTTGTGTTTATTGACGACATTCTGATCTATTCTCGTGATGAGACGGAGCATACTGAACATTTGAGAATTGTGTTACAGACTTTGAGAGATAAGAAGTTATATGCTAAATTCAGCAAATATGAATTTTGGCTTCGGGAAGTCGAATTTCTGGGTCATATTGTTTCAGCGGAAGGCATCCGAGTTGATCCAAGCAAAATATCCGCAATTATAGACTGGAAACCACCGAAAAATGTATTTGAGATCAGAAGTTTCTTGGGATTAGCGGGATACTACCGAAGATTTGTAAAAGGATTCTCGATGATTGCAGTACCGTTAACTCGATTACTTCAAAAAGATGTAAAATTCAAGTGGACTGATAAGTGTCAACAGAGTTTTGAACAGTTGAAAGCACTGTTAACTGAGGCACCAGTTTTAGTTCAACCTGAATTGGGAAAAGAGTTTGTGATTTACAGTGATGCATTGTTAAACGGACTGGGTTGTGTATTGATGCAAGATGGAAAAGTTATAGCTTATGCTTCTCGACAGTTAAAACCACACGAGAAGAATTACCCGACACATGATCTTGAATTAGCTGCAATAGTATTCGCATTAAGGATTTGGTGACACTATCTGTACGGTGAGAAATGCCTAATATTTACAGATCATAAAAGCCTGAAGTATTTGATGTCACAAAGAGATTTGAATCTACGACAACGGAGGTGGCTCGAATTACTGAAAGATTACAAGTTTGTAATTGATTATCATCCGGGAAAAACTAATGTTGTAGCTGACGCTTTGAGCCGTAAGTCTCTATTTGCTTTGCGAGTAATGAACACTCGGATGATGTTATGTGATGACGGAGCCATTCTAGCTGAATTAGAAGCTAGACCGATATTTCTACATCAAATCTGCGAGGCTCAGAAAAATGATAGAGAGTTACAAGCCAGACGAATCCAATGTGAGTCTAATTCTGATTCTGAATTTAGTACTGGAACTGATGATTTTTTAATGTTCCGGAATAGGATTTGCATACCTAAAGATACTGAATTAATTCAGAGAGTTTTGAGCGAAGCACATAGTAGTCGCTTTTCTGTTCATCCAGGTAGCACTAAAATGTATAATGACTTGAAACAGTTGTACTGGTGGTGGGGAATGAAACGAGATATATCAGAGTTTGTATCGAAATGCTTAATCTGTCAACAAGTAAAAGCAGAACATCAAGTACCATCAGGTTTATTACAGCCGGTGATGATTTCGGAATGAAAATGGGACAGAGTTACTATGGATTTTGTATCGGCATTGCCTCTGACTCCGAAAAAGAAAGATGCAATCTGGGTTATCGTTGATCGATTAACAAAATCGGCTCATTTTATACCGGTATGTACAAATTACTCCCTGGATAGATTAGCTGAATTGTACTTATATGAGATTGTACGATTACACGGTGTACCATTGTCTATTATCTCTGATAGAGATCCAAGATTCACATCGAGATTTTGGAAGAAATTACAAGAAGCTCTAGGAACAAAATTGAATTTCAGTACAGCCTTTCATCCTCAGACTGACGGTCAGTCCGAAAGAGTTATACAGATACTCGAGGATATGTTGCGTTGTTGCATACTTGAATTTGAATGTAGCTGGGAAAAACACTTGCCTTTGATTGAATTTGCATATAACAATAGCTTCAAGACAAGTTTGAAAATGGCTCCGTATGAAGCTTTATATGGTCGTAAATGTCGGACACCATTATACTGGACAGAATTAAGTGAGAAAAAGATTTATGGGGTTGAATTGATTAGAGAAACTGAAGAAAAAGTGAAAGTAATTCGAGATAATTTAAAAGCAACCTCAGATAGACAGAAATCATATGCAGATTTGAAACGTAAAGAAATAGAGTTTCAGGTTGGAGATCGAGTATTCTTGAAAGTGTCACCGTGGAAGAAAATTTTTCGTTTTGGCCGTAAAGGAAAGTTAAGTCCGCGATTTATCGAGCCGTATGAAATTGTTGAAAGAATAGGACTTGTAGCATATCGACTATCATTACCGTCTGAACTTGAAAAGATACACAATGTTTTTCATGTTTCGATGTTACGTCGATACCGATCTGACCCCTCACATGTGATCTCTCCCATTGATGTGGAAATACAGTCAGATTTATCGTATAACGAAGAACCGATCAGAATTCTGGCCCGAGATAATAAAGAATTAAGAAGTAAACGTATAGCACTTGTGAAGGTTCTTTGGCATAAACACGGGATAAAGGAAGCTACGTGGGAACCCGAGGAAGCTATGCGAAAACAGTACCCTAATTTGTTTACCGGTAAGATTTTCGGGGACGAAAATCCCTAAAGGAGGGGAGAGTTGTAATAACTCATTTTTGAGTCTAATCAGAACAGTGGTTTCGGTACCACTTAACCGAGTAAAAATATTTATTATATTATTTTAATAAGTTTTACAGCATGATGGAATTATAGTATAAAAATTTCGTTAAGAAATTTTACCGTTTAAATACTTAATTTAATTAAAAGGATTTAATCGCGTCAAATGCAAAATTTGAATGTTATATGTAAAGGTACCTATTTGTTATGACTTTTATTATATAGAGTCCTTATGTGGTAATTTAATCATTAGAATATTGCATGGTCAAAAATAGACAGCCATTAGGTTTTTTGTAATTTTTAACTATTAAGGTTAATATGGTCATTATGTTAATAAGTTTTTTTATAATAAAACAAAACATGAAAAATCAATGATCCATTCTTCTATACTGCCGAATTAACAAAGGAAAGAAAGCTTGTGAGCAAAGTAGGGTTCGGCACTTTTGGTTGTTGATTAAGGTATGTTCTTTGCTCGGTTTTTGATAATTTTTTTGAGATCGTTGTTTTGTATTCTAGCTAGCCCGTACCTTAATTTCTGAAAATTTTGATGATTTTGAAATATGCCATTGTTGAATACTAGTATATTTTGAAGTATTATGCTAGATTATTGATGGGTGTTGAAACATATACAAGTTTTATGAAGTAAATTTTGACAAAAATGAGCTTTAGGGATTTAATAAAAAATAGAAATATTATGTTAGAAATGTGAAATAAATGAAAATATGGGCTGATTAGAAGATATATATTATTCGGTTAAGAATTCGTATAAATAAATTTCGTATATTTTGTGTATTTGTGAATTAGGAACTAAAGTGTCAAAATGCGAAAATATGAAGGCTATTTTGTAAAAATGCCAAAATATATTTATATGGATTGAATTGATTGATTTGGTGAATAAATGAGTTAAATTTGAATTTATATAGATCAAGATAAATAAATACCGGAACTTGATTGGGGGTTAAGGGGTGTTACAAGAAGAAGAAGAAGAAGAAGAAGAAGAAGAAGAAGAAGAAGAAGAAGAAGAAGAAGAAGAAGAAGAAGAAGAAGAAGAAGAAGAAGAGAAAAAATGGAGATTCCTAAAGTGACTCCGACGTGCTATTGTGGAAACCCAACCAAATTAAACATGTCTTGGTCCAATGACAATCCAGGTTGGAGGTTTTTTGGGTGTAAGAAATTTGGCAGTGGATTTCGAAAACTATGTCGGTTTTTTAGCTGGTTTGATCCACCATTGACGCCCCGTTCACAAATTGTGTTGTTGGGTCTTCTGAAAAAAGTGAGGACATTGGAGGATGCAAGGAAGAGGGAGAGAAGAACCTGCTTTTTGGTGATTGTATTTGTAACTATTTTGTTGTTTCTTAAACCTTAAAAATAAGCTTATGTTATTGTTGTTAGCATTGAAAACCAGCTTATGTTTTGTGATATTGTTGCTGGTATATTGTTGCTTATGTTGGTATACATGGCCGATGGGATATTGTTGCTTATGTTGTTATACATGGCTACTAGTATACATGGCTAACCAGGTCATGTTGTTGTTTACAAACACTTGAAAGACTTGAAATGAGATATTTTTGTTGATTACAAATTGTTTTATAATATTTTTGTTGCTTACAACAATTAGAAAGAATGTTAAATCTTCATTTCATTTGTATTTCTCAATACTCATATATCAGAAAACGATAACAAATGGAAAAAAAAACATTTGTATTTCTCAATTCACACACATTTGTTTTTTCAAAACTCATATGTTAGAAGAGAAGAGATAACACAAACAGCATGGATCAATGCTCATATATCAATGAGGGGCAAAATATTGCCAAAATTTCCTACAATTCAACACAATTGAACATATGTGAATTGTAGGGAAATTTACCAAAAATTTCAGTGACTATATGCCTAAGTATATCAACAGTAGCAATCATAGGCAAATTTACAAAAAAATTATCTACCTAAGTTAATAAATCAGTAGTAGGAAAATTTACACAATTTCAAAAAGTTAACAAAATAAGGTCTGTTCACATCATCATTAATGGTCTGTCATGGATGACTCTTGAGTAGGAGGCATCCATCTAACAGTGGTTGATTTTCTCTTGAATGGGAGCTTTTCTCTTAGGGCAGCGTGTTGATGAGTAGGGGCAGTAGGTAATTGAGTTGGGGTAGCCTGTTGAGTTGGGGTACTCTCTTACTGATTTGGGGTAGCCTGTTGCTGAGTTGGGACACCAACTTTATGTCTTTTGACCTACAGGAACAAGTGAAATCTGTCAAACAAATTCATAAATAGAAGTATACTATAAATTAACTTAAGGCAAATGACTTACTGGAATGTTTTGGCCAACTTCCCCTTTGCAACTCCTCTTATTGTGGCCTATTCTTTTGTATTTACTGCACCTCATGTCCACCCCTCTCATGCTAAACCTTTTTGTTGTTTGTGGTTCATCAGGTTCTTTCCTTCTCACTTTAATAAGTCTACCAGGTGGCCTTCTTAGTGTAGGAGGCAGTATTGGCAACATGTTTGACAAAGAGGCCCATTGTTTAGGACCCCTTACTGGCCTTATAAAGTTGGAGTAAATTTGAAGCTGGGTTTGCTTGGTGTACCAGGTTTGTACATAGGTTTCTGGGAACTCATCTTTTAGATGAATGACAGCCAATGCATGCATGCAAGGGATACCAGTTAGGGGTGTTCATTCGGTTAACCGACCCGAAATTGGTATAACCGAATTAATCGACATTCGAAAATTTTTAACCGTTAACTGAACCGAATTTTTTTTAAAAAAAATTAACCGAACCAAAATTTTTCGGTTAATAATGTCGGTTAACCGAATTAACCAAAAAGTATGTTTTGTGCATTTTTGGTTAAAAATTACCCGAATTACCCGAATTACCCGAAAATTACCCGAATTACCCGAATTAAATCACTACATAATTATAAACATTACATAAAACTTTGAATCACTACATAACAAATACATGGAATTGTCGACACTTGATTCCATCACTAAAATACACAATAGACAAACAATGCGTCTATGCCGGTGCAATCTTCCGCAGTGATCTGATGGCCTGCTTTTATGACCAAAGGGAAATAATTCAAACAAAAATAAGATTGCATACATATACATGCATACATATACATATATAATCATAAAATAGTAGATACAGATAGGTGAATGTACTAAATTTTAATTTAGTACTTAAAATTTTTTATTGAACAATTATTTCGTTTTAACTTACTTTAAAAAATAAAACACTTAACACATTTTTATTGAATGCGAATAATTTTTAAACAAATAATAATTCAAATACCAAAATTAAATTTTTTTAAAAAAACTACTACAATCGTGAGTTAAAAGAATATCTAACTCAAAAAATCTTATCACTTTAGTAGTTATAACTGTAGTGCTACCATGGCCATTTTGCACCAACTGCTGGGATGTGTAGCCCACAATCATGTTCCCTCACTTGCTAAAAAAATTTAAATTTAAACGGATTCAAACTCGAGCTCAAAACTTTAAATTGTTTTGAGGAGACAACTCTTTTATTAAAAAAAATTGAAGTGTCGTTTTTACATAGACCTTCAACGAAGGTATTGCTCTTGGAATGTTTATGTTTGGTTTAGGCTTTAGGTTTTTGTTCCAAAAGGATTCATAGAGATTAGGCGCTTTCGCGAAACTCCATAAGCTCCTTTGATAAGGAGACAGGCATCCTGAGCGCAATACTTGTTCAAGAATCTGATCAATTGCTTAACCGACAACACTTTAAAATTTTCTCTTGAAAAAGAAATGACGCTTAACAAGTTCAATCTATTTCCAACTCAATATATTAAATTCATAAGACAAAAAATTATTAAAAAAAGAGAGAGTAGAAAATAGAAATTAGTGCCAAATCCAATTTTGTTTTTACAGTGACCAAAATTTGTTACCCTGAAACCCCAAATTATTGAAAAGTAGAAAAACCAAAGGGTTTTTCATTACACTGATGAAATAATTATTTGGCATTTTTATTTTTATCCTCGACGAAATCCGGATCATTTTCTTGAGAAAATCGAATACTATATTAGTCAACTACAGATTCAATAATTAGAAAAAAAACCAATACTATATCAGTCAACTACAGACCCATTCAAGAAATTAGAAAAGAAAACCAAAAGGGAAATTAGAAGAAAGTAAACCTGGCCCTGGGTTTGGGTATTAATGTGGTGGTCCGACACTCTGACTCGGGGACTCCGGCGAAAGAGAAATAGTGTGTGAGTGAAAGTTTAAGTGTGTGATTTAGGGTTTCGACTGAGATTGAGATTTGAGAATACTAGGGTTGGGTGTTAAGTGTGTGAGTGAAAGTTTAAGTAAAATTGAAAGTGAAAGGGAAAGTAGGGAGGGGGTAGAGTAGTCGGGTTGGGGCTGCTACTGAGAAATGGTCATTGGACAGCAAGTTTAAATTTGGGCTGGGTTTAAATTTAACTAGTTTAGGCCCTAAACTGTTAATTTTAGTTTACCCAAATTTTTTTCGGTTAACCGGACGGTTTCGAACCGATTTAACCGTTAACCGAACAAACCAAAAAAATTTAACCGATCCCCGACCGAATTTTTTTGGTTCACCGACCGATTAATCGAACTCGGTCGGTTAACCAAAAAATTTCGGTTTTAACCGAATAATGCACAGCCCTAATACCAGTGAGATCCTAGTTCCTACAAAAGCAGGAATTCTCAATTAAGTCCACCATATGCTGGCTACCTGGACCAGATTCAACCTAATACTTGTCATCACCAGCATGTGATGGAACACACCTAAAAAACAGTCACCATGCTTGGTTAAAAAATAATCGCTATAACAACATTGTGAGCAGCCCCACCAAAAGTGATACACACACATAAAAAATAGTCACTACATGCATATTATTAAAAAATACTCACTGCATGCATATTAAAAAATAGTCAACACACCAACAATCAGTGCATGCATATTAAAAAACACTCACTAAAACAACATGTGACTAGCAACATGAAGTCAGAATAAAGCCATCAGAAAGATTAAAAATGGTAACTTTACCTCAATGAATATTTTATATTTACATCCAGCTTTTTCTTGATCTTTGAACACAACATTCCTTTCCATTTGTCAACTTATTCTTTCTTCTTGACAATAAGCAACATAATCTTGGTCCTTATTGTTTCCATGATTGTCAGAATAGGCTTCCCTTTTGATTCCAGTATCATCTGTCAGTAAACAACATAAATGATTAGTGAATTGCTAATGATTAGTAAGAAACATAAAACATAGGGGTTTACCTTGTTAAAGGATTCAGAAAGATTATTCACCAACAAGTCAGAATGGCTTCTAATTGAGAAGTGAGACATTGACCAGTGAGTAGGGTTCTTTTCCTTCAACCAATCATAAGTATGCTAATTGGTTTTCCTCAATTCATCCATGGCATCCTCAAAATCCCTTGTAGTGCTTGTTCTGGCAGCTTTCCAAAGCAAATCTTTCAATTCCTTTGTTCGTAAGCCAGCCTTCTTGAAATTGGCATGTAGGTGTCTAACACAGTGTCTTGTTTCTGCATTAGGAAACAACATACATATTGCTTCTAAAAGTCCTTGCAATTAGAACAAATAAAGTTTAATTCTTTGACAAACTCTAAACCCTAAATAGAAACAACATAAAAAATAAATAAATGGAGTTTTACCTTTTGTTTGTCAGACATGAAAGATATCTGGTACGAGCTCACAATTTTTAAGTCTATTGCAAGTAACTCTGAGAACCAAAGCCATGATGCTTGGTTTTCACTTTCGACAGCAGCATATGCAAGATGATAGATGCCATTATTTGTATTTATCCCAATAGATTCAAGCAAGTAGCCACCATAGTAGCCCTTCAAGAAACATCCATCTAAACCTAATATCCTCCTACAACCAGCCCTATAGCCATCTTTGCATGACTGTAGACAGACATACATCATTTGAAACAACCTGTTATCTAGATAACAAATTATTGTTGTTCCCTCATTTTGAGTCCTAACCTTTTACAAATACTCATAAATCTTATCATATTGACCTTATGAGCTCCTTCAATTAATTCCAATGCCCTAATTTTAGCCCTCCTACATTTGATTAGTGAGACTATGCAACACAAATCTCTTTTGACATATTGTTGTAATGATTTTAGAGAATAATTAGGATCAACAATAAATTTTTCTTTATAATATTGACCTATCCAAGCTGAGGTTACATTCTTATTTTTATAGACTTTAGAACAAGTATGGTTAGGGTTTGAACTCCTAATTTGCCATGTCTAGTCAGTAGGGTCATTAGGGTTTAGTCTAAAGGCCCATATGAACCAATAACATTTTTCACTGCAGATTGCCTTTAACCTTTTTAAATCATTTTTGGGAAACTTAATAAAAAAACTATTCAACCTCCCATACTGCTTGGCAGCTTCTTTTAGGCTGTCTTTAAACTTAAATAACATTCTAACCTTAAGTCTAAGATTGCTCATGTCATTCTCTAGGTTGAACTCAGGCCAGTTTTGGCCATCTGAGTTAGATTTATGTGTACTATTTAACCTCCCAGAATCATCACTATCACACAGTTCATCTACTTCTATACTATTCATGTTTAAACCATCTAAATTAACTATTATCTTATTAGACACATCACTTTCTGATGTATCACTACCAGAAACATCGCTGCCAGACATTTCTTCTTCATTCTCATTAAAATTGTCATCAATTAAATCTGCCAAACAAATTACTCATCAATAAAGGCAGACAACATAGGCAAAAACTTTAACCATTTCTGTTAGACAATAACCAATACAAAGCACCCAATAATTTAATACAAACACAACCATTTCTGTTATTCACATGGCAGACAACAACCAATACAAAAATAATTTAATACAAACACAACCATTTTTGTCATGCACATGGTAGACAATAACAGACAATAACCAGTACAATAAAGAAGATAAATAACAAATTTTGATATTGCCACATACAATATAGCAACTTGGATACAAACAATGGTAGATATACACAATAAACATCAGTTTGGTAATGGCATTCATACAATGGCATATACAAATAATAAACATCATGCACATGGCATACAATACACATTATATGTCATACAATTTAATAACCAAACCTAATCTATCATGCACATTAATAACAAATAAAACCAAAATTGAAATAACCCTAAATCAAAATCCAAATAAAAATTTAAATCGAGATCAAAATTGAAATCAAAATCTAAATCTAAATCAAGATCGAAATTGAAATCAAAATAAAAATCAGAATCAGTGAGTGTTTCAAAATTGAAATCAAAATCAAAATCGAAATTGAAATCAAAATCAAAATGGAAATCAAAATTGCAATCGAAATAACCCTAAATAACCCTAAATCAAAATAACAACATTGAAATCCAAAAAGTAAAAAACTAAATGCAACAACTTACCCGTTAAAGTGGATGTAACAACATTGGTAGCTTCTCTTCTATTGCCCATTGTCGCTGGGAATCAAAAACACTGAATGGTTTTTGGTTTCGTCTTCTTTTCTCCCCAAACAAAAAAGACCAATCGTACCTTAAACCCTTATACCCTGTTAATTGATTATTGAATCAATTTTTAACCCTAAACCCTTCTTAATCGATTCTTAAATTAATTTTAACCCTAAAAAACCCCAAATCACAATCGAAATTTCCCCAATTGATTTTTTCCCCAAATCCCCTTAATCTTAATATGTTTTTAATTTTTACCCCTAAACCCATAGCCCTTCAATTTTTTTCCCTAAACCCGCCCCAAACCAAGACCCATCTGTCGCTTTACCAACGTGGCAAGTTAACTTGCCACATCAGCTGGTTAACTTGTCATGTCGGCAAGTTAACTTGTCACGTCAGTGGTCCCATTAACACCCTAACAAAAACTGTTAATCAGTGACTATTTTGTCACTTTTTTCTAACGTTAGTGATTGTTTTATAACTTTTCGAAAGTTGAGTGACTGGAGTGAAACCTAGGTGACTGTTTGTCAGCTACCCTAAAGTTAGGTGACTGTTGGTGTAATTTACCCATAAAATTATTTCCATTTTTTATAAAGGCTTCTAATTTAAATATTATATAATAATATATATAAAAAATAACTAAATCATATATATATTATAACAAGAGGAGCCTATGTGACATAGTTTATACATGCCATAGGCTACTATAAACACAAATTTCATATGAAAATTGAAAGATTCAATTAAAGATAATCAAATATTACAATATTTATTAAAATAAAAGTTAAAAAAAAAAGATTAAGCCCAAAGTAATTATGTAACACCCCAAACCCGGCCTAGACGTTATGGTCGCATCTAATAATGTTACAGTAAAGGGTTTTAGAAACAGTGCAAATTAATTAAAGCTTTGTAACCCATTTTCATTTACACACCTTTTATTGAAAATGTTATTTAATTAATTAATTTACCAAATCATAATCTACAGCGGAGATATTAAGAATCATTATATTTTGGAAACCCAGCTCGTATTTTCAGAAAAATATTAGTTCTCGTAAAATTGGAGTTGCAGTCAAACATTACAATAGAAGATTAAAAATGCATCCAAAACCAATTTAAAAATCAATAGTCTGGAGAGTCCAACAATACAAAACTCCCAGAAATTGTCCTTAATTTAATTTAAACCAATATTTTAAGTCAATTTTACAAACTCGTGGTCACCGTGAAACTCTGTCGCACCGATCCGCCTAAGTCTGTGAATTACTTGAACAAAACAGACGAACAAATGTGAGTTTTTGTAAACTGAGTGTGTAACATAACAGAAATAGACATGCATTACTTACAGGTATCACATACACAACCATATTCAGATTAAGACTCGGGCTTTAAGTCATTTACAGAGACAAATACAGTTACAGATACAAATATGCAAAATCTTACCCCCATCCTCTACACACCAACTCCGACCACCCCATCACACCATGTGGGGTTAAAAACACCCACCTAACCCTACAAACCATATTGTGTCATTATGACACATATCAGATAATACGCAGTCAAGATGCCAGAATATAGACGAAGGTCGCCCAACAGAACACTTCCTCCACATAAACAAAACCCACCCCAATCACAGATACAGAAATAACAGATACGGTAAATTCATGCATAACATGCTCATATATAAAGATCATATGTATATACTTATTAGAATAATTAGACATGTAAACAGTGTCTTACTCAAAGCAGAATATCATATCACATAAATTTTAAGGTTTAATTAGCCTTTACCGACCCTACGATAGGCTCACAGTCGATCGAAATGACCTGTACGACCCTAGGGAAAAATTCAGAAATATGGGCCCATATATCCGTGTAGGTCCACATGTCCAGATTGGCCTTGCCCGTGTGGTCTACTCGGCCTGGCCCAAAATCTACACGCCCTTGTGGGCCCACACACCCAACTTGGCCTAACCCATGTGGCCCACACGGCCACACTCACACCACCATACGATCGTGTCTTGCGCACGGTCATGCCTTCGTCAACCATACGACCGTGTCTTGCACACAACCAACCACACGGCCAAGCACACGCACTTGTGGCGTAGACAGTAAGGTTTTTTGACTTTCATCGAAACTCGATTTTCTGCGTTTTGGGAACACACTTGGTATGGTTTTGATACGAAAACACTTCCGAGCCAAACAACACCTAAATTGACATAGCAAACCTCTAAAATAATTTTTAAACCTCAATTTAACCAAAACAACGAAATCGACAACGATTCAAAACAAGTGCTCAACACTTACTCTACTACTCCGAATGATTCCGACTACGATTTCAAGAGAGGAGAGTCCCATTCTTCACAATTTACTGTTTCCAAAAACCCAAAAGAATTCAATTAACGAAATAGACAACCACATTAAATACGACATTAAAAGAAACTTCTCCAACTCACAACGCCCTACTACTGCCACTTACCAAAACATACGAAAGCAGGGAACCAAAAAATAGAGGTTGATTGACAGGATTTCGATAGCATTTCAGAAGCAAGAAAAAAGAAAAAATTTTGCCAGTCACAGAAAAAAAGGTCAAAACTTTGGAGAGAGAGAAAAACAAAATAATAATAAAAGATTTAATTTTAATTTGGCAGTATCCCACTACATCCTCAACCACCCAATCGCTTCAGAATTCTAATTCTGCCGAAACTCTTTCACAAAACTGAGAAAAAATAATACCCACGCTCGCGCAGGGATTCAAACACAGGACCTCCAACACACCAGCTCTTTTGCCACTCGAACTAGCAAGTTCATTCTGATATGAATTAACAAACAATTTTATATAAGCCCACTCAACAAGGGTAAGGCTTGGATCTAAAATAACCAAAATTTACTAAATGTGAGACTTGAACCCAAGACCTCACACACACATCTAGAACACTTAACCACTGAAGTAGATATCTACAAAAATAGAAATAAATTATTCAAGGTGTTACCTGATCAGAACAGATGAGGATACTATTGACGCATCGAGTCCTCAGGTTTCCACGTGGCTTCCTCAGTGCCGTGATTCCGTCACAAAACCTTTACTAACGTAATTGAGTTCCTCCTTAGAACCTTAATATCACGATCCAGAATCTGAACTGGTTTCTCCTAAAAAGTCAGATCCAGTCTAACCTCGATGTCCTCAACAGAAACAACGTGAGATAGACCAGACCGGTATTGCCTCATCATTGAGACGTGAAACACATCGTGGATACGATCCAACTCCTGAGGTAATTCCAATTGATAAGCAACCGGTCTAACACGCTTCAGAATTTGATCCGGCCCAATGAACTTAGGGCTCAGCTTGCCCTTTTGACCGAATCTTAAAACTTTCTTTCACGAAAAAACCTTAAGAAAGACAAAGTCACCTATAGAGTACTCGATATATCTCATCTTCAAATTTACATAGGACTTTTGTCTATTAGAAGCCGCCTTCAGACTATCCAGAATCAATCTAACATTATCTTCGGTCTCAGAAACCAACTTAAGACCTAAAACAAGACGCTCACCCAACTCAGTCTAACATAGTCAAGTACGACACTTACAGCCATACAAAGCCTTGTAAGGTGCCATCTGGATACGAGACTGTAAACTGTTATTGTAGGTGAACTCAACTAGCGGCAGATAATCCTCTCAACTACCTCAAAAATCAATCACACAACTCCGAAACATATTCTCCAGTATCTGAATCAACCTCTTGTATTAACCATCGGTCTGAGGATGGAACATAGTACTGAAGTCCAATCTCAAACCCAGAGCATCGTGCAATTTCTTTCAGAACCGAGAAGTAAAGCGAGGATCTCTATTAGAAAATATCGAAACAGGAACCCTATGTAGTCTTACAATCTCGGAGATATAGAGCTTCGCTACTTCTGCAGAATGTAGCCTGTCTGTACCAAAATAAAACAAGCGGACTTGGTCAATCGATCCACAATGACCACAAAAGAATCCTTCTTAGTGAGTGTCAAGGGCAACCCACTAACGAAGTCCATCGTCACTTGTTCCCATTTCCATAACGGAATCTTAACGGGTTGTAACAAACCTGAAGGCAACCGATGCTTAGCTTTAACTTGCTGGCACGTCAGACAACGAGCAACAAAATTTGTAACCTCTCGTTTCAAACTCGGCCACCAATACAGTTCGCAGAGATTTTGATACATCTTATTACCACCGGGATGCATAGCATAAGGGCTACTATATGTTTCCTTCAGAATCGACTGCTTCAGATCAGAATCATTCGGCACATAGATTGATGACTCGTCCTCAAACCCAAAATCTTTATTAAACCCAAAATCTAAAATACCGCCACTCTCAATTTGACGAAACCGCAAACCTAGTGACTCATTCTCTAACTGCTTACCCTGAATCTAATCAATCCAAGTCAGCTTAACTTGCAACTCGGCTAACAGACCTCCATCATTGAACAGACTAAGATGAGCGAACATCGCTCTCAAATCAGTTTTCGCTCTACAACTGAGAGTATCGGCCACTACATTAGTTTTACCAAGATGATACTCTATCGTGCAGTCATAATCTTTGAGCAGCTCAATCCATCGGCACTGTCTAAGATTCAACTCATTCTAAGTAAAGAGGTACTTGAGGCTCTTATGATCAGTGTAGATGATACACCTCTCACCGTACAGATAATGCTTCAGATCTTAAATGAAAAAATCATAGCAGCCAACTCGAGATCATGCATCAAGTAATTCCTTCGTGTGTCTTAATCTGACGGAACGCATAAGCCACAACCCTACCATCTTGCATGAGTACACATCCCAAACCGACGTACGATGCATCGCTATAGACGACAAATTATTTACCGGATTCAGGCTGAATCAGAATAGGAGCCTGAGTCAGAACTGACTTGAGCTTCTCAAAGCTCAATTGTTGCGCATCAGAACAGATGAAGGGAACATCTTTGCGCAGAAGCTTAGTCAAAAGAGCTGTAATTAGAGATCAACAAACCACCAATAATATCCTGCATGACCTAGAAAACTATGGATTTTAGATACGTTCCTAGGTTGTTTCCACTCAAGTACAACCTCAATCTTCCTCGGATCAACACGGATCCCCTCAGCAGAAACCACGTGCCTAAAAAAAGGTACCTCTCTCAACTAGAACTCACATTTACTCAACTTAGCGTAGAAATACTTCTCTCGGAGTATCTGATGCTACTCTAAGATGTTCATCATGCTCATCCTCAGTCTTAGAGTAAAGCAGAATATCGTCGATGAAGACCACGATGAACTGATCTAGATACGACTGAAAAACTCGATTCATCAGATCTATGAATGCAGTCGGAGCATTCGTCAGACCAAAGGGCATAACTAGGAACTTGTAATGTCCATAACGAGTCCTAAATGCAGTCTTATGAACATCCACTTCCTTAACTCTAAGCTGATGATACCTAGAACGGAGATCAATTTTTGAAAACATTGAAGCCCCTCGAAACTGATCAAACAAATCATTGATCCACGATAGTGGATGTTATTTTTCATCGTCATTTATTTAGTTATCGATAATCAATACACATCCTCATGGTCCCATTTTTTTCTTAATAAACAAAACCGGTGCCCTCCACAGAGACACACTAAGACGGATGAAACCATGATCCAGAAGCTGTTAAAGTTGAGCCTTAAGCTCTGTAAGCTCATTTAGTGTCATACGGTATCGAGCGATGGACACTAAAACTGTACCCGGTAGAAGCTCAATGCCGAACTCAACTTCTTGATTCGGAGGTAAACCCGGTATCTCCTTAGGGAAGACATCTAGAAAATTCCTCACTATTTTGATATCCCCGATAGAAGAGTCATCAGAAACAAAAATACTGACGTAAGCCAAATATGCCTCACACCCTTTCTAAACCAATTTTTTAGCCACAAGAGCAGAGATCACATTGGACAGATAATCTCGACGCTCACCAATCACAACCACTTCCTTATCATCCTCGGTCCTCAGAATGACCCTCTTAGTCGCACAATCCAAACAAACTTGGTGCTCGACCAACTAGTCCATACCCAAAATTACGTTGAACTCCTCAAACGAAAGCTCCATCAGATTTACCAGAAATCAGCCCCTTGCACCACTAACGGAACATTCCTGTAAAGTTTACTAACCCAAACAGACTGTCCCAACGGACTCTATACAATAATCTCACTAAAAGTACTATCGATCGAAATTCCCAGGTTTTTAAAAATAGAACTAGCTACATAGGAGTGTGTAAAACCTATGTCTATCAGAGCAGTATAAGGTATATAAAAAATAAAGAACGTACCCGTGATAACATCAAGAGTGTCTCTATCCTCTCAGTGTCGAGCAGCATAAACCGTGCAGGCTGCCTCGCATCAGTCTGATTAGCACTCTGCCTGGTGCTCTTTGTCCATGGCCCATACCATTATCACCCCTAGCCGGTCCACGGCCCTTAGGTAGCTACTGAATTGCCTTCTGAGGCTGTACAGAACTCGGTCTTAAAGCTTGCATCTGATCAGCACGCTGTGGACACTCTCGAATATGATGCTCCAAAGACCTACACCTTAGATAAGCTCCCAACCTCCTCCAACACTCGCCCAAATGGTGTCTACCACAATCTCCACATAGCTGAATCTTAGTAGGAGTAATAGGAACCCCCACTATAATCGGCCCATCAGGCCTGACCCGTTTCTTAGGCCTCTGAACATAATTAGAGGGCTCTGAATCCCTCTTATTCTTACCTTTCTTTCGGTGCCTATTCTGGCGCTCCATGCACTTAACCTCTTCGGGTATCTTCGCCTTATCAACCAGAACTGCGAACTCTCGCTCCCTCTGTAGAGCAATCAGTACCTTCAAATTATCCCTCAAGTCATCCTCAAAGCAGACGCACTTCTCATACTCAGACGCCACCATGCCTTGAGCGTAGCGGCTCAACCTCAGAAACTCGGCCTCATACTCGGCCACAGATCTATCACCTTGCGTGAGATTCATGAACTCACGCCTATGAGCATCCACATAGCTCGCCCCCACATACTTCCTTTGAAAGGCAGTATTGAAGAAGTCCCAGTTCAAACGATTTGGCTTAGTACCTTCATCAACTGATAACCACCACTAATATGCCTCGTCGTGAAGCAAAGAGAATACACCCTTAAGTTTCTACTCGAGAGTACAATCTATATCATTCATGATCCTCTCGGTGGCCTCCAACCAATACTCGGCCACAGTAGGGGCAACTCTAGTGATACCCCTAAACAGCTCAGCACCATTGAACCAAAGTCGTTTAGTTACCGACCCACGGCCCCTAGACCAAGAATGGGGTCTAGTGACCCTCTCCAATACCGTCAACATGGCTTGAGACAGTGCGTCATCCCCAACCGAACGGCTTTGAGACCCAATCTCAGTAACAGGCGAAACCGATGTCTCACTCATATTTAAATTTGGCATACTGCCCAGAGAGGAAGAAGACTCAGCTCGAGCTCTCTTACGGCCAATACCACGACAACGAATACCACGTCTACGAGTTCCACGAGCGCTTATCATAAATTTCAAATTTTTATCTACATTATAAAATTTTATGCATCACTTCCAGTTTTTATTAATAGATATTTTATACATAAATTATCATAAATTCAGAGATGTTTTTAAAGGTTTCAGTCTCTAACTATTTCAGTACAGTTTCAGAAAAAGTACTAACTGTAGTGTTTTTAGAGTTTTCTATATAAGTTCAGAAAAACTTACAGGATCGGCGCCGGAGACTTGGTGTATCACATACTTTCTCAAATTATCCAAATTATTTAGAAACCAATTCTTTTTGAAACACAATTTTAGAACCAAAAATTTATAGCCCGAGTTTTGTAGCCTGGCTCTGATACCACTAAATGTAACACCACAAACACAGCCTAGACATTATTGCCGCATCTGGTAATGTTACAGTAAAGGGTTTTGGAAATAGTGCAAATTTATTAAAGCTTTGTAACTCATTTTCATTTACACACATTTTATTGAAAATGTTATTTAATTAATTTATTTGCCAAATCATAATCTATAGTGGAGATCTTAAGAATCGTTATATTTTGGAAATCCAGCTCGTATTTTCAGAAAAATATTAGTTTTCATAAAATCAAGGTTGCAGTCAAACATCGCAATAGAAGATTAAAAATGCATCCAAAACAAAGTTAAAAATCAATAGTTCGGAGAGTCCAATAATACAAAACTCCTAGAAATTGTCCTTAATGTAACACCCCCTAACCCTAAACCGTCGCAGGAATAGGGTTACGAGGCATTACTGGACATCTCGGACAATTTTACAAATAATTCTTAGATAAGTAGCGAACATATATAAAAGAATCATAAATTCATATAAATTTAGGCTAATTGGCTTCATTCATTTTTTTATTTTTTTATTTTTTTAAATTTCGACAGTATTTCTGCTTATTTTTATATAAAACCCCCTGTAAACTTAAAACCAACAACAAACCAATACCAATATTTCAATCAATGATTTTATACTTTAAAACGCTATTAAATCATGCTTAATAAATTGATTTACTACTTTAATTAATGAAAACCCTATTAACATTTCTAATTAGTTCATCAACTATTCAAGCCATTCCAATTCAATACCAATGCCATAAACAATTTCTACCATTTTACTAATTTAATCGTTAAAACACCAAATATCTTTCTTTACAACAAAATTATATAACATATTAATATAACAAAATTATATAATTATTCAAGCCATTCCAATTCAATACCAATGCCACTTTCACTTAAAGGAAGAAAACATCACCAAAATCTTTACACTGGAGTCGGGATTGTCCTGGATGCTGAACCGAGACTCTGACTCCTTTTTAACCTGCGCATGGAAACAACCGTACGCTAAGTATTTTATACTCAGTGGTATTGCCATAATTCAAATTATAACAACAATAAAAAAATATAATTACCAAGCATGTAACTACCCAATTTCTTAAATATCAATTAATTCATAAACTTTCATTAATTAACAATAACAATACAATTTTTAACTATTCTTCAATTTGAATCACATATCACATGTAACAATTTCAATCACTACTTGAACATTAAGTTCATGCCTTTTGTTTTCAATCTCAATTTCAATCCACAATTTTAAATTTCCTCATATTCAATACTACAATCGATTAAATTCATTTGATTTTCTCATTTCAATTATTCACCCTATTAACAATCTGGACTTTGACGGATACACGGACTCCAACCCAAACACACCAGTACGGCACATTGTGCCTAAAACGGTACATAGTACCTGATCAGTATACGACACATAAGTGCCTGAAACGACACACGAGGTGCCTGATACAACACATAAAGTGCCTAATGTATGACACATAAAGTGCCTGATCGGCAAAGCCAATAAATCCCATACTCTTCCAAATCCTATGGCATGCCAATTATATCCGACTCAGTCTGACCAGTTAATAGGGTATTTCAATTTCACAATCCAATTTTCACCTTTATTTCAAGAATTCATTTTCAATATCAACTATACTTTTCCATTCACTAATCAAAACACAATTCAATTCAAATTTATTTTTCCATTTTCAAGTCAATATTCATTTCAATTCCACACATATTTCCATTATTCAATTGAATTTCTTTCAATTTAATAATAGTACTTACCTTATATTTCACTTACCTTATTATTTGCTTATCATACACGTTAAATTTAACATTAAAATAATAAATAATTTGAATTATAGTAATACAAACCCGAATTTCGCAGCTACTCCTCGACGACCTTCTCCTTCCTTTTTTGTGTCGATACCTCGAATTATTTATTAGCTACGAAAATTAAATAATTAAATAATTAATTACAACACAAATTTTACAATAATAATAAAATTTTTATCTGATTTTATACTTTAATTCCAATTTAATCCTAACTAGATTTATCTACTTTTTTAATTTAATTCACACTCTACTTCTATTCAAATTTTATCTAAACTCAAATTTAACTACTAAATTTTTAGCATATTTCACTAATTTCGAATTTTCCTCAATTTAGTCCCTACAACATAAAACTTATAGCTTACTTCACAATTTAATCCTTTTATCAATTCTAACTAGAAATTCTATCATTTAAATTCCTAATTCATTTTTTTATTCAACATGAATCATATTAAAAAATCTAAGAACTTACAAAATTTTAGCTTAAATTTAACAAAACTTTGTTCTAAGACTTCTAAAACATCAAAATTAAAAGAAAAGGACTTCATTGACTTACCTTTAAAGCTTTAAAACCTTAAACCCTATTTTTTTCCTTTCTTTTTCTTTTTTTTTTCTTTCTTTCTTTCTCCCCTGTTTCTTCTCTATTTCGTCCCTTGCCTATTCTGTTTCTCTCTTTCTTTTATTTCATTTCATTTTATTTACTTTATGTTATAATAATATAATATAATATATTTTATTCTAAATATCTATTAAATATTTAATCATATATTCACATTTGTACACTATCAATACCATACAATTGTCACTACTTAATTTGTTTATCAAATAAAAATCTCATAATATAATTATTTAATTACTAATTATCTTTTACTTAATTTTCAAGTAAATAAATAAATGTAATGCACTTGTATTTTATTTTTATCATACACTTGGAAAAATCATAATTTATTATTAACCAAAAAAATCTTATACTAATTATTTAATTATTAAATATATTTTAATTTAATAATAATTAATAATAAATAATAAATATCTTATGCTTAATTAATAAATATAAACTACAAATATATACATATTTTAATTACGCATGGATTATTTTATCACCATCCATTTGTCAAAATCATAACTTATTTATCATATAAAAATCTTATAATATAGTTATTTTGAATTAATTTAATGTAGTTTATAGCTAAAATAATATATTTATAATTTATAACTTATTTATCATATAAAAATCTTATATATTTATAATTTAGATTTTTGTTTTAATGTTTGCCACCTCATATTCCAAGTATGGCTTAATTGTCATTTTGATCCTTTATACTTTCTTTTAATCTGTAAGTAAACTTTTACCCTTTACTCTATTTAATCTTTTTTCCTAATTGTTCTTAATTAGACTAAATTCACCTAATTAATACCTAATTAAGCACTCAGCTAAACTCATAATTACTTCTAATAATTATTTATTACTCAATTTATTAAGACGAAGACTCGATAATGTACTTTTCTGATGCCCGTGAATTTTGAGTCATTGCATTTAATTTAATTTAAACCAATATTTTAAGTCAGTTTTACAAACTTGTGGTCACCGTGAGACTCCATCGCACCAATCCGCTTAAGTCTGTGGATTACTTGAACAAAACAAACGAAGAAACGTGAGTTTTCGTAAACTCAGTGTGTAACCCAACAGAAATAGACATGCATTACTTACAGGTATCACATACACAACCATATTCAGATTTAGACTTGGACTTTAAGTCATTTACAGATACAAATATAGATATAGAGATGCAGAATTCTACCCCCTATCCTCTACATACTAACTCCGACCATCCCATCACACCATGTGGGGTTAAAAACACCCACCTATCCCTACACACCACATTGTATCATTATGAAACATATCAGATAATACGCAGCCAGGCTGCCAGAATATAGGCGAACGTCGCCCAACAGAACACTTTCTCCACATAAACAAAACCCACCCCAATCACAGATACAGAAATAACAGATACAATAATATCATGTAACACCACTAACCCGTATCCGTCGTTGGATTAGGGTTACGTGGCACTACCTAACTCAACACAGTCTAACACAATCATTTATCACAATTCTTGCCTACTAATCATATTTCATATACAAACCATTTTTTTTCCGAACCAACTAAATCATTACTCAAGCCGAATCTTATAACCAAACATTATCATACATATATACTTCGAAACATACTTCCCAAAAGAGCTTATAACATGACTGAATATACATAATAATTAGTATCTCTAACAAGCCATTTTGCATGGCCACTTATATCCAACTCAAAATTAACCATAGTTTATACATGTCGTATGCCATAATATCAAGCTTTCAAAAATACCAAATTGTTGATTGATAGTGTGACGATAATCCTTGACGATCCCCGAGCTCGAGCATATATCTATAAAACAATAGAAGATGCACAAAGTAAGCTTTGGAAGCTTAGTAAGTCATAAGTAATTAAATCATCTCAATGATATTTATAATTCAATTCAACTAGGTAGAATTCAAATAAATCTCAAACACATATACATTTAACTAACTCATATAAATTCATATTATCACATTAAGTACTAAACTTACCTTAATATTTCATGAACATATAACTTCCCACATACCTAAACCATTTAACTCAAATTCACATTCGAAATTGTTAAGAACACACGGAAATCATATAAAACCCATACAATGCCATATCCCGGATATGGCCTTACATGTTAACGCATATCGATGCCACTATCCCAGACAGGGTCTTATACGAATCATATACGATGCCAATGTCCCAGACATGGTCTTACACGAAATCACACCTCGGAAGTCCTAATATCATGACATTAATATCCAATACATTTACTAAGGTTCATTCGGAGCTTTCGACTTCGTAATTAAATCAATTCATGCACGAAACCAGTTATTTAATACTCAAATCAATTCGGTAATATATATCCATATACGAATCAAATTCGGCAATGTATATCTATATACAAATCAATTCGGCAATGAATATCCATATACAAATCAAATTCGACAATGTATAACCATATATAAATCAAATTCGGCAATGTATATCTATATACAAATCAAATTCGGCAATGTATAACCATATACAAATAAAATTCAGCAATGTATAATCATATACGAATAAAATTCGGCAATGTGTATCTATATACAAATCGATTCGGCAATGTATATCTATAAACAAATCAAATTCGACAATGTATATCTATAAATAAATCAATTTCGGCAATGTATATCTATAAACAAATCAAATTCGGCAATGTATATCTTTATACAAATCAATTCGGCAATGTATACAACATATACATTTAAATTTAAAAATATTTATTTACTTATGAACTTACCTCGTACTCGGAATTGACGAATCGGATCAATTACTCGATAATTTTGCCTTTCCCCCGATCTAATTCCAGATTCCTCTTTTCTTGATTTATATGTCTTCAAAATTAACTCAATTAATCATATAATCATTCAATTCAGTCCAAAAACACATATTTAAACAAATTTTCACTTTGGCCCTAAACTTTCACATTTTTTACAATTTAGTCCCTATTTCACAAATACACAAAATTCATAAAATTCAACAAGACCCATGCTTGACCAAATTACCATAGTGCTCCTAGCAGCCCATATTTCACATTTATTCACACTTTAACCCCACATTTTCATCTTTTGACAATTTAATCCCTAAGTTGCATTTTCATAAAAAAATTCACTTTATAAAATATGAAAATCTAACCTCAAATATTCATATTTCACCATTAAAAATCAAATAACACATAAGCTCATCAATGACAACTATTAAAATCTTTAACAGTTTTAAAATCAAAGACATGGGCTAGCTAGTGCTAGTTGCAACGATCACAAAAACATATAAATCATTAAAAATTGAGTAAAAATGCACTTACATGCACTAGAAATGTTGGCCGAATGCTTCAAGCCCTAACTATGGCTTCCTAACCTTCAAATTTTGGTAGTGTTTAGCTTTTGGGAAGATGATACTTTAATTTTACTTATTTTAATTTTAAGTTATTTAGTTATTTACTAATTTAACCTTAACATATAACCTTTATAATTTCATTTTAATGGCCTTAAAAGTCCACTAGCAATTTATATGGTCTAATTGCAACATAAAACCCTCAACTATTTAATCACATTTTCATTTGATACCTTTAACTAATAGAACTCAAGTTTTGCACTTTACGCGATTTAGTCCTTTTTATCGAATTAAGCATGCAAACGATAAAATTTCTTAACGAAATTTTCATATGACTCTACTAACATTCTGTAAACATTAAAATAATGATAAAATTAATATTTTAACTTTAGATTTGTGGTCCCAAAACTACTGTTCTGATTTGACCCAAAAACGGGCTGTTATATATCATGCATAACATGCTCATATACAGAGATCATATGTATATACTTATAAGAATAATTAGACATGCATACAGTGTCCTAATCAGAGTATAATATCAGATCACATAAATTTTAGGGTTAAATTAGCCATCACCGACCCTACGGTAGGCTCATAGGTGATCAGAACGACCCGTGCGACTCTAGGTAAAATTCAAAATTATGGGCCCACATGTTCGTGTGGGCCCACACACCCAACTTGGCCTAGCCCATATGGCTCACACGGCCACACTCACACCACCACACGGTCGTGTCTTGCGCATGGCCATAACTTCGTCAACCACACGTCCGTGTCTCGCACACGGCCAACCACACGGCTAGGCACACACTCGTGTGGAGTCGACAGTAATGTTTTTTGGCTTTCATTGAAACTCGACTTTCTACATTTTGGGAACACACCTGGTACAATTTTGATGCGAAAACACTCCTAAGCCAAACAACACCTAAAATCGACATAGCAAACCCCCAAAATCAGTTCTAAACCTTAATTTAACCAAAACAATGAAACCGTCAACGGTTCAAAATAAGTGCTCAACACTTACTCTACTACTCCGAATGATTCCAACTACGATTCGGCGAGAGGAGAGTCTCGTTCTTCACAATTTACTGCTGCCAAAAACCCAAAAGAAATCAACTAACGAAACATACAACAACACTAAATACGACATTAAAAGAAACTTCCCCAACTCGCAAAGCCCTACTACTGCCACTTACCAAAACGTACGAAAGCAGAGAACCGAAAAATCGAGGTTGATTGACAGGATTTCGACAGGATTTCAGAAGCAAGGAAAAAGAAGGAATTTTACCAGTCACAGAAAAAGAACATCAAAACTTTGGAGAGAGAGAAAAACAAAATAAAAATAAAAGATTTAATTTTAATTGGCACTATCCCACTGCACCCTCAACCACCCAACCGTCTCAGAATTCTAATTCCACTGAAACTCTACCACAAAACCGAGTAAAAATAGTACCCACTCGAACACATCAACTCCCTTACCACTCGAATCAACAGGCTAATTCTAATATAAATTAACATACAAGTTTATAAAAGCCCACTCGACAATGGTAGGCTTGAATCTAAAACAACCAAAATTTACTAAAGATGAGACTTGAACCCAAGACACTCACACCCACACCCCAAAACACTTAACCACTGAAACATATATCCATTTGTAACAAATATTTATAAAAACAGAAATAAATTACTCTGGGGGTTACAAATTAAGGATTAAACAATTTTCATATAGGTTATGATTTTATTCTGTAAGGTTTATTTAACTTACTTTTATGATTTAAAGTAGAGTAAAGATAAATATAATATTATAAAAATAAAATTTTAACATTAAAATAAATTAATTTAATAATATATAAAATGTTATTTTAATATTAAATATTTTAAAGATTAAATAATGTTAATATAATTAATTTTTTTATTGTATTTATCAGAGCGAGCCCAATAATTAATATTTCGCATTCTGTAGAGTAGATGCTAGCAATGAGTTTTACAGAAAAAGTAATATTATAATTTACACAAATGATAGAATCTGTTGTCAATTGATAAGTGTAGCATTGAAATATGGAATATAATACAAAGAAGGGGAGTGCATACATGATCCATTTTTAAGGATGCAATTATTCCTAAATCTATTTATTTTGGGTTATCCCTAAACGTAAACTGAAAATTTATGAAAGAAAATTAGAGATGTATGCTTTGCAAATAGCAAACTATATAACAACAAACCCAAAACACCAGTAAAAAAGAAAAATACAGAAGTTGCTTAAAACTCAAATCTCTTCATTTATTTATTTGTTTCAAAATTTTTTTTGAATGAAGGAGGAGGAGGAAGATGAAGATTGGGAGTCAAGTGAATGTCGAGCAAACTCCGATAGCATTTGAACTACCTCTCTCATGGTGGGACGTTCTATGCTATTTTCTTGTACGCATAACATTGCAATGAACAATAAGTGCATTGCCTCGTCTTTAGGCACTGATGTTAGCCTCCGGTCCACGATGTTACTAACTTCTTCTCTTCGACAATTTGTCGATCGTTTAGCCCATTGTACTATATCTACACCTTCTCCAAATTCACCCACTGGTTTTCGTCCGGTGATCATCTCTAAAAGAACTACTCCGAAACTATACACATCACTTTTTTCATCTACTCTCAACGTGTATGCATATTCTGAGATTAAAAAGAAAATAGCATTAATGTCAGGGAAAATAATTATTTAAATGAAGAGGAGAGAAGTTTGGTACATACCAGGAGCAATGTAGCCATAGGATCCTGCAATGGCGGACATGCACTCCGATGCACCTCCATCCACCAAGAATTTGGCTAATCCGAAATCAGCAACGTGTGCTTCGAAGCTTGAATCGAGCAAGATATTATTTGATTTTACGTCTCGGTGAACGATTAATGGAGAACAATCATGGTGAAGATAGCAAAGACCTTTAGCTGCTTCAACTGCAATTTTGTACCTCAAGTTCCATCCGAGGAAAGCACCTTTCTTTTTGCCATGTAATGCTTCACCGAGGCTTCCATTTCTCATGTACTCATAGACCAAGAGATTGGTTTCCTTGTTGGAGCAAAATGCTAGCAACCTGACGATGTTTCGGTGTCTGATGTTTCCCAATGTTTGGATTTCGGCTTGGAAACCATGATCGTGTCGACTTGTGCCAAGGCCGAGAAGCTTTTTTACCGCGATTTCCATACCGTTAGGCATTTTGCCATGATAAACAATGCCTGCACCTCCTCTTCCAATCACATTGCCATCCTTGACGCAGTCGAGGATTTCGGAAACAGTGAATTCGAGGTTTTGGAATGCTGTCATCTTCCAAGAATTCGAACCGTTCTTCTTCAATGACTTGGCTTTGATGATGGCGGCAGTGGCAAATATTAGAGAGCATATTAAAAGGCCTAATGCAAAGATTAGCTTGAAGTCCCTAGGGGCCTTTCTTGGGGTGCTTGTAACTGCAGAGAAATTGCAAGGGTTGTTGAGGAGAGAACCACAGAGTTGAGGATTGCCTGCAAAAGATGAACCGTTAAAGACGGCAAACTGGCCGGACTCCGGCAGCTTCCCAGAGAAATTGTTGAAGGAGAAGTCGGCAACGTTGAGGCTTTTCATTGATCCAATGCTTTTGGGAATGCCTTCATTTAAATGGTTCCTCGATACATTCAAGTAACTCAGGATATGCAAATCGGAAATCTCAAGTGGAATTGAGCCAGAGAGGTTATTTAGGCTCATATCAAGGTATGTGAGATGAAAACAGTTCCCAATCTCTGGTGGGATAATACCAGAAAGTGAATTTCTACTAACATCAAGCTTCAAAACTTGCATGAGTTCTCCTATAGAAGGTGGTATAGGACCCGAGAATTGGTTTCCGCTAAGTAGAAGGATTTCGAGAGAAGACAAGTTGGAAAGTGAAGATGGCAATGGACCTGAAAGGAGATTGTTTGACAAATTGAGCTGGCCTAACTTAACAGGTTTAGACGACATGTTACCATTTTCAGCCAATGTTCCCGAAAGGTAATTGTTGTGCAACTCTGCTAAGTTTAGTTGGGGCAAGTAAATGAAGCCATTTGGAATGGTACCATTCAAGTAATTCTGCCCCAACCTTACTCTAGTGAGACTATAACATCTCCCCAGTTCTTCAGGAATGGACCCGAAAAGGAAATTCTTCATCAGGACCAATATCCTTAACTCATTCGAAGCACACAAGTGTGGAGGGATCGTACCAGTTAGCTTGTTGGACGATAAATCGAGCACTTGCAGCCTCCTGTTTCGACCGAGATTCTCAGGTATCACACCAGTAAAGTTGTTCATCCATAGCCCCAAGGTTTCTAAATTAGGCAAGTCAGCTACCAAATGTGGAATAGAGCCGTGTAGTGTGTTCATGAAGAGATTGAGAAGCCTGAGTTGCTTGAGATTGGTGAACTCAGGTGGGATTTCTCCACTGAGTGCATTGTGGGAGAGATCAAGGTTCACCAAGTTGGTCACGTTGCCTAGCTGCTTAGGAATTGGACCTGAGAGTAGATTGATATGCAGGTACAGAGTATCAAGCAACTGCAGCTTCCCCAACTCGTGAGGAATTGGACCATCCAATTCACAGCTTGAGAGATCCATGTGAACTAAATTTACTAAATTACCCAACTCTGAAGGGATACCCCCTTGGAAAACATTGTAATACCCCAAATAGATCTCTCTCAAGTTGACCAGGTTGCCTAACTCACCAGGAATTTTCCCATTAAGATCATTCCCGGCTAGTGAAAGATACTCCAACCCCACCAACGTGCCATAGCTTGGTGGGATTGTGCCATAGAAATAATTGCCACCAAGATCCAAGTACCTGAGTTTCTTCAATCCAACAACCCCAACCGGCAGAACAGCAGTGAAATTGTTGTTATAAGCATCAAACACTTCCAGGTTGCTGATGCTTGCATAGTTCCAATCCAGGTGACCATTGAACTGGTTGTTGGAAATGTTGAGAAACCGAAGGTCGCTTATATTGGCAATCTCAATGTTGCCAGTGAAGTTGTTGCCAGCAAGGGAGAGGTTGGTTAGCTTATCAAGCCTTGAAACCTGAGGTGAAACATAGCCGCACATATTCATATCTGTCAAGTCCAATGAAACAACTCGTCCCCCATAGCATTGTACGCCGGACCAGGAACAAACCGAACTCGGATTCGAAGAATTCCATGAGCTTAACAGGGGTTCAGGGAACTGAAATCCATTCTTAAGTGCCACCAAGACATGAAAATCAGCATGTAATGAAGCAGAACATGAAGAAATAGTTAGATGAGAGAGTAATGTGAAAACAATGAGAGGGAACATGTTTGGTTTGAGAAAATATGTTTCAAGAGGATTGAGTTTGGAAGGAGTTGAAGCAAAGACAAAGGGATTTAAGCCTTCCAACATTAAAAGATTTTCTAGAAAAGTAGGGAAAAGTGAAGGGAATCTGAGAAACTTCAAGTGTGTATAGGCTTAAAGAATCAGACATGTTGATAGAAAGAGTCTTGATATACAAGATAGAAGCTGAGCCTCTCCTTTTTTGCTCTTCCTCTTTTCTTTTCTTTTCCTTTCTTTTCTCTCAGAGAGATTGAAATTCTGCTAGTCATGGAAGGTGTTAGCTATTCCTTCTTATCTCTCTACCTTAAGCTTCTTTAAGTAAAGTAGAACAAAAAGGAAAGACAAGGGATTTGTTTTAAAGGGTTTTACAAACTGATTGTCCTTAATCAACCTTTAAAATGAAATGGGAACAACATTTAAATGAAAGAAGGAAAAAAGGGAGTTTCAGTAACAGAATTTTAAAGTTGAGATTATAGAGGAAGCCAAAAAAAAAAAAAGGAGGTAAAGTTGATGCACTCTTTCCTTTATTTATATGACAAAAAAAAAGAATGCTCTTTAGCTTTAATCAAAACAATGATCTTTATTGCTTTGAATGAGAGATGATAGAATTGAAGTTTCAATCATTTTAAAATGGCTCAATTGCCCTGTTGCTTTTCATTAATTGACAACCATGTAATCCCATCTTGGTTTATCCCAATTATCAATGGAAATAAGTGGAATAGTAGTTGATAGTAAAGCCTTGAGAATGTTTCAAAATCATGGGTTTTACCACAGCAATGCAAGGATCTTCAGATCAAAAGATTCCATTTCTTACTATTTCAAACTACTTTTTATTCTTTGGATTTGTTGCAGATCTGGGTTCTTGTTAGTTTTAGCATTAAACAAATGTAAATGATCAGAATCTATATATAATTTCTGTGATGAGTACAGGGGTTCTAAACTTCAAATCAGTTTCATCAGAAAATGGAGCTCAAATATTCTTTTTGACATTAGTTTCATCATCTTGATTCTTGCACATGAAGTTATTAGTGTTATATATCATAGGTTAAAATAAGCTATATAAGTTTTTGTACTCTTTTGAAAGTCGAGAATTTAGTACTTATATTTTTAATTTTAAGAATTTAGTACTGTTTTTTAGATTTCGAAATTTAGGCTCAACTATTAATATTGTGTTAAATTTAAGTTCATTACGACGTCGTTTTTAATTACATAGCTATCAAGTGAGTGCTTTTTTATTATTTCTAAATGATACACTAACAAATTTAATAATGTTAGAATTGAACTTGAATTTTAAAATTTAAAAAGTAGATGAACTAAATTTCTGAAAATAAAAATAGAAAGACTAAATTTTTAATGTTTAAAAAGTACAAAAACTTATATTTTAACCTATACTGTAAATATAAAAAATGGTTTAATTAGGAATTTTAACCATCCTAAACTTTCGTCCTTAATAACTCTCCGCATTGCATATGAAGTGAACCATCACCTTAATTTATTTCAACATTCTGTATAACTTAATTTGTCTTAAATAGAAATTAAAAAAACTGGCGGATAACCAAATTCAACAAAGAAATTCAATCGACAATAATATGCACGAGCAAGATAAAAGAAACTTGAATGGTGCATGCATGGACGTCCCAATTAAAAGGGATTTCACAATAAATATCAAAGTTCTGTTAGTCTTAAACTCTTGGGTCTTCACTGACGATTGTCATGACAACGTGACGGCCTCATAAATCTCCTCAACCATAGGTTCGACAAGAAATGGATTTAAAGTTTAAAAGGCATAGATATATAAATGTTGTTCGAGTATTCCCATGAAGAGTTTAGACAATCTAGTGGTAATCTTACATAAGAAGCAGTAGAGTGAGATTTTCAATCTTTGAGTTGGGAACATGTGCCTGCAACATAGCAGGTCGAAAGGATTAAAAAAGATGTTGATTATTAATATATCATTACAATGTTTGTTGAATGATCAATATATAATTATGTTGCATGAAAGGAAGGAACCATTGGAAGCTTTTTTTTCTCTCTCGAATTTCATTCTTGAACAATCTTTTTCCTTATCTTTTATTAAAAAAAATATTAATTCAATTTGTCCTACAGAGCTGGGACCAACTGTATATATTAATGTGCAAATTTGAGCTTTAATGGAAGATGGAAAGTCTTAAAGAGAGGGCTGAAAAGTAAAAGCAAATGTGTGTATATATATATATAAACCTGCTTTTGATCTTCCACTTGAAAAGAAAAAGAAAAATCTAGGACCCTCAACTTCACATGGAAAAGAGTGCTGCTGTTGTATTAATTTGAACTCAAATATCACCGTTATCTTTCATAAAAAGAAAAAACTATGACATACCATTTACATGGGAAAGAGTGCTCTTGTTTTGTAATAACTTGATGTTTTGTTTTTGACTGTTGTTTTCCATTTCTCTCACTTTCTCATAAAAATAGTTAATTGGCTGGCTCCAACTTGTGCTTGATTACTGCAACTGTTAATAAGGCAACCGATTTGAGCTTTTGAGGTGTCCCTATCTGACTTATCGATGGGGAAGGTGTGGCCCCTTTGAAGGGTCACTGTTCCTTTGGCTGGCCTCTCTTACGGGCTCATGTGGTCACCCTCAATGTTATGCATTTGGTTAAACCAAAGGGAAATGATTGGTAATCCTAAGATCTTCAATCCTAAACCCTGTTAATTAGTTGTTGGTTTTTGACAAAATCCAGGGCAAATGGGACCATTTGGGTTCAAATCACGTAAAATCTTTGCAGATTTGAGAAAAAAGAAGTTACATCCTGAAAACCATAGTGGAAAACAAAATAATATATAAAATAAGATGAGGCAGGCAAGAATAAGGAAAAGAAGATTAAAATGGAAAGCAGGAGCAATAATAGTTGACTTTGCATCATAATAGAAGTGTGGCAGAGCATCTTGAAAGATAGAACCAGGTTCCATTTGCTTTCTCTGCGACTTGTTGTCAAACTTGATTCCGTTCTACATGTTGGGTTTATTTATTATTCGGCGGCACTATACTTCACAATCTAATCTCTCTGCACATTTTCATACTATCAACTAATAACATTCCTTACCCTTTCCAATTTGTGAATTTAGCCATTTAGGGTCTGTTTGATTGACGGAATTGATTTTCCGGAAAATCATTTCCAACTTTTCCAGTGTTTGATTGGCGGAAAACATTTTCCATTTGGAAAATGAACTCCAAAGCAAGGGAAAATGGGTTACATTTTAGGGAAAATGTCTTACCCTTTCAATTTCCGTAAGACATTTTCCGTGCTCTCCTCTCTATCGCCTCCTTCATTCCTTCCTTCATTTCCGGTAGAAAACTGCTTCTGTTTATCGATTTTCCAGTAACTTGTTTTTTTAATTATTCAATACTTGTTTTTTTAACACAATTACAAATAATTTATTTGATATTAGTTTTTTTCAATTTATAACGATTAATATTGTAGCTTAATAATTGAGTATTATTATAAATAAATCATTGCAATATAAGTAAAAATAATTTAAAATATAAAAATTTATTAATATATATTAATATATGTAAAAACAACTTTTCCGAAAAATATTTTCAAAAAATCTGCCAAGCAGTAGAAAATATTTTACACAGATTCAATCAAACACCAGAAAATATTTTCCAGTAAATCATTTTACAGAAAAGTAAAACATTTTCCAGAAATCATTTTACGGAAAATATTTTACTGGAAATCAAACAGATCCTTAATGTTTTTCGAATTTGAAGTGTAAATATGTTAATAGTTTTTTTTAAGTTCAATTTTGTCATAACTTCTAAAAAATAGTGAAATTATTTTTTCAACAAAAATATTAATTTTTTTAATGATGTTGGCATGACAATTCATGTGACAATTTATATTATTTTAACATTATACTAATTTTTTTATATGTCACACGACAAATATTTTAAAATTTATAAAAATATTCAAAAAATGACATAAAATACATATGGATTGTCACTGTCACATTTAAAAATTTAATGTTTTAGTTAATATTTTTATTAAAAATTATAATTTGACTCTTTTTGAAAGGTTGATGATTAAATTTGATTATCTTTAAAAGGTTGAAGAGCTAAATTTATCATTATGCCTCAAACTTATGAGGGCTATTTTAATTTTTTTAACCATGTCAATTTTAAGCTGTTTGCCCGCGGTTTATTGTATTCTAAATATGCTCCACTTTATATGGAAACTGACATTTAATGCTCAAACCAACAGTGAGATTAACTAAAAGGCCTAGATAATATGAGTGTGATACTTTGAGGACTTAATTAAAGTGTTGTGAAGTATGATACCAATTTAATATTTTTAGGATATCTGGTGGAATCTAACCCCAAAAATATTCTGGGTTCTTTTTCTTCTTTCTCTATCCCAATAACTAAGTTTCAGATATAAAATCATAGTACTGTCATAAAATGTTTCAAAGTACAGCATGATGAAGAAGCAGTGGAGGAAGAAGAATGAAAATGCATATCCATGTCACCCTGGTCCCTTGCCGTGCATCAACACTCACTAAAATGGAGATGAAAAGATGACAACCTCAGGAGCACCAGTTTCCTGCTTTGTAGCACTCATTGAGTACTTATATGGCAATGTGACATGGAATTGTTGCTGTTTGGTAGCCATGATGATGATAAAATAAAAGCTTGTTTTTTCTTACAAGGAAACCTGAATTAATCATTTTCTTACCTGCTTACTATTAAGGTAAACTACATTATTAGTCAATAAACTATGAATAAGTTCTTGTTTTAGTCACTTAATTACAAAAGTTTTAATTTAATTATTAAAATATTTAAAAGTTTTCATTTAAGTTATTAGATTGTTAAAATTAATGTTGTATGACTTTCTCTATTCGTATTGCCTACATCAGTCAAAAACTTTTTTTCTCTTTTCTTCTACATTTCATTTTTTTTCATAAAATAACTTTTGACGTTATGAGCTTTCGAACCAAAATTTAAACAACTTTTTTTTTCAATCTTCAACATTGACTATCAAATTGACTTGGATCTAAGGTATGTTCTTCTATTTGTCAATGGGTATTGGTCCACCGTACCGGTCGTCGAATCGTCGCTTGAAACTCACTCACAAAAATTCCTTTTTTTTTAAAGAAAAACATAATAACACAATGACTTAAATAAAATCTTTTGAATAATTTAGCGACTTAAATGAAAACTTTCAAATAATTTACCAAATTGTAACTTTTTTAGTTAAGTGACCAAAACAAAAACTTACTCATAATTTAGTGATTAATGGTGAAATTTACCCTTATTATTATAGATAAACCAAAATTTAACCCATGGAGCCAAAACTTGATGATAATGAAGTCGTTGACAAAGTTAGAAATGGAGTGGTGCTAAAGGATAATGGCAAAAAGTAAAGTTTAAAAGATGCAGAGGGTCCAAAAGAAGAAAAAGGAAGGGAAGCAATGAACATGGGTGACACTTTGAGGTTAATTAAGGGTAGTAGACAACATAATAATTGTCATTTAATTATGAATTCAGTATAGGGGGATATAAAGAACACTACTATCCTTTTACTCAAGGGGCGCCTCAAATTGATGAAAATGAAAGCATGATCACAAACAAAGATCTTTGGAGGTAAGGGGGCTATCATGCCTTTAACTCTTTTGAAACACCTTTGAGCTTTGGCAATGCACCTAAAGTAATAGTCTTCACTTTAATTGGTTGAATTAAAAATCGATAAATTCAACCATATGACAATATAAATTAAATTGGATTTATAATTGAAAAAACATGTCAATTGCTATAGATATAATCTGTCTATTCAATATGGTGTTCAGTCACATAATTGATTAATCAACGAAACAAAAATTTAAAACAGAGAAAGTAGAGAGAGATTTGCACACAGCCGATTGTTAACGCAGTTCGGAAACAATCCTACTCGGTGGAGCCTTACTCAGTGAATGGTTTCATTTTACAATTTATCCAACCACCTATTGGCTAAAGTCCAATCTACCCTTAAACAAAGTTATAGCCTCAATAGTTAGTCCCAACTTGTTAGGACCACTCACCCAAAACCTCACATACAAAGATTCAATCTCTCACAAAGAAAACCTAATAATAGAGTGCAAAAATACAAGAAAAAATAACAAAAGATAACTTAATCAAATAAGCACATCAATCCTTTAAATCGAAGTATCTTTCATGCATATTGGCGGCATATTTATAGGCTTAATATGGCAGTCTATTCCATTATCATAGTCTAATATAATCTCTTCTTCTTCAATAAAATAACCAAGATAGATAGGCTCCAATATTATCTCAAGATAAAATAATATTGATCTATTTAAAAACAAATTATAAATCTATCAAAATAAGTTCAAAGGATAAGCACAAGCCTTATCCACAAAGTTAAGTTGATCTTAACATCTTCAAGACTCCAAATTCGACTAAGAATATGAGACACAATGAATCATATACATAAATCGCATCCTAAAAGTTCATTTGCTTATGAAAACATCACATGAAAAAAACCTTAATAGAAATACTTAATCTCAATTAGACTTGTTCATGGGCCGGCCCGAAGGTCCGCTCGAAAAGTGGGAGGGTTTGAGCAAAAATATAGACCCGAAAAATGGGCTTAGACAAAAAATAAAACCCGTTTTAAAATGGGTCGGGCCTCGAGTAAGGCATTTGCCCAACTATGGCCCGAATTCACAAAAAGACAAAAAAATCTACTATTTTGTTGTTGTTTTCTCCCTATTTTGCTACAATTTCATTATTATGTTACTACTTCTTTGTTGTTATTATTTGGATATTATATAACACTTGTTTTATTGTTAATTTTGTTATTATTTTAGAGACATTTACTTGTTAAGTTGCATCTATCTTAGTGTTATTTAAGTACACATTATTTAAAATTTATTTTCAATTTGTTGGGAAAATATTTATTTTAATGTTTTTAGTATTTTTGATGTGTTATATATTTAAAAATTATATAAAAATTAATACGGGCTAGGCCAGGCCCAGGTTTTAGCATTTTTATTTGGGCTGGCTTGGGCAAAATTTTAGGCCCATTTTCGGGCCAGGTCGAGCCTAGGCTTAGCAAACGGGCTTAGCTAAAAGTCCAAGCACCTTCTTAGACAACATTTATGAATTAGGATTCTCCTTGCAACCTCAACACCCAGGTTCTTATTTGATCAAATTTCTTACTTTAGGTATCTCGACTAGGGTCCATTTAAAAAAAATTTTAAATTTTCACTGCCCAACTGAACTATATATTTTTAATTGATTTCCAACAAACTTAATATTAGTCAAAGCTTGTGTAATCAATGATTCAATATTTGCTTAACTATTTACTTTACATGCAAAATTATTGAAAACAACCATACAAAAAATATTAAATAAACATGTGGAAATTTTATTAATTCAAACAGTTTGGAATATTACAAGTAATTTATGGTGAAATTAGAATACTATGAGCATAAATATTAACAATCTCTCACTTATCCTAGTGGAGTAAATGGGTCATATTTCGCTTTCTAATACCCTCAATATTTTTCTCAAAACTCATAGCTATCGGAGTCTTTGTAAATGAATCAGTAAGGTTGTCATTGGATGCTACTTTGATTATATCTATTAATCTACCACTACTACCTTTCTAATAAATTGGTATTTGCAACCAATGTGTTTTTGTCTTCTCCTGATACTCGTTTTCCTTATTATATTAGCTATAGTAGCATTATTATTGCAATATCGTGTAATAGCTTTTTTCATACGAGGAACTACTTTGAGGTCTGAAAGATCTAAAATGATTCTTGCAAGTAAATATAAACACTTTTAGAAGCAATGTTTCAGAGTAGCGTCGATTGCTTTAGGCATTGGTGATGAACAAGGCCAAAAAACAAAGAACACACAATATGTTTACGTTATTCGGTTTTCCTATGTCTATGGGGCATTGCTTAGAGAGATAATCCACTATCGTAGCAACTCGTGCAATAAGTGATTACAACCTCTAACACTTATTGATTAGACTCATCAATTTTGTATCTAAGATCTAGACAACTCTCCTCTAAGCTCCCCCGGAAAACTTAGGACAAAATTAAGTAACACTTGATTTTGCACTTAATGCACTCACAATAAAAATTCCTCCAATGAACAAGAATTAGTGCTCTCCAATTATTACATCACCTATACAGATCTCCTAAATTTATAAAGAATCAAGACTTGCTAACATACTATATTAATTACAATCGATCTTTCCAATTAAACAACAAGAAAGTCAGCAAAGAGAACATCTTCAATGTGTCGAGGATAAGTGTTCAAATATTCAAGATAGGCTTCCAAGTTTACCCAAACCGATCCATTAGGAAGTCGATTTTCATGATTCAAAACCAAACTAATCTTCAAAATATGTTGTTATAAACAGTTCCGATATCATAGATGGGCTTGCAACCATCCAAAGTATTAGTAAAAATTAAAGTCCAAAGATTGTGTTACCAAAATTTGCCAACACAAAATATAACACCAAAATTTACCGACACAAGATATGACAAGTTTTTGAGGTGAGTAATGCCGTCACCAATAGGCACGGCACCAATAATTATATTCATTACTTAATTTTCTTTATTTTTTAAGATTTTGAGTATATGCCTTACAAAATTTAGTTTTGGCAAGATTCTTTAATTTTGAGTTAACCTACCTATGATGTTTAAAATATGGTGTATATTCTAATCTTCTACTTTTATCCTGTCTTGAGATGGTTTTTTTTAATTTAAAAAAATAATTTGAGGTGATGATGTGATATATATATATATATATCTTACTTTGAAATAGGTTGTTTTTTCAATTGAAAATGCTGATTCAACCATTATTTTTGAAAAAAAAAACATGTGTTGATGTTTTAAAATAGGCATAATAATAAAATTTGGCTTATATCTAATTTTTTAATTTTTTAATTTGTATTTTTTGTCAAATCATTTTAAAATAGATGGAAAAGTTGATGTTTGTTAACTTTATTGAAGTGACATACATATGGTTGGCCACGTAGGTAACACGTCAATATTTAATTTAATTTAAAACATTAAAAATATTCTTTTTATAATTTTAATGATTTTTAATTTTAAAAACTAGTTTTTGCATTTTTTTTAAATTTTAAATTTTAAAAAATTAATTAAATGCTAACGTGTTATCCACGTAGCAATCTATATGTATACAATAACGCCAATAAGTTAAAAAAATATTAAATTTTTTATTCATTTATAGTGATTTGACAAAAAAATACAAAAAAAATATTAAATATATTTTTATAAAATTTGAAGATGAAATAGATCATTATATTTTTAAAATACCAGGAGAATCGATTTTGGGGATAACTCGAATGACAAATGAGAGCAACACCTTTGCTTTATTCACAAGCTTTAGAAGCATTATTTTGCTTTTGCTTTTTTTGGCAGCGGCTCCATAAATAGGAGAACCAAACTAAAGACCACCTTCAAAAATACTTACTTTAGTCCTGTAAGTAAACACAAGCATGCAGCGTTCATCTTTTTGGTAAATATTTGTTTTTCATCTTTTATGTTAGTTTTATATTTCATGTCTATTTCTTTTGAGAATATTATTTTAAAGGTTTAAACTTGTTTTTTTTATAATGCAAATATCTTGCATTTATTAGTTATGTGAGTAAAAACTTTTAAGGTAAAGAATAAACACTCGATTGTATACTTGTACCATTAGTTTTTTGATCAATTAATTGAATGATTGGTTCAACTATAAAAAATATTAAAAATAATTTTAAAAAATGAACTAAATCTAGGATAAAAAGAAACAAATTCTATTATTATCACTATTATTGCATAAATTAATAAATTGAGCTAAAATGGGTACAATATTGCACTATAAGATCATCCTAAAATTGTGTTAAAAGTTAAAATAAAAATAAAAAGGACAAGATTTTGGATTTTAATGATTCTCAAATCCTTTTTGAACCAATTTTAACTTATTCAGCATTAATCTAACAACAAGCAATGTTGCATACTCGCAAGATAAATCCCACAAGCATGCAAGCAACAAATATCGCATTAATCCGAAATCTAAAATATAAAAAATATTCATATTTTGTATATATTACAAAATCTTAGGTCTCAATTATTTTGTACTACAATTTATTTGAAGATACAACGTATTTTTCCGTAAAAAAGAGAGGAAAACAATATGGAATTTAACTAACTATCAAATGAGGAACCATCATTAATTTACATGCAAAGAACGTAGAGTTTCGTCTAGTGAGAAGCTAAATGCATTTTAATTAGTCAACAATTTAATTAAATCTGATATCATATTATTCGTTTTCATAAATAGTTTTTAAATACCTGACGCATGAAAGATTAAAATGTTGATGAGGAGTTGGTAAGTCCAAATGACATCACCAAAAATATTCGTAGTCTCCCACTTCTCAGTGCCTTGAGGACTAACTCTTATTTGATGATAATTAGATCATAAATCACAGCTCCCTAGTAAGATTAAAGCTATGACTTGAAGTTCTCAATGAGTTACCATTGAGTGATTGCCTTTTTTTTTTTATTGTTTCCCTTTCGTCTAATGTTATGGCACTTCCATGGCCTATTACAACTTTGGAACTGCTTCTTAAAGTGTCCTTAAGCACTTGTTGTGCTGTCGGACCAGACTAAAGTGTATATATATGTATGTATCCTCTCTCCCTCACTCGTGAGTAAAGCTTTTGCTTTGGATGAACCAATGCATAAGTTGCTACAACTTTTATTTATTTATTTATTTATTTTTATAAGAGAAACTAATTACAAAGTTACAAGCAGCAAGCAAGTCTATAGAAAGTAAAAGCCGAGATTGTATTGATATATTATAAAGTAAATTGTATAAAATTTTGTTTTAAATTGATTTCTAAACTTTTAAACTGTTTAATTTGAGAGATAAATGTCCATTCAGATATGAAATAAAGCATATTTAAGACATATGGATCAAATTGTAAACACTTATGTATCTATTGCATGACTAACTTGAATTTGACATGTTAAAAAAGAAATAACGTTGTTCAAGATTATGAGGGTTGCTTCTCTATGTAATAAGGACACATATGTTTACAATTTGATCCATATGTTTTAAATATGTTCTGCATCATATTTGAGCTAGAATTTAATGCTCAAGCTAATAACTAAACTTACAAAAGATTACAATTGATAAAAAATTAATATTTTAAAGATTAAATTAGAATATTTTAAAATTTGAGTTAGAATAAATGCAATTCTAGAAGCAAAAATACCATTGAGTTTTATATTATTATAAATAAATATTACAATCTCAATTAAAGGAGACCACCATGGACGTTGGCATTTAGGATTTTTATGGGGATTTTGGGGGATATTCTTCTCTAATCGGATTATCAAAATCCAATTTCTAAAAAGAACAAACCACTAATATTGTTGCATAATAAGACAAGAAATTGATGGTGGGAGAGTCTTTACAAGTTTGTCATTGAGCATCTCAAAATACATGCAAAGCTACCAAAAAGAAACCTCATAATCCGCAAATACTTGTCTTGTTTGTTTGATCTTATACATGCATATCTTTTAAGATTACAAAAAGAAATCTACTAAGAATCGGTAGGGATATTCTTTACACAGTTTTTCTAGCAAAAGTAAAAACATATATATACCTCAAAATACACACAATGATACTAATCAATTTCCCAATTTTTGTCTTTATTTATTTGGTTTTATTCTAGTCAAAATATGTCAACAGGATTTTTTGGAAGTTTAACATACTTGACACCCTTTCTTATATAAGATTCATTTCAACCCCCCCCCCCACCAATCAATTTCCATAGTTTTTTTAAGGGCACAGAATATAAAATTGGTGTCAATTGACGACTTTCACACCTTTTGATTATTAAATTGAGCTCACATTTTATTTTGAGTTGGAGCTAAATAATTTAAGTGCTAGCTCTTGAACCCATCATTTTCTTGTTTTACTTTTCATCAGTGAGTCAAATTCATAGAGAGAAAAGATTGTATGAAACAGGAATATTATACCTTTTCAATAGTGTAATGCCACATCAGTAATTTCATTCTAAATTTCAAGATTTTCATTTGGATTTGATTTATTTAAATGCTGAAATTCAGGATGAAAATGATGATATGGCATTAAACTATTGAAAAGAGATAATATCCCTATTTTATGCAATCCTTGCCCATTGAGCGATAACCCTACGATGTAATCTATCAAGCACATTTTTTATCAAGAAAATAGGAGTAGAAACAAACAGAAGCAATTAGATTAATTTTATCTTGAAAAAACTTCCTTATCTATTGGGTTGATATACAGGGATGAGAAAATAATAAATTTAATCAATCGTAATTATATTGAAATAAACTTAATAGTATTTATTTATAAGTCCTCAAAAACTTTTTTGCTCATTGATGAGATAGTTTGATGTGGTTAATTTATTGATGATACATGCATGGTGTATCAAATATTATCCATATATATATTTTAACCCTAAAAGAAAAATCTTTGGGTCATTTTTTTTATTGTGAGAAGTTCTTGCTGTTCATTAAATTAAACAGCACCTTCATTTCTTTAGCATGTATCATGATGAGGATGTCAAAAGGCAAACTCATCAATTGAAATTTTACATGAAAAAGAAAAAAAGGTGGAAGCAAAGGGTTTGATATACGTGTGTGTATGTAATATACTATAATATATAAATGGCATGTATTTGAAGAAAACCTAGAAGCAAGGTCAGGTGCATGCTGCCAAATATACTACGAGTAGCTCAGCCCGCATAATAAGCATGTGGCCCATTTGACATAATGGAAATGATTTTGGCATGTGGGGGAAGCCATTGATGGAAATCCAAGTCATATTCAAGTGGGATTGTCTACTTCTTGTCTTTCTGAATCATCATTAATGTCACTCAATATCCTTTTTGCACTAGATATGATCAGTACAGTATCCACTCTCTCTTGTCGAGGTCACTAAACTTAGAACAGCATACAGGGATATTCTTCATAGGCCGTTGTCGGAAAAACGAGGTTGAGGATGCTGTCTTCCACATCACTCAAAATTACATGCAATGCTCCTTAAGCATGGAACAAAAAAGTTCTTGGCTGCTTAAAGGAGAGAAAGTCAAATCTTGAATTTGAGCTTGTTTATGCTCAACTCAACCTCGATTCAGAAGAGAGCTGTCGCAAGGAGAAAACTGAGATAGGAAATCCTAGGCATGTACGAGATTGTAATAACAAGTGGGTGGAAAATCCACATGGAACAAAACAATTATTTTTGGATTTGAGGGAACCAACAATATTGAGGACCAAATCATCTCGACATCACTAAACTTAGCCCAACACATACTGTTTTTGATGAAAGAGGAGTGAGGATGTTGTCTTCTAGATTGGCCCATTCAAGGCCCTTGGTATTGATGATAAACCTAACATTTTCTTTCAACATATTTTTGCAAGTTATGTGCGTGTCAACTCAATGCTTGGAGCTAAAATCCTTAATACGATCTACAGGAAAAAGAAAGGGAAAGAAATCCTTGTAGCCTTCAAGATGATATCAACAAAGCTTATCATGTGACGGAATCAGTTGGGAACTTTATCCAAGCGGTTCTTGAGGTGTTAGGCTTTAGGGACTCTTGGGTCAGAACCATTTTGTAGTGCATTACCACAGTTTCCTACCTAGTTCTCTTCAATGGTGACTTGTCTAAACAGTACAAGCTTTTACTCCGTCAGGGGGACTCAGTCTCTTCCTACATATTCTCTGTTAAAATATCCTCAACTATATGTGTTAGGTTATTGTGTCATTAGTTTTTTAATTTAGTCATATTTGATGTAAACTACTTGAGCATTTGAATTGATTATTCATGAGAATATACACATAATATCATCTATGTGCTACATTATCCTCAAATGGTTTGCATGTAAATAAATGATTTGATCAAACATGGCTCATTGATTACTTATTCTGAATTATGAGAAAGTGGCATAAAAGGAGTTTTTTTTTATGCAAAAGAGGACATTCTATAATTGGTAATTTAAATATTTTTTTGTAGTTCATGGGTTACAAAGTGTAAGTAACTTATGTGAGAACTATTATGTTATTTAAAGCCCCTACAAGGAAATAATTTGTCTTGGTTATCAAAACAGGAGCGACTTCCGAGTAGAGGCATAGATGTAATAGATTGGACTAGCAATGTATTGGGCCGAATGCTGAGTTAATGACATTAAATCTGTTTGCAGTGCAATTGATCGTTTATGATGTTCATTGTGTGTTTAACATTAATCTTAAGTAATTATATGACTGCAAATGTATGACTTGTATGTTTTGATGTATTATATACCAAAGCATAACTCTCATCAAGAGTTAAGGGTCTTAAAGGCATTATAAGGTTGATGTAAATGGAACTTGGTCAAAGGTAATCTTAAAGTGATAAAACCTAAAGGAATCATGAAAGCCTAGCCTTACGAGGGCTATGTTAGGATCACTACACCAAAACAGGCTTTTAGCGGCGTTTTTAGCAACGGTTGGATAAAAAACGCCGCTAAAGATCGATTATTAGCGGCGCTTCATGGAAAACGCCGCTGAAAATAAGCATTAGCGGCATTTTCCAGAAAGCGCCGCAAAATACCTAAGTCCAACGACGCCGTTTTCCGAGCTTTCGGGAGATTTAGTGGCGTTTTTAAGGAAGCAGCGCTAATGCTCAGGGCTTTAGTGGCGTTTTTGCGAAAGCGCCACAAAAAAACCTAAGCCCAACGACGCCGTTTTCTGAGCTTTCGGGGATTTAGCAGCTTTTTTGGGGAAGCGCCGCTAATGCCTAGGGCATTAGCGGCGATTTTGCGAAAGTGCCACAAAAAAACCTAAGCCCAACGACGCCGTTTTCTGAGCTTTCGGGGATTTAGCGGCGTTTTTGATAAAGCGCTACAAAAAAACCTAATCCCAACGAAATCGTTTTCTGAGCTTTCAGGGATTTAGCGGCGTTTTTCGGGAAGCGACGCTAATACCCAGGGCTTTAGCGGTGTTTTTGCTAAAGCGCCACAAAAAAACCTAAGCCCAACGACGCCATTTTCTGAGCTTTCGGGGATTTAGCGGCGTTTTTAATAAAGCGCCGCTAATGCTCAGGGGCTTTAGCGGCGTTTTTGCTAAAGCACCACAAAAAACCTAAGCCCAACAATGTCGTTTTCTGAGCTTTCGGGGATTTAGCGGCATTTTTAAGTAAGAGCCGCTAATGCTCAGGGCTTTAGCGGCGTTTTTGATAAAGCGCCACAAAAAAACCTAAGCCCAACGACGCCGTTTTCTGAGCTTTCGGGGATTTAGCGACGTTTTTTAAGTAAGCGCCGCTAATGCTCAGGCTTTTAGCGGCGTTTTTGGGAAGGCGCCGCAAAGAAACCTAAGCCCAACAAGCCGTTTTCTTAGCTTTCGTGGATTTAGTGGCGTTTTTAATAAAGCGCCGCTAATGCTCAGTGCTTTAGCGGCGTTTTTGAGGATGCGCCGCTAATGCTCAGGGATTTAAAATAATTTAAAATATTTGTTAAAATTAGAAAAATTAAAATACTATTATTTAAAATAATTTTAAAGTTTTTTGGATACATTACTGATTTTTTTAGTTTATATATTAAATAATTTCTTATATAATCGTAAAAGAGATATTATTAATTTTAAAATATTAAATTAATTACTATTTAATTTTTTATTTATATTAATTAAAATTCAATTTAATTTTAAATGAATATTTGTTAAAAATGGATTAATTTGAAATAATGGCACATATAAATAAATTGAAATAAAAACATAGAAAAATATTTGTTAAAAATAGAAAAATTAAAATACTATTATTAAGCCATAATTTTAAAATTTTTTGGGTACATGACTGATTGATTTTTAATTTATATACTAAATAATTTCAAATAGTAAGAGATAAGATAGTATTAATTTTAAAATATTTAATTTAATTATCATTATAGTTTAGGGTTTAATAAATATGGTTTAGGGTATATATATGGTTAATTTAGGATTTAAGACCGGTTTAGGAGTTACAATTTTAAGTTTTATAGATTATAGAATTGAGGATTATGGATTAGGAATTCTGGTTTAAGGGTTAATGTGATTTAAGGTTTATGGGTTATGGGTTAGGGGTTGGGGGTTAGGTTAGGGTTTAGATGTTAAGAGTTAGGGGTTTAGGGTTTATGGATTTAGTGTTAGGTTAGAGTTTAGGGTTTAGATTAATTAGTGTGTTTTAATTATATATTAAATAAGGTTTAGGGGTTAAGTGTTAGGGATTCAGGATCGGGTTTAGGGGGTTTGGGATTTGGGGTTTGGGGTTTCAACAGTCATGTTAGGGTTTAAGTTTAGATTAATTAGTTTGATTACTTTTTATGGTAAATATGTTCTTATATATTTGTAAAATAGATAGTAATAAATTTAATACATTGAAATTTTGAGTATAGTTTATATTATTTAAGAGATATATAATAGATAACTGATCACTTTATGCATGTAGATTGATTGGTTAATTTAGGATTTAAGGTTTATAATTTGAGATTTGTTAAATGATACAATTAATTAATACTTGTATATTTAAAAACATTTAACCCTAAGTACCATTTGATATTTTTGATGCGGATCATATAATATATATATAGTTAATTAATTATTTAATTTGTATATATAGGACCAAAATATAAGAAAAAATAAATAAACAAATAAATAAATAGGTAATTAATTATTTAAATTAATTTTTAGGTAATTAATTGTTTAAATAGATAGGTAATTAATTATTTAAATGAATGATACAATAAATAAATAAATAAATAAAATATGTAAGATTTAGAGGCGTTTTGATAAAAAAACGCCACAAAAATTTATTGCATTTACCGATACGGAGTCGTTTCAGCTTAGGAAATAAGTTTTAGTTGTGGCGTTTTTCCGAAAAGCGCCGTAAATAATATTTAAACTTTGCCAAAACGGCGCCGTTTCAGTTGAAGGATGGAATATTTTAGTGGCGTTTTATTATAAATGCCGCAAGGATGTATAAAATTTTCTGAAAACGGCGCCGGTTCGATAATATATTAATTGTGGCGTTTTTGGGAAAACGCCAGAATGTTTCCTTATATTTTTATAAAATGGCATCGTTTCTTTCTGTACTTGAAATTTTAGTGGCGTTTTTAATTAAAACGCCGCAAAAGGTAGACATTACCGGCTTTTTGATAAAAAATGCCACAAATATTTATTGCATTTACCGATACGGCGTCGTTTCGGCTTAGGGAATAAATTTTAGTTGTGGCGTTTTTCCTAAAAGCGCCGTAAATAATATTTGAACTTTGCGAAAACGGCGCCGTTTTAGTTAAAGGATGGAATCTTTTAGTGGCGTTTTATTAAAAATGCCGTAAGGATGTATAAAATTTACTGAAAACGACGCCGGTTCGATAATATATTAATTGTGGCGTGTTTGGGAAAACGCCAGAATGTTTCCTTAAATTTTTATAAAACGGCGTCGTTTCTTTCTGTACTTGAAATTTTAGTGGCATTTTTAATTAAAACGCCGCAAATGTCGATGCAGTAGCAGCGTTTGTTCTCAAAACACCGCAACTCTGACTTAAAATTACGTTAAACGACGCCGTTTCTTAAAAGGACATTAACTTAATTCTCTGGTGTCGTCCTCCAAATTCAGAAAGAGGGAAATTGAAAAGAGGTTAGCAGAGAAAGAAGTGTTAAAAGGGAAGAAAATTTCAAAGAAAAATACGAAGGAAAAAAATAGGTTGGAGTCGATCTTCAAACAAGGTGGGCAAAGCTGCGAGATTTGTCAATTAAATAGGTAAGCCATTTCTGGTATTTATCGTGGAATTTTTAGGGTTTTGTTTCAGTCCTAGCTATTTGGGGTTTAAGGTTTCGATTAAACTATTTCAACAATGTACTGAAGCATTAGATAAAATCGAAATAAATTTTTAGGGTTTGTTTCTGTGTTGCCTTGATGCCTTGTTGCTGCATTTTCATTTGCTTCCTTAAACCCCAATCCGATCCGATTAAACGATTAGCGACTGACTTGAGTCAAATAGTTGAAATCAGTTATAAGTTTTTAGAATGGTGATCTTCGAAATACTTCTTAATAAATATATTTTATTATAGCTATTACTTGCAGATAAAATAGTTGATTGAAGGAGTCGAAGAAATTATTTTTGAAGTTAAATTGAATATGTATTTGTTTGTTAGTTACTTGCAGTGTTAATATTACTTGCAGTGTTAATATTTTTGAAGAAATTATTTTTTGCAGATAAAATATTACTTGCAGTGTTAATAGGAAATTGTCAATTTTATGTGTTTGTTAGTTACTCGAGAGTTGAGACATTAACCTTTGAACAACTTTTGATTTCTTCACTTCAATTGATTGAATCGTACAATTCAATTATTGAGTGTTACTTTATCAATTCATATTAAGTTGATTGTTGTGATAATTAAAATTGTTACATTGATTTGAATCTAAATGTAGTTAAATAATCCTCTGTTTACTTCTGTTGTATTTTTTCTTGTTTTTTTGGTACTAAGTTAGTTGTGTTTTGTTATTTTTTTGCAGAAGTTTGCTTCGAATTTGAGGAAATTTGAGGTATTAATTCCTATGTTTTCCTACATAGTTTTCTTACAAAAACACATCCAAATGTTTAAATTTCTAATTTTGATATATTTTAGCTTAATAGTTTACTTATTATTTTTGAGTATTAAAAGGGAGTTTTAATTAAGCTTTTTGGTTTTGAACCTATGGGTATCTATTTACTTATAATTTATGCATGTAACTTTGCAACTACCTAATTACATTATTGCAATGTTTAAATTATGATTTGATATGTCTCCACGAACTGTTTACCCAAACAAAAACAATCTTCAGAGTTTACTAAATTTCGGATTATGCCAATTCTTAAAGCACTTTATGTTTTTGAGTATTTGAATAAATTATGGGCGATTAGTTTATTCGGTTTAATGTGAAAAAATTATCGATTTTGGCAAAGAAATGAGTTATCAAATTTAAATAACAATTTTTAAGTATATTTTACATGACATATTTTTACTAAAACATATTTTTTACTAAAATTTACTTTAATATATTACTTAAATAAATTACTTAAATACATTACTTACTAAAATTTGGTTAAATTTATTACTTAAATATGTTACTTAAATACATTACTTACTAAAATTTGTTTAAATTTATTACTTAAATACATTACTTACTAAAATTTAAGTATATATTAAATTACTTACATAACTTGTTAAAATATATTATAATTTTAAAAATAATTATAAATAAGATACATAAAAGTGATATACTTACATCATACATATCTTACATAACCAAAATTTGTATGCACAAGAACTTACATAACTTATTAATATTTATATAAACTTACATAACTATCACATAAACTTATATGTAAACTTACATAATACATTACTTTTAACTTACATAATACATAACTTATAATTTTTTTTTATATAAACTTACATAATACATTACCTACATATTAAGTTTTCAACTGTTTTATGTTTATTGTAGATAAAATGCCTAGAAGAAAAATTCTAAGGGGAAGCATTGTTCAAAATGATCCAAACTCGACAGAAACAAATAGTACTGAACAACAGACAGCAATTGGATCTTCAAATGTTCCGATTACACTTGAGGATCCTACAGAAGTTCAAAGTAATTTTACATTTAATTTACATGCGTATTGACTTATAATTGATTTATTTTTCAAATTCTTATATTATAATATACCATTTGCAGCTGAAAATGATGGGACGCGCAGAGGTCGAGGACGTACGCTACTTACAGATTTATACGAGTTAGATCCAGTTGAGCGTGTCAAGGTATGCAGAAACAGTTTTGGTCAGCCTGTTGGATCAGAAGCTCGACTTTTAGTAGGATACATGGGCATTTTAGCACGAAATGCGAATATGTTGCCTATCAACCACGAGTCATGGCATCAAATGCCCGATAGCAACAAAAACCAAGCCCTTGATAATATTAAGGTAACAAAATGTTAATGTCATCTGTAATGCTTGGGAAATAGTTTCATTTATATTTACTTTATTAACTTGTGTTTTTTGTAGGCGAAGTTTGCTTTAGAGGTCTCGGATGCTTATGTAAAGAAGGCATTGGGAAAAGATGGAGAGACCATAAAAGTAGTTTAAAGAAATATTATTATAAGACAAAAACAACCCTCGATGAGAAATTGCAAAATGTCTCGCCGGGTATGCTGAGGTACCAATGGGAAGATGCGGTTAGATTTTGGCATTCGAAGAAAGGCGAGGTATGACGTACTTCCAAACTATTGTAATTATTTTGGTTTATAGTATTTACTATTTACGTACTAAAAATTTCATAACTTAGGATCATGAACGAGTTGGAAAAAGCAGCAGGCAGAAACAAAACTTCACTCACACAGCCGGGTCGAGAAGTTTTGCATGTGTAGCTGAGGCGGAGGTATTTTTAATTTTTTAATATTGTCAAATATGTATAACTTTCCATTAAATAATATTTTTACTACTATATTGTAGGAATGGTTGTCCGGTCAAAAAGTTTGACGCCTTCAACTTTTTGAAATTACACATAGGAAGAAAGATGGATCTGCTATGACTCCTAAAGTTGGTGAAATTATGGTACGTTTACTTATTACGATTTGACTTGTTTTAGTTATTTATAGTGTTTATTTTCTAATGGTTTAATTCATTGCTTGTAATGCGACTATTGTTATGTTGCATTTGTTTTTTTAATATATATTACGTTTTTAACTATGTGATTTATTTATTAGGAAAAACTAAAGGATAAAAAGGTGGAGTACGAAGCGTTTGCTTCTAGTGATAGTTCTGTTAATCCTGAAGACATTGATAACCGGATTATTACTGAAGTTTTGGGTCCTAAAAGGTATGGTCGGGTTCGATTTTAAGGATCTTTTGTTAGTCCAACCCAATATTTTGGATCCAGCTCGCAACAATACATGGCTTCGGGGAGTCAGGCTCAAGCTGAAGTTTAGTGGTTAAAAGACCAGATGGCTCAGATGCAAGCGACCACATTTGAGGTTCAAAGGAAATATGAAGAACTCCAGCTACAACTTAAAGCAGAGACGGCAACGAGGGAAGTAGAGGCGGCAACGAGGGAAGCAGAGGCTGCAGCGAGGGAAGCAGAGGCTACAGCGAGAGAAGAAGAGGCTGCAGCGCGAGAAGCAGCGAGAGAAGGAGAGGTTCAAAAGAAATATGAAGAACTCCAGCTACAACTTAAAACAGATGCGGCATCGAGAGAAGCAGAGTAGAGCAAAAAGTACGACGAACTTCAACAGCAGCTTCAGATTATGATGAAGATGTTTCAGCAGTCGCAACTTCCGCCGTCATAGTGTATTGCATAAATATTTTTATCATTTTAACCTTTAACATTTTTGTAAAGAAAAGTATGAATTCACTTTTATTTATTGATATTAATATTATTTTATTCGTTTAATTTGAAATATTATATAAATTTATTATTTTTGGCTGGTTTAGATCTGGTTGCTTTTGATTTGTTGTTACAGGAGGGCTAAAAAGATGGAAAATTTTATTTTACAAAAATCCCAAAATTAGTGGCGTTTTTTACAAAAGCGCCGCTAAAGAACATTACTTTTCGTAGCGTTTGTGATGAAAGCGCCGCTAAAGAACATGATCTATAGCGGCGTTTTTTACCAAGCGCCGCTAAAGAATATGATCTTTAGCGGCGTTTTTCTTTAAGCGCTGCTAAAGAACATGATCTTTAGCGGCGTTTTTTTTCGAAGCGCCACTAAAGAACATGACCTTTAGCGGCGTTTTTTTCTGTAAACGCTGTAAACGTTAGTGACGTTGTCGTTAGCGGCATTTTTTGCGGCGCTTCCACAAGCGCCGCAAACACCTTTAGTGGCACTAAAAAGCGCCGCTAAAGGCCTAAAAAAACGCCGCTAAAAACCTGTTTTGGTGTAGTAGATTTGTGCTTTATTTCATCATTGATTAACTTGTAATATTTTGAACTATTTGGACTAAATGGAGTTTCTAAATGATTATTTAATATTGTCGTGAATTTTCTTATGATATACAAGTTTGTATAGTCGCTCACGAATAATATAGTAATAAATACTAGCGTTATTATCTCCACAAGGATCGGTTTTAAAATAGAAATTGAAAAATTAACAAATGACAATTTGGAAAGTAAATAAAAATATGATTGGATTCAAATAAATATACAAAGCAATTTAAAAATAGTAACAAAAATTAATAACAATGAATTGAAGAGCCAGAATAATTATTCCCCCTAATAATCAATTATTGGTAGCCATGATACGATAATGTGACATTTTATTAATCCGGAATCAATAGTTTGTAGGCTTCTCTCTAAGTCATTATGTTCAATCGTATAACTAATTATACATATGTCTATGCCAAATTAATGTTAAGAATACAATTGCAAGCACCATTCCTACAAGATTATGCACGGTAACAATATATGTCTATATAGGGGTGTTCAAACGGTTAACTGATCAGTTAAGCAAATCGAACTAGTATTAACCAAATTAACAGAACTTTTTAATCCTTTAACCGTTAAGCGAATCGAAATATTTCAGTTAATTCGATCGGTTAACCGAATTAACCAAAATTTATAAGTTTTTGTTTTTGTTTTTGTTAAAATAAGTATAAAACATATAAAATAAATTGATAATGTTCATTTGACCGAATTAACTAAATTAACCAAATTAGTAATAACCTAATACATATAATATATAATATTATTTATTAATTTCGATTAATTTGGTTAATTACCCAATTTTGAACCAAGTTAACTGTTAACTGAAATTTCAAAAAACCTTTAACTGACCTCCAACCGAACTAGATCGGTTAACCAACCGATTAACCGAATTATATCGGCCTAGTCGATTAATTCAGTTTTAACCAAAGTTTGAACATCCCTATGCCTATATCATTATGCATTTAAAACCAAAGTTTCTCTTAAGTTTTATTTGTTGATTTTTGAAACAACAAAAAGAGTATTTGTTGATTTTTGATATAACAAGAAGGGGGATAAGAGAAGAGAAAGGTAAATTTAATTGGTATTTGGTTGATTATTTTTTATGACTAATCTTTTAATGCCAACACCTAAGTGAATATTTTTTTCACTATCAAGTCTTTGTTTCAAATTCATAAAACCAAGTCATTGATTCAAATTGATCTTAACAAGGGGGAGTAACAAATTCAAAAACAAATTTACATGTTTTATTATATAAAAAAGTGGGAGGTTGTTAAACTGACTTTGTAATAGGCCAATTTAGCCCGGGCTCACAAAAAAATAAATCCAAAATAATAAAACAAAGTCCAAGTCCAGTCCAAAATTATATCATTTGGCCCGATCGGAATGACCCATTACTTGAAGAGGTTGAAGGTCCATCTACAAGCTTAACGCATATGGAAACATAATCTTCAAGGATATGCAATCTTAGGTATGATATGCAATCTTAGAAGATATGATTTTGTAATATTAGAGATTTAATTTGTAGATACCCTTTAATCTTAGTCGTTGATGTAATTGATCTGTACCGTTGGATTTGGGGAGGCTCAACTATAAATAGACGCCTCTCCCTTCATTGTAAAACACTTCAGTTTGGAGCAATAATAATTATTAAGAGCATTCACCCAAATTTCTCCCTCTCTTGCGTTCTTATTTTCTGTGGCTTGTTCTTATTTTGTTCTTCGTTCATCTTCGTTTCTTTTTAAATTGCTTTCATTTGAGTTGGATTTTGGTGGAGAAATTTCGTTGAATCTTCATATTGTGAGAGTTAGGCTGACTTAAGCATTTTTTTAACCTTTTTTATTTATCCATTTAATTGTTTAATCATTAATTATTCTTTTACTTTTATTCCTTTATTTATCCATCAACTTTCTTATTTACATATTGTTCATTCATTTAACCATTCTTATCATTCTTTTATTTTCTTCCATTAATTATATAATTTATTTGTTTTTAATATTATGTCACACATGTTGTTTATTTTTTAAAAAACTCGTGTGATAAATCATCCATTTTAAATTGTTTGATTATTTGCTTTAATTTTTTTTCCATATATTATCAATCGCAAATTTTTTTTATACTATCTATTTTATATACCATTTATTTTTAAGATGTTTTGTGTATAACTTGTTCTAAATTCCTTATTACACAATATTTATTTTTAAACTCATTTATATATTATTACTTTATATATTACCTATTTTCATTTTTTATATATTATTTATTCCAAACTTATACATATATTACCTACTTTTTTATATATAATTTATTTATTGATTTGTATATTGTTGATTTCAAATTTCTTTTTCCCTTATTATTAATTTTCAAATTCATTATTTTTAAATTTGTTTATATTTTATTTTGCCTTATATTTTTTATTTTTTTATTTTAAATTCATTGGTCTTTGATTATTGATGCTAGTATTTAAATAATTGCCATCATGTGTTTTATAAATTATTTATTTGTATTTTCATATTGCCGTTTTTTTATCAAAGTTTTTACGGATCGTTTTAATATTGCGTCAATTTTTCCCAATTTTAAAAAAGAAAACTTTTAAAAATAAGGTAATATTCGGTATTTTGGAGCTTTGAAAAAATCATGCCCTAACTTACTGGGTTTCGATTTTTTTTATCCAAATAATCGAATATCATTTTTAAACTTTAATGCATGAGACAAGCTTAGTTTCGAGGGTTAAAATGTCGTATCCTAACTTACTGGATGTGACATCTTATTACTTCGGGACAAGGAGGTCTTAACATCAAATTCGATTTATTCAGGTTTTTTAAATCTTTTCAAATTTTTGACATTAGGATGTTAATCAATTAGGTACCAATTTTTGGGCGTTACGAGGGTGCTAATCCTTCCTCGTGCATAACCGACTCCTTAGCCCGTTTTCTCGAATTTTGTAGACCAAAATCATTATTTTAATAAATCAAAATATTTTATTAAAATGATTAATCTCAAGGTGATCCGATCACACCTCGAAAAAGGATTGGTGGCGACTCCATTTTTGTTTTAAAAGTCGACCCCGTTTTTCAAAATAAAAATAATTTCGACAGCTTGACGACTCCACTGGGGACCATAAGAGAGTCAAGCCGTAAATTGATTAATTTTTGTCTTTTTTGTCGAAATTTGAAATTTTGGTTTTTAACATATGATCATCTTATTGCATTTCATCTGTTTTGAGTTATAGTTTTCATCATGTTTTGTATTTTAAATTTTTATATCTCCATACATTGCATTGCATGACCGTTGGTCATACGCTTTTAAGTGGGAGTGAGTAGCTACTCTTTCGTGAGGTTTTCACCTCCGTGCAGGATAGTGGATCATTTCCGGGATACATCCGTATTTATGTCTTCATGAGATTTTTATCTCCGTGCAGCCATAGGGAAATGTATTCCCCTGAATTGAACTCAGTCCATATGAGCCTATAATGGGTGAGGATCGAGGAATCTACTGGTTCAGGTACCCTTGCCTTAGAACCGAACCGCATATAGAGAGCCCTAAGAACCTACCCTAGGTAAAGCCGCGCCAAACCCTAGTGGTCACCCAGATAGGTGTTCTATTTTGTTGTTTATTTCTTCTGTACTAACGTATTTTGTTTTGTTTTGTTTATGATTGATTTGCATTTTCATCATAGAAAAGAGGTATTGATTTCAATTTGATTGCTAAATAGAAAAGCTTGTCATGAAAAATGAATTTCTTGATAAAGTGGAATATAATGCGACTGCCCGAATATGGTCTGATTAAACACAACAAGAGAAGGCTGGAAATTCGTGGAAGAATATACGACTATGCTTTGCTACTTGAGAATTCAAACAGACAGATTATTCGAGAGCTGTCACGTCTCAAAGAAACTAAAGAGCATCGCGGGGTGAGCAATGAGTTGTGGCTCGGATCAAACGAAAAGGAGATAAAAGAGACAGATTTTGGAAAATTCGCAAGATTTGATCCTAGCATCCGGATATGAAGAAAAAGATTGATGTCTTCGCCTGGAATATAAGGGCAAAGCCGTTTATATGTAATCTGTTTTATGTAAAGAAATTTGTTTTCTAAAAAAGTTGTTCTAACAGAATTGAATTCAGAATCAATGCCTCTCTTTCTTTTTGCATTCATTCCATGCATCTGCATTACATTGCATCATATGCATTAGATTTTCACAAAAGGACCCTAATAAGGTAAAATTATTTCATTTAACTTGGGAATCAAAAAAAATTCTATCAACTAAGCATCGTTACAGTACTCGCGCAAGAACAAAGGTAATGGACCAAAGATTGGAAAGGTTAGAACATATTCAAAGAGAAATGCAAGACCAGTTGCAAATGCAAATGCAAATGCAAGAGCAATTGACCAAAATTTAGCAAGATATGAGGGACCAGTTGTTAAAGTCCCAAAAGAATATGATGGATCAATTGACCTAATTGTTACCAGGGGCTAGAAAAAGAGAAAAGCCCTATGGTCAATTCTGGAGATGATAATGACAAAGCTCCGAGTTTTACCCTGATAAATGCTCAGACACAACCTGAGGTGTACCCACGAGGACCATCTGTTACGATTAGGCCTCAACAATATCAAGCCGGTACCTCTGTACCAATAAACTACTCGATACACTCAGTTTTTAATCTGGGGAATAACCCAACTAATCTCGTTGTCCGTGATCTCGATGAGGTGGTAGAAATGGAAAAGGCAATGGTAGATCTGCCGAAACAACTTAAGAACTGATGCAGATGGCTGGAAGAGAAATTTAAAGCAATAGAAAATGCTGGCTACCATTGCAGGGTTGACACTAAGGACTTGAGCCTGGTCCCAGATCTAGTACTCTCGTCAAAGTTCAAAACTCCAGAGTTTGAAAAGTACAACGGGACTAGTTGTAACAACCCGGTTTTGACTCTAATCGGACATAGTGGTTTCGGGACCACAAGTCCGAGTCAAAAAAATATTTTAATATTATTTTGTGTGTTTATTATGCGTTAATTTAATTGTGTGAAATTTTCGTGTTTTAATTTTATCATTTGAGTGTCCGATTAAATAAAAGGATTAAATCGCTTACAATAAAAATTTAGGGGTTAAATCTAAAAGTACCTAATTATTGTTGTCTTTTTAAAATGGGGGATTAATGATGCAATTAGACTAAAACATAGATAGTGGGTGGAAAAGGACTAATATAACCTTATTATATATGTTTTGTTTATTAATTATTAAAGGTTAAATAAGTAAATTAATAAATAATGTATAGTATAATAAAACAAAACATAAAACAAGCCATTATCATCTCTTTTGTTGGCCGAATGTTGTAAAGAAAGAAAACATCCATGGCATTTAGGGTTTCGGCACTTTACTAGCTTGATTAAGGTATGAAATTGTTTCAGTTTTTAATAATTTTTACGTTTTTGAGATCGTTGCTTTGTATATTACCTAGCCCATGCTTTAATTTTCGGATTTGATGATGAATTTGAGATTTGCCATTGTTGATAATGTGAGGAATTTATTGTTTGATGATGAAAAATAAATCTTTGATGTTTGATTATCATGTTTAATTAAGTGATTTTTTATAAAAAATCCAAATTAGGGATTTAATTGTGGAATTTGAAAATTTAGAGGCTTAAATGTGAAATAAATGAAATATATGGGCTACTAGGGACCATTGGAAGATTCGGCTAAGGCATGATTTTGATGAATTTTGTGTATTTGGTGTATTTTTGTATTAGGACTAAATTGCAAAAAGTGCAAAATGTTAGGGGCAAAATGGTAATTTTTCCATTTATGTATTTTTGGACTTAATTGAATGTTTTGATGAATAAAAAGGTTAAATTTGATTATGTTTAGATCAAGAAACGAAGAAAACGAATTTGGATCGGGGAAAAACGAAAGTAATCGAATAGTCGATCGTGTCTGCTGATATCCAAGGTAAGTTTATCAGCTATTTAATGTTATCAAATCAATATATATGTATGTATATCTATTATGTTTGTTGTTGAGCTATAATTAAAAGTAATTTAATTGAATAAATTCAAATTATAAATGGTATAAATATGTATATACAATGTTCGGATATATAGGTATATGCTTATATAAATATTTGAATTAAGTTAAAGTATGAATGGTATAAAGGTATATATATATTCAAATAATTATATATGTATCTATATGTATATATACTTGAGTTTGGTTGGTTGTATGAGAGTTATATATATATGTGCACATAAGTTTCGAACATATATATATGTAGGTAAAAACATTTGGGTTTGATTAAAGATATATATGTTGTAATTGTACAGATAAGTTCGAATAAGTAGGTATATGGGAATTGGAACATCTATATATATATGAATAGGTCTTGATTATATTTTAAGGTATAAATGTTAAATACGTACTTGGGAGTTCGAATATATCTAAGTGTATATTCGTGTACAGATTCTTGAATTGAATTGAATGTATGATTTGCAAACTCTTTTGTGATTGAATATGGACTACAATGAATGTGTGTTGCTGTTAATAAGTATTTGAGGAAATTATTATGTATATGGGAAAATTGAGATTTTCAGGCTTAGCGCTTAGCAGGCTTATTGCCGGTGAAACACTTCAGACTAAATGTCTAGCAGGCTTAATGCCGGTGAAATATTTCAAACTATATGTCTAGCAGGCTAAGTGCCGGTGTACTGAATCAAGCTTTAAGCCTAGCAGGCTAAATGCCGGTGAATCTGTTTTTAAGCATGTGATTAAGTGTACAATTATATGATTTTGGATATATTTAATTGATAAGTATATTTATATATACATTCGGCTAAGTGCGTTTGATGATTATATATATATTCGGTTTATGCAATTGTAAAATATATATATATGCTTTGGGATTTTGTATTTGATAAATATATATACTTATAAATATTTGGTACGCATACTTGATTTGTAACTACATATGCATTCGAGATATATATATATCTTTGTTTATAAGTATTTGATGAAAATGAATGCATTCGTTCATATGTATTAGATTTGTATTGGTTTAAAGTTTATCATGAGTATACATACACATTCGGTTATGATATGTGTATAATATATATATGATCGGTTGTATACATTCGGTTGTAATGTTGTTTGGTATAAATATATATTCAATTGATCGCATTCGACAGGAATACATATCTGAATATAAATAAAATGGTCTGAGTACAATAATGTATAAAAATTAGTTATTCGTGTTAATTGAAATCTCAGTGAAATAGATTAACAGGTTATATTATATATATTTATATACATTTAGTTATGCTGTAAACTTACTAAGCTATAAAAGCTTACTTTGTTTGTTTTCGTCCATTTGATTTTATAGATTTTGGAGATGCGTTACGAGCTCGGGGATCATCAACATAGTCCATCACACTATCGACTTCTTTTGGTATTTTGTTAAATATTTGAACTTAATCTTATGGCATGTATAGGTTTGAGTACGATGTTAATTACATTTTGATTGTAAATTATAATAGCTATGCGAAAGTAATTAAATTTTCATGTTGTGATTAGTTTGGTTTTAAAAATGGTTGTGTTTGTTCGGTAATGCCTCGTAACCCTAATTCGGCGACGGAGACGGGTTAGGGGTGTTACACTAGTTGTTCTGAAGCTCACATCATGATGTTCTGTCGAAGGATGACATGATATGTTAATAATGACCAGTTATTAATACATTGCTTCCAAGACAGTCTGATCGGGTCAGCAGCAAAATGGTACAACCAATTGAGCTGTGCTAAAATCAATTCATGGTAAGACTTAGCACAAGCTTTTATGAAGCAGTATAATCATATAACAAACATGACACCCGACAGAATTACTTTACAGAATATGGAAAAGAAGTAAAGTGAGAGCTTCAGGCAATATGCCCAAAGATGGAGCGAGGTAGCAACACAAGTCCAGCCACCACTTTTGGAGAAAGAAATGACGATGCTTTTCATCAATACTCTGAAAGCCCCGTTCATCAACCACATATTGGGAAGTTCTACCATGAGCTTTTCAGATATGGTAATGTCCAGCGAGATAATCGAAAACGAGATAAGGAGTAAGAAGATAGACGCAGGATAAAGTGCCAAAAGATTAACCCTAAAAACAGGGAAAATAAAGTGAATAACCTGAGCACCAGTCATTATAGGTCAGCCGAGGATCGTAACCACTAGCTATCAAGGCTCTTCAAGGCAGAAATCCAACTTGAGGCCAAATACAAAAAGCCTCCAATTCACACTCATCCCGATAACATATAAGGAGCTGTATCAGAATCTTTTTGATGTGCATGTGGTGTCTTCGTCCTACTCAGAACCCGTACAACCTTCGTTCCCAAAATGGTATAATGAGAATGCCCAATTCAAGTACCACGTGAGAATAACGGGTCACTCAATCAAAAACTGTACTACGTTTAAAAAGTTGGTCGAAAGGTTCATTAAAATGGAAATTACGAAGTTTGACGTTTCATCAGAACCTAATCACTTTGATGAGGCAATAAATGCGATAATTGAATGAGGAGGCAGGAAAGTTACGACTCCTTGAAGAAGTCAAAAGCCCAGAGGAAATATCGGAGAATCTGAACATTAATGATGTATCCGAAGAGGGAACCGGGGAATAAAGTTTCCAAGCCCTTGCATACTTGGGAGTGTTTTGAACAATGGGACTGTGAAAGAAATCTCTGTATTTTTAGAGATAATCTAGAGTAATATTCAATACACACTTGTTGCTTTAAAGCCTAGAGGCAATAAGAATCTTTTTGTGAAATAGGCTAATGTCCAAAATCTTTATTTCAATAAAATACATCTTTTTGAGTAAACATTCTTTTATTCTTTTCATTTATAGATTCTTTTATTCTTTGGACTCTCTTTTAAATATTATTTTATTCTTCATTCATACAAATAATTATCCTTATATTTATTTATTCTTTGGAATTCGCCTTTGTGCCTACAATAGGTCTTTAGATATCAACGACATGAGCGATGTTGCTACTGACCCAGAATCTCATTTTGAGTAAGATATGTGTTTAGGGGGATCTCAGGACTTTGAATATGTCTGAGATTGTAACCTATCTCTTGATTTGTTAAGGATGGTAGAACAAGATGAAAAAACAGAACCTACCTTACAAAAGTCAGTGGACAGTGAGCCTAGAAGAAGAGAAAGAGATTGGAGCTTGTCTTACCATCTAAACAAAGTGAAACATCATTAAATTATTCCAAGAATTCAAAGATGTTTTCGCACGATCATATCAAGGTATGTCTGGCTTACTAAGGCCTGTGGATGCTGTTAAGGCTAAAAGGTTCATAAGTGTGTCAGAAGGACACATACTAATGGTTTTACGATAGCCAAGTTAATCACGAGGTTTCAGTACTACTAGTCTATCATAGAAGGGGATTACATCAGTTATGCCGTAAATACCAATTTGAGGAAGGTAAAACCTATGTGCCTCCTCCATTTCTTCATAAATTTTCCATATGTGGGGCATGGATGTGATGGGGCCAATCTCGTCAAAAGCTTTTAGCCAATATCGATTCATCTTTTTGGTCTTCGATTACTTCACTAAGAGGGTGAAAATAGTTTAATATGTCAATGTTACAAGGTCAAAGTCATTAAATTTCAATTTTAAAAAAATAGAGATCAGGCACCGGTAAAGAATGCCAAAAAAGATAATGTCAAAATTTTGTAGTCTGTTCAAAGATTAGATGCCATAGGCAGCCAAAAAAGAAAAAAAATAAAACAAGGATCGCGGGAAAGATGATTGAGACTTGTAAAGATTGGCATAAAGAAGTTACCATTTACCCTCTATGCTCATCAAACGTCGGCTAGGACCTTTGCCGGGGCAACACTTAGCCCATTGGTTTATGGAATGTTGAACCCAATCAAAGAAAAAAAGGTTAAAAACTATCCGTCACGGTCAGATGATGTGAGCTTACAACAAAGAGGTTCATCCTAGAGAATTCCACGAGGGGGACCTGATGTTGAAAAAGATCCTTCTTATACAAAAATATTTTAAAGGAAAGTGGATGTTAAATTGGGAAGGACCTTATGTTGTAAAAAATGTCTGTTCTAGAGGAGCATTAATATTGACCGAGATGGATGCCAATGACTTGCCCAATTCAGTGAATTCAAATTTAGTCAAGAAGTATTTCACCTGAAAGGGGAGAGGCCAAGGTGAAAACCCGCAAAGGGCACATTGAGACAAAAAATCAAAAAAATAAAAAAAAAAGAAAGAAAGAAAAAGAGGAGAAGCCAAGGTGAAAACTCGCAAAGGGCGCTTTGAGACCAAAAGGGTTTTGAGTTGAAAACCCGAAAAGGGCGGCTCAAATTTTGATTGAAAGTGGGGCTTGTGGTAGTCTTGCTATGTCTGAATTAACAATGAGGAAATATGCTACATCTTAGGGCATTGACAAAGTACTCCAGATCCCCTAAACACATGTTAAGCTCAAACTAGTCCTCAAGAAGTTCGTACAGAGAAGCTCAGGCTGCAATATCTGGGGCACCTAGTTTTCCATCTTACCCATTTTTGAATTTGCTATCTTTGATTACCTTATTCTTTTCAAGATACGCCCCAATCAATTTCTTTTTATTGCCTTGGCTATCTTTGATTAATTTAATTGTTTCGAGCTATGCTCCTAATTAATTTCCTTCTTGTCCATTGTTATGATCTTTTTCAAGCATTTTATATTGAAATAACGATTAATGGACAAATAATACTTTTTATAAAAGGAGTTTCGCATATTACTCTAGAAGTTTCTAAATAATACAGGAACCTGATGTAGGACTACTATTTAGAATTCACCAAGTTTAAAGGTTAAAATATCTGAGGAGGAAAAGTCTAAATTAAGACTATCTCTTTGGATTTTGTTGTTAAAAATATTGATTGAACAAAATGACAAGATACCGTATTGGTGATACAACTTCAATAAACAAACAAGCAATGATCACTGAGTAACAAGAAGAGGTTTTCTTGAGGAAGAAAATTCTACATTTGGTATGAAACCCTATTAATGGTGTAGGAGACCAAAGAGATTCAGATCTTGTATCCTTGAATTGCAATAGGAGAGGATTGAGAAAGAGCCAGATCTTATACTCCTAAATTACAGTGGGAGGAAAATGGTTCAAATTTTATGTCCCAAAAGTACAGTGGATTGAACCTTGAAGATTACAATGGGGGCATCTGATTAAGTAAAATGTGAGTGTTTTTATGGAAATACCCGCCGAACAAGATGACGTTCTGACATGTCAGTGATAGAGCCTTAATAAAAAACGAGCAATAATAACTCAAACATTAGGGGATCATTTTCATGACATTTTGCATTCATGCAGACACATCTAGTTAGGAGATTTTGATTCATTCTGATCACAACATCCTAATCACTAGGCATAAATAGGCCAATGAAATGGATTCTACAGGTCACGTTCCCCAGAGAACATATCAGTGAAACCACAAATCTTATCTCCCTGAGGTTACAGTGGAGCGGATTAAAGTTACAAGTCTTATCTCCCTGAAGTTGCAGTGAAACAGACTGAAGAAAGCAAGTCTTATTCCCCTGAAGTTGCAGTGGGGCAGACTGAAAATGGAAAATCTTATCTCCCTAAAGTTGCAGTGGAGCAGATTAAAGCCAATAATCCTATCTCCTTGAAGTTGCAGTGGAGCGGATTAAAGTTACAAGTCTTATCTCCCTGAAATTGTAGTGGAGCAGACTGAAGAAAGTAACCTTATCCCCCTGAAATTGCAGTGGGGCAGACTGAAGATGGCGAATCTTATCTCCCTAAAGTTGCAGTGGAGCAGATTAAAGTTACAAATCCTATCTCCTTGAAGTTGCAGTGGAGCGGATTAAAGTTACAAGTCTTATTGAAGAAAGCAAGTCTTATCCCCCTGAAGTTGCAGTGGGGCAGACTGAAGATAGCGAATCTCATTTTCCTGAAGCTGCAGTGGAACAAATTAAAGTTATAAATCACAGATCTTATCTCTCTGAAGTTGCAGTAGAGTAGATCATGACAAATCTTATCTCCCTGAAGTTACAGTGGAGCAGATTAAAGCTAATAATCCTATCTACTAGAAGTTGCAGTGGAGTGAATTGAAGTGAAGTCTTATCTCCTTGAAGTTATAGTGGAGCAAACTGAAGATAGCAAATCTCGTTTCCCTGAAGATTGCAGTGGAATAGATCAAAGATATAAATCATAAGATCTTATCTTTCTGAAGTTGCAATAGAGCAGATCACATCAAACCTTATCTCCCTGAAGTTGCAGTGGAACAGGTTGAAAATACCAATCTTATCTCCCTAAAGTTGCAGTAAAGCGGATTGAAGCTACTAATCCTATCTCCTTGAAGTTGCAGTGGAGCGGATTAAAATGATGAATCTTATACCTCTAAAGTTGCAGTAGGTCAGATTAAATTCCCATGACAAGTCTTATCTCCTTAAAGTTGCAGCGGAGCAGACTAACGATAGTAGATCTTGTCTTCCTATATTGGCAGCGAAGCAGATCGAAGACACCAGCCTTACCTCCTTGAGTTTGCAGCGGAGCAGACTGAAGATAGTAGATCTTCTCTTCCTATATTGGCAACGAAACAGATCGAAGACACCAGTCTTACCTCCCTGAGTTTGCAACGGAACAGACTAAAAACAACAAATCTTGTCTTCTTGTACTGGCAGTGAAGCAGATCGAAAACACCAGCCTTGCCTCTCTGAGTTTGCAGTGGAGTATGTAATATCCCGAAAATTACTATAGTAAGAAAGTAAGATAATATCCTTGATATAGTAAAATAAGAAAATAAAGTGATAAAAAGGGTAATATTGAGTTATGTCAACATTGATAAGTATATTATGACATATTAATTCAAGAAAGGATTAAATTGCAAAAGTGAGAAAAGTTTTGTTGCCCAAGAGTAAATACTCAAAATTTGAGGGGTTAAAGTGTAAATATGAAAAATTTGAAGGACCAATAGCGTAAATATTTTAGGGTGGAATAATCTAGAAACTAAGGAAAATGGATGAATTAGGACCAAATTGAAAAGGTGAAGAATTTTGAGGGACTAAGTTGCAATTTTACCAAATTAAGTGATGACTCAAGGATGGAATTTAAAAAAATTATTAAGGGCAAAATGGTCAAATAGAGAGAGAATTCTAGAAGGTAATGATAATGTTTGTGATATTTTTAATTAATTAATTAGATAAATGTTATTTAATTAATATTTTATTACGATTTTTAGTATTATTTTATTATTAAATGATTAATATAAAAGGGAGGAAAGATGATGAAAAATCATCATCTTTCCATGCAACCAACGGTAGAAGAGAAGAGAAGAAAGAAAATTTTGCTTTCTTTACAATTTGGTCATTTCACCAAAAACTCACTATTTTCACCTAGAAATCAAAAGAATTTCCATAGCTTCCAAGAGAGAAAAATAATAAGAAGACAATGGGGAGCTAGAATTTCAAGCTAGATTCAAGAAATAGAAGCTGGAGGAGAGAGAAAATCAAGTTAAAGATTTAAGTCAATAGCACAAGGTAAGAACATCAAGATTTCAATATATTTTTAAGTTTGTTATAGTTGAAAAAGTATGGAAATGATATTATAGTAGAGTTTTCTTAAATAAAGTCTTATGTTCTTGATATATTAGTGAACGAAAATAAGTGAAAATGATGGGAAATATTATAGAGAAAGGGAATAAGGGAGTTATAAATTTAGTAATCAACATCTTGCACTAAAACAACTTTGGACAGCAGTAGTAGGCTAACTTTGAAAAATCACCATAAATTGTGGAAATTGAATTAGAGGATGAAAAAACCATGGAATTAAATATTATTAAGTCTAGTTTCTCATATAAGAAACGGTATAAGTAATAGAATTGTAAATCATGAGATATAATAAATTTTGTGAGACAATGTCAGAATGAATTCGGGTTCCCCTGTTCTGATTTTGGAAAACCATCAAAAATTGAATAAAAATAATTAGAGGCTTAAATTTATATTTTTAAAATCATTAATGAGTCTATTTTCAATATAAACAAATGGAAACATCATTAAAATTCTGTACAAAGAGATAATTATTTTTTAGTTAAGAGGGGTTGGAACTGTCAAACAGTGAAACAGGGGAAATTTTAAAGAATAAACTGTACTTATTGGCTAAACCAAAAATTCTGAAAATCTTATGGTAAGAAGATATGTGAGTCTAGTTTCATAGGAATTTAGCGGATCTTAATTTGGAGTTTCATACATTAAGGATGTGGAATGGAGAGGAGGAGGAGGAAAATAAATGATTATTCAACTAGCATGAATTCTCATTAAAAATAACCAATTTGCATGCTTTAGGTTCAAGGACTAAATTGAATAAAAGTAATATTTTTAGGGTAAATTGGTAAAAATGTCAAAAAGTGACCAAATTGTATGAAATGAATTGTTTTATTATTTAAATTAATAAATTGAATGAAATATTAATTTATATCAAGATTGGGTGGAAATTCGAGAAAAATAGAAAATTATCAAAATGTCCTTGAATTTTGGTATTTCTGCAATTTAGCCTGGTAAGTTCGTGTAACTTGAATTATATTCTTAGATGATTGAAATATATATATTGGATTGAGAAATTCATTTGAATTGTGAACATGAGAAATTGTGAATTGAATGAAATGGAAATGAAGCTTTGAATTACATGAGTAAATATCGGGTCTCGTAGGCCCTATTTGTTATGAATATAATATTTCGAGGATATGTTGTAAAGAATTATAAAAAGCACGTTAATAATTTAAAATTTTTAATTCGGATGAAATTTTGTAACTCGGTTTAATACGTATGAAAATGTATGTCTTCTAGTAATGCCCCATACCCTATTCCGGCGTCAAATACGGGTAAGGGGTGTTACAATGTGACATCACCAGATTCGATCATAACGTTTAGACCGGGCTTGGGGTGTTACAGAGTAGGTTGAAGATTGTAGATCCTGTCTCCCTAAGCAGTAGTGGAGCAGATCAAAGACGGCGAATCTTATCTTCCCAAGGTAGTAGGGAAGCAGATTTAAGCCACCAGTCCTATCTCCTTGAGCAGCAATGGAGTAGGTTGAAGATTGTAGATCTTGTCTCCCTAAGCAGTAATGGAGTAGATCGAAGACGACAAATCTTATCTTCCCGAGATAGTAGGAAGCAGATTTAAGCCACCAGTTCTATCTCCCTGAGCAGTAGTGGAGTAGGTTGAAGATTGTATATCCTGTCTCCCTAAGCAGTAGTGGAGCAGATCAAAGACGGCGAGTCTTATCTTCCCGAGGTAGTAGGGAAACAGATTTAAGCTACTAGCCTTATCTCCCTAAAGTTGCAGTGGAGCAGGTTGAAATTACCAAATCCTACCTCCTTGAAGTTCCAGCGGAGAAGATCAAAGCTAGAAATCTCTTCTCCCTGAAATCACATTGGAGCAAATAGAAGCACTAATTCCTATGCCCCTGAAGATGCAGTGGGATGGAATGAGACAACTTGAAGAAGACGAGCACTCAAAGAAGTCAGAACCCAGCAAGACCGAGCAAAATTGGCCATTTTATAGTCTTTGCTCCATTCTCGTTACACGACAATGAGCAAAAAGGGGCAGCTGTAATAGGCCAATTTAACCCGGGCTCACAAAAAAATAATAAACCAAAAATAATAAAACAAAGTCCAAGTCCAATTCAAAATTATATCATTTGGCCCGATTGGAATGGCCCATTACTTGAAAAGGTTGAAGGTCCATCTACAAGCTTGACGCATATGAAAACATAATCTTCAATGATATGCAATCATAGGTATGATATGCAATCTTAGATATGATATGCAATCTTAGAAGATATGATTTTATAATCTTAGAGATTTAATTTGTAGATACTCTTTAATCTTAGTCGTTGATGTAATTGATCTGTACCGTTAGATTTGGGGAGGCTCAACTATAAATAGACGCCTCTCCCTTCATTGTAAAACACTTGAGTTTGGAGCAATAATAATTATTAAGAGCATTCACTCAAATTTCTCCATCTCTTGCGTTCTTATTTTGTTCTTCGTTCATCTTCGTTTCTTTTTAAGTTGCTTTCATTTGAGTTGGATTTTGGTGGAGAAATTTCGTTGAATCTTCATATTGTGAGAGTTAGGCTGACTTAAGCGTTTTTTTAAACCTTTTTTATTTATCCATTTAATTGTTTAATCATTAATTGTTCTTTTACTTTTATTCGTCTATTTATCAATCAACTTTCTTATTTACATATTGTTCGTTCATTTAACCATTCTTATCATTCTTTTATTTTCTTCCATTAATTATATAATTTATTTGTTTTTAATATTATGTCACACATGTTGTTTATTTTTTAAAAACTCGTGTTATAAATCATCTATTTTAAATTGTTTGATTATTTGCTTTAATTTTTTTCCATATATTATCAATCGCAAATTTTTTTATACTATCTATTTTATATACCATTTATTTTTAAGATGTTTTGTGTATAACTTGTTCTAAATTCCTTATTACACAATATTTATTTTTAAACTCATTTATATATTATTACTTTATATATTACCTATTTTCATTTTTTATATATTATTTATTCCAAACTTATACATATATTACCTACTTTTTTTATATATAATTTATTTATTGATTTGTATATTGTTGATTTCAAATTTCTTTTTCCCTTATTATTCATTTTCAAATTCATTATTTTTAAATTTGTTTACATTTTATTTTGCCTTATATTTTTTTTATTTTTTGTTTTAAATTCATTGGTCTTTGATTATTGATGCCAGTATTTAAATATTTGTCATTATGTGTTTTATAAATTGTTTATTTGTATTTTCATGTTGCCTTTTTTTATCAAAGTTTTTACGCATCGTTTTAATATTGCGTCAATTTTCCCCAATTTAAAAAAAGAAAAATTTTAAAAATAAGGCAATATTTGATACTTTGGAGCTTTGAAAAAATTGTGCCCTAACTTACTGGGTTTCAATTTTTTTATCCAAATAACCGAATATCCTTTTAAAACTTTAATGCATGAGACAAGCTTAGTTTCGAGGGTTAAAATGCCGTACCTAACTTACTGGATGTAACATTTTATTACTTCGGGACAAGGAGGTCTTAACATCAAATTCGATTTATTTAGGTTTTTAAAATCTTTTCAAATTTTCGACATTAGGACATTAATTAATCAATTAGGTACCAATTTTGGGGCGTTACGAGGGTGCTAATCCTTCCTCGTGCGTAACCGACTCCCGAGCCCGTTTTCTCAAAATTTGTAGACCAAAATTATTATTTTAATAAATCAAAATATTTTATTAAAATGATTAATCTCAAGGTGGCCTGATCACACCTCGAAAAAATATTGGTGGCGACTCCATTTTCGTTTTAAAAGTCGACCCCGTTTTTCAAAATAAAAATGGTTTCAACAGACTTTATTTGATAAATTGTTTTGATATAACAAACAAAATTATTTTTAAATAAATTTTGTTTTTTAGCAAAGAAATTATAAATTTTAAAGTATAAAAATCATTTCAAGACTTCCAAACATCTTATAACATGTTTTGAACACTTAGAAAATTTTGAACAATGTTCCAAAACGGTTTTAAACTCTTTAACTCGATTGAAACATTTTTAAATCGATTGAAACACTGCTCCTTACAAGAAGTATCGATCTTTTTCAAAAAGTATCGATACCCATACAATTTTTATTGATACCCTTTTCTATATTGATACCAAATCTGCTTACTGATTTGAAACAAAAATTGAACAAAAGCAAAAAGTATCAATATTTTTCAAAATATATCAATACCTGTTGTATTTTTATTGATACCATCTTTTTATATCAATACTATTTTTGTATTTTGACTTGATGATTTTTCAAATAATCACAAAAAGTATCGATACCTTTTACCAGGATAAAACATCTTTGGTATTGCTGTAAACTAACTTTAACAGTTACTGAATCAGGTGTTAAATGCTAATAGTATCGATACTCATAGAAAAAAATATCGATTTCTTTTGTTGCAGGTGAATTTAATGATCTCGTATTTTCATCCCCAATGGCTCTATTTATTTTGTCAACAACCACAACGGTTGGAAATGAATTAGAATGTACAAATACCAGCCTCCAAAGGTCCTACAACAACAACAAGAAAGAATATTCAAGCTTAAAGATCAATCAACCTTTGTGCTAAAAATTTACTTTTCTTATATACACTTGTGAGCTTCATTGTTATTCTATCAATTCAAGTGTTCTTCTTTGTAATTGAGTTTAATTTGCAAACATTCTGATCTTGCGACGGTTATTTCTTTGTTTGCTTATTTGTATCTCTTTGAAAGAGTTTGTGTCGTAAGGTTTGGGTAAAAACCTTAAGGGAGTTTGTAAGGTTAAACATTATCCTCAAAGGTTGTCAAATTAGTGGATTTGAAAAAAATCTTTAATAGTGGAAAGCTAAGGTAGTGGAGTAGGAAGCTGGGGCTAAACCACTCTAAATTCTTATGTTCAATCTTTCTATCCTTATTCTCTAGCATCCACAAAATTTTAAAAAGTCAATTCACTCCTCTCTTGGTAATTTCGGTTTTGATTATTTGAGCTAACCATTTGATTGGAACAAATGATTTAATAATCACTGGTATAAGTAATGATCATTTCCATCATAGTGGTGACCATTATATAAAAGAGATCAAGTTAGGTAGATAAAAGAGATCAAATCAGGTGAACAGATTTAGTCTTTAAGAATTATGGATATCCTATGAGGGTAACACATATGACAAGGTTACTAGACTAAAGCTTAATAATATAAGTAGCTTTCGTGATGGAATATTTTGGGAAGTTCAATTATAGTACTTTTAGTGGTTTAACTTCATTATTAAATAACCTTGTAATTAATAAACAAAGAGTCCAAAGTTAAATACAAGTTATTTTAATCCTAATTATATATATTTAATCAGTTCCTCCACTAACTTATTATAACTCTAAACATATTGTATATATGAACGTAGAACTAATAGACAACTCAAACGGAGAGAAATAGGTTGCATGAGTTACTATCCACAGTAATTGCATTTCTCGATAAGGTAAGGGACGACTTAGAATTAATTTAATTTATTTGAATTATTGTTTAATTGGATGAGTTAATTAAATAATTGAGTCCAAAGTGGAAATTAAATTAAGTAGCCATCGAAAATAAGAAGTGCATTACTATAGATAATTAAATTAATTTATTGACCAAAATAGAAACACTCTAATACTTGGGTACCACTTAAGTAGTATACCCTTTTATTCCTAAAGAGTTTAGGCATTTTTTACACCTTAAATATGTTTATATTCATAAATATCTAGGTACCATATAAATTAGACTAGGTTAAATTATGTTATTAGTCCCTATATTTTGTAATCGAACCTTCACGCCCTTTAACATAAGATTTTGAGTCTCGTGTGTCTACTATTTCACCACAAAGACATCCTGAAAGTGAATCATATTCAATAAATATGATATCTATCTAGTGTGATGTATGAAATATATGACAAAAGTGAAATGTTAGAGTATTTCTATTGATCGGTCATGTCATATAGGCTCAAGTTAAACATCCAATTAAATAAATATTTTCTAGGGCCCATGACTTGCTTCGATTTAAAACCCTTGGTGGCCATGATGGATTGTAGAACAAAAGGACCATTTTTCAGTTCTTGAACTAAAAAAGATTATTAACGGAGCCCATTTTTCATTACTGGACAGTTTGTATTATGGCCATGATGGATTGTAGAACAAAAGGACCATTTTTCAGTTCTTGAACTAAAAAAGATTATTAACGGAGCCCATTTTTCATTACTGGACAGTTTGTATTATATTATAAGGGTCTAAACAATTAAACATTCAAGTTGATATTTAAAATTAATTTAGACTGATAAATAAAATTGTTGTTAAGAAGATAATAAATTTTAATGGTAAAATAATTAAAATGTAATATAAAGTTAATAAAAGTGATTATTTTTATACTTTACCCTTTCTTTTTCCAATCTTTTCTTTCAGATATCGGGGTATTAGCGTTCAGATTGTCATTTCGATTTCCATATATAAGGTTTTTTTAAAAATATAATTTTGAATTTTTCTTTAGTTTTTTGGTGGATGCTCTTGGTGTATGAAACTGAAACATATTGATTAAACTTCAGTTTCTGGCGATGATTGAGATGGATTTCCCCATGAAAAGACATTGTTGGGAAAATCAAGGCTGAGTCTCGAAAAGGGCGCTTCTCGCCAGAACCCTAAGGGGGTTTTGGAAAGATATACCAAAAGAGCCCGAGAATTGGCATGCTTACAGTTCATGCCATAGGCCTTTGGTCTTGGGGTCCATTTCTTTCACTTCGCTAGATCTGCTATTATACATATGTTTCTACAACTAGGGTTAACTTCTTTTTGGACTGTTTTTCATTTACATTTATCTAGTTGATGTTTTTAGAAGAAAGTTCTAGGGTTCTTACTTTGATTCTGTCATTCAGAATTTCAGGTTTGCTCTTTATGATTCTGCTTTGGCTGAAATAAGGCTTATTTTACTTGATCGAATGGTCTACTGCTCTACTTAACAGATTTAATTTTTATCTTATACTGCTTATGTTATTAACTTGAATTGTTTTTTAGTTGTTTCTCTTTTTCTTATCTTATGATGCTTTGAGTTATTCTGCCCTGATTGAAATCCTCAATGCCCAATTTTTATGTTTTGCTTGAATGATTTTATGAATATTTGGACGCAAGTTTGTTATCTGAAAAAAGAGATGAGAATTTGGGAGTCGAGTTATAATTTAATTTATTAATGAAATCTTCAGTGCTCAATTTAGGGATTTGGTTGATGTTTTGCTTGTATGATTTTATGAATCTTGTGCACACAAGTTTCTTATCTGAACATAAGAGATGAGGATTTGGGAGTCAAGTAATAATTTCATTTATCAAAGAAATATCAATTGAGCATGTGCCAGTTTATAATTGTTGTAATATTTATCATTCAGCAGATATTTCCTTTATTTTGTTTGATTTGTTTTATACATTCCAATTATTTTCCCTTGGTTTAATACTCTAATTGGCGGCTTGAATCTGTTGGCATTATACTTAAGCTTAGGTTAATAATGGAATTGAGTTGATTGGAATTTGCAGGATACTTAATATTGAAGAAAAATATCTCATCGCAAATTTGAGCATCCAAGGCATGGCTCTTTGGGATTTCTCCCAAGGAAAAGAGCCTCCCGCCATAGAGGAAAAGGTTTCTCCTATTTTCCCTTCAATTGTTTATAGTTGGATTCTGCTATGTTTGTTTAGTAAATATGTTAGATTATTCTATTATTTGAATGGCTTATTGCATCTTAACCAATCATACTGATGCAGAATTAGCTGTGACCAAGTATAATCTTTTCTAGTTTAGTAATTTGCCTTTTAGATTTGATATAATCCCTGAAGTTGTAATCGCTAGCACGCTCCCTTATTATTAAGTTAAGATTTTTAGCTTGTTCAGGATATATCTTTAATTCCCTCTATGAATGTTTTTTTTTTTTATTATAAAATCTTCTGATTTTTCTTTCTTCTTTCACGGTTGTTCAGTGAAGGCATTCCCAAAGGATGATCCTACTAAGCCATGCAGATTAACTGCGTTCTTGGGATATAAAGCTGGAATGACCCATATAGTGAGGGAGGTTGAAAAGCCTGGTTCAAGTAATTTTTTCTCTTCTGACTCATCTGTAAATTTTGGAATACTAGATTGTCTGTTGCTTATCTGCTGCTATATGAAATAAAACCATGTGCCTTTTATGTGCTTTCTTGCATTGTTTACTTTCCTCCATGGTTAGGTGGATAGCATAATGTATTTATATGTTCTTTTCTTCCAGAACTTCACAAGAAGGAGACATGTGAAGCAGTTACTATCATTGAGACACCACCCATGGTGGTTGTTGGAGTTGTGGGATATGTCAAAACACCTCGTGGTCTTCGTACTTTGGGCTCTGTGTGGGCTCAGCATCTGAGTGAAGAGGTGAAACGAAGGTTCTATAAGCACTGGTGCAAGTCTAAGAAGAAGGCTTTTACCAAGTACTCAAAGAAGCTTGAAACTGAAGATGGTAAAAATGACATTCAATTGCAGCTGGAAAAATTGAAAAAATATTGCACTGTAATTCGTGTTTTGGCCCACACTCAGGTATCTCCCCCTCAAGCAGTTCTATATTTTGTAGTTATGTTTTAGTCCTTCCAATTCTGGATGATTGAATGCTTTAACTGCTATGTTTTTCTTTTTTTCCTATTTCTTTGATGTCCTTTATTGCATATTTATGTAGATAAGAAAGATGAAGGGCTTGAAGCAGAAGAAGGCCCATTTAATGGAGATTCAAGTAAATGGTGGAACTATTGCTCAGAAAGTTGACTTTGCTTACGGTTTCTTTGAGAAACGTATTCCAGTTGATGCTGTGTTCCAGAAAGATGAGATGATCGATATCACTGGGGTGACCAAGGGTAAAGGGTTTGAAGGTGTGGTGACCAGATGGGGCGGCACCCATCTCCCACGCAAGACCCATCGTGGTCTTCGCAAGGTTGCCTGAATTGGTGCATGGCATCCAGCCAGGGTTTCTTTTACGGTTGCCAGGGCTGGGCAAAATGGCTACCATCACCGTACAGAGATGAATAAGAAAGTATACAAGCTTGGAAAGGCTGGACATGAGTCGCATGCTGCCATGACTGACTATGACAGGTTAGCCAAGTGTCCTCTACTCAGTTTGCTATTTATTTTGTAGGATTATGATTGCCACAGGGAATTATTAATTGCTTCCGTCTTCTGCTAATTTCAGGACAGAGAAGGAGATTACCCCAATGGGTGGATTCCCCCATTATGGTGTGGTGAAAGAGGATTATTTGGTGATCAAAGGAGGGGGGGGGGGTGTTGGGCCAAAGAAACGGGTAGTGACTTTTGAGGCAATCCCGGGTGAATCAAACTTCAAGGGTCGCTCTTGAGGAGATCAAGCTTAAGTTCATTGATACATCATCCAAGTTTGGGCATGGTCGCTTCCAAACAACACAGGAGAAGGCCAAATTCTATGGGAAGCTCAAGGCATGACGAGGGACTTAATATTATATTTTCAAGTTATGAAGGGCTAATCTACAAGTTCACATTTATTTGCCTTCTATTTCTGGTACAATGTTAATGTTCACACTTTTTCTTTTTATGGTTGACTACAACTTTCAATTTCTTTTTAGTTGGGACCCACTAAACACTGTAGTTTAGTACAGCTTTCGACTTTCAAGCTCACTGCTCTGCATATAGGACCGCTTATAACCACTGTTTTTGGAATGGTCAAATTGGGTTTTTGGTGCATTTGGTTTAAATCACATAAGTTATTAAAAAGTACATAGAATTTGATTAGTTTGTATTAATTCTCATATCAAATGATTTTTGCCGTTCTTTCGATGGATTTTGGATCGGATTCAATTGGTTTGATGGATGGACGAAGTTGTATGTTGTTGGAAACTTGAAAATCACATGTAAAATCTTTGCTCTTTTCCATTTAATGTATTTATTTATTTATTTTCTTGGTAAAATTGTTGGAAAAGGAAAAAGGTCGGCTGACCTGGTTATGAAAATAAAAAGAATTGACGGAGATAAATAACAGCTTTGGTTTTTCCAAGACATACTTCAGTGTGCTTTCCTTTTCAAAGGGGTCCTCTTGTCTTATATGGGAATGGGAAACAGTGATCTTTCACAAATGTGTGTTTACGCCTGATTATGAAATTAGCTTTTTTATATGTATAATTATAATTGGTATCGCAATATAAAATATATAAGGATATATTCCAATTTTAAATATATTTTACTTGTTTAATAAAAACTTAAAAAAAAGGGATAAAGCTACTTTCTTTGTGTTATTATTATTATTATTATTTTATCTTTTCTAGAACTCTGGAATGAATATTTGCTCCCTATAACTCTCCTCCTAGACGACTAAAAACCTCAGTGTAAAAAATAAATAAATCTTGTTTCTGTCAAGCTTTTGTTATCAATAGAGGATGTCATTATCTATGAACTATAATACTAGAAGATTATAACTTGTTTTAAATCCAAAAACTTTATGAAATTATCTTATTTTTGGTTAGGCCTTAGATAAGCTTTCACATCGTTCTCAGACATTTTGATTATCTTGTTTGACAAAGAGTCCTTACTTAGGTAGAAGAACCTGTTTCTTTTTCAAGGGTCCTCATTATTTCTGCTATAAGTAATTATTGCTTCAAGTTTTTTTCTTTCTTTCTTTTTCATTCTTTTTCTAGTTATATGAATTCTAGGCTTCATGGAAGAAACAATAAGAAAGCGATGTTGGTATGTTGAAGAAAATAAAAATAAAAATAGATTCTTCCATTTTTACAAAATAATTGAGGTAATTTTGTAAGTTGTTAGCTTTAGTGTTTCTGACAAAAGCGACGGGTTCCTCTCAGAGTCACCTCACCAGGTTTTGCTTTAAAAACTATAAAAGAAAATATATATGAGGAATAATAATTGTGGTCTAAATCACCCCTTCCCCCTTTTTTTTTTCAAGCTCTTTGCTTTAAGCCACGGTCCATTTTCTTTCTACTCTAGAATCATGACATATCTGCCACTGCATATGCTTGGTTGTAAGGTATCCCAACATTACATCTCCCTCTCAATCACCTCTTTTCTTCCTAAACTTTCAAGTCAATTCTTATTCTTCTTTTTCATGTGCTTTCTACCCTGTTTGTTCTTCTTGTGTTTGCAGCTTCTTCTTTTCTAGAAAAATTGATACTATAATCAATTGTATATGACATATTAACAGATAGTTTAACCTTGCATGAGTCTTTACCTTTTTCTTTATTTGGTTTAATTGGAGATTATGGTAGATTTGGCTATCTTTCCCATGATTATGTTGGACAGACATAAATGATACATAGTAGATCTTTGCAGCCTACCTCATGTAACCTCCTCAAATATTATGTACTAATTCTTAATGATAGTTATAATCAGTGAAAACTTGGTTAAATCTTAGTTAGTGGAAACAATTATTAATCTTTGAACTCTTTTTTCTTACCTTAGAAACTGCTGTTAGTAATTATAATTATATTGGAGATATTGAAAAATGATGGCTTGGTATCATCCTATTAGGACCCAGATTTAAATAAATTCAGAATTCCCAACATAACATCTAAATTCAGCAACTAAAAAGTGACAAAGTTTGAAAAAAGGAAACCAATAGGCCATTCTTTTTTTAAGGGTCTCCAGACAAGAAGGCCAATGCTTTTTATTCCTTTAGGTTTGCTTGTTGGGACAAGGTATAGTATTGATTAAGCTAGGCATCATCAGGATCATGTACCATCATTCAAATTCAAGAAAAAGTGTACTGCTGGGATTATCATATAACTTTGTCTTTACATTTGCAATTGGGTATAAATCTAGCTGGTCTCAGCCCCTACTTTGTTTCATTTACAAATGGTGGCTGTGGCTGCCTTATTTTTCCAGGGCAGTGTTAAGAGGTGTTTAGGATGGGGAGGATAAGTTGATGTTTGCAGCTCTTAATTCCAAATACCAAAACCCAAGTTTTTTTAACTTGTTTAAAGAATCTCATTAAAAAACTCTGCTGGTTTTTCCACTCTTGGTAAGTACCTACTGATAAGTTCATTTTCATTTGTAATGATGCGCCACTGGGATTCTAATCACTGTCTTCCATCATACGTCTATGATTTCTTGGATTCAGAACTATGTTAGTTTCTGTGTATTAAGGATTCTTAATAATTACCTTTGTCAATCTTTTACAGAGACTATCTCGAGTCATTAATGAGGAAGGGCATTTTCTGAGAAGAATAACCTGCAACTACTACTAAATCTGCTTTATTTCACAAGTACTGTTTGTTCCTACAAAAACGAGCCATGAATGAGTTTGGAACTGGAAGGTCAGTGCCATGGAACATATACCCAAGTTCAGATCCGACTCCATCTCAACCAGTAGTTGATAAGGAAACTCCATTGAAAAACTTGGGGACATCCATGAATGCCATTTCTTTTGGCTTTGTTGCTACTGCGATCTTGATATCAATGTTTGTTATCATGGCCATCTTTGAACACCTTTTTCAGCCAAATCCTGCTTTTTCTTCCCCCAATCAAGACGGTGCTGTAGGATCTGGTGCAGCTGAAAAACTCGGGAATCCACAAAGAGTAAGCTTTTATCTCTTCAGGCTGTAAAGTTGTAATATACCCCATGGTAAAATTATCGTATGGTCCTTAGGAGTCGGATTGTATTTTGCTCGCTTTACTCATAACATGAGCAAATTCGTCTCCATACAATAGCTTTCACCTCAAAATGAGATACATTAATTTTAATTGTTTGGTTATTCTGTCAATCATGTTAGTTTTTAACAGTAAAAATGGACAAATTCTTAACAACATATAAAAGTTAATTAGCCCACTTTTTGAATAAAGGGGGAAATGCAATATGAGTCTTACTACAATGACTCTCATGGTACTTTTACATACCCCAGTTTCCTTTCTCTTTTTGTTTTGCATTGTCTGCATGCTCTTTTGGCAGCATTCCTTTAAGAACAAGGGAACTTCAAACAGATAATCGTCCACTAAGCTAAAAACCCTTTGGCCCTCTGAATGGCTTGCCAATTTCTCAGAGCTAGGATGAGAACCACATTAAGGAAATGCGGCCTGTAAATTCTGGTCACCTTGTATATAATATCTGTCTGGTTATGGAAGAATGATATAAAAGTAAAACATATATTGTATGTCTAAAACATGCTCTATATTTTTCATTCAATCTTGAAACAGGTGTCTGATGAATGTTGTGATTGCAGGCATCGACATCATATGCAACTGATTTGTCAGTAGTGATGCCAGGAGAACAACATCCTACCTATATAGCTCAACTTGCTCCCCTCCCTTGCCCAAGGGAAGGCATCTATTGGCCTCCCCATGAACGTAATTTTGTATATCCATAAACATACATCATCCATGTATGATGCATTTATATTTATCAGCAACCAACCCTCCTTTCTTCTATACTATTTATCCAATGAAATATTATTACCTCTTGAAGCTGGTTTGCGAGCGCCCTCATTTTTGGGGCAAATCTGTCAAATATCACAGATGACCTATTTGGAAAATGCAAATTCCTCTGTTACAAATTTAGAGCTTTTTGCTAGAAAGTTTTCATTGGTATTATGTTTCAATTGAACAATCCTTGCATCAATAATTTTATATCATGTATTGATGTTTTAATCTCAATTTTGGACAACTGAGTCGGATAAAGAATCCAGACCTCCCAAAATAAGCAAGATCAATTACTTGCAATTTAATTAGCTATAGTGTCAAAAGGATTATTATATTAGAAAACCATCCCTTGCAAATCATAATCATCATTGAGCATGAAACTTGAAGAATTTATATTAGAAACAAGCAATGATAAAATTTACATTACAAGAAATGCAACTTGAATTTATATCTCCTAAGCTCTTTAACCTCCCATCCATTCACCCATCCCCATTAAGTTTATCCCTGTAAATATGACTTGTTATGTTTCCACTCCCCACTACCCATTCTCTATACTCATCTTCAGTAACTTTTTTCTATTAATATTTACTAACATAGCGGGCAAAGAAAGCAAGGTGATAAGTGGAAGGGAAAATCCGCTAGTGCTCATCAATGTCATCTTCATCAGGTAATAGTGCAGTCAGTAAAGAATACTTTACCAGGAGAGAGATCCTTCCCTTCTTGACGACTAATCTTGCCCCAGAAACAACCCAATATCCAGGAACCTCTTGTGGTCCTCTTGTTATCTCTGTTGTATCAACAAATTTCAAAAGCTTAGGAGCTTGAACAGGTACGGGAGGGCCTCCAGGGTAAACAGCGGAGTTTATATTCAAATCAGCTGGCCCTGGAGGTGGTTTCTGAACTGTTGTGAAGTGATGACTAATTAGTGTGGATATGAGTCCAGACTTAGGTGCCAACCGAGGTGATCCATCCCATTCTGGATGCTTAATAGACATCGCTCCCAAGACAGTCGAGAAGCATAGCCGTAAAAAGAGAATATTTTTAAAACCATGATTCTCAACCTGCAACTGGGCTCCAGTTACAATTGAAAGTTCCTCCTGAGATTCAATGGGAGCAGTGCATACGTGAGAGTAGTTCTTCCAATAAACTCTCTCATAGTATTTACGATCATGAGACTCTTGGCAGAAGTTCCCTTTTGGATCATCTACAAGTTGGAATATTTTTGGAAGGGAGGAAAGGTGCTGCAAGTGGATGGCCAAGCGATTGCTCCTTTTACCTTCTAGATATAGACGGAGGCCAGTCACAGGCCTCTTACCCACATCAACCTGCCATTAAGTTATATAACTTAAAATTAGCTATAGAGCAAAGACTCCCAAAATAGGTTTGCGCTCAATGATCCAAGTGTTAATATCAGCTTCCAACTTTATATCCACACTAAGTGACAAAGTATAATTATGCACTCTTCAGGAGACCAAAAGAAGACGAAGTCTTAGATAAAGTACTACTTATATTAGTTCCCTAGGAGCATTTTCTTTGATGGAACTATAGATAAATCTTATCTTGCTACAAAATGCTATTTCCTTTTTAACATACAGTCATTAGGGCACAGAGTTTTTAAAGTTAAAATGCTGAAGAGACTCTAGTGAACATCTATAAATCCAACACCAGCATATCAATATGTTTTGAAGTTTATGTAGCGCTAATAAAAACTACTCAAACACATACATGCATAAACCTACACGGTCAAATACTCAATGCACACAAACAAAAGCCAGAAAAATTTCAAATTTAGATGATTTTCTACCGGAGTAGTATTCACAAAAAGCTTGGGCCCCATGAAGCTGAATTGCAAAGAGGCAGTGCTTTGTTGCTTTCGTTGTGGACCAAGAGGAAGTTCACTGAAAACTGGGGCCCACTGTCTTGGAAGCTGAAATTCCAGAAACTGGTGGAGCTCTTCAACTGGTGGTTTATCTGAAAGAGCAATAGCTTACGGATGAAATATGTGTAGACTGTTCGCTATAAAATAAGTATCACTTGCAGCAGTAAGGCAAAATGAATGAAAATGAGGTCCCACAACAAATTCTCATTGTTACATGACAAACTTTATGAAATGCTAGAAATACCTATCAATTATTTGGTTCCAAATGTCTCTCAACTCAAGCACCGCTAGTTAAGGATATCATGATAACAAAACTGGTACTTACTAACAACTTATGATAATTTAACAAAGGCTTTAATCAAAATAAGCTCATAACTCTTGTATTGGTTGCTTTATATTACAAGATAATAAGTTGATTAGTGAACTTACAGTGTCTCAGTATAACAAATTATAAGATTTAAAAAAAAAAAAAAACAGAAGTATGAGGCATGCTTCTTTCAGAAAATAGTAAGAAAATAAGAAAATAATAAGTATGAGGCATGTTGAGAGAAGAGGAGATACAATAACCTGAAGCAGTAAAAGAAAATAAGAAAAGCATTAGGTAGACATAACGAACTATAGATCTTGCTTACATCGCAAATATAGGTTTATGGCATGGCTCAGAAATCCACTACCAGGAACTCCATTCAATAGAGAAGTAATAGGGATAAAGGACATTGAGATTACATCAGGCTCTGACTGAACCGTCTGTAACCAGTCATTATGAGAAAGGTTTCTATTATCACTTCCACCTCTCCTTTTGTAAATGCTTATAATGTCCTGCAATTTTTAGGTAACTATTAACATCTATATCAGGAATGAAACTTAAACCTTTATCAAGGAGCTTTAACTATTAAGCAAACGACACTGTATGAAAGAAAACAAACCTCTTTCTGTGCATATGAACTTGATGGACTGTTACTAGCAAACCTTAGCCGCTGCTCCCTAATTTCAAACTGAAACAGAAATAATTAGATTAGATACCCTTGGGGGGGGGACCACATAAATTATGCCAACTGTTTACTATAACGATGATTGACAGATAAATTAAAACAAATATGGTTTTACCACCAAAGGAGGCAGCAGATTAGATGTATGAAGAATAGCCATAATTTCTCTATTCCATAGAGATTAAATAATCGCTAGTATTGAAAGGCAAGCAATCAAAGCATAGAGTACCAAAGCAATCAAATTAAAAAAAGAAACTGCCAACCTAGATGAAAGGCCTAGAAAATAACACTGTCCTGATAAAACTGTGGCAAAGCCTGGTGTAAAACCTAAACATTCAAAACAGTAGCAGACTTTTGGTTTTCTCTGGCAAATATTTAGCTGGTATCACACTAGCAATCATATAATACTAATGTGATACTGGGTTGTCGTTTTAGTATGTTAAGACATAGTGATAACAGTGCTTCTCAACACAAATTTTGGCAACAATATGCAACAATCTGCAGCAACTTCCAATTAACACACTGCTTGCTAGGCCAATCATGGAGATTTTACACTGTTCTAAAAGAATATTGATTTCATTCCATCTCAACAAGAAGCATGATTTATCTAGATATGCAGCAATAGATTAGACAAAAAAATCAAAACAGTTCTATTGAAAACCTTGTCACTCTGGAAGACTTGCTCAGGCGCCAAGTTATAATGTCCACTGGCATCTAAAAACCTTTTATCAGCCATATCCTTCAATCTTTTCTGGATATCAGCAGGTTGAAGAGTAGATGAATGCTGCTGTTTTATGTAAATAACATCCTTCCCACCCATCTTCACACCAACAATTATATGGGTTCCATAAGTGTCAATAAACCTGGGATGCCATAAAAATACATATCAAACTCAAATGCGATATATCAGAGAGTAAATAACATTAAACAAAGCAGGCAATAGAAATCAGAAAATGCATAGCCATCAATAAAAGAAATAAAAGAAAGTTGATCATCGAATTATTCTCCAAGTGATGACAGAACTCAAAGAGAGGGAGCGAGAAACACACATTGGCTGAAGCCAATTCATTGCATAAGGAAGAAAAGGCCCCCTACATGCAAAGGTCTTATTTATGGCAATTCACCTTGCTAATGCTGCTGGTTCCCATGTAGATGGGACTGCTTTCTTGACATGATCTCGTAGCACAATTTGAGATTTCTCCAGTGCAACTGAGTAGAGGGTGATGAAAACCCCATCAAAAGAAAGTGTCTTGGTATTAGCAGCATCTTTTTGCCAACAACCAGAGAATTCAAACATGGAATTAAAGAGGCCTGAAGGTATTTTTCCAGTCAAAGATATTTCTTGGTTGAATTGCTCTGACATCTGGAGAAAGTAAAACAAAAGAAATGATTAAAAAAAAAAAGCACTCTCATGACAGACAAAAGAGTATGAAAACATAACCAATTTACCACATGACTAGCAATTCTCATATACCTTCACAGGATTTGACTCATGCTACAACAATTGAACTAGTGATACATATATGGATACAGATAGCATTGAACAAACAATACACTATTACCTGCTGGAAGGAGAGGACATCAGACCTGAACCGCGTGCGCTCTCCTTTATCACATTTTATTGACTTGGACACATTGGGTATTGAAACTCCACCAGGTAAAACAATCTCATGCCGTCCATCTTCATGAATCTCAATAAGACATGAATCTTTTGAATTCCCTTTACAGTACTTCAGCCGAAGATCCATTCCAATATCATATCCACATCCAATGGACCCTATGGCAATCTCAGCCGCCTTTGGAGCTGTACTCTTAAGCGCCATTGCTCAGTGCATCACTCTTTTTCACCAAATTTGGAACCAAATTCACACGAGATTCAATTATTCAAACCAAACACAGTACACTCCACATAAAGCAACATTGTTTCAATCATTTACACAAATAAAACTAATCCAAATCCTACAAATAGCTGAACGTGTAAAAACAGAACAAAAATCATCATATACAAAATTTCTTTTTAAAGTATATATTACTATAACAGAACAGATAAGAAGTTCATAAATAGCTCAAATATTGAAATTTATATATAAAGAAAAGCAATTTTCATAATCTTTCCGGAAACAATCACAACCAAAACCAGTTTAGCTCAATTTAAGAAGAAAATTAGCCAATTTTCAAAAATTAACAACATTCAATCAAAACCCAGATATTGTTCAGACTGAACAAACACACCCGAAAAAGCTAGATCCTAAAACTTAAAAAGGACCAAAAATAGTTTTCTAAAGAAAACTTGTAGCTCATATTTGACAAAAAGAAAAAGAAAAAGAGTTCGTACATTTTACGCAGGTCAAAAACTAAAGTGGGAATCTTTCTAAGAGCAGACTTTGAAGCTGGAGGAAACCAATAAAAGTGAAGCTCACACAAGTTGAAGCCGAAACGCCAATCCTTTGGTTCGATTTCGAGGTGTCTTGAAACTCCCAAGATTTTCAGGTTTGGAAATTCCAAGAACGAAACTTGAACGGAGAGAAAGATAAAAAAAGGTTCCTTGATGAAGAAATGTAAATAGTAAAAACAAATGAACTTAAAAAATAAAGAGAAAGGGAGAAACCCTAAGAAGGGGGATGGTTTGAGAGAGACAGAGGTTAGTAAAAATGGGTTTGACTGAGAAAATAAAAATCTAGCATTGACATATATACATGTGAGAGAGTTGTTGAGAGTGAGAGTCCCTCACCCATTAACTCCAGTTTTTGATTGAAAAAAAAAAAAGGGAAAGTCAAAGGTGCTGCTTTCAATGCTTGGCCCTGCCTTCCATTAACTTCCCACCGCTTTTACACCATTAATATGAATATATTCATTCATTTATTTATTTTACCTTAATTTGTCGTAACTAACCATTAAATCCTTTTAAATTTCTTTCCACATATATAAAATAATTCTTTCCATATCAATTAACTTCAATTTTTACAATAATTTTAAAAAAAGTATTGGTAAATTTTATTTAAGTCTTTTTTTTTATCTAGCGAGTAAAATACTATAAGTAGAGTACTTAACTCTGTCCCGTTTTAAAAAGTTGCAAGTTATTTTATTAGATTTAATTTTAAAATATTTTATATATTAATTATTCGAATATGAATTGCACTTATTGTACGGGTTAATTAGCCAAAAAGGCTGACTTTGAAAGTTAACGAGGAAATAGACCCTTTTTTTCCTCTTATATTTAGGTAGGCGTTTTCGTTTCCCGGTCTTTTTTTTTTTTTAACAATTAAAAAATTCAATGGTATTTTTTTTTCAAACGGCTAAAAAGGGTTAATTTATTTGCTATATAAATTCAAGTTATCTTCTTTTTTGCATCTAAATCCAATTCTCTCATTTCATTTATTTTCTCAATTCTCTCGACTATTTAGTTCTCATTTTTTCATTCAATGTCTCTCAAAATCTTGTTGTTTTAATTTTATATTTTGTAATTTCTTTGATTTTATTTTATTTTTATAATGAAAATTCTGCTTATTCATTTGGATGACAAACACATTACCAGTGCCTAATTACAAATAGTAAGAAAAAATTATTAAATTTTTTAATTTTAATTAAATTCGTTGTTAACATTATTAATTTTATCATTTTTTATGTTTATATAATCAAGCCGAAGATCGAACTTTAGAGACGTACATACACAATTTAACTACGAAGGCACCGCGTGGTATTGAACAACACTTGTGTAATAGCCCAATTTTTAGTGATGTCGTAAAAGGTGGTTTCAAAACCTCATTTCTGTAAACCGGGTCCTTAAATATCAAATATGAATTTTTATAGAGTTTCTATAAAAGCATATTAGACTTTGGCTCGGTAATTTTGTCAATTAATTTCTTAATTAGGGTACAAGGACTAAATTGTAAAAATCCAATCGCTATAGATTTTTAATTAGCTAAAGATTCAAAATGTTAAAAAAAAAACTATTTTGTTACATCAATAGAGGAGGAGGATGTTAACTTCCACTTTTGGTTAATTGTGATTAAGGTTTAATTAATTAAAGTTTAATTAAGTGATTAAGGATTAATTAAGGTCTAAAAGGCTTAAGTTACTGAATTTTCATTCATCTTCTCCACTATTCTTCTTCATTTGTATGTTCAAGAAAGAAAATTCCATTTTTAAGTGTCAAGCATTCAATCACTATTTGGTAAGTAATTTTAGGTATTTTTCTTGTAATTTTTATATTTTCGAGGTCATGGGAGCTTGATTTAGTTAGCCCATGTACTAATTTGCAAAATTATTAAAGTTTTTGAAAGTTGACAGTGATAATTTCTTGGAGAAATTGGTGTTAAATTGCTAGATTTTAAGCTTAGATGTGAAAAGGACAAAATTATAATGTTTAATTGTTAGTTTTTTCATAGGGACTAAAGTGAATAAATTTTGAAATTAATGTGAAATTTCTGTAATGATAGATAGTAGGGAGTCCTTAAGGGATGTGATTAAAATTGGTTTTCAAAAAAAGGCTCAAATTGAAAGTTATGGCTATTTCGGTTTCAGGGACTAAATTGAATACAACGTGAAACTTTAGGTGTATCAAAAATGAAATTATTTAGATTCATTCATGACATGGAATAGTGTATAAATGTTTGGTATTGATGGATTGAATGGAATTATTGTATATATAGATTAATAATTGAATCAAACTGGTGATAATTGAGAAAAAGCCAAAATTATCAATTAGTCCTTGAAGATTCGGTTGTTTGCTGCTTTGACCAGGTAAGTTCACATGGAACATACCAATTAATTTTTACTTTATACATGAATGATATTGAATTTATGCTTGTATATCTATATATATGAATTAAGTAAAATTAATGAATTTGACACTTATAGCTTGAAACAAACTGAATTGTAAATTCATGTAAATATTGGTTATATGGAAATAGTACTGGATGTAAATGTGATTTTTGATTGAATGTATGCCTCATAAGGAGAAATGAAATTGTGTACAGGAATTCATAATGTCAATTACACAGAAATGATGCTCGAGTGAACTTAGTAAAAGGTTAGGATATGTATGGCATGCCATTAGGGTTATACGTACGATTAATCAGGGATTTACATGTTATTACGTGATCTAGCATTTGTCACATCACAAAATTTGGCCTAGAAGTTTCGAGGTTAATTTTGAAATTTATGGCCTGAATTTGGGTTCGAAAATTTAGAATGTGGTAACCTGAAAATATTTTCGTTAAATGACTTTTGAAAATAATATCAATTTATGAAAGAAATGAGAAAAGGCTTTCAATTTTTAAAGGAAGGCTGATTTGTAAAGGGGTTTAATTTTGAAAGTAGCTTAAAAGCAATAATACCAAAGTTTTAAAATCAACCTATTTTCCCCTTGCACCCTACAGTAGACGCACGACTCCCTTTCTCCCATCACTTTTTGCCGTCAATTGAAATCCCCAAATACCATTCACTATTTTTTGTCCCCATTTCTTTTATGATTTTGATTTTTTTCATCTTCCAAACATTAAACCTCCTTTGAATTCAAAAGAGAACATCATAATTTCATTGGTTTTTTCCAAGTAAGTTTTCTCGAAATTCAATCAACTGTTCGTTGTTTTCCTCAATCGGGGTAAGGTTTTGCTTTTCTAATATTTTTTAATGTAGTCTAGCCTTTCAAATCAAGTTTTAATCTGTTGAATCATAGATTTTGTGTGTTAGTTAAAATTAGGGTCATTAATGACAAAATTTAGATTTTTTAAACAAAACTATTATTTCTACGTATTTTTCAACTTGATTAGGTGAGATTAGAATTTTTTTAAACTTTTGTTAAAGAATTTTAAGATTATATTGATTTTTCACTAAAAGTAGCCATGAAAGTCAAAATTTTCCAGAACCATAAATCTGAGAAGTTCTGGGTGTTTTAAAGGTTGAGAATTGTTCTTAAGTGAGTCGTCAGATTATTAGAATTGATTTTAAGCAAAGGGAATTAGTTCAAGTTAAGAAATTTGAGTTACTACTATACTAGTCGAAAATTTCGGTTCCAAGAGGAGCTAGTTTAAACCTGCATTTTTGTTTGATTTGAGATGTGTTATTGGCTTTTAATTGTTTGTGTATGTTGTGTGGTTAACATTTCTGAAGATTCAGAATCGTTGGAGCTCTCTTCAAGCAAGGCGAAAGGCAAGGAAAAACTAGTTTGAACTTTCGGCTAATAAGCGAAAACGCAATTTGTGAGTGTTTTGGAGTCACTACTAGTATGCACGATTCATTGTGTTAAATGGGAGCTTAGGTTAGCTTAAACATCTATCCTAAGTTCCGAGTGTAAGCTTTCTTACTCTCTTTTTTTCATTTTGCAAAATTGTGACTGTGTAATCTGAAATGAGTATCATGATGTATTAGTGCAGCAAATAATGTGTGATTGTGAGCATGTGATGTGAAATTTCTAGCTTATGCTTATATATGTTACTTAAAGTGGCTATAGCTTATAGAACTTTATGTTAACACTTGTGAGTGCATAAATAGGAAGTATGGTAAGCATGATATAATGATTAAGAACAGTAAAAATGTGAATTGAAATGGTAAGTAAAAATGTGTGTATTAGTGGATATTTTGGCTTTGTGATATCTTGAGATTGTTGGATGTAGTTGGCATGCCATAGGATTTGTGAGTACTCACCATTGTGTTGTGATTTGGGGTATTGAGGCTTGGAACAATTTTGAGAGATAAGGAAATGTGAGATATGCTCCATTCATTGGGACATGTTGGTGTGTTGAAGAATGTTAGCTTGATGCTACACTTATGGGATATGTTGGACTCTTTGAATTATTGGTGTGATGGAGATTCGTGTATCCAATGTATGGTGATAGAGCTCACTCTTATGCTTCAAAGTCTCAAGTTACCAAATTATCATAAATGATTTTTACATAAATTATGATATATGTAAATTCATGAAAAATGAAAGCTAATTACTTGAGTTAATGATGCATGAACATGGTAAATTTTTTATTATGTATGTGCTTGAGAATGACCTTGATTTAACCGGTGTTGATATGCATGCTTGTGGTAATTTTCGATACATTGACTGAGCTTGTTTAAGCTCACACACTCATCACTAAATTCTTGTAGATAGTTAGCATTGTCAGTGTGAGCGGTGTGACCAAGGAAGTGATCCAAGTTAGGGAATAAACATTTGAGTATGTAGTGTTATAAATTTTGGGTATTTTGAATAATGACAAATGTGGTTAGAGTTTTGGTTGGTTTTCATCATAATTTTTTATTGGTTTATTATGATTTTGGACTTTTGAAGTATTGGTATTGCTTGGGATTATGTTTATGAATAATTTGATGACTGATATTGTGTTTGATAATGCATGTTCGAAAGGAATAATGTTTGTGCATGAATGTTTCCCTGTTTTGTTGTGTTTTTGCTTATTTGTACAGAGGTATCGATACTCGAGGCATAAATATCGATACCTCGATGTTGGAACGTATGTGTAGGAAAAATAATAGCTCAATTATACCCATTCACGAGTATCGATACTCATGGAAGAAATATTGATACCCATGCCTAAGTATTGGGTAAAATGTTTTGAATCAAAATTTGGTAGAATGCTAATTTGGTATTGATTTTCTTATTAGTATTGACACCTAATTTACTAAATATCGATACTTGCAATTTTGTATCGATACCTATGCTGATTTCTTTAGAATTTTAATAAATGAGCCTTAATTATATATTAAACTGTTTCTAATATCGTATTGTCTAAATTAGACATGAACACTTCTATAAATGCTTAAACTTAGTAGCTGTTATTCATAATTGAAGCTGTGTGAGCATGTTTGTAAGATTTGATGTTTGTTGTAACGTCTTGTTACTCGAGTCCAGCAACCAGGCCGGGTGACATGTGTTACAACATTTGTTTTAAATTCTAAGGTTATTTGTATCATTGGTTTAGCCCATACGAGTAACCTCGATATGATGTTAGCTTGTGTGAACAATTCCCTTAAAATATCAACTTGTGTGAGCAACCCTGAAATACTGTAAACTTGTGTGAGCATTATATTCCTGTGTATCTTAGTCTATTTTACTACAGCTCCATCAGGCGATGTTCATTTGATTGGAAATGAAATTTAAATCATGAATTGAAAATGAAATGGTATTGATGATACTTGACATATAGATTGCTATATGATTATGTTTTAAATGTTGAAAGTATTTATATTAAAGAACATAACTAACGTATTCAATTTGTGGTGATGTTGCCTGTATAAATATGTTTTCATGTGCCAAGGAAAGTTAATTTGGTAGCCAAATAGAATATTTTTTTACTTTAATGATCAAGGTAAGCTTTAGTTTCCATATGAGCTCACTAAGTATTTTATATGTTTACTTAGTTTGTTTTCCCTTTTCCATGTAGATTGTCAAATTGTGGAACACGTCAAGCTGGATCAATGCAAAGCTCACACTATCCTATCCTGGAATCTATAGCTTTTTGGTCATTTCAAGTTAGGGATTATGGCATGTATAAAAGTATTTTGGCATGTACATTCATGTATAGAATGTTTTGATGAGTTTGGTAACTTGTAATGTTTTGGTGTTTTGAATTCATATATAGAGATGAATATATATGCATTTCATGCTTGATGATGTGATAATTTATAACTATATGAATGCCATACGAAAATGGTATTGAACTTGGTTTGTGGTGATTTGGATGTTGGTCTTGGTGGTGATTTAGAAATGCATGAATTGGCATTTTTTATGCCTAGTTGAATTGGTACATTTTGATTGATGTGCTTGGAATAAGTATGACATTTAAATTGGCATGTTTCAAGATGGTTTAATATAGGTAAAGACTTTGTATTTGGATAATTTGGTTCATATGTATGCCATGACAATGGAAAGTTAAATCTAATAGTAGAATAGGTAATGAAAGTTAAGAAGTTAAATATGGTTATTTGAACTTGATTGATATGTTCTTGGAGTGTTTTAATTTAAGTGAAGTTAGTAATTGGTGTATAAATTTATGGGTTAGGTTGGAAACTTTGTAATAGGTACCAAATTGTACATTTTTGCCAAAAACAGGGATCTCGTCCTGGCAACCAATTCACCTTGTCGCAACATCAGCCAATAGTGAGTCATGTCGTGACATCAAATGACCTAAGGCCACGACGTGACAATCTGTTTGGAGATGTCATGATGTAGGGAAGATGATGTCACGACATTGGCCCTAAATTTCTAAAACTTTGCAATTTGGTCCTATTTCGTGCTCGGTTTGACAAATAAAATTTTATAAGCTCGAATAAGACCCAAAAATAAGGTATTATTGTAATTTAATAATGATTGATGTCGAATGCATGTGAAAATGGTTATTTTATTGTGAACCTGATTGTAGTTGCTCTAGTAACGAATATAACATCCTATAGCTCAAACCCAATGATCAGGTCGAGTTAGGGGTGTTACAACTTCCTAGAGGTGAAACTCTTGCACGTGTCTCATATGCTCGGGGACACTAAATTGGATCCCGTACTTATCAACGCTTTGGTGGAAAGATGGAGACCCGGAACACACACATTTCATCTTCCGTATGGTGAATGTACAATTACACTCGAGGATGTAGCTTTACAACTCAATTTACCGATGGATGGACAGTTGTTATGGGGGAAATAGGCGTTAGTAATTGGAGCGCAGTTTGCTAGCAACTATTAGGTAAGGTGCCGAACAAGTTTAGTGATAGCCAGATAGATGAAATTGTTGGAAGACAATTTTAATTATATAAAAAACTTTGCGAGTATCGTTGAAAGAGAACAATACGCTCGAGCATTTATCCTGAGGTTAATCGAGAGTTTTTTTATGCCCGAAAAATCTCGAAATCTGGCACATTTAAGGGGGCTACTACAACTTGTCAACTTAAAAGAAACAAGACAACTCAGTTGGAGATCAGTTTTTTTGGCGACATTGTACTGAGAGATGTGTCAGGCGATGAAACCATAAAAAATTAGAATAGATGATTACATACACCTTCTTTAACCATGGGCATATTACCAGCTGCCATTTTTACGCCATCGAGTAAATTCCCCTATATATTCCCACTTGTAATAAGGTAAAATTAATTTGATAATATAATTATCATAATATTTTTTAATTATTATATTTTTGAAATAACATATTATTTGAATAAATTTAACAATGAGGCGAGTTATATGGATATAGCGAACGAGCTCGTAGATATTCAGGTATTATTAGATCAACGATTGGGAGCTGAGGTTAGTTTTTTAATTTTTAAATTATATAATATTTACGTAAGGATTTGAAATTTAATATTATGAACTTAATAAAATTTATAACTTCGTACTATAGTTTGAATGGATGCCATACGCTGATATGAGAATTCTAGAATGCATCCCAATCGAATTTTTGTCCAATCGTAATATTTGGCACGTCAATGTGCCATTGATAGTTTTTGTGATAGTCGAGATGCATGAAACCGATTGAGTGATGCACTAGTTTGGGTTTAGGCAAAGTATTTAGTTGTCACCCTAGGACATTGAAAAATTGCACAAGATTAACTTGCGGTGGATAACTAATGAAGATTTGGCGAAATTCCATGCCAAATATATCTACATTTGAGAGCATAGATACGATCTCATACATATACGCAAACCAATTCTCCCATCTAGATTACATGACATGGTTTAGAATTCACGGTAAGCTATATCTACTGCCGGAGGAGGAAAAGAGTAGGCAACATCGTCGTGGGAGGCCAAGATGACCCCACATGAATTCTAGATTATGAGTACATGCATCGATGGAGTCATCATTAGCTCCAACCCCATATGAGGCATCTTTGGGTACACAACCTCTATCCCCAGCACCATATTACACGCCAATGCCAACAACAACACTGAAGTATCCGCCATCTTTAACAATTCCAATATTTTATCTACAATCAAGTTATGCAACACTATATACTTATCTTCCGATAGTGTCGTAAACACTCCCAACATCATTCTTCTACCAAGGTGGCTCATCTTCGTAAGCAACTGTTACAACAACGGACAATATACAATGGCAAACTAGGATAACGCAACACTCAAGCACGAAGGAATGAGATAAAGATGAAGATGAAGATGGAGATGGAGATGAAGGTGGAGGTGAATGTAATATCCCAGAATAGGTCCTAGGTGTTTGAGGCATGGCGAGTTGGTATTTTCCAGTAGGCTTGGCGAGCAGGGGTTCGCCAGAAGGCTTAGTAAGCAGAGGTTCGCTAGAAGGCTTGGTAAGTAGGGGGTTCGCCAGAAAGCCTAGCGACCTGGGGTCGCCAGTTGGCCTAGCGAGCTGTGATTACTGTTTTGGCCAAAAGTCAAAAGTAAGAGTAGTCAAAGGGTAATTATACCAAAATTAGGAAGTCAACTTACTTTTCTCTTCTTAAAACCATCAATGCACATAACTCTTTCCTACTTCTACTGCGACTAGGTATCATAAGAACATTAAAACATTTAGTGTCTATAAATTAAGAGCTTTCCTTAAAAAAATCATCTTCTTTTGAATGAAAAAATTATCTCAAATTATTTCATCGATTATCTTGTTGTGAAGTTTCTACGAAATCCAGAACCCAGAACTTAGCTATTAGAAATTAAGGTAAGACTATGTTTCTTTAGAACTCTTAAGAAGGTTCGCAACAAAAGAAACTAGGTTCGCCAAAAAACTGGCATGTTCAAACCTAGGTACGTTTGTGTTTATGTGTGAGTTTTAATGTGTTTTTGTGAAATTGAGAACCTGACAAAATCATCTACAAGCAAAGACAAGGGAAAAGCGAAGCTTGTTTAAAGTTTTAGCAAATTGGTAAGTGTTTAGGGATCGCCACATGTATGTACGAAACATAAAGTAAACCAAGAGCATAGAGTTTTATTCTAAGTTCCAGGAGTAAGTGTTTTAAAACTCTGTTTTGTGATTATATATGTGTTTTTATGAACAGTGATATGCGAACTCTATATGGTAAGCTTAATATGAATAGTGCTCTACGAGCTCCTCATGATTTGTGAGCTCTATGTTTTAAGTATATGTTTGGATAATATAATATTTTGAAACCGTTGGATATAATGGCATGCCATAGAATTGTGAGTACTCACCTTATGTTTTGTGTTTTGGGCGGAAAGCCCTGGAACAAGTTAGAGAGATAATGGAATGTCGAGCTAAGCTCCATTCAATGGGACATGTTGGTGAGTTTGGAGAGTGCTTAGCTTTATGCTACACTTATGAGACATGTTAAGACTCATTGAGTCATTCTGAGGCGTTATAAGGAGATCCACTTATCCAACAAGAAAGAACATGTGCATAAGATTATAATTTCTGAAATATTGTGTTTTACTATTTTTAAGCCATCTGATAGTAAGTGTCTACGAACCAAGTTTCGCGTAAGTATAGCGAACCCAGTTTGCAGCTCTATAACCTTGCCAAATCTTTTGTTTAAACTTATGCTTTGTGCGTGCTATGTGATTATTCTTTCATGTATATTCACTGAGTTCGCAAGAGCTCACACATTTCTTTCTAAACACTGCAGATAGTTAGATCACACGGTGAGTAATAGCGAGGCGAGTGATCCAAGCAAAGCACAAATACTAAGAAGGTGAAACAAACGAACTCTGAATTAAAGGCAATATGGGAATCTACTTGGGCTTAGAGTACTATTGACCTCGCCAATTATTCTAGGACTTAGTTATTTTTATGATTTCTTTATGTTTTTATTTATGAACAGATAATACTTTATAAACACATATAAATTTTAAGAATATGAACGTAGTCCAGGATTGTTTAATTTTTTCTTAGTTTTACAAGTTCCAATTTAAGCAATTAATTTCTAAACATAGTGTTCGCCATATGCTATAACCTGAAATGTTCTAATCTGACAAACTTATGTAGAGTTCGCCAAATTTTCTGCGAAGTGACAGGGTTGCCAAATTATGCCAAGTACTAACCGTAGCGATTGGCAAACTACTATCTGCAAACCTTTAGTGGGTTTTGATAAACTGTATAGGAAGAACCTTGCGAACTATGTTCGCAGTATCTAAGTACTTAAGAGGTGGTTCACGAGACTTACCCTATTTAAAGAGTCTTACCCTAAGAAGACTTAGAATGCATGAGCTAAGCAAGGGTGCGAACCCCAATGTCAGGTCAATGAAAAATCATATATTATTTTGCGAACTTAGGGTTCGTCTATTCTTAATTCCTTTCTTCAAATATTTTTGACTTCAAGAAAAGAGTAAGTTAGGTTCTTGTAAGCGAAGTAGGTTCGCATGTTATTACCTTTGCATATCATGAAGCAAGTGAAGTGAGTTCGCAAGCTTGTGCTTTCTTAGACCCATACATGTTGTTTTATTTTAACTTGTGGTGTGTTGGAGGTTAGGTTGGGTAATAATGGGAAGTCACTTAGGTGGCTAATATGGCATTCCATAGCTCGGGTTCAACAATCAGACTGGGTATAAGGTGTTATAGTGAAGATAAAGATGAAGAAGATGAGGAGCTAGAACCCCAACTACGAAGTAATCCTAGCATACATTTGGGTTGATAACGCTGATGATATTTTTAAAATTTTTCCATGTAAAACATCATTTACTTTGTTAAATTTTAATTTGTATTGTATTAAAATTTTTCATCCATAATGTACTTATTCCAATTATATAAGAAAATTTGTTCTATTGTATTTTACATCAATAATATACTTATTTACAATCTACGAGAAAAATTAAAAAATTATTTGTATTGTATTCTATTGCATCGAATATCAATAATATATACTTGTTTACAATCTATGAAAAAGAATAAAATTTTTTATATTGTATTCTACTATATTTTACATAAATAATATATTAATATTTATAATTTACCAAAAAATAGAAGCTATGAAAAAAATTAACAAATTATTTGTTTGTTTGTTTGTTTCTTTTTGTATTTCTATAAAAAAAATTTAAATTAGGTCTTGTTCTCAATGTTGTCCCCAAGTGTGGACATGTTGGCTTAGTATGCCCTGGGTTCCTACAATAACTCCATAACCTCGATTGCTCTATCATCTCCCGAATATTCATATTGTCATGTATTCAAGTAGAAATTGGCTGACCTTTTGGCTAGCGACGCAACATAATATTCGGTACCAACTTGAATGGGGCACTAAAGACAGATCACCATATACTTTCATTTGGGATCGATAGGAATTTAGATTTCCATATTTTATAGATGTGCTTTAGTTTATACGCTTCGTCAACATAGCTCATGCAATCCAGACATGCCAAGGCACATGCAAAAATTGCATGTGTGCTATTGGAAAAAATCCGGTTTGAAAATAGTTTTCTTACACAGCAAAAAATTAAAAATTTGAAAATCGACCTAGTTTGTGATATTTATAGTAATAAATCCTAAACCAAAATCGTACCTGTGTTTTTGGATAGACGGATCATTTTTGTTCCCGGCTTTCAACCATACAATCTTCTGCGCTATTCTCGTACCACAATTTGCTTCAAGTATGGGCTCGAACAAAACGAATCAAACGAAGAAAATGAATCTAAAAGTTGCATGTATTGCCCTACTGGTGCCATCTATTTATAGGAAGATGTAACACCCATCGTCTGACCTGGTCGTCAAGTTCGAGTTACGGAATGTGGCAGCTGTGGCCAGAGCAACTACTGACGAAAACATTGAAATAAAACCATTCAAACATGCAAACATTTAAAAATTTCAGTTAGTACATGATCAATGAACTTTCCCGAGACTCAATCGAACATACGAAAACTTAATTGATAATCCGTACATGAGATAGGACCAAATTGTAAAATTTCAAACTTTCAGAACATGTACCAACATCCCATGAAAGGTACCGATACCAAAATTAGTTTCGAAGTTTGGAAAATTCACCCTTAGGTTAACATGTATCGATACTAGAATTATGGTACAGATACTCTTTTATAAGTATCGATACTAAATTTTAGTATCGATACTATTTTTTGATTCTGTTTCTTCCATAAAAACTTATCAAAAGCCATGTGTATCGATACCTTTGTAAAGTATCGATACTCTGATGTAAAGTACCGATACTTTAGTCCTATATCGATATCGTTTTGAAATTCAAAATTTGAAAATTTAACTTAAAAATACTAAGTACTGATACCTTCACTCGTGGTATTGATACATCTATGTCAAAATCTTCTATTTTGGTCCCTTTTGATGCCCAAAACCAAAGAAAACTAAAATAATGCTTAAAACACCCTATAAACCTGCAAAAAACCAAATAATATCTTACCAAATACCACAATCAATACTTTCTCAATCAACCAAACATTAACATCAACTAAACACTTAGATATGTCGTTTTCATCTATAACTTTAATATCATTGAAGCCACATCTTAACTATACCATTTTCAAGATCAAAACATACTATTTCTAACTTGTAAGATTCCCAAACATTCATATTTATATCATCATTTCATATCTTCATCATAGTCACGCCAATTGACTTTTAAACTTCACATTCTATTAAACATGTGCATACTTGCATATAACCATTAACAACCCTAATTTAACTTTAACCAAGATACATACCAAACCATCATCCAAATTAACACATTTATAATAACATCTGTAACAGCTCGATTTTAGGCCTAGTCAGAATAGTAGTTTCGGGACCACAAATCTGACGAGGGAAAATATAATTATTATTATATTTTTATAGTCTAAAATTTCACGAAAAAATTTTGTGAAAATTTCGTTCAAAAATTTCGACGTTTGGGCACTCAATTTAGCCAAAAGGACTAAATTGTAAAAAGTGCAAAAGTTGAGTTCTACATGTTAGAAGTGTCCAATTGTTATGAAATTTTAAATTAGAGGTCCTTAAATGGTAATTAGACCATTGGTTAAATTGTGGACAAAAATGGACATGAGATAAGTGAAATAGGAAATTTTTAAGTTAGGGGCATTTTGGTAATTAAAAAGCATTAAAAAGACAAAATATGCCAAAAATCATCATCTTCAACCTCATGGCCGAAACTAGTAAGGGGGAAGCCATGGTTAGGGTTTTCAAGCTTTCAAGCTCGATTGTAAGCCCGTTCTAACCCCGTTTTTAATGTTCTTTACGTTTTTGGAGTCTTGGTAACTTGATTTTGCTTATTCTAGCAATAATTTAAACTCGGGTTTATATTTGGAAAAATACCCATAGGTGAAATGTGTTTATTTTGATGTTTTATGATAGAGTATGAAGCTAGAAATTATGTTAAACAACTTTTACTAAGCGATTTTAAGTGAAAACGAGTAAAACGACATAATCGGTAAAAATACCTAATGTTCATAAGTAAGTGTTAGAGTAGGAATTTGATTTTCCATAGAAGGGAAAAATGTTCTGCATGTCATAAAACATAAGAATAAGAGATGAAGTTTATTTTTCGAGATTTGGGGAAAAAGTATAAATATGCAAAAGTTTAAGGGCAAAATCATAATTTTGCTAAAGTTCAAGTCAAGGGCTGTTTTGATAAATGTGAGTGTTAAATAAGTTAAATGTGTCATTATAGATCAAGAAAGACGAGAAGTCAACCTTAATCGGGGAAAAGAGAAGATTAGGGATTAAATTCCAAAATCTTTACATTTTGTATAGAGGTAAGTTGTATGTAATTAATACATTGTTATAATTATTTTTGTTATATTTCGTGAAAATATATGCGAAAGGGTTGGATATGAAATAGTTATATTCAAGTTAGAAATTTGAAATTGATAGTTGATTTGTTTAAAATCAGCTTGGTTTATGGATATACCAACTGCAAGTAATGGTTGAAGTGATTTAAATCGAATTATTAAATTGGTTATGGAGTTGAGTGGAAAGATTGATATTATAATGTGCTATGGAGAAATTCTAAATTATTGGAAAGTAAGAATCTTTGTGGAACTGTCGGAATGGTAAAGATTTGAATAAGGTATCGATGAACACGTGTGTAGTACTGTGTGAAGGCTACTACGTGAATCGATAAATGATGGTCACATGTGTAGTACTAAGTGAAGGCTATAATGTGTATTGAGAAGCTTTGGTCACGTGTGTAGTACTGTGTGAAGGCTACTACGTGAATCGATAAATGATGGTCACATGTGTAGTACTAAGTGAAGGCTACTATGTGTACCAAAAGCTTTGGTCATGTGTGTAGTACTATGTGAAGGCTACTACGTGAACCATAAAACTTGATCACGTGTGTAGTACTATGTGAAGGCTACTATGTGAATCGTAAAACTTGATCACGTGTGTAGTACTATGTGAAGGCTACTACGTGTATCGAATGATAAAAGTAACATGGGTAGTACTGTGTGAAAAACCCCAAATATTTGTTGTTATACCGACATGTTCAATGAGATATAAGTATGTGATTGGAATGTGATAAGTTGCGAAAGAGTGACTGAAGTGATGAAGTCTTGTATTGTGTTATAAAATAAATGGTTATAGTGCTATGTGAATGAGGGATGTGTGGAATTGAATTGAATATTGACTTGAAAATGACAAAGTGAATTTTAAATTGAATAGTGATTGAAAGTGAAAAAGTGAAATTATGAAAAGTAGAATTAGCAACAAAACAGTTTTGGACAGCAACAATCATGTGACTTTGAAAAATCACCAAAAATTATAGAAATAGAATTAGAGAGTGAATAAGATATGAAATGAAATATTAGTGAGTCTATTTTTACATAAAAGAAACAGAGCAAGCAAAAGAGTTATATATTTTCAGATATTTGAATTTTAGTGAGACAGGGACAGATTGATTTCAGATTCCCTTGTTCTGATTTTGGAAAATCATTAAAAATTGTAAAAAAATAATTATGAGTTATAATTTATATCCTTAGAATCCTTAATGAGTCTATTTTCAAAAAAAAAACAAACAATAACACCATTTGAATTCTGTACAATTAGATAATTCATTTTTAGTGAAAAGTGGTCAGAACAGTCAGACTGCATAACAGGGTAAACTTTAAACAATAAACTGTACTATTTGGCTAAACCAAAAATTCTTAAAATTTTATGGTAAGAAGATATGTGAGTCTAGTTTCAGGGAAAATTAATGGTTCTTAATTTTGAGTTTTTTAGCTCTAGATAAAAATAATTTAGTGATACTGACTTGGATAGACAGCTTTGAATATACATAAGGGTGAGTAAAGAAACTATAGAAAATGTTATTTCTAAGAATGTTAAGTACACTAAGGATGTGGAATGGAGAGGAGGAGGAGGAAAATTAAATATATATATGAATGATTTATGTATAATTGGTCATATGATCGATTATAATCGATAAATGTGGAAATAGAAATGATGCTTACATCTGTATGTTATTGATCATGGTTTAAGCTCATATTGGAAAATAAAGTTTCATAGTATGTATGTATGGTATATTTGGTATATGATTTGGTTTGAAGTAAGGCCATGAATGGTATATGGATTAAACGCACTAGCTTGCAACTATGGTTGAATGATATGTTATTGTTTTGTGTAATATTCGTAGGAAATGGGTGTGGAAAGGAAATGAAATACTTAGTTCATACTTGAAGAATAAAATGACGAAAAAGAGGATGATGAGTTGATACGATGTTGTTATTTAAGCTTAAATGATGTTTGCATTGCAATACTAAGAATTTTATAAATGTGTTAATGAAGGGTAAAATCGATAAACGTTAAGTTAAATGGTGAATACGTATTAGTATTGAACTTAATGATATTGAATTGTACGTGAATTAAATGGAAGTTTCTAGTGATATGTTTTGAATTAAAAGAATTATGGTGGTACTGAAATGTATATTAGATTGATAAATTGATTTGAATTGTGAACATGAGAAATTGTGAATTGAATGAAATAAAAATGAAGCATTGAGTTACATGAGTAAGTATCGGGTCTCGTAGGCCCTATTTGTTATAATTATAGTATTTTGAAGTTATAATATAAAGATTTATAAAAACATGTTAATAATTTGGAAAACCTTAATTTGAATGAAATTTTGTAACTCGGTTTAATATATATGCAAATGTATGTGTTCTAGTAATGCCTCGTACCCTATTTCGGCATCGAATACGGGTAAAGGGTGTTAATACATCCTAGTACATGCCACATAACTAAGATTAAAATGAGCCAAAAGACTACCAAATCAGAGGCTGGTAGTGTGATCTTCGTGGTAATCCAATTGACAAGTTCCGCAAACTGACAATCTATAGAAATGGAAAAATAACTAGGTAAGCATTTCGAATACTTAGTAAGTTCATAGGTAAAAAACAATAACTTACCTCGATATACAATTAATTGTATTAAACTAAATAATGTGACACAATATACTTGAAATATCATATTCAATAATTAGGTGAGTTCATCATAAATCGAGTCATATAGAAATTCAACATTCAATAAGCTAATCAACTTAGTACCATTCACATAGAGTTCACATTTCTATACCATATACATTATCGGATCATCATATACCATATGAGCATTAAGCTCGTAACATGTAATTTTCAATTCCCTTTCCATTTTTCGACTAGCCCGACAAACTCTAGTAAATAAACTCGGATACATGGGTAACTAAATCACACCAGAAAGCACTGACAGAGAGCACAAAATTGCTAAACCCGTACAAGCACGCAAATAACCCTATTGCCATGTCAACCGTATCTTAATCGTTTACTAAGTTCGTGAAAATATATGCGAAAGGGTTGGATATGAAATAGTTATATTCAAGTTAGAAATTTGAAATTGATAGTTGATTTGTTTAAAATCAGCTTGGTTTATGGATATACCAACTGCAAGTAATGGTTGAAGTGATTTAAATCGAATTATTAAATTGGTTATGGAGTTGAGTGGAAAGATTGATATTATAATGTGCTATGGAGAAATTCTAAATTATTGGAAAGTAAGAATCTTTGTGGAACTGTCGGAATGGTAAAGATTTGAATAAGGTATCGATGAACACGTGTGTAGTACTGTGTGAAGGCTACTACGTGAATCGATAAATGATGGTCACATGTGTAGTACTAAGTGAAGGCTATAATGTGTATTGAGAAGCTTTGGTCACGTGTGTAGTACTGTGTGAAGGCTACTACGTGAATCGATAAATGATGGTCACATGTGTAGTACTAAGTGAAGGCTACTATGTGTACCAAAAGCTTTGGTCATGTGTGTAGTACTATGTGAAGGCTACTACGTGAACCATAAAACTTGATCACGTGTGTAGTACTATGTGAAGGCTACTATGTGAATCGTAAAACTTGATCACGTGTGTAGTACTATGTGAAGGCTACTACGTGTATCGAATGATAAAAGTAACATGGGTAGTACTGTGTGAAAAACCCCAAATATTTGTTGTTATACCGACATGTTCAATGAGATATAAGTATGTGATTGGAATGTGATAAGTTGCGAAAGAGTGACTGAAGTGATGAAGTCTTGTATTGTGTTATAAAATAAATGGTTATAGTGCTATGTGAATGAGGGATGTGTGGAATTGAATTGAATATTGACTTGAAAATGACAAAGTGAATTTTAAATTGAATAGTGATTGAAAGTGAAAAAGTGAAATTATGAAAAAGTAGAATTAGCAACAAAACAGTTTTGGACAGCAACAATCATGTGACTTTGAAAAATCACCAAAAATTATAGAAATAGAATTAGAGAGTGAATAAGATATGAAATGAAATATTAGTGAGTCTATTTTTACATAAAAGAAACAGAGCAAGCAAAAGAGTTATATATTTTCAGATATTTGAATTTTAGTGAGACAGGGACAGATTGATTTCAGATTCCCTTGTTCTGATTTTGGAAAATCATTAAAAATTGTAAAAAAATAATTATGAGTTATAATTTATATCCTTAGAATCCTTAATGAGTCTATTTTCAAAAAAAAAAAACAAACAATAACACCATTTGAATTCTGTACAATTAGATAATTCATTTTTAGTGAAAAGTGGTCAGAACAGTCAGACTGCATAACAGGGTAAACTTTAAACAATAAACTGTACTATTTGGCTAAACCAAAAATTCTTAAAATTTTATGGTAAGAAGATATGTGAGTCTAGTTTCAGGGAAAATTAATGGTTCTTAATTTTGAGTTTTTTAGCTCTAGATAAAAATAATTTAGTGATACTGACTTGGATAGACAGCTTTGAATATACATAAGGGTGAGTAAAGAAACTATAGAAAATGTTATTTCTAAGAATGTTAAGTACACTAAGGATGTGGAATGGAGAGGAGGAGGAGGAAAATTAAATATATATATATGAATGATTTATGTATAATTGGTCATATGATCGATTATAATCGATAAATGTGGAAATAGAAATGATGCTTACATCTGTATGTTATTGATCATGGTTTAAGCTCATATTGGAAAATAAAGTTTCATAGTATGTATGTATGGTATATTTGGTATATGATTTGGTTTGAAGTAAGGCCATGAATGGTATATGGATTAAACGCACTAGCTTGCAACTATGGTTGAATGATATGTTATTGTTTTGTGTAATATTCGTAGGAAATGGGTGTGGAAAGGAAATGAAATACTTAGTTCATACTTGAAGAATAAAATGACGAAAAAGAGGATGATGAGTTGATACGATGTTGTTATTTAAGCTTAAATGATGTTTGCATTGCAATACTAAGAATTTTATAAATGTGTTAATGAAGGGTAAAATCGATAAACGTTAAGTTAAATGGTGAATACGTATTAGTATTGAACTTAATGATATTGAATTGTACGTGAATTAAATGGAAGTTTCTAGTGATATGTTTTGAATTAAAAGAATTATGGTGGTACTGAAATGTATATTAGATTGATAAATTGATTTGAATTGTGAACATGAGAAATTGTGAATTGAATGAAATAAAAATGAAGCATTGAGTTACATGAGTAAGTATCGGGTCTCGTAGGCCCTATTTGTTATAATTATAGTATTTTGAAGTTATAATATAAAGATTTATAAAAACATGTTAATAATTTGGAAAACCTTAATTTGAATGAAATTTTGTAACTCGGTTTAATATATATGCAAATGTATGTGTTCTAGTAATGCCTCGTACCCTATTTCGGCATCGAATACGGGTAAAGGGTGTTAATACATCCTAGTACATGCCACATAACTAAGATTAAAATGAGCCAAAAGACTACCAAATCAGAGGCTGGTAGTGTGATCTTCGTGGTAATCCAATTGACAAGTTCCGCAAACTGACAATCTATAGAAATGGAAAAATAACTAGGTAAGCATTTCGAATACTTAGTAAGTTCATAGGTAAAAAACAATAACTTACCTCGATATACAATTAATTGTATTAAACTAAATAATGTGACACAATATACTTGAAATATCATATTCAATAATTAGGTGAGTTCATCATAAATCGAGACATATAGAAATTCAACATTCAATAAGCTAATCAACTTAGTACCATTCACATAGAGTTCACATTTCTATACCATATACATTATCGGATCATCATATACCATATGAGCATTAAGCTCGTAACATGTAATTTTCAATTCCCTTTCCATTTTTCGACTAGCCCGACAAACTCTAGTAAATAAACTCGGATACATGGGTAACTAAATCACACCAGAAAGCACTGACAGAGAGCACAAAATTGCTAAACCCGTACAAGCACGCAAATAACCCTATTGCCATGTCAACCGTATCTCAATTTTGCATTTTTTTCAATTTAATCCCTAAAATCGAAATTACTATAAACCTCAAATTTGAGCTTTAATTTTGAAACCGATCTCAATTACATCCTTCTATAGCCCGCTAATATATAAAATTATAGAAATTTAATATCAATTTTAAAATTTTTACACATTAGTCCCTATGTTCAAAATTAAAAACTTTCAACTTTTTCGCTTCTAAGCTTAAAATCTAACAATTTAATACCAAAATCTTCAAGAAATCATCAATGGTAACTTTTGAAGACTTTAACAGTTTTACAAAATAATACATAGGTTAGCTAAATCAAGCTCTCGGAATCTCAAAAACATAAAAAAAATTATAAGAAAAAGACTAAAAATCACTTACTAATTGAGAGCTTAAGATTGAAAATGTTGAAACCCTTATTCCTTTCTTTTCTTTCGTAAGGAAGAAGATGAATATTCAATTTGTTTGATTTTTCCTTTTAATTTAATATATATACTTATATTAACTTTTATTAATTCTACTTAACTAAACTATAATTAACATTTCTTAATCAAGTTTAAAATAAACTAATGAGGACATACATCATTCTCCACTATCTATAAAAAAATGTCTAATTACTTAATTAGTCCATTGAGTAATTAAAAATTCATAGTGATTGAAAATTTTCCTCTTTTACGATTTAGTCCTTACACCTTAATTAACTATTCTTTCAATAAAATTACTAAACCGAAATTTAATATAATAATATAATATACTTGAAAATATTAAATAATAATATTCATGGACATGATCATCATAAAATGGGATTCTAAAACCACTATTTCTGATACCACTAAAAAACGAGCTATTATAGGAGAGAAGATAGAACCCTTGTTGATTTAGAGAAGTTTATTTCAACTAGAAAAACAAAATCCTAGTTCAACTAGGATGTAAGGGGTGACAACCATAGTTAATTGTATAAGGGTTTGTCATCCCTCCTTTATTACATAAGGGGCTTTTAGGCCTCTTCCATATTGGGTCCAATTAAAAGTAATTTTCGGGCTTTTAACCCAATACTTCATAATTTGATCCAACCCAATATATGTTTTTTTATTTCCCAAAAATAAACTTCAATATATCTCCAATTAAATAATTTTCTCAACCTAGTTCTGATTCCGTTAAAATCATGATGACTTTATCATAAAAGAATCTATGAGAAAATATATTTAATATTTTTGCATTCAACAGTTCACTATGACCAAATGATTTATTTCCATTTTCGAACTTCATTTATTTGAAAAGCATAAATTCATTTTTCAGGTCATTTTCATTTTCATTTTAGAGAAAACCTTAATAATTTCTAAATGTTTTCTATTTCTCAATTTCACCCTTTTTATTCATTTTTGTTCATTTATGTTCATTTGATTCAACATGCAATTTATTTTTAGTTTCAACGAGCTAACGGTGGGACCGATTAGACATATGCAATTGAGGCTCAAATTATTTATAATTAAGTTCCAGTTTTTCGCTTATTAATTATAAACTCATTTAGTCACGAAGTTATTCCACATATAATATCGTGACTTAGCTCTCTCCAACAGCATACCATTATGAAAGCAACTCGACCAGTGCTCGTCCAATGACCTTGTCATAAGTGTGTTACGCTCATAAGATATCCTTAATCTCTTTATGATAATATCCATTCTCCCAATATAATCTTGTTTTATCTCATGATAACCATTATATCTTCTTTTGTGAAAAGTTAATTATTATCAAATAGTAATCAAGTCATTCATCACAAAGACAAACTACCCGTGGCCATGTTTACTTTTCACCAACCATGTAAAGCCAATGAGAGGATATCATTTACCCATGTCTCGGGCTATGAATTCCACTATTGTGAATGATGTTACATACTGTAAAAGTCGTACACCCAATGCACCAGCTTTCAGTTCCTTACCTTTTTGAACTCAGGTTTTTACTTACATCAAAGTGTACGAGTCACGCATACATTGTTCGTCATTTACTCAGGATTTAGGTGTGCCACACTATGAACGTCACAAGTGAATAAATCCATAAACGAAATCAGGATATTTTCTTCTTGGATCCAGTTTGATGTATTGTCAGTCTAGTCAGGCAAATATATTTCTTTATCTTCTGGGAGTCATTCGCTTCGATGCCCAAGACAAAGTATCTCCCTAATTGAACTTGATAGGTGACATATTAGTCTTTCAATCGATTTGCTAATTTTTTATTAGACTAGGGACATGTTTAGGTTCGTCTACTAATATAAGTTGTCTTTCTGTATTATGATCCAACCATGTAATATCACTTAGCATTAGTTTAAACATTAGAAAACCAATAAGCAACATTTGCTTCCATTCTACTTTGCGTGCAGAAACCAAATGAGGACAATCATACAAAGTATATTAATGTAATCAATATTTTTTTTATTAACCAATCTGTTTGAAAATTTTACCAGTTTACAAACGAATATATTACACTCAATGCACCAGATTCAACAGTGCACAAGAAAAACGATGTGCTTGAAATCTCACACAGTCGCAGGTCTTTCGTCCTATGTATATACGGTACGATCCCCTAATAATACCTTCGTCGGGTTTTTGGAACTCCAGAACCCAAAATATTTTGATTTGGACGAGAGTGGCACAATGCAGATATAGAGTTTGCTCTTTCTGTATTTTCTCTAATTTTTTTCATCACCTCTTTGCACCAAACGTGACTGCCCTTTATCTATCCAACATATTTTTCTGCTCAATTTGGAAATAAGGCTGCTAAGTGGTAATTTGTTTCTTTGACTGCCGAGGTTATCGACAAATGACACGTCCCCTTCAATATGGAATTTATGCATTCTGCAAGGTTCGTTATCATGTACCCATATTGTTGGCCTCCATCATACAATTGAGTTTATTGCTCCTTGGGTATCCTATCAAGGTATTTTAGACTGTATTTTTTATAGCCCACAAGTTCTTTAACATTTAATAGAATTGATGTTGGATGAGCTCATACCCAATTAAAGAAAATAAAGAGTATATCCATGAATGCAAACATTGTATATGTTAAATAATGATATAGAAAACAATGCTTACAATGTGCCCATGTTAATAACATGTTGTCATTCAACATCCTTATGATATCAGCCCATGTAGTTAGACCTATATGTTTGTATACAATATCTATGGTGTGTATGGTCCTAGAGGCTTCCACACTAATCAATTGTAGCCCATATTTCGGGTCCCCTAGTAGAAATGATACATATATTAGGTTGTGACACAACATGCCTTCTCAAGTTAATTAAGAAGAAATCTCAATTATTAGCGGATTCTTATTTTGTTATTGTAAAATATAGTGTCAGGATTTTTTTATTACCATCCTAGGCAACAACCAACAATAATCGATGCTCTTATCTCCCATACATGAATATGCTGCTAATTTAGACTAATGGCTTACAGTACCGAAATGCTATAATGCATTACTTGAATCTCCAAAAAAATGATGGAAAACTCTTTTCCCTTGGACCAATCGATTAATATAATATGTAGGTTCCGTTGGCAGATCGATTACGGTACCTGGGACGTATTAGTTTAGTATCTGACACTATTGCCACAAATCATTATATGATTTATCCCACATGTTATGCATTTTTCCAGGCTATTTTACAACCCATGTCTTGTAGTATGACACGGTGTAATCGTGCTGACTATAGATATTGGCAATCAAAACCAACAAGAGAATTCTAGGACTTACTTTCACAATAGGTAAGATAATGTCAAAGATCATGTTAGAATTCAATTTGGGATGATTTTGTAGAATAAGTAACACAAATCGAGTATTTCAAAAATGATTAAGACAATGTTAGAATCCAATCTCGGATGATCATGTGACATACCTATGACAACACATGTATGTGAAGCGTTATATTTTTTAATTGTTTAGAACCCCATCTTTTTTCTCACAGATGTCATGGTTTTCCATGGACATCTGCTGTCACACGTTACACACTTGGCCTCAAAATTTTCTGGTTGGGATTTTGTAACATGAAAGTTAACCCCATGCTTTATGCTATACCGCACCACCGCAACAAAAATTTATCTTCCAAGGAAAACTCCATTCCAACTTGTAAATAATTGATATTTAATGACGAACTTGCTCGGTTCAGTCTTCTATGAGGAAGTTTTAGAAATTCTAACTCACCTTCAACATGGAGGTTGACATTATACATGAAATTTGGATGGGTTCCTCTAGATTGTTTGAACCTTCACCGTCAAAACCACTCTCTTCTGGTTTAGTAGGAATCGACTTTGGTTCAGAAAATAATGCAATTTCCATACCATCTGACCCAGACTCTTGAATTAGATCATTATCGGTTTCAGATCCCTCTGCATTCTCAGATCCCTATTTGTTATCAACCCCAATTGCATGTCCAGGGTTGGATGTCCCTTCTTCATTGCAGGTTGTTGGCAGTACATCTGTCACATCTCAAAAATCGAGGATTAGTAGATTCAGGTTTGTAAATCAAGGAGAGTGGTCATGCCTTAATTTTTGATATTATCATTTCATTTTTAGGAAATAAATGAGGTATTGGTTTTCTGGTTAAGTGTTAGTGAAATTTTCCTTGAAACCCAAGTTCAAATTCCTTCGCTCTTACTATTTTTATTATTTTGCAAATTTTGCATCAAACCCTACTATGTGACACGCTTTGTTTTTAAAATAAATATTGCAAAACTATTTCAAGAATGAGGAAATAGCCCAGTGGTTAAAAGAAATATGAAAAAACATGGAAATTAGATTAATGTCCCAAGTTTGATTCCCTTCTCTTGTAAATAGCTTAATTTTTGCTCAAATTTCTCTTTCTCCTTATTTTGTGCCACCCAAGCCTTGAACCCTAGGTATAAATACAACTTTTTCTTGTATGTTCATCCTTTAAGTCAATTTTCCCAACCCTAGCCATTCACCCTCTTCTTCTCCTCTTTTCTCTTTAATTTTCATTCTTTCTTTCTTCCCTTGTGTATCGCCGTCCAAGCCACCAAGATTTACCATCAATTTCTCTTGTTTTTGCAACATGTTCTTGCATCATTATTTTTCTCTTCTTGCTGTCATTTTATCATAAAATTTCCAGCCTTAAATTTGAAATTTTAACGCTCAAGATCGGCATCCATTGATGCCCTAAAAGAACTCCTTTGCCGTCACTATCTTCTTACTTAACTAAGTGTCATTTTCTGTTGTTATTCTTGATGGATCTTTCAATAAAATACCCAATTTTTTAGATATTTAGTTGGGGTGATATTTAAATATTTAATGGGTATTTTTCTATCCATTAAAGTGATTTCAATTGTAGTTTTAAATCAGCCTCAATTTCGCCACCGTTGGTGGTGGTGCACCGCTCCTAGAGGCACAAAAGGGTGCTATTGTTTCTTTAATTTTCCCATATATTTCTAGAAAAATATTAGGTTCTTGAACCCTTTCTAATCAGCCTTTAATCATGTGTAATTTAGGAAAAATCAATCTTGATCAGTCGGCGATTCAAATATGATAATTCGGGAAGCATAAGTGTGGTTGATTATGGGTTAGTGTGTAGTTGTGGTTTTGATGTTGGGGAAATTGTTAATTGATTGAATTAAAGATTTTAAATATGGAATAGCTATTGGTTTTTCAGTATTTTTTTTAGGTGCTAACTTAAACTCCCCAAATCAACAGTGACGCTGTTAGATGTTCGCGCATACGACTTGCATAAAACCAGTGTAAGAAACCTATCTAGTTTGGATCTGAAAAATCGATATAATTGTAACGATAGGATTGAAACCATAAGAGGGTGATTGGGGGATATTTAAGTTGTTTATTAATTTATTTCAATGATGATTTTTAATTTAGGTTTGTTGTAGAGTCTTAAGGAGAAATCGCGAGATTCGCTAGTGTGCTGCAGTAGAACGTAATTAAGGTTTGGATCCTAACCCGTTAAATTGAATGTTTTAATATTATTTTTTAAATGATTTAATTGATGACTAAGCTTGTTGGTTGGGCTTGGCTAAGTGACTAAGTAGTTAAATTGGAAGTGGCTGAACCAGGTATGTTTCGTGCCCTAACTATTTGGCATGTTAGGAAAAATGTGAGAATGGCTGAAAACTTGTTTGATTGTTATTGTTGTGGGTAATTAGTTGATATGATGTATTTTGATTTTATGTATAACATGATTCCAAATGAGAATGAGTCTTATGCATGATATATTTGTATGAATGATTTGCTATGAAATATTTGAAAGACTGCTATACATGCATTCAGAAAAGAATTGTAAGTTATATAAAATTGTGATATGTTAAACAAAACCATCTTAATGGTGAATTGAAAGTTGGATAAATGATCTATTTACTGAAAGTATTTGATAATATGAGGGCGTGTTGTCATGCCAAAGAAATGTGAAAGTATTGAATTCATGACTATGATATTGTATGACATCTTGCATGTGCATTGGGGTGGGATTGATATTGCGGTTGACGGAGGAGTTCTGTGGAGATTCCGCGGCATATTAATTCCACATTTATTCGCAGTTAGTGCATAGTACCGAAGATTTGAGGAGATTTGGCTATTTTATCTCATTTATTTGTTAAATGGAAGATTTTTTGCAATTATGTTCATTTAGTGGTTTTACCACATCGAGCTTTCCTCGCATTCGTTGTAATTTGCTAGACAGGTTTTGGGGAACTCATGGTGTGTAGCAGATGGTTTGGGTAGGAAATTTTTTATTACATCACTCCACACTCATACACTGTTTGACATCGATTTGATAATGGCTATGTAATGATATGAAATTCCAATGATGGTTCTTTGTTCTTCTGTTAATGCGGATATGCTTCACTGTATTTGATATTTATGTCTGTTTAAATAGTTGTTTGACTCACACTAAGCTTTCATAAGCTCACTTGCCCATAGTGTTTAACTTTTCTGGTAAACCTCGAAAATAGGATCAGATCCAACATACGGAGAATCACCTTGGCCCTCAAACCATTTTTAATAAATATTATTAAGTCTCTATTGGTTTTGGTTTGTAATTTTTAATTATTTCTAGGCTGTGGCTTAGTAACTTTTCATTTGAGAATTTTTGCATGCATAGATTGATCAAGCATAATAACCGAAAAATGCATGATCGCTGGCTTAAGTAAAATTTGACATTGTTCCCTAATTTCCACTGCATTGCAAAGGAATCGTTTAAAAAAAAGCAAATCGATAAGGCAATTGGATTTCTAAACGACATGAATAATGGTATTTTTTTCCACTGCATTAGTTAACATCAAGTTTTACAAAGTAAAGCGATGAACAAATGATTTTTCTAAAATAACACTATCAATAATAAAATGAATCTTAAGTACAGATGACCTAATAAATGAATGTTTTTAAACTAACTCAAAGTCCAACTACAATTTTCTCTAAAATGAGTTCATTTAAGGTCTTCAAAAGTAACGTAAGTTGGCTTAGCCATTTCAGTGGCTAATGTAGCCTTCTCAATCTAGCCATAACGTCTAGGCCGGGTTTGGGAGGTTACAACATCACCCGTTCTTGTAAACCCTTTGTTAAAACCAAAATTATTTACAAATTGCCCACTGGTATAACTTTATGGCATACCCGTATTAGTATTTTCAACATAGAACACTGATGTTTGAAAGTTGAAATAAAAAACACTCACAGAATATCATGTTGGGTGTCGAAGTTTGGGTTACCAACTAACCCCGACTGTTGGATGAACTGTGCGTCAAAATTAAAATCGAGGGCTGAAATCGATGAATGCCTTCCCATTGATGATACCGACATTTCATGATAGAAGCTTTGTAAGAATGTTGTGAAACCACCGCACAACTTTGTTGTTAGACTTTATACTTCTTGTTCTCGATGGGCATTAATTGGAACTGTTGTCAAACTCGGAGCACCTTCATCGACATCAATAAAGTGGGCATATAACTCTAGTATAGCTGGTTCACTAGAGTAATGTGAATTGAGCATCGCCTTGACCTTCATGTCTCCTTTTAGCTCAAATAATCATATCTAATGGGGTTTAATAACTTTAGATATCTATATTTCAAGCTCGAAATTCTTCTTTGGCTTGAACTAGCCACTTTCCTTCTAATTTTTGACCGAATCTCATGCAATTTTATGCTTTGGTTGAATGTAAATTTTGTCGATTAGGTTTATGTAAAAACGAACTAAACTTCAGTATCACAAATTTGATTGTCATAATAAATAACGGCTCTAATTTGTCTACTTATCTTCAACCAAAAAACCAATCTTTTGCTTATGCAAATCTCCTTATGAAAACAACCTGCTCAGAATTTTAGTAGCCAATTCTACACAGAATCTTTTCATTTTATAGCAAATTCTACCCCTGGATACGAAGCAAAAATTTTGGGATGTGATGTCTGAATTTTATTTAGGATTCTCTGGCCCGAGAATCTCTAATTTAAGGTTAGGGTAACAGTTTTGAAAAGTTTTCACGGGTTAGGGTTGAAAATGTGAGGGAAGAAAACGTACCCTACAGTATAGGTGAGCAAAACTTGATTCGACTCGAAAAAATAAAAAAAATTCTAATTTCGAATTAAACGAATCGAGTTATTCGAATTAATTGAGTTATTCGAGTCAAATCGATTTTTTTTCAAATTTTGAGTTCGAATCGAGTTTGGTTTTCGAATTTCAATAACTCGAATAAACCAAATATCAAACTATAGTAATTTACATTATTACCCCAAACTCCTAAACCTCTTCACATTCCTCTCAAAACTTTTACTCCCTCATACTTTCCCCCAATAACTTTTGCTCCCCTCCCATCCCGCCCCACTTCTACCCCAAACCCATCCCCCCCCCCCAATTTTTACTCTCTCAACCTCCAAAACTTTTTATTTTCCCCTAAACTTTTACTTCTCACCCTTTACCCCCAAATAAAAAATTAAAATCATCCAAAAAAATTCCTAAACCTAAATAATAATTTTATTTATATATGCTATTTATATTATTAAATTAAATTTTAGATTTTATACTATTTATATTATTGAATTGTTTTATCATATTGAATCTTTATAATTTTTTGCTAAAATTGAATTATTGATGATACCATAAAATATTCGTGTTAAAAATTTTATGTTGATATCAATTTCATATTTTATCTTTAAGATAATTTTTATTAAAAAAAATCACATTTTTTTCATTTAATATAATTTTTAATTTTAAAATACATAGTGACAAGAATTAGAAGATAATTAAAGTAACTAAACAAGTGCAGAAGTTAACATATATATAAAAGATTAATAAATAAATTATAAGGGGATGAAAGGTAATAAAAAATTGGATTACGGTGGGTGACAGTGATTACAAGGACCCAAAATATTTTTTTAATTTAACTCGAACAAATATATTAGATTCGAATTTCATCTCACTCGACTCTATTCGAGAAAATTTCAAATCGAGTTAGGATGATAAAATATGATTCGTCAACTCGATTAACTCGAATTTTTTTCATTTGATTCGATCGAACGCTCACCCCTACCTTATAGGAGGCATTTTCAACTGAGGTGGTAGTAGGGATGCTTAAAGTGCACTTTGTAGGACTCGCTTTCAGCCTGCATAACAACTACCAAAGTTGAAAACGCATCTTACAAAGCACGCTTTCAACGTCTCTTTTGCCACTTTAGTTGAAAACGCATCCTTTCTTCCCTCACATTTTCAACCCTAACCCTAGCCTATGAAAAATTTTCAGAACTTGAGAATCTTGTATAATTTTTAGACATCCCATCTCAGGAATCCCAGACTGTCGCGGGCTCCCACATAGTTTTTTTTGAAAAAAGAAAATCCCCCTCGATTGCCTATATAAAAAGGGGCTTTTGCTCCCCCTACTCCATTAAGTCTCTCGTCTATTGTCCTTTACAAAATAAAAAAATCTCTTTTAAATTGTTTTATTTTTTTGAGTGTTGAAATTTTTGGAGGAAAATATTTATTTGTGTTTGTGTTTGAGGGAGAGAGTGGGATAGTTTTAAGTTGTGTTTGAGTTCACGATGATGCGGTGGCACTTAGAGACCTGCACATTTCATCTACCATATGGGAATTGAACCATCACCTTAGAAGCCCATCGCATTGCAACTTGGGCTTCGAGTTCAGAGTGGTTATACATTCACGGGTTCAAGTATAACTAGGGCTCCTAGTTGACGATGGTTATGCGACCACAGGTTGAAGTATAACTCAGGCCCGCAATTAACGGTGGTTATGCGATCATGGGTTCAAGTTTCATGATATCGGAAGAGGATGTTTATAAACCCCATGCATAAGTTTGAGACCATAATCTTAGGGAAAAAAATAAAAGGCTTTCCACGTAATCAGTTTATTATTTTTCTCCATCTCCACCAAAGGTAGTATCCTTAACCTCTCTGTGTCCGAAACTTGTGACAAAATTGGGGGCAAGAAGACTTTCAACGGGAAGAGTGATTGTGGCATTAGAGAAAATCTGAAACGCGACTCGGGGTGACATTAATTGTTGTGATTAAAGAACTTATTAATAACTACAACCATTGCTGCCCTGACTCGAGTTTTAACTTTTTCTCCATCGCCACAGTCACTTCCCCCCTGAAAGTCCTTTTGCCCCTAACTCTATCACAGGTTTCAGACAATAAGATTAAGGATACTACTTTGGTAAATATGGAGAAAAAGCATAAGTTGATTATATTGGAAAGCTTCTTAGATTTTCCCTATGATTATAATCTCAAACTTATGTATGGGTTTTATAAAGCATCCTCTTCCGGTATCATAAAATTTGAACCCTTGACCGTATAACCACTATCAACTGTAGGCCTAAGTTGTACTTCAACCTGTGACCATGATGAGCCCTTATCATATGATTATTTTGGACTATATCTTAAATTTTCTTATTTTCTTGAGTATTTTTATATATTTTAAATTAATTTTAATGATTTGACTTTATTGTGTATTTTTAGTGTTTTTCACGCATTTAGTTTCAATAAAATATTACATGTGGAATTTACAAGTAAAACAGGTTTGGGGAAAAGATGTCAATACATGGAACCATAAGATTAAATGCACAAAGCCTAAATTTGATCCAATATAATGAGTGAAAGCTCAAAGCTCAAAGATTCAAAATTTGTAATTTGGACACATTCAGAACTTCCAATTGGAACACTTCTTAGTGTTTCGATCATGCCTTGAGCTTCAGGACTCCGTTTTGGGTGTACTTTATATTGCGGAAAGGGAATTTGAAGATCTATTCAAATATTGGAACACAAATACAAAAATGAATCAGAAAGAAATCCAAAAGTAAAGATAAAGTTACAAGTTTCACATTGATGGATAATTTTGATGCATTTTCACGTTTGGGTCATATCTCCTAACATACATGGAGTTTGGAGTTGAAATTTCTACAGTGAATAGACAAGATGCAGACCATTAATCAACTTCCTTAGACTTTTCCCATTGGGAGATGTTAACTTGGACAAAAGAAGTCATCATTTAACATATGAAAAATGACCATAAAGATGACAGAAAAGTAGACCTAGAAATTTTTTATTAGCAACTCCTTTTATTTTAGAAGTCATCATTTTCCTCTTCACAAACCTCTATAAATGGCCTTTTATTTCAGAATAGGAGGCATTTTGAAGTTGAGATCAAGATCATTTTCTTGTTAAGTGTTTGTTGTTTCATTATTCGTATAAAATTTCAAGTTTCTTATATCTAATATGTCTTTTTCATTTAAGTTTGAGTTGTTTAATTTTGCTATGTTATTCTCAGTTTTCAATACTGAGGTGAAAGGGTGAAACTCTTGACAAATATTAAGGTAAATACCATACTCATCATTTGAGCTAAAATTAATTATCAATCACTTGTTATAATCATACTTGTTAAGTAAGATTTTTTATTTGTTATAGATAATATATGGCACAATGAATTCTTGGATAAATTAACTTTGATTTCTTGTAGACATAAAAATTGACATGATAAATATTTGAAATATTTTTTATAAGTCTTGAAGTTATCAAGTGATTATAATACCATATGTTATATTTTTGGACTGAACTTAAACAGTTGAACTGTCATATTGCACCATCGTTTGCTTATGGATTCATTTGCTAAACTCTTGGACTTATTGGGCAATCATTTTTGACACTCCTTTGATGGGCATACCTTTGTTTATGGATTCATATGATTAATTGTTGGACGTACATTGCTAAATTATCCGATTGGGACCTCCGTTTTAAATCTTAATATGACACCAAGAGTTGATCCTCTAACCTTCACATATTTTCTTCCATGTATTTGGTTTTTTTAAGTTAATTTCTTATGTTTACTTTTAGTTTTTTTTTCTTCTAGTATTTCTTGCTATTACTTTCATTATCGATACTCATTCCAAAGTTAAGTGTTAAATTCTTGTTCTAGCATAATACTTGTAATCTTGTAAGTTCTAATCAACTTCCCTGTGAATCGACCTCGGACTCCCAAGATTTTATTACTTGAACATAACCTGCACTTGGGTTGTAGACCTAGAAAGTCCCTGTTAGACCGCATAACCACCGTCAATTGGAAGCCCTAGTTATATAATTCAACCCGTGATCGTATAACCATCGGGAATTGGAAGCCTGAGTTGCAATACAATGGGCTTCTAAGGTGATGGTTCCATCCCCACACAAAAGATGAAATGTGTGAGTCTTTGAGTGTCGTTGCATCACCGTGAACTCAAACATACCTTAAAACTATCACAATGTCTACCTCAAACACAAACACAAACACAAACAAATCTTTCTTCTCAAATTTCCAAGACAAAAAAGCACTTTTTTTAGAAGTAGAAAACGCGTCCTACAAAAAGCGTTTTCTGTTGAGGTAACAATAGGGAGCTTGAAAGTACGTTTTCTATTTCTTTCCAAAATCAACCTATTTCCTTAAATATGGAAAAAATGGCCTAAATCCCTAATTATTTTTTAAAATAATTTTCGTGTTATAGCAATAATACGTGTGAAAGTATTATATATAAAATAATAAATGATATAACATAAAAATAAATAATTCAGTATAAATTTTTTCTATATTTTATAATTATAATTGTAAGAATTTATTTAACTGAAAATTAATATTTTCAATGATTTAAATTTTTAGAAATGTTTGATAATCTAAAATAAAACAAATTGATAGGATTTTTTTTCTATAAAAAAGTGTAGAAAATAATAAGTAGAGAAGAGCTACTTATCATTTAATAGAAAATATTTTTAATTTATTTATTTTAATATAATATTATCCTATAAAAACTTTACAGTTAAAATTTGATTTTTGTTTAGAATAAGGTGAAATGTTTAAAAATTAATGATAAAATGTAGAATATACTCTTTATAATTTAAAATATATATATTTATCAAACAATCTAATTGTATTCAACAATTAATTTTAAGTAATATATCAAACAATTTTATAACTTACATTCAATAATTATTTTTTAGTATATAATTTTTTAGTTTATCAAACATCACCTAAATTAACATATATTTCTATAAATATTAATGACTCCTAATGGAAAATATATATGAAAAATTATAATTTAAAAATAAAATTACACTAAATTAAAAATTCTACGTTTTTAAAATGTTATCATAATATATTGCATATTTACTTTTATTCCCTTAAATTTTAGTATTTTATTTATATTTTCAAATTAAATTTAAAATTCATATTGATGTAATATAAGAATGATTATTTTAATTATACTTTTATAAAATTTAGGGTTAATGCCAAATTTGTCACTGTATATGTGTGAATTAAAATTCGTCACTATATTTCACTTTATTGATATTTGCAATTATACATATGAATTAAAGTAAATTCATCATTATATTTTTATTTTATATTAAATTTTGGGTTAAAGTATTTGGGAAGTCCCTATATATCAAATTAATCCCTTTTATTATTGAATGGATCAATAATTAAATAAGTCTAAATTATAAAAAAATATTGAAAATTATTATTTTTCAATTGCAGTTCAATTCTAAATAAAAGGTTTCATTTACAAAACCATAAATGCTTTAAATATATTAAATTGGTCAGAAAATAAATGATATTTTTTATATAGTAAATGTTAACTTTATTCCAATTTGATCTTATTTAATTCTTTTCAATAGTAAATGAATTAAATTGATCTATTTAATAATAGAGAGAGTAATTTGATATAGTTCCTATAAGAAAGGGACTTCCCAAATACATTCACCTTAAATTTTGCCTCTTACTTTTGTTTTATTAAATACTCCCAATAAAGTTCGTTTTTTGTTGTTGTTGTGTTTTGCTATTCAGTTTTTATTTCAAATAATTTAAAGACAAATTTTAATAAAAATATTTTAATATATTATGTAATACTTAAAAATAATAAATTAATATAATATTAAAATTAATAAAATGATAATTTCATAAAAATAAATTATTTTTATATATGTATTTTTATTTTTCAACTATTTATTTCATTAAATAAAATTATAACTGGATTTATTAATTTTTAATATTTATAAATTAAATTGTTGTTATCCATTAAAATAAAATATTTGAAATATTTTTTTCTTGTTAAGTTATGTTTTCAAAATATCAAAATTAATATCAATTAGTAAAATTTAATTTTTTTGTAAAAATTCAAAGTTGTATACAATATTTAATAAATTTTAAAGTTTAATAGTAAAATTCAAACACATAAAAGTTGAGTAACAAGTTATTCATATTTTCAAAATATAATGATAAATATCAATAAAAATAAAGTATAGTGTCAAATTTTACTATCCACTTATAATATGATGGCAAATTTATACTTTAACCCTAGAATTTATTAGATGAATTTAGTATATTATGATTTAACAACATTCATAATACGTGTTATTACTCTGGAGACAAGATTACTGCACATAAAATGAATGTATGCTTCTCAGAAGGTGTAAGTGATGCCTTAGGAGGTAGCTTCTGTCGTATTCTTGGCTTTCGTAGAGTTTAGAATCTTGAAAGTTATTTGGGTGTACCTCTGTTTCATGACAAAGTAACAATAGCACTTTACGATTTGTTGTAGAAAAGGTTCAAAGCAAATTACAACGTTGGGAGAAAAGATCGTTGTCCTTAGCTGGCATGGCTACTCTAGCTCAATCAGTATTGCTGGCAATACCCAATTACTTCATGCAGTCAACGCTGATTCCCAAAGGTCATTGTGAGGAAGTCGAACGTTTGGTGCACCAGTTTGTTTGGGGATCTTCGAGCAGTGGTCAAAAAGTGGCTTTGGTCAGATAGGAGGATACCTATCAGCTTCGGGATCATGGCGGGCTTGGTTTACGAAAGCTGTAGGATCATAATACTTCCTTTATGATGAAGTTGAGCTTTAAACTTGTGACTGATTCTAAAGCCCTTTGGGTTTAGGTTCTTTGTGCTAAGTATGGGGTTGCAAACAGAATGCTTGAAACTTTATCACGTAGTAGATGTTCTTTCTTGTGGAGAGCCCTCACTAAGATTTGGCCAATTATTTAGAAGAATCTGCTTTGGTTAGTGGGGGATGGGAGGAATATTAGGTGTTGGAGTGACCCATGGATCCCTAATATGGGTCCCTTGTTAATTTTATTCCTGGGTAGACAAATCTTGATCTAGAATGCTTGCTAAGCGATATGGTTTCAAATGATGGCACTTGGAACCTTGATTTGTTTTGGCTTTGGCTACTAAAGATAGTCATTCAAAAGATTATTAGGGTTCCTCCACCACATTCGACAGCAAGTGTTGATATGATCATTTGGGGAGGTTTACCGACGAGCTCATTTTCTGTTCAAAGTGCATTTGGGAAACTCCAGAAAAGTTCCTGCAAGCCGAAGGAGGATGTGTGGAAGATCCCATTTAAGTGTCAAGGACACAAAGGGTTAGATTTTTTATTTGGCTAGCACTCAAGCAGAGGTTGCTCACTAATATGGAAAGAGTTCAAAAGGGCCTCAGCCATAGATCGACATGTGGGGTTTGTGGGCACATCACTGAAGATGCGTTGCATGCTATTAGGGACTGTCCTGCAGTGAGTGATATTTGGATTATTTTAATCCATATTGACTGTTTTATTATTTTTTTTTGGTAATTTACAGGAATGGATCATTTCTAACTTGTAGAACTAATATGACATTGGCTTTGGGGAGGTTGATTAACAATGTCTTTTTGGGATTCTCATCTAGCGAATTTAGAAGAATCGCAATCTTTTTATCTTTCAGGGTATGTATTGGAGCAGTAATGATACAATCAAGGTCTCATATAGTTGGGCCGAACAATTTATGATGACCACTAGGGGTCCAACAAGTTCGTTTCAGATTCCATTTTCATGTTCAAAATTGTCTGAGAGCTGGGTCTACTTGAATACTGATGGTTCAGTCAAGCTTGAGGATGGTTTTGCTACAGCAGAGGGAATTGTGCAAAATCGAAATGGAAAGTGGATCTTTGGTTTTAACAGCTTCCTGAGGAGTTGCTCAGTGTCTGAGGCTGAATTGTGGGGCATCTTGGATGGATTAGGTTTTTTAATCAATCAAGGATATGATAAGGTGTTGATCTAAACTGATAGTCTTGAAGTGACTAAGGCCATATAGGAGAGACCCATAGGAGGATCTAATTCGATTTTAGGAGGATTCTTTAGTTGTTATCTTAGACTCATTAGTGGAGTATTTGCCATATTCCTAAAGAAGAGAATCAGGAAGCTGATAGCCTGGTCAAGTTGGCCCATGTGGGTAGTCAAGGATTGCAAGTTTTTGAAGTGTTCCCGTACAGGGAATTAGGCTATTTAATGTAGTTTGTTATATTTTACATTATTCTTTGTCAAAAAAAAAAACTATTTTGAGTAAAATTGTAAACATTTATGGTTTAATTAGGAACAACAACAAATTTAGACCCTATGTTTATCCATTTGTTACTTTGGCTTTAATTTCTTTTTTTTTTTGGATATTTGTGATCCTCAACCTTTAAATTTTATGTAAATTGTTTTTTTTATAGATATAAAAGTTGATTAAATAGTTAAAATTTTAGTAGCACTAATGTGATAGCCCGCATGATAGTCTATATGTCATTTATTTCTTAAGTGGATAATTTTTTTAAAAAAAATTATGAACTTTTCTGGAATTTGTTAAATATTTTAATAATTTTTATCAATTATTTTAATTTCATGCCATATGAATTGTCAGGACAATATCTTTAAAATTTTAATGTCAAAACTAATAAAAAAAATAGAATTAAAGTGACAAAATAAATAAAAATTAAAGCTAAATTATACTTTAGTTGAAAGCGTAAAAGTTTATGGTGTTGAAAAAAAAAAGAAAAACCAAAAATCTAGAAACGAATCCTATAAATGTGGCCATCAATGTAATGTAATATGATATAATGAGAATGGTAAAAAAAGAAGAAGTAAAATCTTGATACTCATGAATAGGTCTTACCTATCATATCTTATCAAAATTTATTTGTGACATGTATGAATATAAATATGGGTATAAAATCATGAAAAGGAAATAAAAAAGTCAACAGCATTTTCATCTGATGAAAATGGGTAAATTTCTCTGGTGTTTTATTTATGCACACAATCAACAGACTGAGAATGATGAAATTTAAACTACAAAAAGTTTTCAAAATCCAATTAACAACAATCAATTAAACTAGGTGAAACTCTCCCTTCAACGTCACACAGCTAATCTACTTTGCTGTCTCTCTGGAACCAAGTTAGAAATTTTGTCTTAAGCCCCAGAACAATGGAGGATTAAACTACAAATATTTTGGCTTTGAGCTTGCAGCAGCAAAAACGAAAAACCAAATATACATATGCTAATGCTCCTCAGGTATTTCATCTGGTATGTCAATTAATAGGGAGTACTTTACCCGTAGAGCAATCTTGCCTTCCTCAACAACCAGTCTTGCCCCAGACACAACCCAGTATCCAGGAGGATCTTGTGGCCCTCTTTTCATCTCTGCTGTATCAACATATTTCAATAGTTTTGGGGTATAATTTGGCATTGGAGGGCCACCAGGGTAAACTGAACAGCTTGTATCTGGCTTTCTTTGTGGTGGAGGTGGTGTTAAAGGCTTACTCAAAAGATCAGATAGGATTCCGGACTGAGGTGCAATTCCAAATGATCCATCCCATTCTGAACGGCTTAGGATTACCGTTCCCAAAACGGTAGAGAAATGAAGTCGTAAAAAGAGAATGCTTTTCAATCCATGTTTCTCTACCTGTACCTGAGCTCCAGTTACTATGGAATTATTATTGTAACACTCTACAGGAGCTGTACAAACTCTAGAGAAATTCTTCCATCGAACTTTTACCAAGTATCTTTTATCATAGGACTCTTCATCAGGCAATGTATCGTTGGGTTCATCGACAAGTTGAAAGTATGTAGGTAGAGAAGAAAGGTGCTGCATGTATATGGCCAACCGATTGCTTCTTTTGCCTTCGAGATAGAGCCGAAGACCTGTAACTGGTCTCATACCTACATCAACCTGTCATAGAATGGGTAACCCCACAAAAGGACTTTTGCAGCAAAAGAAACAAGAAACAGCAGAAGATTTGAAGAGGCTGAAAAAAAAAAGTTTACTGGAATGGTGTTAACATAAAGCTTGGGACCCAAGAACTTGAACTGTAAAAACGAATTGCTCTGTCGCTTGTGTTGTAAACCACGGGGAAACTCGTCGAAAACTGGTGCCCACCGCCTTGGCAGCGAAAATTCCAAAAACAAATGTAGTTCTTCAAGTGAGGGTTTATCTGTCATAAAATTTCAACAGTTATCTATATATGAAATCGTCTGATATAATTAATATTAATAACAATTGTAACAATGGACAAAAAGAGAGTCCATTATGCTTACAACGTAAGTAGAGATCTATGGCATGATTCAAGAATCCGCTCATTGGAACTCCACTTAACAAGGAAGTAATAGGAATGAATGACATTGAGACCACTTCAGGATGAACATCAACAGTTTGTAGCCACTCAGCATGGGATAAGTTCATTTCCTCTCTTCCACCCCTCCTTTTGTAGATTATAGAGATATCCTGCATCTAGAATTAACAAGTAATATCATCAAAGAAGGTGAATAAGAAGAAGTTGCTCTTTGAACTTACTTGATCCAAAGGGATCAGATAAGAAACCTGATTATATAGTTTCACTTGTTCTGAATTGATCCTACTTTGTTCATTGTTCTTTAAAAACTTATCATCAGCCAACTTCTTCAGTTTTGTGTATGCATCAGTTGGTTGAACAGTTGATGAGTGCTGCTGTTTCACATATATTACATCCTTTCCGCCCATTTTCACACCAACAATAATATGGGTTCCAAATGTCTTGATGAATCTGGAATGGCAAAAAACAAGTGATCACAGTCTTGCATAATTAGATCCTCCAGTGCCATACGTTAAATTGTAAACATATTTCTAATCCAATTACTTCACCTTGCCAAGGCAGCAGGTTCCCATGATGATGGAACAGCTTTCTTAACATGATCACAGAGTACCATTTGTGATTTGTCCAATAAAACTGTATAAAGTGTGATGAATATCCCATCAAAAGCTAAGGTCTTGGTGCTGACTGCATCCTTGTGCGAACAGCCGGAGAAGTCAAACATGGCATTGAATAAACCAGAAGGAATTTTGCCACTCAGAGACAGTTCATGGTTGAACCGTTCTGACATCTGCCTAGAAAGTGAAAATCAACAAAATGTTCTATGATATTTTTGCCAGGAAAAAGACAAATGTTCTAACCATAACTGTTGGAAGAAATAAAATTTACCTGCTGAAAAGAGATAACATCACACATGTTCCTAGTACCGTTGCCTTGATAACATTTGATCAACTTGGATACATTTGGGATAGAGATTCCACCGGGCAAAGCTACATCATAACACCCAACTTGTTCAAACTCAATCAAGGGTGAACCCTTTTCTTCTTCTTGACAGTATTTCAACCTTAAATCAAGAGCTAGATTATATCCACTCCCAATAGACCCTATAGCAATCTCAGCAGCTTCCTGAGCTGAAATCTTGAGTGCCATTTGCCTTGTATATCACTATTCTTCACCAAACAGGACTCCTACTCCAAACTTAATGAATTGGTTTGGATACCCAAACCGACAAATTAACCAAAAACTGCACATAGTTTACAAACACAGTTCAGTCGGGGGTCAGGCAATACAATAGGGAAAATATGAACTTTCACCAAACATTTGATCTACAAGAAAACGAACCCATACACATATTCCATATTTCCAAATTTTTGAACCCATTGCACCTATCTGGGTGAACTTTGCTCCAGTAAACCAAAAATCTTTGTTGCATGAACATGGATCCATGTGTATCATATGTATGCATGCGTGTATAAAACACAGAACATAGCTTATATATGTCCCTAGCAAAACCAAGTTGCTTCTTTAACTAAGAGTCTGAGACTAACCCAGTCTTTCAGTTACTAATAAAAATGAAGAGCATACAAACTTTTCAACATAATTCACCATTACAGAGAGTATTTAGTAGATGTATATCAATTCCTATGGATCCAAAAATCCAAATAATTATCCAAAATAAGGAAAATAAAAAAGAGAGACAACTTGAGAGACATTAGACTTACCTTACCAGTCTGAAGTCCTGAATATCTGCAAAGATAGCATACAAACAAAAATATAAGATAGGTATTCATGAGTTTGACTTTTCTTTATATGTAGTTTAGTTACATCCAACTAATCAAGTTTCCAAGCAGTTTCCAGGATAAGACACGATGTTTTTAAGAGAGAATTTTCCATATATACATGGGGCTTAAGTGGTTCTGAGCCATCTAGGCCTTACACGGAAATTCCTCTTATTGACTTGCTACTATACAGCTTTTTCCGTTACAAAGAAAGCATATAATGATGTTTGCATGAACCGACACGTGCTCAATTGCTTATGAAGAGTTTTTAAATCCAGTTAAAATTTAAATTACATTTTAATCATTCAACTTTAAAAAGTTAAAATTTAAATTACATTTTAATCATTCAATTTTAAAAAGTTATGATATAATTATTATTATTATTATTGAATTGTTAACGGTGTAACAAAAAATAGTACAACACGTTATATCATTATTTCAAAAGAAATAGATCAAATTTACAGCTAATCAGTCTCCTTTTTATTTCATATAATATAAGGTAAATTAAAATATTTTATAATAAGTGTTAGATTTCAATAGCTTACACTATAATAAAAATGTAATTCATGATGTGCATAAAATGCAATTCAATAATTTTATCCTACTTTTATCTATTCAAAATTTTTATTAGTTTTAATGTAAAATAAGAAATATTTTAAAATAATAAGATATTGTCTATTTATAAATTTAAATAGTTTAAATTATAATAAAGTATAATTAAATATTTATTAGACTTTATCTATTCAAAAAAAAATTATTTATGTTAAACCAAGCTTTAATTGATAATAAGTTTTTATATAACAAATTGAAGTGTTTTTGAATAAAAGTTAAAATTCAACAAAATTAGAAAAATGATAAAATAAAGTTAAAATTGTTTCAATTGAGTTAAACATTTTCAATGATGTTAAAACTGTTTTTAAACAAGTCAATATTACTCCAGGCAAAAAAGTATCGATACTTTTGGTCAAGTATCGATAATTTTCAAAATATCGATACTTATTCTAAAATCAATACCAATTTGAATTTTGTTTTCAATCAATTACAAAGTATCAATATCTTTTCAAAAAGTATCGATACATTTTACCAGATATTGATAAATTGTCTTTGGTATCATTGTAAACTAACTTTAACGGTTACTAAATTCGACATTAAATGTTAATAGTATCGATACTTGTAGAAAAAGTATTGATACCTTTTGTTGCAGGTGAATTTAATGATCTGATATTTTCATCCCCAATAGCTCTATTAATGTTTCTAACAACCACAACGGTTGAAAATGAATTAGAGGGTATGAACACCATCTTCCAAAGGTCCTACAACAAGAAGAGAGATCATCAAGCCTAAAGATCAATCAATACAACCTTAGTGCTTAATTCTTTCATACTTTTCTTGTATACACTTGTGAGCTTTCATGGTTATTCTTTAGCTCAAGTGTATTCTTGTTTATTTGTGCTTAATTAGCAAACATTATGATATTGTAAGGATTACTTCTTGGTTTGCTATTTGTATTTACTCTTTGAGAGGATTGAGTCTTAAGGGTTAGGTAGAAATTGAGTTGTAAGGTTAAACCTTGTCCTCAAAGGTTGATCAAATTAGTGAATTTGAGAAAATCCTTAGTTGTGGAAAGCTAAAGTAGTGGAGTAGACAATTGGGGCCGAACCACTATACATCAAAATGTTCATTGTCTCTATTCTTTTCTTAGCAACCACAAAATCTTTAAGAAACCAATTTACCCCTCTTAGTGATTTCGAGTTGATCTTTAGAGTTAACAACTTATTTTAAAATGATCGTAAAAATATTTGCTTATGTTTAAGTAAGAAACAAATTAAAATATAAAACTATAAATTTGAATGGTTTATATTACAATGAAAATACAATATGAATATAAAATATAATTCAATATTTATTCGGCTTTATATATTTAAAGTTTTTATTTAATTTTAATAAAATAATACAAAAATAATATAAATCATAATTAAAGCGTTAATCAACTAATAATTCAATATTTATTGGGCTTTATCCATTCAAAAGTTTTGTTTTAATAAAAACATTTTCTAATGTTATTAAGAAGTAATTTAGTGTTGCAACATCTAAAGGGTGGTGTTGCGACCTTGCCAACAGTCTACTACAAGTTCAATCTCTTATTTGGTTCCACCCTAATGACTGCCTCCGGACGTACTAACATCCAAAGTTTGAATATTACAGTAAAAAATATATATTTATGAAGCGGTATCTACAAGTATATGGGTCCAGTTGTAATATAGTTACAACGAAGTAGGTGAGTACTCTGAGGATCGTACCCAAGGGAGGTTAGTGCTACATCAATTTTAACCTAAACACTGAAAGAACTAATTAGTACTCTAAATCAGTTATAGTACTAGAACATAAATAAAAAAAGGGATTTTTAAGATAGTAAAATAATAATAAAGAACTAAATAACAAGAGATTAAAAAGTAGAATTAATCAAATCTGATTATGAGTGATTACCTTACTTCGGTAATCCCCATCAAATGTCGCTTCAGGTTCCTCGTCAATCAACTAGTAGCTATCCTAGCAGGATCTTCCGATCTTCCACTCAAATAACTAGTCGGCAAGGACTATTTATCTTTCGACCTCACAGTCCAGATCGACTTAGGGTGAAGGTGTGCATGGATAGACCATACCAATTTTGGGTTAATTCCTACCTTGATGACTTCCTAAGGTTGTCAAGCCTAGGGTTTAGATTCTTCCTTTCTCAAACAGTTGATCCGTTGAGTAACACTATAAAACAGTTAATAGATCATACCTCCAGTTGCCAGTACAGTAAGTGGCGTTGCGACGTCAAGTGGTTTAACGTCGTGACGTGTCAAACTGTTTGGCGACGTCACAAAGTGGAAGAGATGACGTCACGACGTCCACCTTGAATTTTGAAAGTTTTACAGTTTCGTCCTCCCATGTCCTCATGTAACACTCCTAACCCGTCCCCGTTGTCGGATTAAGGTTACGGGATATTATGAAAGTTAACAAGACCGATAATACAGTAACACAATTCAAAAACTAATTTAAACATCATAAATTAATAAACAATTAGCATTCATAGTATACATTCAAAAAGGAAACTTAAATCGAACATTTGGAACCTTAAAATTAGTTTAGAAAAGAATATGGACTAATTTGAAACAAAACAAAAAAATATAATGAAAACTGAAAACAGAGGTCACACGACCATGTAACAGTGCCAAACCGTGTGGCTCAAAGATATGGTCATGTGGCCAAACCATGTAACTTAGGGTCACACGGCCATGTCGCCAGGCCGTGTAACTATCTGAGATTGTGTGGATAAACCTGTACCAAAAATCAATAAGACACACAGTCATGTAAAGTGACAGTGTGTGGCACACAGTTGTGTGGTAGACCATATCCTAGGTCATGTGCACATAAAATAACTTCAAAAACAAGTCATTTCAACAACCATTTCTTAGGTCTCAAACCAAACCATTTCCATCCATTTTTACCTATTCAAACCACATTTAAACATACCAAAAACATTCAACCTAAGTGCCTAACCAATATACCTTTATTGGCACCACAATTGAAACGTTTAAACATAGATCGTTCAAACATCAACCATTAGTTAACCATACCTTCCATTCCATGAATTCAATACTCAATTAAACACATAACACTGTTGCCCACATTACTAACATAACATCATCCAAAGTTCACCAAGTTACCTAAAGCAAAATGACAATTTCATCACCAAAACACAAGACAAGCATACAAAACAAGCATTCCTTAACAAACATTCCTTACTTATTCAACTATCAAATTTATCGTCATAATATCATGTTCACATTCATAAACTAAGTTCACCAAATAACCAAAATTTATGCACATTTCTTTACCTAAATAACATGAACAACACCAAATAGATTTAAACTATTACATTCATCAACAAAACCATTAAAACTTATCATTTTTACATTGATTCATTTACCAAAAGGCTCAAAACATAATCAAATACTCATATAATATATATACAAAAACCCTATTTACAAGCCACTTATAACCGTACCAAAGTGAACAATTAATTACCGAACAAGTTGCCGGATAGTGTGATCTCAAAAAGCAATCCATCGACAACTCAAAACCGAAATCTACAAGGAAGAAAAACCAAAACACGGTAAGCTTGTGTAAAACTTAGTAAGTTCGTAATAAACTTAAACTTTAACTGACCGTAAAGGATGTAATTTAAACATTTTACAAGATACCATTTCATATTACCATTTACAATTTAGTCTATTTCCATATAACATTTCGTATATCCATTTCTATTTATAAATTTTTCATTCAATGAACCATAATGAAATAGTGTTGGATACACGGGAACAATGCTCACACAAGCTGGGACAGTAAATGCTCACACTAGCTGTGACTGTAAATGTTCACGAGATGTGAAAGGGGCTTGCTCACACGAGTTGTGGGTTGGGATGTTAGGCTACATGATACTGCTCACACAAGTTGTGGAGAATTTGCAACAAATGCAGGACCTCAATCATTGGTAGGACATCCAAGACCAGTACCCGAAACAGTAAATACCCTAATAACATGTCATTTGTATCCTAAGTATTTACGAGGATCATACAGGCCGTGATTCACATTCATATCATATATATGATTAAGCATTTCTTCAACACCTGAATTCAGCTATATATTTCCTCAAATTTCAATTATGACCCTTAATTATAATTTCATTTCAATTTGAACTATTCAAAGCTTTAAAATAAGAACACCATTAATTCAATCACAAGCATACACAAATTATATTATACTACACAAACAACAATTAACTCAATTTATACACTATAAAAACTTACCAAAATTGATTCTGCAGCAAACACGACTCCAATGACTAATCATTAATTTTTTCTTTTTCGCATTTGTCTATCGATTGATCTGTTTCTTAATTTATATATAATAATTTAATTCAATTATACAATTCAAATACTTTTGAATACTAAAATTCACATAATTGACCATTTAACCAATATTTTATACTTTTACCCTAAACTTTTACCTTTTATTCAATTTAGTCCCACACCCGAAACTTTCAAATCTATCACAATTTCACCAATTTCATGCTATATGAATTTTCCCTTATGCCTTTACAGCCCATAATTATTAAAATATCACAATAATTTCATGCCAAGTTTATTATTTTATCAATTTAGTCCTTAAACTTAAAACTAACCAAAATCACTTTACAAAATAGTCCTATTGAACTACTAAGCTTAATAATCCATCATCAAACTTCAAAAACATCACAAATTCATCTATGACATAATTCAAATTATTTAACACTTTTACAAATTAGTCCCTGAGCTAACTAGATTAAGCTACAACGATTTCAAAAACATAAAAATCACTAAAAATGAATAAGGAAACACTTACATGCAATCAAAATAGGCTTGGTGGAACCTTGTGTTCTCCATAAATGGTGTTTCGTGAAAGAAGGTAGAAGAAAATGAAAAATAAAATGGTTGTATTTTGTTTTTATGTTTTAATCATTTTTAAATTATTAAACAGTTTTATATTAACATAATATTACACCAAATTTGTATAGTAACCGGCCATTATATTCCAACATGCTCAAATTGCCTCATAGAACCTTAAAAATATGATTTTATAACCATTCAACACATATAAACTAATAGCAATTAAATTTTATGATTTTTACAATTTAGTCCTTTTTACTTAATTAACTATCCAAACGTTAAAATTTTTGGACCAAATTTCAATACACCTATATAATCACTTTGTAAATATTTAATAATAATTTTTAGGGGTTTGGTTTATGAAAATGAGATCCTGAAACCTCATTTTCCAAAACTAATTGACTTTAGAAACAACTTCTTAAATTTAACTATTCGTTCAATTTGCAAAAATTATTAAACCAAAATCCAATATAATATTATAATTTACTCGCACATATTAAAAATAATATTTACAAACTCACTTGTTGGATTTGTGGTCTCGAAACCACTGAAAAACAGGTTGTTACACCTCGAGTTAATATTCAATCTTTCGTAAACTCATGTAAGACTTGAAAATGATTATATATTGTACTGAATGTTAGTTGTGGTTGGACATAACCATAAAGTAATGTAATTTGACTATGATTAATCGTAATTGCTCCGGCAATGAATGCCACATCTCGTAACTCAGGCTCGACGATAGAGTCAGGTGTCAGGGTGTTACATTTTTCCACTATCTTATGCTTTATACTATTATTTTTCACTAATTAACATAGCTTGATTAAGTTAATTATGTATTAATTAACACAATTATCTCCTAATCATATATGTAATAGAAAATGTCATCATCCTCCACAAATTCCTAGCAGAAAATGGTTTGATTATCATTTTGGACCTTTAGTTAATTGCTATTTAGGTCCTCAAGCTCTTTGTTAATTAAAATTCTATAGCAATTAAACTTTTACAATTTTGTCCCTAAGCCTTATTTAACTAATTTATCGGCTAAATTTCTCAACCACTCTTCAACATATTGACATTAATTTCATGAATATCCCTATTTTATATTTACAAACTCAATTTATGAAATGAAATTTCGAAATCGCATTTTCCAATATCACTGAAAATCAAGTCATTACAAGTTTAAATTACTCTAAAAGTGTAATTCAATAAGAATGTAAAAGTATAATTCAACATTATCATTTTTAATGTATTAAAATTATCAAATTAATTTTTAATTTTATAAAATTAATTTTTAAATTTTTATGTTTTAAATATATTTTTAATTTTAAATAAAAAATATCAATTTAAATTTGAATTGAGCACAATCAAATCAAATTTTGTGAATCATGCTCAAAATCCACTTCATTTAAATGGAATGCGATTTTCATAATTATTTTTTTAATTTTATAATAGTTTAATTTTTATAAGTGAAATACTATTGAGATTAGTTCATTTAATTTTATAATAAAAATAATATGTAATAAATAAAAAAACATATAAAAACAAATATAGCTTTATAAAAATAATTAAAATTAAATTATATTTTTTTGGTGAATTATACTAAGAGGGTAAAGCCCTAACAACAATGAAACTAGCGCAACTTGAATCTAGACCACAATTATCATCAAGCCAACACATGGAGTTCATTAAATTATATTTAAAAAGATAAAAAAATAATTTTTTTAAAAAATAATTAAAATAAAATCTAATTAAAAATTAAATGGTAATAATATTATAAAATATTTAATTGTTCTCTTGATGTTTAATAAACATCACAACTAAAATTTAGGCTCTCAAAAATTTAAATGTATAAATATTAAAATATATTTTGAATAAAAATAAATTTAAAAAAATATATCATAAAATCAACTCATCACCGGTTAAACTAATATCTCAATGTCATTTTCATTCGAATATGACTCAATATTCTTAAAAAACGATAATTTTAAATTTTAATACTTCTTAAATTTTAACATACTTCTAATAACAATAAAACCTGATAAATAATACTAAAACTTGTTTTTTTATTTGTTTAGATGTTAATTGAAAATGTTGGATACTATTGTATCATTTTAGGGTGTTAAATTTGTTAGCTCGAATGATCAACTCGAAATCGCCAGGAGGGAAGGTGAATTGGCCTTTAAGAAAATGGTGGAAGCAAAGAAAGAATATTCAACAAAAAAAAAACACAACAATTTATAGTGGTTCGACTCCAATTGCCTACTCCACTACCTTAGTTTTCCACAATTAAGGATTTTTCCAAATTCACTAATTTGACAACCTTTGAGGATCAGTTTTAACCTTACAACCTCCCTTAAGATTTCTACCCCAAACCTTAAGATTGCAACTCCCTTAAGGTTTCTACCAAAACCTTAAGATTCAACTTTCTCAAAGAGAATAACGAAGAAGAAAACAAAGAAATAATCTTCACAAGATTAAAGTGTTTGCAAATTAATCTCAAATATAAGAAAAAAACACTTGAGCTAATAGAAAAGCAATGAATGCTCACAAGTGTGTACAAGAAAAGTATGAAAGAAGCACGAAGGTGGTTTTGATTAATCTTTAAGCTTGATGATCTCTCTTCTTGTTATAGGGCCTTTGAAAGATGGTATTATACCTCTAATTCATTTCCAACCGTTGTGGTTGTTGAGAAAATAAATTGAGCCGTTGAGGATGAAAATACCAGTTCATTAAATTCACCTACAACAAAATTTATCAATACTATTAGCATTTAATGCAAAGTTTAGTGACTATTGGAGTGAAGATATCTATACAAATGAACTTTTATCGATATTGGATCGATACTTAGCTAAATTGGTTGAAATCAAAATGTCAATTAGGTATAGATTTTAAAATGGGTATTAATATTTTGAAAACTATCAATACCATGCCAAAAAGTATTAAAACATATTATCAAATAAAACTAGTTTAACAAAATTTAATTTTAATTGGTATATAATTGTAATACCAATTAAATGATAATTGATTTATAATAATTATAATTTACCACTAGTAATGTAACAACCTGTTTTTTAGCTGTGTTAAAAACAGTGGTTTCAGGGCCACCAAATTCGACAAGTAAGTTTGTAAATATTATTATTTAATATTTACGAGTTATGTGATTTAAAAAAAAAAAAGGTTTTTGATTTGAGAATTTATGTTATATAAGTGATTTATTAAGTTCAAGTGGTTTTAAAAAATGAAGTATCGGGACCTTATTTTTATAAACTGAGCCGTAAATATTTTTATAAATATTTATGGAGTGTCATTAAGGTGGTGTTAAAGTTTTGTTAAGAAAATTTTAACATTTCAATAATTAATTAATTAAAAAGGACCAAATTGAAAAAAAAGTGCATTCCTGGGACTCCGTTCCAGTAATCGGACCCGTAAATATTTATTAAGCTAGTTGTATAGTTAATTAGGTTTCGGTTAAGTGAATTTTCTTGAATTAAAAGTAATTAGGTATAATGACTAAATTGCATATAGGGTGAAAGTTGAATAATAGATTAAAGAATAATTAAAGGGACTAAAGAAGCAATTTTACCATTATTCTTTAAGTGGGACGGTTAGTGATATATATATTATAATTCTTTTAATAAAGAAAAAAGAAAGAAAGAAAGCCATACGAACCAGAAAGAAAAGAAAGAAAAAGAAAAAAAAAGAAAGAAGAAAGGAGAAAGACGCAAGGCTAGGGTTTCAAATTATTCAAAGTTCAATTGGTTAGTCAATTTAGCCACTTTTCTTGTAATTTTTATGTTTTTAGAATCCCATTGTTAAGTATTACCCGACCCATGTCGAAATTTTAGCAATTATTAAGTTTTTAAGTGTTGTTAATGTTGAATAATTTTAGTATTAGGGATTAAATTGATAGATTTTAAGCTAGAAATGAAAAAGGATTAAATTGTAGAATAAATGGTAAATTTTGAGTAATAGGGACTGAATTGAAAAAAATTAAAAATTTAGGGATTTAAGTGAAAATAGGGAGTTAAATTTAGTTTAAACTGAAATTTGTATGAAAATATAGAAATAAATGTGAAAAATAAAAATTAGTCTCGGTTTAGGGACTAAATTGAAATTTAAGCAAATATTGAGTAAAAAATTGAAATATTCAATATTCAATATGAAATTGAATTTTGTTATATTGATGAATTTTAATTGTTTTAATTCTGTAGCTAACGTCGTACCAGAATCCTCGACTAAAAAGGGGAAAGATAAAGTCGACTTCGAATAGCTCAGAATTCCTAGTTTGTATTTCTATAATCCGAACCTAGTTTTTAATTGTTATAATTCAATTTAATGCATATGGTAAGTATTGAGGTGAGTAATTGACATTTGATAATTGATTGAAATGGATTGAATTGGTAGATACATATTGAATGTATTGATTATTGAATTGAAATGAATATATGTGTTAATGTGAAATTTGGATATTTATTATTATAGATTGAATTTAATTCATGTGTATATATGTAATTATATGAAAAATTAGTATTGGATATTGGTTATATCTGAAATGTGAAATTAAACCCTATTAACTGTATAAGGCTGAGTCGGATATAGATGGCATGCCATAGGATAGGAAGAGTTCAGGGATTTCTTCGACTTCGAGTCGATGAGGCACTAGGTGTCAATTTACTTCGGTTTAACTGATGAGACACTGGGTGTCAATGTATATAGCATTGGGCACATATTACTATTTATCTGATGAGGCACTAGGTGCCAAATTGGTATGTTGGTTGGATTCGTGTATCTGTCCGAGTCTAAGTCGTATTAATAGGGGTAATTAAATAAAACGGTATTATGATTGATATTGTATGGGAAATGAAATTGGGATAGTGATTTGAAACAACAAAATGAGATACATGAGTTATGAACTCATGAAGTGGATATAAATGGCTAATGTTATTGTTTAAATGATATGTGGATCAAATTGTAAAAAGCTATTGTATAGCAAGTGATGAAAATTGAGTATAGTATGAAATGATGTATTCATGAATTAAGTATTGAATGACTAATGTCATTGTACAAATAAATATGGTTTGATATGTGAATAAGTATTGATATAGCAATTGTGTGAATTAGGACATTGTTCAACAAATGAAATATGATAGCATATGATAGTCATGATATTAGACATTAATATGTGCTTAAAATTCAATTGTGCGTATTATATTATCTTGTCTGTAAAGATTCAGACTATAGAAATGCCATTGAGTTTTACTCACCGTACGGTTTTGTTTTCCGTGCGCAAGTTAGGTACTTAACTTTTGATCGCTGATTCAGCATCAAATAACGATCCCGAACTCAAATGTGGTGATGTTTATCCTTGTGTCGGCATATACCTAGGGTGTCTAAATAATAGTTATTTTGTGGATTGATTGTAAATAATGTTATAAGTTTAATATTGGTTTGGTATATATATATATAAACATGTATTTGTTTTTGAAGCCATATTATGGCATGCTAAGTTGAACCAAATCTAGATATGTGCAAGTGAATTTAAGTTAGTGTTTAAGTGCTTATAAACTAGGAAAAATGGATTGATTTTGGTAAGTTTATAATTTGGATTTGAATGATGCTTTAATGATATGTTTTGATGATATAAATGAGGTACCAATGAGGGTATATTGGTCAGACACCTAGGATGATTGTTTTGACATGTTTTGAATGTGTTTGATTGTGTTTTGAATTGGTTAAACGAATGGTTTTTGAGTTTATTAATGTCCAAGCTTGTAGGGAATGGTAAACTTGTGATTTAAGGCACATTTTAGGTCTACACGACCAGACACAAGAGCGTATGACTCAACCTTGTGAGATGCATGGCTAGCACACAAGTGTGCGAGACCATTTTGAAAGGGTACATGGCCTAGCACACAGGCGTGTAGCTTGGCCATGTGATCCAAGTCAGATAGTTACACGGGCACAGACATGGGCTGGGACACAGCCGTGTGTCCCTACTTCGAATGCCCACATGGCCTAAGGCAAGAGAGTGTCTCTTGGCCGTGTGAGTCAGACGGCTTGACCACATGGCCTTGTGAACCTTGTAGCTTTGAAAATTTTAATGTATTCCGAAAAATTCTCTGAGTTTTCAAATTAGTCTTGATTTATTTCTAAAGCGTATTTTAGGCATCGAGGGCTCAAATAAGGGACAATATGTATGAGTTTGATTGGTTTCTGACCTTAATATTATATGATATAAAATGTTTAAAATTTCTGTCTGTTTGATCTGTAAACTTCGGTAATGCTTTGTAACCCTATTTTGGCGACGAATATAGGTTAGGGGTGTTACAAGTAATAAAATCGCAAATTAAGTAATTTAAGAGTTATTGAATGAATTTATTTAATTAGTAAATATTGTTTGTCTAATGTTATCATCAAATTAAAAAAAACTAATATATCATTATGATTTTATTTAAAAATTGTTTTTAAATGTTAAATTAATAACATAATGAATAATAAAAAGTAATTATATCAATTTAATGGCGCCATGTGGTTTTAGGTTATTTTTAGTTATTGGGCTAGGTTAGGAATGATTTTCCTTAAGAGTAGTAGACCCAACTTTTTGTAGGCTTAGTTTATTTCTTTTCATTGTACAAAACTTCTGGCTAGGACCATTTTTTAATACAAAATCCCACATTTTATTTAAAAAAAGTAATTATGGCAATTTAAAAATTCTTTTAAACTCATACTTATATATATTATATGTTGAAAATATGAAACTGACAATTTGGTATTAGAGACAGTGCCCACTCCATGCTCACCAAATTAGTATGGAAAAAATTTCCAATATTGACAATTTACTAAATTGATTGGATTGAATAAGATTACCCTTATCAATCTTTTAAATCAAGAAAATTGAATTGGATTAAATCACTAAAACCTTAGCGGCTAAGAATCATTGTTTATCTTATTCATTATTATTATATTGTATTCATCTTATATAGTGGTTATTTTATAGGGATTGTGGTAGATTTTCTTATGCAAGCAAGTCTCATAAACTCTATAATTAAGAGATTTGTATAGGTTTATGTACGGAGAGAATTGAGCACTTAATTTATTCTAAGTGAGTAACCTTATTGTACGAATGTATATTGATAGTAAAACCTGAGGGTTGTGGTTTTACTTATTGAATTCACAATGAGTGAATTTAGTGGTAAGAGTATTAAATCTTCAAAATACAAAGATAATAAAAATTATCATAATATATGATTGAATAAGTGAATTTTAGAATAAATATGTCTCACTGAACTCATAAACAATCTATTCTGTTTATTTAGTGTTGGTTGCTTAATAGAATGCTAAAAAGAATAGAGAGAAAAGATTAATTTCTCATTGATTATTAGACGTGAATATATACATAAAAGTATAGATAATTAAGCCTATGATCAAGCTATATTACAAGGAAACTACTATCTATATACAAGTCAAAATTCTAAACATGGAACTTAACGTATCAACCCAATACCTAAGCATGGTAACTGCATATTTTCGTAATACTCCCCCTCAAGTTGGTAAGTGAATATTTTGAACTCCCAACTTGCTTTTCAGATTTTCAAACTGATCTCGACCCAAAGCCTTTGTAAAAATGTCTGCCAACTGCATTTTAGTCGGGATATAACATGGTCTAATAAGTCCAGACTGTAGCTTTTCACGTACAATATGACAATCGATCTCTATATGTTTTGTACGTTCGTGAAAGACCGGATTCACTGCTATGTGTAGTGCTGACTGATTATCACAAAATAATTTTGTTGGTCTTGTTCTTGTCACTCCCAAATCCTGTAGGATATAATGGAGCCATGCAATCTCTAAACAAGCATTTGCCATTGCTCTATACTCTGCTTCAGCAGATGATCGCGAAACGCTCGCCTATTTTTTTGATTTCCATGAGATTAAAGAAGATCCAAGAAATATACAATATCCTGAAATAGATCGTCGAGTCATACTACAACCTGCCCAATCTGAATCGCAATAAGCCTTCAATTCGAAAGAATTCATGGATGGAAATAGAAGACCTTGTCCCGGCGAGCCTTTTATATATCTCAGTAATCGAAGTGCTGTGTTCCAGTGTGTTGTTCGTGGTTCTTCCATAAACTGACTGAGCATATGTGCGACATACACTATATTTGGTCGTGTTACTGTCAAGTAAATGAGACGACCAACAAGTCTCCTATATTTAGTTAGTTCGTGAAGTAATTCCCCGTCAGTTACATTGAGCTTCATTTGTTGTTCCATAGGAAAACTTTCTGGTTTGGCCCCAATTAAACCTGCATCCTGTAGTATATCTAGTGTATACTTTTGTTGGGACATAAAAATGCCTTGCTTGGATCGTGAGAATTCAATACCCAAAATATATTTTAATGAGCCCAAGTCTTTGATGAGAAATTGCCTAAGTAAGGTCTGCTTGAGTTGGCTGATTTCTTGTAAATTGTTGCCCGTTAATAAAATATCATCAACATAAATGAGTAATGCAGTAAAAGATGTACCTTGTATCTTTGTGAATAAACTGTAATCAGCCTTGGATTGCTTATAACCAGATTGCTTTATAGCGATGGAAAATGTGGAGAACCAATTACGTGAAGTTTGTTTAAGTCCATAAAGGGATTTATTCAGCCGGCATACCAAATTCTCCCCTAACGGCCAAGTCCCTATGGAAGAGTCATGTAAACAACTTCTTGTAATGCACCATGTAAAAAGGCGTTTTTCACATCTAACTGATGAGTATACCAGCCTCAGGCAAAAACAATAGATAGAAGACATCGAAGTGTAGTTAACTTTGCTGTTGGTGAGGATGTTTCATGGTAATCAATTCCTTCAACTCGCGTGTAACCTTTGGCAACAAGACGAGCTTTATAACGTTCGATCGATCCATTAGAATTGTACTTTATTTTATAAACCCACAGACAACCGATAGGCTTTTGTCCTGTAGGAAGAGAAACAATGCTCCAAGTATGGTTACGTTCCAAAGCTTGTAATTCTATATCCATAGCTTTTTGCCAATAAGGATGAAGTGCAGCTTCTTCATAAGATTTAGGTTCAATTTATGTTGTAAAGTTAGCTAAAAAAGCTCGATGTTTAGGTGAGAAATGAGAAAGAGTCAAGTATTTTGTAATGGGATACCTGGTATTATGAATCAGACTTGCTTTCGGGGCAGCGTAATCGGCTTCAGATGACATGATATACTCTTGATGCCAACGTGGTGCTTGTTTAGTTCGAGTTGATCTACGGAGAGTTTGGTCATCAGGTAGAGCTACGGAAGGTGGTTGTATTTCTTCGGTAGTAATAGGAGGAATGGATGGTGATGATAAAATGATATTAGGTGGCTGAGTAAAGGATGGTGGACTGGTCGAGGATGATGAATTGTCTGGTGGTAAAGGGTCACTAGATGATGACTGATTTTTAGCAGATGGGGCATGACTTGTTGAGAAAGAAACCTGATCAGCATCCAAAATTAATTGTGGCTATGATTTTGGTGAATGTGATGAAGCTTTTTGAGAAAAAGGAAAAATATTTTCACAAAAATGTACATCACGACTGACATTTCTGAGTAGTAGGATCATAGAGTTTGTATCCCTTTTGTCCGTTGGGATATCCGACGAAAACATAAGAGATAGCTCGAGGATCAAATTTGAGTTTGCGATGAACATTAGTGGCATAACATTGACAGCCAAAAACTTTGAGATGTTCAAGTTTTGGACGTTTGTTGTATAAATGCTCATATGGTGTTTGGTTTGATAAAACTGGTGTAGGGAGCCGATTTATTAGGTAAACAGCAATCAAGACACAATCGCCCCAAAAGGTTAAGGGAACATTAGATTGGAACCTAAGGGAATGAGCCACGTTAAGGATGTGACGATGTTTTTGTTCAACAGCACCATTTTGTTGTGGTGTGTTGACACAAGAAGTTTGAAGCTCAATACCATGGTCATAAAGAAAGGTTTTAAGAGGATCAAACTCAGTACCATTATCAGTCCTTAGGATTTTAATGGAAGTATCAAACTGTGTATAGACAAAACGGATGAATTTTGATAAAAGATATTGAGTTTCAAATTTGTGTCTCATTAAAAAAATCCAGGTGCAACGTGTGTAATCATCTAGATGGTGAGAAAGAAACGAGCTCTTGTATGTGTGGCAATTTTATGAGGCCCCCACACGTCGTAGTGTATTAAGACCAAAGGAACTTTAGCGGTGATTGAATTGATAGGAAAAGGTCGTCTTGTTTGTTTTGCTAAAGGACAAACACTGTAATTATGAAATCAACAGACTTCTTATTCAAGGATAACAAAGGAGAAATTAATTTGAAACGGGAATGGAATAGATGTCCGAGGCACATATGCCACAGATCTGGTGTGCTAGAGGCTTGAAAAGAGTGAACGGGTGAATATGTAGGCATCATGTGATAGAGACCTCCATGTTGTTTACCTGAGCCAATCATCTTCCCCGTCGTTAAGTCCTGTAAGAAACATGAGTCAGGAAGCAATATAATGCGACAATTCAAATCTCTAGTAAGTTTACTGGCAGAGATTAAATTGAGATGAAAAATAGGAACACATAAGGCATTTTTAAGGGTAATATCAGGACTGAATTCTATGTTCCCAATTTTTGTGATTGGAGCAGTAACTCCATTCGGTAGATTGATTGAATGTACTATCAGTGGTTTTGTATATCTAAAATGATATGGATCCGAAGACATGTGGTCAGTAGCACCACTGTCTAAGATCCACGAGTTTGACGTGGTTGAATTGGCAAAAGCTTTGGATATCGAAAACAAACATGTCGCGTTTGCATAAACATCACCATTACCAATGGAAGTTCCTTGATCCACTGAGGCTAATGCCTTTGCTATTTGTTGAAGATATTCAACCAAAAATCCCTGAAGATTATTCGAGTTCTTTTCTTCCTTTTCATGAGAAGTTTCAGAAAGATTAGCTTGAGGGATAGCTTTCCCATTGTTTCGATTTCCTCTACGGATTTGGCTTGAAGAATTGCCATCTGCTCTTTCATTCTTCAGTCTACAACGATCCTCAGTATGTCCATGTTTATAACAGAATTTGCAATGAAATTTCAAGGTACGACATTCATTGATAGTATGTCCAGATCTATGACAATGATCACAAAATTTAGAGGATGATGTGGAAAATTGCACATTGTTTTGCACAGCTGCAGCAATAGTGAAGTTCTCGACTGGTTCGGATGAAAGTTGTCTTTGTGTTTCTTCCTGTACAATTAGAGAATATGCTTGCCGCACATTAGGAAGAGGCGTCATCATGAGAATGTTGGATCTAACAGCTTTATATGACTCATTAAGTCCTATTAAAAATTGCATTAATCTGTCTTCCTGAAGTTGCTCCAGATGTGACGCGGTCTGGTTGCAGGTGAACGGATTGCGATAAGTATCCAATTCATCCCATAGCATTTTTAGTTTGATGTAGTAAGATGCTACGGACATGGTCCCCTACGTAATCGTAGTAATAGATTTCTGGACTTGGAAGATTGCTGGTGCATTCTTTTGAGAAAATTGATCTCGAAGATCAATCCGAACTTGATGTGCGATTTTTGCGTGCACAATGCCTTTGGAAAGATTCGGTTCAACCAAGTGCTTTAACCATGATAAAATCATGTTGTTGCACTGATTCCATAGTGTGAATTCTGCAGGATTTTTGTCTTGTGAATGAGCTTCAATGGATCCATCGATAAACCCAATTTTGTTTTTGGCAGTAAGAGCATGGATCATGGATTTACTCCATGATTAATAGTTAGCACCATTTAGTTTGATGGGAACAAGTAAATGGCTAGGCTGATCGGAGTGATGAACAAAAAAAGGATGAAAGGGGTCGGATGAAGACTGTGTTGATGAGTTTTCTTTGTCAGGCATGGTTGTTTTGAATGTGATGAATAAGAATGATAATCAATAGCCCAAGAAAGCTCTTGATACCATAAAAAGAATATAGAGAAAAGATTAATTTCTCATTGATTATTAGACGTGAATATATACATGCAAGTATGGATAATTAAGCCTATGATCAAGCTATATTACAAGGAAACTACTATCTATATACAAGTCAAAATTCTAAACATGGAACTTAACATATCAACCCAATACCTAAGCATGGTAACTGCATATTTTCATAATAAATGCCCAACATTTCAAGTCTCAATCTAATTGTGCAGTTCATGTTCCTTGCACCTATCTTTTTGCTAACACTATATTAATTAAAGACATATAATAAATTTTTTAATCGTATGAAAAAATAACAAGAATTGTGGGAATTTTCTCTGTCTCTCATTCCTCCCAAGATCAAGAACATATATACATGGTAAAATACAAAGATAGAAACCAAAATATTATCTCTTAAACTTTAGCATCTAATCTCCTAATTAAACCAAAATATTATCTCCTAAACTTTAGCATCTAATCTCCTTATTAAAAGAAAAGAGATATACACAAAACTACCATACATATTTACAGAATTAATTCCAATACCCCCCTCAAGTTGGAGCATGAAGATCACAGATGCCCAACTTGCAAAGGAGAGAACGAAAAGATGTCTGACCAAGAGCCTTGGTAAATATATCCGCAAGTTGTGACGTTGTTGGAACATAGGTAGGTTTCACATTGCCTTGGAGAATTTTATCCCGAACAAAATGACAATCCACCTCGATATGTTTGGTACGCTCATGGAAGATCGGATTGTGAGATATATGAAGAGTAGCTTGACTATCACAAGCAAGCGTTATTGAGTGCGGTTGAGAGACTCCAAGACTACCTAATAATCCCTTTAACCACTTGAGTTCACATGTGGTCACAGCCATGGATCGATATTCGGCTTCTGCGGAGGATCGAGACACCATGTGTTGTTTCTTTGTCTTCTAAGATACCGGAGAAGTGCCCAAGAAAATCAACCATCCTGTGAGTGATCGTATTGTCAACGGACAACCGGCCCAAGTACAACCGCAGATCACTTTTGCTACTAAAAAACACTCCTTGACCCGGAGTTCCTTTCAAGAAACGAACAACCCGAAGCGCTGCATTCCAATGATCAATGTGTGGTTGTTGCATGAATTGAGATAAAATATGAACACTGTATGCAAGCTCCGGTCTTGTGAAGCATAAATAAATAAGTCGTCCAACTAAACGACGATACGGTTCTGGATCATTTAAAAAAGAACCTGTAGCAAGAGCTAACTTATGATTCTGCTCAATAGGAATACTTACTGGTTTGGCTCCTAAAAGTCCAACTTCCGAGATGATGTCAAGAATGTATTTGCGTTGATTCAAAACAATCCCCTCTGGAGAACATGCAACTTCCACTCCAAGAAAATATTTTAAGGGTCCTAAATCCTTCATATGAAAACAATCACTGAGATAAGATTTAAAAGACTCAATAGCTTCATGATTATTACCTGAGATAATCAAATTATCAACATAAACGAGAACATTGACTTGAGATGTATCTCTTTGCAAGGTAAAAAGAGAGTAATCCGAATGTGATTGTTTGAATCCATAATCTTTTAAGGCTGTCGAAAGCTTGGCAAACCAGCATCTTGGCGCTTGCTTGAGCCCATAAAGAGATTTTCGAAGCTTACACACTTTTCCCGGTTGTGTTACTCGAAATCCAGGTGGTATCGTCATATAAACTTCCTCCTGAAGATCCCCATGTAGAAAAGCATTATGCACATCCATTTGATGTAATTCCCATTGCTTGGCTGCTGCAATAGCAAGAAAAACTCGAACAGTAACCATCTTTGCAACCGGTGCAAATGTATCGGTGTAGTCAATTCCAGCCACTTGATGATTACCAAGAATCACAAGACGAGCTTTGAATCGTTCAACGGAGCCATCAGAGTGATGTTTTATTTTATACACCCATTTGCATCCGAGTGCCTTTTTCCCTTTCGGAAGATCCTCAATCTCCCAAGTTCTTTGCTTTTCTAAAGCCTCAATTTCACTAGACATGGCATCACTCCATTTTTTGCTTCTAGCAGCTTCAGAATAAGATTTTGGCTCTCGTTCTGCAGTAATGGCTACAAAAAAATTCTGATGTAGCACAGAAAATTTATCACAGTTCACATAATGCGCTATAGGATAGGGCTTACCTTGCGAATGCCGAGGAGGGGAGAATTTTGGGGATGGACTTTTCTTCTGAATGGTGTGTATGACAAAGTCCCACAACCGAACTGAGAACTGCTTTAAACGCCGTCCACGTCCCAACTCTTCCTCACCACTTCGAGTATCAGTTTCGCTACTTTCATTTTCAGCCTGCTGCTCATCTACGTCAGTAGCTGACTATCATTTGAAACCGCTACCTCATTCCAGGCCTCGTCAAGTCCTTCACTTTGAGGGAGTGCAATTGTGTCGATCATGGAATGATTTGCAAAAGCTGTAGCAAAAGGAAATTGATCTTCAAAGAAAACAACATCTCTAGAGACAAAGAATTCCAGTTTTTCTAAGTCATATAAGCGCCAACCTTTCTTCCCATAAGGATAACCCATGAACACACATTTTCTACTTCAGCTGGCAAACTTATCCCTAGTCTTACAGTGAGCGTAATACAAACATCCAAAAATTCTTAGGTGACCAAAATCTGGTTGTCGACCATAGAGAGCCTCATATGGCGTCTTTCCATTTAAACCTGAACAGGGAGTTCGATTAATTAGGTAACCTGCAGTCAAAATGCACTCACCCCAAAACTTGATAGGAAGCGATCCTTGAAATCTAAGAGCACACGCAACATTTAATATGTGCCTATGCTTTCTTTCGACTCTCCCATTTTGTTGTGGAGTGCCGGTACATGAAGATTGGAAAATAATACCATGTTCTACAAAATAATTCTCCATGCAAGTAAATTCTTTCCCGTTGTCACTACGTACCATCTTTACTTGTTTATCAAATTGTCGATTGATCATAGTGAAGAAATTTTTAAACATTGAAGGTACTTCAGATTTATTGTTGATCAAGAAAATCCACACACTCCTTGAAAAATCATCAACTATTGTCAGAAAATATGATGCTCCACAAGTAGACAAAGTGTTATAAGGACCCCTTAAATCACAATGTATTAATTTAAAAATATCAACTGCACGATGTTCACTTAAAGAAAAAACTTCTCTAGTTTGTTTTGCTCGAAGGCACACATCACAACATTTATTCAAAATCTCATCCCTACTATCTCTATCTACCTTCGAAACAAGTTTAGTCATCTGCATAGATGGATGACCTAACCGCTTGTGCCACATTTCTAACGAGTTATCGGCAATCACCCTCATTGCCTTGATCCTTGGAATTTCCCGAAAGTAGTAGAGTCCATCCCTTTGTTCACCCGCCCCAATCAGCATCCTCGAGGTATGGTCCTGTATAACACATAATTTTTCAGTGAACTGGATAAAGCAAGAATCATTTTCCATAAGTTGTGACACAGATATAAGATTGCATGTCAAATTCGGCACAAATAGAACATTTCGCAACAATAAATCTCCTCCAAAAGCAACAGATCCTTTTAAAGTAGCCACAGATTCACTCCCATCCGGTAACCCAACTGGACAATTAGGAATTTTATGAATATTATGTAAAAATTTTAGATTACCCGTCATATGATTTGACGCTCCTGTGTCAATAATCCAAGACAATTTCTTACCCGTCATCTTCTCAGTCGTAGTTGATCTCATACATTTTAAGGTTTGGAGCAAAACTTGCCATTGTTCATTGCTAAGCCCAAGCAAAGTGTTTGCTTCTGTATCATCAGTGCTAGCATTTAAAGATGATACTCCCCCTGTGTGGGTCCGGAAAGCATTAGCTCGCTGCCCCCTCGTCCTCAACCGTTTGATTGACGTTGGCCTAAATTCTTGCCACGGCTTCCACCCTTCACAGCTCCTCGGGGTCGATCTCCCCACCATTCAGGATACCCAATAATAGCAAAACAATTATCAATATCATGTCTGGGTTGTTTGCAATGGGAACAAACCTCCCCTTTCTCCTTACTTTCTCCACGGCCTCGACTTTGCACCGCCATAGCCATCACATTGGGGCGATCTTCCATCTCACGAGATATGGTCTTCACTCGTTCTTCCTGAATAACCATCGAATAAGCCTTGCTCAAGGATGGTAATGGATCGTTAGCCAAGATGTTGGATCTAACTGTGCTATATGTCCCATCCAATCCCATCAGGAAGTGGTGAACTTTTTCCTCTTCTCGTCGCTTTTCCAACTCGGCTGATAGTTGACAAGTACAATTCTCGCATTTACAAGTCGGCAATTGATCAAAAATTGCCAATTCATCCCATATCAGTTTCAATTTTCCAAAATAATTGACAATAGTCAATCCTTTTTGCTTGCATTCTACAAGATCAGATCTGAGTTGTTGGATTCTTGGACCATTGGCCATTGAAAATCTCTCTCGGATATCATCCCACAAATCCTTAGCCACCTCGACATGAGATGTGGTGGATCGAAGAGTTGGTTCAATGGTATTCTGAATCCACGAAACTAGCAACGAGTTAATGGTCCACCAATCTTCAATGTCGTCTGATGTATCATCTGGTTTTTTAATCGATCCGTCAATAAATCCGAACTTCTTCCTAGCACGCAACGCCGTTCGGAAAGAACGAGCCCATTCTTCATAGTTTTCCCCTTTCAATTGTACTTGAGTGATTGCAAGTCTAGGATTATCAAGCGAGGTTATATCGTACGGAGAAATAATTTTTCACACAACCGCCCCTTCGCCGAATTTGTGACCGAAATCACCTTTCCCACCAGCCATTAGCAAAACTTTACACGTTCAAAACCTGCTCATGATACCATGAAAAAATAACAAGAATTGTGGGAATTTTCTCTGTCTCTCATTCCTCCCAAAATCAAGAACATATATACATGGTAAAATACAAAGATAGAAACCAAAATATTATCTCCTAAACTTTAGCATCTAATCTCCTAATTAAACCAAAATATTATCTCCTAAACTTTAGCATCTAATCTCCTAATTAAAAAAAAAAGGATATACACAAAAACTACCATACATATTTACAGAATTAATTCCAATATCATATTTATAAAATTAATAATTACCCTAAATATTATATCATATATACCTGATGTATTTCATGTTGGTTTAACACACTAATTAAATCATTGATCCTACACGTGCATTAGCCGACAAACGATTAGACAGATTTGGAGCTTTAATTCAAAGATACAGCGTTTTGTCAACACATAAATTGAGTAAAATAAACAGATTTACAAGCCTTTTTTGTTTTGCATGTTTTATTAATTTATAGTGGGACACACTATTATAATAATTTGGTTCATAATGGATATTTGAAATGTATTATATAAAATAAGGTACACTAATAAATTAAAAAATAATTTTATATATTATTATAGAATTGATTTTAATTTAGAGCTAATGAATCTTGTTAAGTCAAGAGTCAAGGGTTGAAAAGCACAATTGTCATTATTACACCTTTTCAAATGCCTCTAAATGGTATGTTACTCTTACTAACTTCGTCCTTGGCTATTAAGGTTGTCTACTGAAGATTGTCAGTCACTTGGAATTAATTTTGGGTAACCTTTGATAGACTAAAAATACTCAAACTAATTAAAAATACAAAAATACTAAAAATAAACAACTAGTTATAAGATAAACTAGAATACTCAAAACTAATTAAAAATCACTTAGAAACAATAATAGCCTAAAATAAGTAAAAAATATTAGCTCATCAATGTCATAGGGTATTATTATATGCAAATTTAATTGATAACTTTTTATTACAACCGAATTTTTAGACCAACTTTTCTTTCCCACCAAAGAAAGAGAACGATTGACTAGTAATTTCATGCCGAGTTGCTTTTGCCACTGAATGTTTTTATAATTTTGTCATTCCATGATCTACCATCATCTTTCATCATGGTCTTCTAGGAGTGTTGATTGTCAATGGCACTAGTCTCAAGGGAGAGGAGAGTACTAGGATTCTTGGCAAACTCACACATTGTTCCTTCCCAAATTTGAATGACCTTTCCTAGGTTATACACATATCTTCCTATCAATAGCCATTTTATCCATGAGTCTAAAGTTTTCTTTTCGATGGTATGTATTTCCATATTCCTGCAATATTTTGCCTTCACCATTTTAGTTGTGATTGACTCTGGATTTGCCATTAGTCTCCATGCTTGTTTTACAAGTAGTGCCTCATTCATCATCTTTGATATTCTAATTCCTAGACCACCTTCACTGATGGGCTTACAAAGTTTCTCTTAACTACATAAATGGAGTTTCTCTTTATCGACTTCATGTCCCCACCAAAAGGCTCTCAATGTTTGATCAATCTTGTGTCACAAATACAAACTAGGGATTTAGAACATGAGAACATATAGAAGGGTATAGAACCCAGTGTTGATTTATCGATAGTAAGCCTTCCCCCCTAAGATAAATATTTCGCTTTCCAATGAGTCAACTTCCCTTAAGTCTGATCCAAAATATTTTGAAAAAAGATTCCTTTTTATTATTAACAACTTCATAATCAATTACCAGATATTTACAAGAAATTTTCACCATTCTAACCCCCAGAATTCCATTAAGCCACCTTTTGGTTTATTTTGTCTAGTGAGAGGGTTGAGGGCCCCTAAGCCCCCCGTAAGAATCCGCCTCTAGTGGAAGGGGAAGGAATCAAAAGTTGAAAGGAGCAAGAGAGAAGGAAGGTGGCGACTAAAAAGGCCAAAAAATTTTGGGATATGAAAAGGTAAAAGAAATTTAGAAGGAAATATTCAGAGAATCACGGAAGAAAAAGATGCCAAAGGGAGAACAATCGATGATCATTACAAGCGATCAAAGAAACTTAGGATAACCCTAAAATATAAGCTCTCTAAGACGAAAAACTATAATGGTTTTACACAATTCCGTAACTTTTTATATGGTTGAAATTTTGACAATTCATCCGTTTTATTTCATATTCTATTTATATAGATCAGCAAATTTTGAGTAAGTTAAAATTGTTTAACTATTTCTTTTATGTAAAACAAAAACTTTTAACCGTTAAACATATATTACTAAACAATGGAGAAGCCAAAATTGTTGATAAGTCATAAGAGGAATATTTATATAAAATATACATGTTCAAAGTAGGCCCAACATTTCAATAAGGTATTTTTAAATTTGGGATAATCTTGATCACCAAAATTTAGGAAAACAAAATAAGTTAAATGCTCAATTTATAATAGAAATTATAATTATTTAAGTTATTTTTTACCGAAACTATTTATACTTAGGTATTGCAGTTATTAAACTTTATTTTTACCAAATTAATATTTAGATACTACTTTGTGTTAATTTACCAAATTAAATTAAAAAAGTTACTAAATTCATCATTAAGAAAATTTTAAATCTTATAAAAGAAACCAAAAAAAAAAAACTTTGGGAGCCAAACGCAAATTTATCTCTCTTTTTTTAAACACTAATTATAATATTAAAATGAAAAAATTCAAAGGGCTTACTAGAATAAAGACCGTATATATGTTTTTGGTAAATATTTAAAGCTTAGCAACAATTGTCGAAGACCATCCTCCAAAAATTCTCGTACATACCTTGGTGGTTCATAAAAAAGAATTAATTGGTCAATCATGCAATAATCTATCTTTGGGATGCAATCCTCAACTCTGTTGGCCTCCCTCTGAACCTAACTTTCTACTATTTCAAACATCACCCATGAATAAAGACCATATATTAGATTGAAATTATAAGTATATCATATCAATTTAAAATTTTACATGCTTATAGTTATATTAATAAATTTAATAGTTTAATTGTTAAAATATTAAAGGTATAAAAAGTTATAAAAAATGTGTAAAACAAGGTTATTTTGACATACATTAAAATATATCCGACCTACAATCTATAAATATCCAAATTGTAAATCACCTTGTAAAGTTCACCGACCTAAATGGTTAAAAGAGAATCTGCAACAGTTAAAAAGTGCAGGGCATTTCCCTTCGAATCTACCTCGAGTAAAATGTACAAACGCATAACATGCGTCTGGCGTTTTCTAACCTTGTTTCTATTTGATTATTTGACCCCACTTTCAACTCATCTTTTATAAATGTACATGTACACTCACCATTGCTAGGCTCCTCTAAGTTCTATCTCCTATCTCCTATCTCAAACCTCATACCAAACCCTACCCACCCCCATTTCTACCAAACCAAAGTATGAACGGGCATTCATATTCCAAGATCAAAGGTACTGATGTTGTCGATCAAAGTTCCAGATCCATGGAGTCTTCAGATCTTATTGTACCATTCCCTCAAACCTCCAAATCCACTTCTAATCCTATCCCGGAAGAGAGCATCAAGAACTCAAAGCCCAACACCCAATGTCCATCGGTGCAAGATGGTGATGATGATGATGATGAAGCCCAAGGTACCAATGGAGAGATGCCTGTTCCCACTCTGAGAAGAAACAGCTCGGTGTCTGCCGCTTATGCACTCCAGCTCCAGGCTGCAGTCAAAAGAGCGTTTCCAATGCGAAGATCTTCTTCAGTTTCTGAAAGTTACTGTAGGATCCATGATCAGTATGTGACTTTAGCACCACCCTTGGATGATGATGATGAATCGGACATAACTGGGACTAGAAGATCCGTGAGGAAGAAGAACAACAACTACAAGAACAGAAGAGACAAGATCCTTAAAGCATGGAAGAAGATTTTTGGACTGTAGTGTCTTTTTACTTGCTACAAAAATTTTATACATCCTTTGAATTTCTATTTTTTTGTTGAACTGCTTTAATTGTTGCATTTTCCTTTATGTTTTAATTAGTATTATTACTTTCATTTTATAATAATAAGGTAAAAGTCTACACTTAGAATTGGTATTTTTATTAATTGCTTAAAATTTATTGAAAACTCAAATTTCTAAATCTCATTATGCACGTTCGCTGAAAAATTATTTACTCCCCTTTTTTTTTCTTAGAAAACAGAAAATGAAAATCCAATCAGAAAAAAGAAATTTAATTTTATGACAAAATCCGAAAACGTGGAGCATTTTCGTGAAATCAATCTTCAATTGTCTTTTTCCTAGGTATAAAATCTCTTCACCATAGGATACACTAGTTTTATTTGGACTCAAGTTTCAAAACAAAATATTCATCATTTGAAATCTTGTTTCAGTCACTTTGGTTAAGGGTGGATCCGGCGGATTAATAGTTTAAGGTTTTTCTAAGAGCTAGGTTTTTAGTGACAATAATATTGTGATAATAAAGATTTTGTCACAAATATGAGATTATTTGTGACAAATTTTGTATATGTGCCACTACTGAAATAAGTAATTATGATTTATTCAATATTTAGTCACTATTATGACAATAGTTGTGATGGTCCAAATTACATCACAAATAAATTATCACTATAAGTGTATAGTTGTCACTAGATTCATTTGTTACTACCAATTTGTCACTAATGAAAGACTCAAATTAACACTAAGTTATTTTTCCCTAAAAGTAATGTAATAGTAACAAAATATTAAATAATCACTATTATTAATCATCATTTGGTGATAAAATCTTTTGTCACTATAAATTTTACCTATTTATAATAATATAATTGTGATAGTTTAAATTGTTTTACAAGTAAATAATATAATTGTGGCTACATAAATTTACCATGACCAGTTCTCATAAAAATACTCAAATTGACACATATTTTACTTTCCAAGAAATAATGTAATAGTGAAAACATATAACAATTGCTAGTATTAATCATTATTGTGACAATAAAGTTATTTGTGACTATAAACTTTTATTTTTTTTATGCTTAATATACATTTTGCCCCCAAAACTTGTCTACTTGCACTTAGTTAATATCTTTTTTTTTACCTAATCAGTACTGAACTTGGATATTGTCACACACCTTTGTACTTATGTAGTAACGACATTAGAAATTGATGGCATGGCATTGACCATCAATCATCTAGTGACATGTGAAAGCCTCTCGTTATGGCATGTAACATACATAAATTAAACAAAATAAAACTATTTAAACTATGTATAAATTGATAAAAAAAATATTTTTTTCAAATCAAGAATGGACTTTGACAATTTGGTGTCCAAGCTAATCTAAATTTGGACAACAATTTGTCCAATCCTTAGCATTTTAGGGATGAAACTAAGTTTATAAAGGTTTAGAAAATGATGTTTCTCATGGCTAAGATTAGTTTCTACAAAAGTTCCTTTACCCTCATTGATCCAATGGGCACAATTAAACATGACAATTTAGATCCAGGGGCTTTTATTTATCTCTACACATACTCTCTTGGTTTTTTTTTCCATTATGTCATTAATGAGCTTCAACAATAAAGATTAAATTAAATCACGAGACTTAATCCAAGGGCTTTCATTTAACCCATATTCTTTTAAAAATTTTAAAATGCACCATAATATCAAATTATTTACTTCTCTTTTAAGTCCTTTAACAATTTACTCATTGATAAATTACTTAACCTCCTAAATTGAGAAAGTTAGCTAAAAAGTTTCTTTTACTTTCCTTCCTTTTGTAAATTAGTCCATATCAAAATGATAGAGATTTTTAATTTATCACATTTAATACTTTCTTCCCGATGTATAACTAACTCCACAAATACATTTAATAAATATAAATTCATTTTCTTTGAATTTTTATGCTTTTATTTCCCGAAATGGTACTATTAATGACACTAGACTTTTTGGAGCATTATAATTCTTAATCTTAGGTTTATTATGCTTTGAAACAATGAGGGGACTAGAGTGTTGGTGTAACACCCCTTACTCGTATTCCTTGCAGGAACAGAGTATGAGGTATTAATAGAACTCAAACACTTATAAATTTTTTTTATAAAAATTTCGGCAGCATTTCTGCTTATTTTTACATAACAGCCCCTGTAAATTTTCAAAGACAATTTCAAACAACTTCAATATTTCCAACCAATTACAGTTATATGTTCAGACATAATTTATCCATTAATAAACACCAACATATTAAACCGAACAATACTGAATATATACATATTTATACCACATTATATAAAGTCATCTATACATGCCATGTTTCCAAAGTATTAATTGCAAAATACCCAAAAAGTTGATGATAGTGTGAATGATTATCTGACGTCGTCCAAGTTCCGAGCTAATTGATGTCACTATTATCAAGGGAAAATAAAAAAGAGTAAGCATATAGCTTAGTAAGTAAACATATGACCAATAAATAAATTCCTCACATGATTACATAGTAACATAATTTTAATCACATATAAATTTCATTGTTTGTTCAATTTCCAGAAAGTTGTTTTTCTGCGTCATGGTCACTAATTTATTTTTATCTGGAGCTACAGGACTTCAAATTAACTTCTGTAAATTTTCCCCAAAACTAGATTTTTATAAATTTCCACCATAAAATTTTCAGAATTTTTGGTTTGGAAAATTAGTACAGTTTATTCTCTAAATATTCTCCTGTTTCACTACTTGACAGTTTTGACCTCTCCTTACTAAAATTTACTTAACTCTCTGTACAGAATTAAAAAAATGTTCCCGTTTGTTTATATTAAAAATAGACTCATTAAGGAATCCAAACATATAAATTTCAGGCCATAATTATTTTTTTTACAATTTATGGTTATTTTCCAAAGTTGGAATAGGGGATTTCGAAATCAATTCAACCCTATCTCAATAAAATTCAAATATCCCCAAATATACAACTCTTTTGCTTGCTCTATTTCTTTCATATGAAAATAAACTCATCCAAATTCAATTTCATATATTATTCAACCTCTAATTAATTTTCCTCCATTTATGGTGATTTTTCAAAGTTTCCCAACTATTATTATTCAAAACAGTTTTGTATTTAAATTGTTCTTTTGTATTTTTGTTATTTCTTCCCATCTTACATATGGGTTGGTTAAGTATCAAACCCAATATTCCTCCCATAACCATATATAAATATTCACCTTTCCATTTTCCTCGTTGAGCACTCGGAATGTTATCCGTTATCGGTGGATTCAGCACTTAGCAACCACCAATGAGTCGGGGAATCAGCACTTAGCAACCCCTTTCACATTTAAGATACGGTGGGATCAGCACTTAGCAACCACCAATGATTCGGGGAATCAGCACTTAGCAACCACCAATGAGTCGGGGAATCAACACTTAGCAACCCTTTTCGCATTTAAGATACGGTGGAATCAGCACTTAGCAACCACCAATGAATCGGGGAATCAACACTTAGCAACCCCTTGGGGGAATCAACACTTAGCAAGCCCCTTTATATTCAATGTAATCTGGCCTATTTCGAGTGTTCAATCGAAAACCGTGTTTTTCAACACTTTACTACCTTTCCCAACTTAACCACACTTTTAGAATCTTTACCAAATATTTATTCTATGTTCAAATAAATCTCAACATATATCAAATAATATCAAAAATATGCATTATTTCACATATTTACTTACCTCGGTGCAAAATATCGTAATTTTACAAATTACTCCACTATCTTCTGTTTTCCCCGTTTGAGGTAGTCTTCTCGTCTTTCTTGATTATTGAGCTTGGAAGCTTAAAAACCCTAACTATGGCTTTCCCCTTGCTGATTTCGTTCACCATGGAGAAGATGAGCACATTTTTCCATCTTTTTCCCTTTTTAATTCTTTTTATTACTAAATGACTAAAATGCCCCCATTTAAAAAAAATCTATTTCACCCATTTCTTATGTCTATTTTTGTCCATCAATTAACTAATGGTATAATTACCATATAAGGACCACCAATGTATAATTTCATAACAATTAGACACTTCTAACATGTAGAACTCAACTTTTGTACTTTTTACAATTTAGTCCTGAGTGCCCAAACGTCGAAATTTTCGAACGAAATTTTTACGAAAATTTTCCGTGAAATCGTAGATCATAAAAATATAATAATAATAATAATATTTTCTCTCGTCAGATTTGTGGTCCCAAAACCACTGTTCCGACTAGGCCCAAAATCAAGTTGTTACAATTCTCTCCTCCTTTGGGATTTTCGTCCTCGAAAATCTTACCGGAAAAGAGATTTGGGTACTATTTCCTCATAACTTCCTCCGGTTCCCACGTAGCCTCTTCCATTCAATGTTTTTGCCACAACACTTTCACTAAGACTACACTTTTATTTCTTAACTGTTTGACCTCTCGAGCCAGAATCTTTATCGGTTCCTCCTCATAAGTCATATCCGGTCGAACTTCAATTTCTGTAGGAGAAACTACATGTGAAGGATCAGAACGATAGCGTCGTAGCATCGATACATGAAATACATTATGTATCCTTTCCAACTCTGCCGGCAAAGCTAACCGATAAGCTATAGGTCCAATTCTTTCAATAACTTCATACGGTCCAATAAAGCGTGAACTCAATTTGCCTTTACGACCAAATCTCAAAATCTTCTTCCATGGAGATACTTTCAAGAACACTCTATCGCCCACTTGAAACTCAATCTCTTTCCTCTTTAATTTCGCATATGACTTTTGCCGATCTGAAGCAACCTTTAAATAGTCACAGATTACTTTTACTTTTTCTTCAGTTTCTTTCACCAAGTCAACTTCATGAATTCGGTTCTCACCGAGCTCAGTCCAATATAAAGGAGTTCTACACTTACGCCCATATAATGCTTCATATGGTGCCATTCGTATACTTGACTGATAGCTATTGTTGTAAGCAAATTCAACCAATGGTAGATATTGCTCCCAACTGCCTTCAAATTCTAAAATACAACACCGGAGCATGTCTTCAAGAACTTGAATCACTCTTTCTGATTGCCCGTCAGTTTGTTGATGGAACATAGTACTAAAGTTCAATTTTGTACCCAAAGCTTCCTGCAACTTTATCCAAAACCTCGATATGAACCTCAAATCTCTATCTGATATAATAGACTTAGGCACCCTGTGTAGTCTCACTATTTCAGCAACATATAACTCCGCCAACCTGTCAAGTGAGTAATCAATGCGTACCGGAATGAAATGGGCTGACTTTGTCAATCTATCAACAATTACCCAAATAGCATCCTTCTTTTTTGGAGTCAAAGGCAATCCCGTCACAAAATCAATCGTGATGCTATCCCACTTCCACTCTGGAATCATTATCGCTGAAGTAAACCTGATGGTACTTGATGCTCAGCTTTCACTTGTTGACAAATTAAACACTTTGATACAAATTCCGAGATATCCTTTTTCATTCCCGGCCACCAATACTATTTTTTCAAATCATTATACATTTTCACACTACCTGGATGAATTGACAAATCACCACTGTGTGCCTCATATAAAATGGTCTAAATTAACTCATCACTTCTCGGTACACATACCCTATCCCGGAACATTAGACAATCATCTGAGCTAATTCGAAAATCTGAGTCAACACCTGCTTCGCACTGAGCTCTCCTGGCTTGCAATTCACTGTCATTCTTTTGAGCTTCCCGAATTCGCTGAAGGAATAACGGTCTAGCCCTCAATTCAGCCAAAATTGAACCATCATAAGATAAAGTTAATCTCGTACTCATAGCTCTCAAAGCAAATAAAGATTTTCTGCTCAAGGCATCAGCAACAATATTAGCTTTTCCAAGATGATAATCAATCACTAGCTCATAATCTTTAATTAGCTCGAGCCATCTTCGTTGTCGCAAATTCAAGTCTTTTTGATTCATTAAATACTTCAAACTCTTATGATCAGTGAAGATTCGGTATTTCTCACCATACAGATAATGACGCCAAATTTTTAAAGAAAAAACAATGGCCGCCAATTCTAAATCATGCGTCGGATAATTCTTCTCGTGCAGTTTCAACTGTCTCGAACCATAAGCTAATACTTTGCCCTCTTGCATTAACATACACCCAAGACCATTCAACGATGCATCACTGTAAATTATAAACTCCTTCCTTGACTCAAGTTGTACCAACATTGGTGCCTCAGTCAATAAAACCTTCAATTTCTCGAAACTTTGTTGACATTTATCGGTCCATTCAAACTTGACATTCTTTTGCAATAACTTAGTCATAGGAGAGGCAATCATTGAGAATCCCTTGACAAACCGTCTGTAATATCCGGCTAAGCCCAGAAAGCTTCTAACTTCGGTCACATTCTTTGGTGGCTCCCAATCAACAATTGCTAAAATTTTGCTTGGATCAACCCGAATACCTTCACTTGAAACTATATGCCCCAAGAATCCAACCTCACAAAGCCAAAACTCACTTTTGCTAAATTTAGCATATTATTTCTTCTCTCTCAGATTCTGTAACACAATTCTCAAAAGTTCGGCGTGCTCGGATTCATGCCGAGAATAAATTAAAATATCATCTATGAACACCACCACAAACTTATCTAGATACGGCCGAAAAATTCGGTTCATTAAATCCATAAAAATAGCTGGAGCATTAGTCAACCCAAAAGGCATTACCAGAAATTCATAATGGCCATACCTCGTTCTGAAAGTGGTCTTTGGCACATCGGATTCCTTAACTCTCAACTGATAGTAACCCGACCTCAGATCAATCTTTGACAACACTGTTGCTCCTTTTAGTTGGTCGAACAAATCATCAATTCTCGGTAAATGGTACTTGTTCTTTATAGTCACTTTGTTGAGCTGACGATAGTCAATGCAAAGTCTCATAGAGCCATCTTTCTTTTTCACAAATAATACAGGAGCACCCCAAGGAGAAAAACTTGGTCTCACAAATCTTTTATCTGTCAACTCTTGTAATTGAGCTTTTAATTCTTTCAACTCAATCGGAGCCATCCGATACGGTGCAATAGAAATTGATGCAGTAGCAGGTAACAAATCAATAACAAACTCAACTTCTCTAATCGGAGGTAACCCAGGAAATTCCTCTGGAAATACGTCCAGAAATTCACAAATTATCGGCATTGATTCAAGCTTCGACCCAGTTATATCAGTATTCAACACATAAGCAAGATAAGCTTCACATTCTTTTCTCAAGTATTTCTGAACAGACATGTGTGAAATCACCATAGGTAATTTATTTGACTCCTCTGCTTCAATCCGGAGAATTTCACCATTTTCACATTTCAATTCCAGGATTTTTTGTCTACAATTTACCTTGGCATCATGCAATATCAACCAATCCATCCCCAAATAACATCAAACTCATCAAATGGTAACAACATTAAATTAGCTAGGAAACAGTGACCGTGAATCATCAGAGGACAATTCTTACAAATCTTATCAACTAAGACATATTTGCCTAAAGGATTTGATACTTTAACCACAAATTCAGTATTTTCAATAGGCAAATTCTTACAAGATACTAAATTCACACATACATATGAATGAGTAGTCCCAGGGTCAATCAAAGCAACAACATCAATATCATAAAGAGAAAATGTACCAGTAATTACGTTAGGAGATGATGCATCCTCATGAGCACGTATGGCATAAGTTCTGGCAGGCGCTCTAGTTTCTGATCTCCCAACTATATCTTTCGCCACACTTTTACCGCTGACTTTGCTCTCAACATTCCTAGGTGGTCTACCTCTACTAACAATATTACCCGATCTAGCTCTCTGCAATCTTTCTTCCTCTATTCTCTCAGGGTAATCTTTTATATAATGTTTTTGAAAACCACACCTGAAACAGGCTCGTCTAAATCCCCAACACTCTCCAGCATGTCGCCTGCCACACTGTTGACACTCAGGTCTAGTATTCCCCACATTGCCCACACTTGCCATCGAGGTAGTTTAAGTTTTAGCTCCGGGGTATGATTTCCCTCGATCTCTACGTGAATACCCAGCTGAACCAGTTGATTGCGGATCCATCCCTTTAAGCTTCTTTGGTCGAGATTGAAATGTCCTGCTCATTGACCTTTTTCTTACATCTCGAGCTTCAATCTCCGCTCTTCTCTTTTCTTTACTCAATTCTTCAGCTTTACAGGCTCGGTCAACTAGTACTACAAATTCTTTCAACTCTAAAACCCCAACGTACAATCTGATATCTTCATTTAACCCTTCTTCAAATCTTTTACACATAATGGCCTCCGTGGGCACACATTCCTGGGCATACTTGCTGAGCCTAACAAACTCCCTTTCATATTCTGCCACAGACATCCGACCCTGCTTCAACTCAAGAAACTCCTTGCGTTTCTGATCAATAAATCGTTGGCTTATATATTTTTTTTCTGAATTCCTCCTGGAAGAAGTACCAAGTAACTCTTTCTTTCGGAACCACTGATATTAATGCTTTCCACCAATGGTATGCTGAATCCTTCAGTAAAGACACAGCACATTTCAAACATTCATCAGAAGTACAAGATAGTTCATCAAATACCCGAATAGTGTTTTCCAGCCAAAACTCTGCTTTTTCTGGATCATCACCAACATAAGCCCTGAAATCTTCAACCCCATGCTTTCAGATTTTGTCAATGGGAGGTTTACTTGATCTAACCAAATCAACACTTTGTGGAGCTACGGGGACCGGTTGAGGAATAGGAGGGGGTGGAGGAAGTTGAGCATTCGGATTTACACGAACAAATTTTGTGTACCAATTACTCATCATTCAAAGGAAGGCTTCTCGAGCCTCGTCCAGACTATGCATCTCATGTCTACTTTCTTCAGGCACGACCGCTTGTGCGGAAGCCGGCATGTTACTTTCCACATCATCCATTACAGCTCGGTCTGGTTCCATTTACTATATAAAAAAATATAAACACAATTTAAAATGTCAGAAATCATCACACTATCACAATATAATTATGGCATGTATAGATAGACTTTCTCGCATATTTTATTAGTCCGAGAACTAGCTAAACCGTAGCTCTGATACCACTAAAACGTAACACCCCTTACCCGTGTTCCTTGTAGGAACAGAGTATGAGGTGTTACTAGAACTCAAACACTTATAATTTTTTTTATAAAAATTTCTGCAGCATTTCTGCTTATTTTTACATAAAACCCCCTATAAATTTTCAAAGACAATTTCAAACAACTTCAATATTTCCAACTAATTACAGTTATATGTTCAAACATAATTCATCCATTAATAAACACCAACATATTAAACCGAACAATACTGAATATATACATATTTATACCACATTACATAAAGTCATCTATACATGCCATGTTTCCAAAGTATTAATTGCAAAATACCCAAAAAGTTGATGATATTGTGGATGATTATCTGACGTCGTCCAAGTTCCAAGCTGATTGATGTCACTATAATCAAGGGAAAATAAAAACGAGTAAGCATATAGCTTAGTAAGTAAAAATATGACCAATAAATAAATTCCTCACATGATTACATAGTAACATAATTTTAATCACACATAAATTTCATTGTTTGTTCAATTTCCAGAAAGTTGTTTTTCTGCGTCATGGTCACTAATTTATTTTTATCTGGAGCTACAGGACTTCAAATTAACTTTTGTAAATTTTCCCCGAAACTAAATTCATATACCTTTTCACCATAAAATTTTCAGAATTTTTGGTTTGCAAAATTAGTACAGTTTATTCTCTAAATATTCCCCTGTTTCATTGCTCGACAGTTCTGACCTCTTCTTACTAAAATTTACTTAACTCCCTGTACAGAATTTAAAATATGTTATCATTTGTTTATATTAAAAATAGACTCATTAATGAATCCAAAAATATAAATTTTAGGCTATAATTATTTTTTTACAATTTATGGTGATTTTCCAAAGTTGGAATAGGGGATTTCGAAATCAATTCAACCCTGTCTCAATAAAATTCAAATATCCCCAAATATACAACTCTTTTGCTTGCTCTATTTCTTTCATATGAAAATAAACTCATCTAGATTCAATTTCAGATATTATTCAACCTCTAATTCATTTTCCTCCATTTATGGTGATTTTTCAAAGTTTCCCAACTATTATTATTCAAAACAGTTTTGTATTTAAATTATTCTTTTGTATTTTTGATATTTCCTCCCATCTTACATATGGGTTGATTAATTATCAAACCCAATATTCCTCCCATAAACTTGTCCACCATATATAAATATTCACCTTTCCAATTTCCTCGTTGAACACTCGGAATGTTATCCGTTATCGGTGGATTCAGCACTTAGCAACCACCAATGAGTCGGGGGATCAGCACTTAGCAACCCCTTTCACATTTAAGATACGGTGGGATCAGCACTTAGCAACCACCAATGATTCGGGGAATCAACACTTAGCAACCCCTCGGGGGAATCAGCACTTAGCAACCCCCTTCACATTTAAGATACGATGGAATCAGCACTTAGCAACCACCAATGAGTTGGGGAATCAACACTTAGCAACCCCTTTCACATTTAAGATACGGTGAAATCAGCACTTAGCAACCACCAATGAATCGGGGAATCAGCACTTAGCAACTCCTTGGGGGAATCAACACTTAGCAACCCCGTTTATATTCAATGTAATCTGGCCTATTCCGAGTGTTCAACCGGAAACCATGTTTTTCAACTCTTTACCACATTTCCCAACTTAACCACACTTTTAGAATCTTTGCCAAATATTCATTCTATGTTTAAATAAATCTCAACATATATTAGATAATATCAAAAATAAGCATTATTTCACAAGTTTACTTACCTCGGTGCAAAATATCGTAATTTTCCATTTTACTCCACTATCTTCTGTTTTCCCCGTTTGAGGTAGTCTTCTCGTCTTTCTTGATTATTGAGCTTGGAAGCTTAAAAACCCTAACTATGGCTTTCCCCTTGCTTATTTCGTTCACCATGGAGAAGATGAGCATATCTTTCCATCTTTTTCCTTTTTTAATTCTTTTTATTACTAAATGACTAAAATGCCCCCATTTAAAAAAAATCTATTTCACCCATTTCTTATGTCTATTTTTGTCCATCAATTAACTAATGGTCTAATTACCATATAAGGACCACAAATTATAATTTCATAACAATTAGACACTTATAACATGCAGAACTCAACTTTTGCACTTTTTACAATTTAGTCCTTTTGACTAAATTGAGTGCCCAAACGTCGAAATTTTCGAACGAAAATTTTATGAAATTTTTCCGTGAAATCGTAGATCATAAAAATATAATAATAATATTTTCCCTCGTCGAATTTGTGGTCCCGAAACCACTGTTCCAACTAGGCCCAGAATCGGGCTGTTACAGTTGGTGTGCCTAATGTGCCTAAGTTATGGGCTATTGTAGATGGCCTTAAGATTGCTTGGAACTAAGGATATAGACAAGTTGCAACGGTAGTTGACTGCTTGTAGGCTATTAATTTGATTACTACACTAGATGGCTTGGAACAAAGGATATAGACAAGTTGCAGTGGTAGTTGACTACTTGTAGGCTATTTATTTGATTGGTACACTAGATACGCATAGAAATGCTTATGCTTTGGTAAGGAGAATCAATAATCTGCGAGGTAGGAACTGGAATATTATGGTGAAGCATGTTCATCTCGAATCTAACATGGTAGTTGATTTAATCTTGAAGTTAAAGCCATAATGATCAAGTCAGCTGCAAAGTTTTATAGAAATTCCATCAGCATTGAAACCGACTCTTGACTTGAGAGGGATAAAGGCTCTAGTGGGTCTGCTTGCATATGTTTCAATTTTTTTAGTTTGTTAGCTATTTTGGCTTATGGCACCTTATGTCTTGAAAAAGATTATGACAAACTTAAGTGGAGTTTCATTAGGAATTTTCTATGTTTCTTCAAGTTTCTCTAGAAGTTGGTTTGTCTCATAATGCAATGCATTTCCACTTCATCTATTTCAATTCTCCTCAATGGATCAAAACTTGAAAAGTTTGTTCCAACAAGAGGAATCCGACAAGGAGATTTGTTGTCTCCTTATATTTTCAACCTCTTTATGGAGTATCTCAATCACCTTATCTTGACAGAAGTTGAAAATAAATCTTGGTGACCAATTAGTGCATCTAGAGGAGGCCCGCCACTCACTCACCTCTTTTTTGCAAATGATGTGATTCTCTTTACAAAATATGATAAAATTTCCGCTCAATCCACCATGATTTCTCTTAATACCTTTATGGAATAATCAGGGAAAATCATAAATCTACAGAAATCCAAAGTTCTTTTCTCCACTAAAAAGGAGGAAAATAATAAAGCCAGAATAGAAAACACCCTTAAAATGTAAGAGACAAAAGACCTTAGGAAATATTTGGGTTTTCTGATTCACTTGTCTAAAGTCTCTAAAAAAGAGTATGATTCCATCATTAAAAAAGTTCAAGGGAAGTTGAGTTCTTGGAAAGAAAATTTATTGTCTCCATCTGGAAGACTAGTTCTTATCTAGGCGACTATGGCCAAAATTCTTAATTACTACATATAGTATAGATTTTCGCTAGCTGTCACTTTAGCTAGGCTAGATCGCATCAAAAGAAAAAAAATTTGGGGAGGGGGGAACTAAAGATTCAAGGAAATTGTATCTTATAAATTGTGATAACTTAACAATACCCAAGTAGATTGGTAGGCTTGGAATTAGAGTCTAGAAATTCAAAAACCAATCCCATATATTGAAACTGGCCTAAAGAAATATTCACAAACAAAAATCAATGCGGGTCAAGGTTTTAGCTAACAAATATCTACGAAGGAATGATTAAAGTCTAGCTAAAAAGAATGATTCATCCATGTAGGCCTCTCTAAAGAAAACCAACTCACTACTTGAAAATGGGCTCGGATGGGCTATTGGTAATGGAACTAGTATCAGCTTCCAAGATGATGGCTGGTGTGGCTTGGGCCTACTAAGAACCCAAGTGGTTGGCTGTTGTCGAGAAGTGAACAAAATCCCTTTTTGAAGAGTGCCAAGGGTTTAGTTTAGATGAATGGTAGTGGTGGTTAGTGTTGGACTGCTAGTACGCCCACTAGCGCGGTGGAAAAATAAATTATGGCGATCCCAAGTCGCGAATCCATGTAGTAGGAACGAATTAGGTTGAAAAAGGTCAAAAATCTAACTTTAAGATCTAGAAACAAAACTGATGCAAAAGTGATTCCTTTATTTATGCTGAAACTATAGCCGCAACATAAAAATTTTGGCTTTTTCATGATCCACCTGAAAGAGCATAATCAGAAAATCTCTAGAACACTTCAGAGAGAAAATTGGTTATTTTGCTAGACAAAGACAGGATTTCAAGTAAAAAGAAATTGGGATTAGACTTATATTTTTTTATTCAAAGCTACTTTTAATGACCATTAACCTGTAATAGTCCACTTTTAAGTGGTGCGCGAAATGGTGGTTTTGGAACCCCGTTATCTAATGATCGAGACCGTAAATATTATTATTTAATATTCACAAGTCTACTATAGTTTTATATTGAATTTAATTCTGGTAATTTTATTAAACAGTTAGAACTTAAGGTACAAGGACTAAATCGTAAAAAATCGTAAAAGTTAATCGTTATTGACAAAATATTTCTACAATAAGTTGGTGTTGATATTCAACAGCTTAGAGGTGCTCCAATAAATTTCATTTTATCCCCTTCAATTTATTTATTTACTAAGTTCCTTAAAATCTTGTTTGAGTGTTTATTCTTTATCTATCTTTATAAACAATCAAATTTTATGGCCAAATTCAAATACCTCGTTAAAAACTAATAGCCACTATCTGATGGGATTGATAAAAAATGAGCTTATGAATAACATCATCCACTCTATGGCCACTTATCTGAGTCTCTAACAAAGCAAACATATCAGGATTGTACTCCTTAACATATTTATGATTTTGTAGAAATGAGGGTGTCCACACCCTTGACAATTCTAGATAATTGATTTACTAGAAATCATAAGAAAAAGGTAAAAAAATAGCAAGAACACATTGTAACCAAGCGATAAGTTCCAACTCCTCATCGTTATGATCTAAATCCTTCACGCCCTCAAAACTCGTGTTATCTCCATTTCTATCATTACCCGACTCTTTCAAGTTGGTCGTTATAGTCTCAATAGCCTCACCGTTAAAACCCATTTCCCCTCAGCAACCTCAACGTTGTCACGAACACTCAAACCCAAATTGTGCCTGTAGAATTCATCTTTGCTAACACCCAATTAGGTGGTATAAAAGTCAATGACTGCCCATTAAGATTAATTTGTATGCTAACACAGGCTAACATAGTTGCTTGAGAGAGGATTTTGCAAGTTGAGATCGATATTCCCTTCTATTCTAACCATAGAATTTTTTCTCTTCTCTAAATTGTTGTTAATTCTAATAGCCTTGAATTAAGCTAAAGGTTGAACATCTAAAAAGCTTGAGTCACCACCACTGAGCCTAGTTGACGGCTGACCTGACATCAAATGTAGTAGTTATTTTAGTATACTTTGGCACTTAAAGAGCATATTTTCTAGCACTTTTATTATTAATTATTGCAATTTCAGTGTTTAATAGTTTAGTATTAAATATTAATAAAATAAGTATTTTTACACAGTTTTGAGTGTTAGTGACGTATTAGGTTGACATGGGCATTTGATAGTTCTAATATGTTAATATGAGTATGCAAGATGATGAATTTAGGGCTCAATGGACATAGAATCAAGGGACGAGCATTGGACAAGCTTCCTGAGTCGAAAAAGATGAAATGAACCCAAGAGCCCAAAGAAAGAATATCATGTCGTGCCATGCAATGTCTATAGCGTGACATTGGCTTGACATGAAGCCTAAGTCCTTCAAGGTTAATTTTTTTTCGCACAATCAAACTTATACGAAGACCTAGGACGTGCTGAAGACCTAATTCGGGCTGCTAACACTTCTATAAATAAGACCTTAAGGGTTTGATGTAACTAAGTCGTCTTAGATGTATCCAAAAACCCTCGTAGTTTAGGAGTAGGATTTAGATTTGGTTTTCTTTTCTTTTCTTAAATGCTTTGTTCTTTTCTCTTAGAATCAATTTCAATCCAAGATTTCTTTTATCCAATCGAAGTTATTCGGTTTATTTTCCTTTGCAAGTGACAAGATTTGTTTTCCCAATTGAGAGATTCGTTATTCCGCAGTTAATTGATACAAATCAGGATTATTCTATATACTTTTCTCTTTCGGTTTATTCGTGTTATTTACATGTTTATATCAATTGAGTTTAAGATTATGAATACCATGAGTAGCTAATTCCCTTAAGGGAGATAATTGCCTCCAGACTTACCAACGTCCAGAGTGTGAATACTGCGCTAAAAGATATGGAATCGAGGCGGTATCCGCAAGTATACGGGTCAAGTTGTAATATAGTTAGAATGAAGTAGGTAAGTACTCTGAGAATCGTACCCAAAGGAGACGAGTACTAAATTAATATCAACCTAAATGTAAATAGAAGTAATTAGTAGTTTAAATAAATTATAGTACGATAAAACATTAAAGGAAATATTTTGGGGTTTTTATAAATAATGAAATAAAAATAACAAAAGTAAAGTGAACTTCGGATAAATAAATTCTAACTTAATCAAATCTAAGTATGGGTGACTAGCTCGCTTTAGTGATCATAACTAATTCCTATTTCAGATTTCTACTTAATCAACTAGTTGTTACCCTAACAGGATCTCTCGACCTTCCACTAAACTAGCGAGTTGGCAAGAACTAATTATCTCTCGACCTCATAATCCATATGAGTTTAGGGCTAAAGTGTTCACAAATAGGTTATACCAATTTTAGGTTAATTCCCACCTAAATGACTTCTTAGGGTCGTCAGGCCTAGGGTTGAAGTTCTTCCTCTCCCAAACAGTTGATCCACTATGACAACCTTACATAGTTATTAATTAATCACACCTCCACTCATTAATCCCCCATAAAAGGATTAGTTCCACTAACACAACAAGTCAACAAGAACTACTTATCTTTCAACCTCACAGTCCAGAATAGTTTGGGGTTAAGGTGTTCACGAATGAGCAATATCAATTTTGGATTAATTCCCACATTGATGACTTCTCAAGGTTGTCAGGCCTAGGGTTTTTTTTCACATTCTTCATTTCCCAAAAAATTGATTCGTTGAATAACCCTATAAATAGTTAAAAGGTCATGCTTCCACTCTCTAATCCCCTATAGAATGATTAATTCCTCATGGCTTTCATAAACAATAGGGAGTAGATGGAAAAATTAATCATAGTGAATAAATAGTGGAGAGTTTAAGAAAAGCCTAAGTGATATTCATAATGAATGCTAATCTACAAGAGTTGCTCTCCTTTACAACTCAAATCTCTTGAGAGAAAATAAAGAATAAAATAAACGAAACTCTAAAAACTTAAGAAAAGAAAATTAAATATAAAAAGAGAATCTCAACTAATCGAATGATCTCTATAATGTGTGCCAAAGGAGCCTATTTATAGCCTTCAGGTAGCCATCGTTCTTAACCTTAGGGTAGCTGACGTTCCTGAGCTTTAAGTTCGATTGTGTAGACTAAAACGCCCCTACTTTGTGTTTTATTCTCGTAACAGACTCGATGTCACGACACACCAGGACATGTGTCACGACATAGAAACTGGTTTACTCTTTTACAGTTGTCTTCAGGGGTATGTCGCGACACCCTCATCTTGTGTCATGACATTGAAGGTAGTTTCTTACTCTCTTCATTTTGCGCTCTATGTTGCGTCATCGGATCTCCCACGTTGAGACATAGCTTCCAAGACTGACCCAAAATGCCTTCTAATGGTCTTATGCACACTCACGAAGTATGTTAACTCCCCCTTAAGCCCCATTTGGCCTTTAAAGTCAATAAAAGACTCAATTTGCACATTTTATTAAATCTAAGTAAAACTAAAGAAACTCAATTAAAACATAACAAAAATGATTGTATTCAAGCTCTTTAAATTTGAAAACTAGTTTAATATGCTACACCAAATTACGATAGATCAATACCAAACAATACACTAGGTCATGCCTAGGTATCTCAATATTCACAAATGTAATCAATCAAATAATCACAAATTCAACTATTTATCATTCATACTAACATGCTTGTTTCCCTAAATTTTCTATATCATTTGGTATATGCACTTACTCAACACCTATTTATAGTGTAATATTTAGAACTTAGTAGTCTAATAATAAAAAAAGTAAAGTTATTTACTATCATGCCAAGTTTATAGAAAACACAATCAACCTATTTACATGCTCCTAATCAATCACTTATATTTCTACAAACTCAAGCACACATTTGACAATAAAAATAAAAATAAAAAAATTCCTATGTTACCCTTCCCACACTTAAGATAACACATTATCCTTAATGTGTAGTCTTGAAAACATAAGGAAAGTAGTTACTTCATTGATCATGGTAGTTTCGTTCGTCTATTGGTGGGTGCTCCCTTCCAGTTATCGTTGAAAGCTCATAATTATTGTGTTCTTTTCATGTAGGATTCCTACACAAAAAACTTGAAATAGAAACAAAAAATATATAAAATTTACTTTTAGTCCTACTCTTAAAAAATTATCTACTCTTAAAAAATTATCCTAAATTAATTACAGTCTTGGAAAAGATAAAAATAAAATTTTCGTTCAATATTCCTCCTCCTCAGAAGCTATCTCCTCATTCCCTTTTCTTTCTTCATCCTCGTTTTCTTCTTGCTCCTTACTCTCTTATTCCTCTTCCTCATGCACTGGATGTGTCGGGCCTAACATATCTGGCGGATAATTTTGGCCTAACATATCTGGCCTAACATATCTTTGTGGGTGCATGAATTGCTCGTTCTCTTCCATTGGAACCTCTGCACTTTTGCAAAGTGTCGACACGAGATGGGGAAAGAAAATCTCAACCTTTTGGCCACTAACACAATGCTTCATACTTTGATGGATCCATTGCCCTATACATATATGTTTCTTCTGTAAAATATCATAATAAAATAGCTCGGAAAGTATTGACATTAGAGACATTAAGAGCATGTGTAGTTCTAGTGCAAATAAATTGCATCCATGTTTTAGATATTGGAAACATTATAGCTTAAATTGAACTTGATCGGCAGTCTGGTGTCTGGCTGGAAGATCCATTCACCTCAATTTTCAATTAAGTATTTAACAAATCTTCCCATATCGACGTCTTGAAATCTCGTTAAATCAGTATTTTCTAAATAATCAAAGTCATAATATGGCGTATCATAAAAATTACAAATCTTTTTAGGGGAGAACGACACATCTTTACCTCTCATTGTTACCATTTTCCACATGACACCATGTGGTCTCTGAGTTTCTTCATCCCTAAAAGTAGAATAAAATTCTATCACAAGAGGAATAACATCATTTTCTTTTGGGATTGTGCAGAAACACTCTCATCTATGATATTGTACTAAAGACCAAATTTCATTATAGAGAGCTATCGATGGTTCGAATCCTCTTTCCTAGATAATGTTTTTGCCTTGAAGTTCGAGGAAGTATCTTTCAGCGTTATAATTTTGTACAAATCTTGTATGCTTGTTTTTCTAGATTTTATAGGCGACATAGCTAATGTAATCATAATCTAAATACTACCAAGCTATCAAGCAATTTATCCAATGAAACAGTAGAAATAAGTTATGAACCTTTAACCTCGAGTGAAGTACATCAAATACCTCATAAAATTACTTTGAAGTAGTCTGGTAAATGTTTTGTCTTAGTCCCTGCACTAAGGAGAATCACAAAAGAATTTGTTGCAACAGAATAAATAGAATTTTAGGGTTTTAAAAATTTAAAGGTTCAGAGAGGGTTATGATATGTTTTAGGGTTAAAATAAGAAGTATTTTAAAGTTAAAAATAGGTTAAAACAAGTCTAAAATCGATGCATTCCGTAATCAGGTCGGGTCGATCATGTAGAAAATTGTAGAGATATCGTGACACAAGGGTTTCGTGTCGCGACACCTCTGGTAGGATGCAGATGTTGTGACATCGAGGGTTCGATGACGTGACACACTTTTAAATTTTAAAACATGGGCAAACTGTTCTCTATGTCGTGACACAAAGGTGCTGAGTCGCAACATCGAGATTATTTCCTCAATTCTATCGTTTCTGGTCGAGGTTTCATGATACGAGGTTGTTGTGTTGCGACACTGTAATGAATTGTAACGTCTTTACGCAAGTGCATGTAGTCATTCATGTAATAAGTAAGTAAAAATAAGTTATCGTCTCCACAGGGACTGTACATTGCAAAATTATCATTAACAATTTGATGTAAAAAAACTCAATAAATTTGGATAGTGATGATGAGATTAATTAAATGCAAGAGTGATCCCTAATGCAATTTCTAATCTAAATGTAATTTACCTAAATGTATGAATGAAGGCTTTAGCAACAAAAACAATCAACACTAAATGGGCTAGGATAATTATATTAATAAAATCAACTTATTTTCATCATGCTAACATGTTTGAAATTACTTCTATGGCAACTTGATCTCTTATGGGTTAGGAACCAAATTAAGTCCTCTCATATTAGACTAAGAGTTTCTTAGCATTTATGCAAGGTCACAAGGAGATTTACGTTTGCAATAGTTTAATTACATAAATCTAAAAACCGTGCAAGATAATAGAGCTAACTAATGATATTATGAACCTTAACTTAGTCGGTTTTAATGAACTAAATTAAGCATTGCATTTTTCAATTGGTTAGGATCGCTTAGCTAATATGAGTGCACCCAATCACGTATGAATGAAATGCATCATGATATTAATTGAAAACATAATTGACTATGGCATAAAACATGTTAACATGAATTAAATAAATCCATTAACTTAATATAACTATCCCAGCAAATAGGAATTAAAACTTCATAGTTGATGCTAAAAGTATAAAACTCAAGGCAAACATGTTAAAATAGATAATCAAGAGGAAAGACTAGACTCAGTTTAGCAACCTTTCAGATCTCTTCTGACTGATGTGTTCAACTCCCTTTTAGATCTATTCTGACTGAAGCACTCCTCCGGTCTGATTGAAGCTTCTTTTGCTAAGGGTTTAGAAGGTAGCCGGCTAAAGAGTGATTTTGACAAAGCTTTTGAGGCTAAAGAAGGGAGAAGGGATGGCCGGCTATGCAAGGGAAAAAGGGAAAATGAATTGAGAGAAAACTAGAGTGAGTGAGAAAGTAATGTTGAGAATTGAGGAATGATGGAAAAGTGAGAAATGGTAAGGTATTTATAGGTGAAGGTAAGGGTTTGAATTTACAAAAAATAGGTTTAAATTCGATTCCTTCCCTCTCTTATGTTGTCGACCATGCTTCAAGGAAAAGGGATGACCAAGTCTTCTCAATTTGAATTAAATTTCAAGCTAAAAATAACTATAGAGTGGACGGATTCAATAGGGAAGTTGCTGGGCTGAATTCTAATTATTTTCCAACTATAGAGACCTTTAATTAAATATCCCAAAACACATTTTGGGCAGGCAACATCAAGTGCCAGAATTGGGCTTTTAATTCTCTTTGTTGGAGAGCTCTTCAGTCCAAAAACTTATTAGACATGTCCATCTTTCATCACCTTCTTTATTGGGTCAAGTAGTCAACCCCATGCCCAAAATTGCATGGTCTTACTGTCCACATGGATAATTTGTGCATGGCTATCTTTTATTTATTTAAATCATGTCTCCAATGGACCTCATACATAGTGAAAAGTACATGCATTAATAAATTAATATGAATTAATACAAAATATGTGAAAATCATGTAATTAAGCATAATTTCACATACTTTCCAAATTCATGTCTAAAATTACTAAATAAGTAAAATTCACTTATTTCAATAATAATTACTCAAGATAAACATAACAATTAAGTAAAAAGGTGGTAAAAACATATAGAAAACCCTATATAATTTTGATTTTACAGACACTGACTCTGTTTTTGTCCAAACTTCTTTTTTTTCAGAGCATTTCAGTTTCTATTTAAACAAAAATTTAATAAAGATTAAAGTCCAAACTACCAGTTAGTTAGAAATACAATAATATACATAAAATTAAAATTCAAGTAAGAATGTCAAATTTTACTGCCGGATTCCTCCGTCAGCTCAATTAGCGTGCCCATGGGTGCTCTTCCTATTTCATTTCTATCAATGTTCGTCCAGCATCCATCGTTCCACTCCACCTTCCTTCGCTTGTCCCGTTCTTTGAACTTGTTTTTCTACCTGCAATGATTACAAAAAATACCTCCCTTGAATCAAGGTAATTATGGATTTTTACAGATATTTCAAGATATTATTTCCTTAATTTTTCCTTATTTATCTCATTCTAGTAGTGACCACATTTAAAAATTTATGTCTTACCATTGATTGTCATTGTTAATTCATTGTTTTCTAAATCAATGGTGGACTTGAATATCGCTAAAAATGGTCTACTAAATAGAATGAGTATCTCACGATCCTCTTCAAAATCTAGGATAATAAAATCAACTAGAATGATAAAGCTCCTCACTTTGACCAACACATCTTCAAGTACTCCTTTCGGTCATACTAAAGACCTATCAGCTAACTATAGTGTGATTTGAGTTTTTTTAGGCTCTTCTAACCCGAGTTTTTCATATATAGTTAAAGAAATTAAATTAATATTGACTCTTAAATCACATAGAGCCTTGCTAAAATGTATATCCCCTATCTCTATAGGTATTATAAAACTTCCCGGGTCTTTTAGTTTTGGGGGCATCTGTTTGGATATAATCGCACTACATGAGGCGCTTACGTTAACTTGCTCTCCAGTTTCAATTTTTCGTCGCCTAGACATAATTTCTTTTAAATATTTGGCGTATTTAGAAACCTTTTCAATTAAATCAATTAGAGACAAGTTAACATTCAAGGATTTAAATAAGTTTAAAAAACTTACATATTCTGCCTCATCCCATTTTTATTTCTCTTCTAACAGTGAAGGGAATCGTACACTTGTTAGTGTTGTTCCTTGATTGGCTTGTTCTCCAACTTAGTTATCAGCTCAGCTTCCTCCTCTGGTTATGGTTCAGTGTAACACCCCTAACCCCTCTTTGTCGTCAGATTAGGGTTACAAGCATTACAACAAATCAACATATTCAATTAGATAATGAATAAACATGCAAGTTAACCATTATCATTATATTATACAGGAGCAGGTCACGACAACCTAATACTTTCATACTAGAGTCTTAATCATTTTAATAACGAACCATGCTATGCAATGCTAAACTTGGTCTTCCACTATCTACACTATTACCACTATTTATACATTGCTAAACTTGGTATTCCACTGTCACTAAGTAAATGTATATTCAGTATTCTAGTCCCTTCAATTTATTTCAATCTATAATTCAACTTTTAGCTTTAACGCAATTTAGTCCTTGTACCATAATAGCTCCTAATTCATGAAAATTACCTATCCAAAATTTAATTCACTACTAAACTAACCTTGTAAATATTTAATAAAAATATTTATGGGTTTGTTTTATGGGAACGGAGTCCCAAATCTCATTTTCTAACACCCTTGACTATCGAGTCGTTACATTCAGTCTTAGTTTCTCGGGGATTTTCTTAAAGATCCTTAGAATCCTATATATTCTCCTTGTGAGATGGTTTTTCTAGGCTACTCACTACTTTGCCCAAATAGAGTGTGATTGCTTTTATATGCTCATTCTCTTTTCTCCGAGGATTATTCTCTATGTTGCTTGAGATTATTGTGCGAATTTGTCTTTTGATATCTCCCATTATACTCATCAATTGGCTTATCTGATCTTCTATCTTAGTCAATGTTTTTGTAGTGTTAGTACACTCAAACCGCACCTGTTTCACTTCAGCTCTCATTGACTGCATTTCCTCTTTGGTTCGATCCAAGCGTTGACCACATTAAGTATGGTCATTTGGGTTGGTCGTTTCTTGAGGCTTCTGCAAATAAGGAGGTTGATAGTTAGCTTTGTTAATCAGTTCGATCCATAAGGCTGTTGCCCTTCTCTTGTTATGTCTTTTCGGACCATATCCGGACTGCGTCATTGTCTTCCACTTTATTAAGAAATCTCTTTTCCATGACAATCTCTCTATTTAGCAACTGAACATGAATCAACACCCTTTTTATGATGAATATGCAATGCAATCACAGTCAAAACAAAATGAAACAAGTTAATACATTTCATATAGAGTTAGAATTTAAAGCAAGCAAGAAATAATAATTAGAGCACCTATTCAGGTGACCACTAGGGATTTGTTGTGGTTCTACCTAGGATAAGTTCTTAGGGCTCATTATATGCGGTTCGGTTCTAAAGTAAGGGTACTTGAACCAGCAGATTCCTCGATCCTCTCTTATTATAGGCTCATACGGACCGAGTTCAGTTCAAGAGAATACATTTCCCTATGGCTATATGATGATGAAGATCTTATGAAGACATAGGTATGGATGTATCTCGAAAGTGATCCATTATCCTATATGGAGGTGAAAACCTCACGAAGGAATAGCTTCTCAATCCCACTTAAAAAGGGCAAAATCAAATGGTTATACAATGCAATATGCGAAAAATACACAAAAATAAACTTTCAAACCAATAAAATAGATTTACTAGATCGCTATACAACCCGAGATATCAAAACATGAAGGATGAAATGCAACGAATGGATTGTAAATTTAAACCAAATTATCAATTTTTGATAAAAAGACCAAAAGTAAAAAACTCGTGGCTTGACTCTCTTATTTTATCCCTAGTGGAGTCGCTAAGCTATCAAAACCTTTTTTTTGAAATCGACTTTTTATTTTAAAAAAAAATGAAAATGGGAGTCGCCATCAATCTTTTTTTATGAGGTGTGATCGGATCACCTCGTAATTTGATTATTTTAATAGAAGGCTTCATTTACTAAAATAATAATTTTTTTGTCTACAAAAATCTAGAAAATGGGTTCGGGAGTCGGTTACACACGAGAAAGGATTAGCACCCTCGTTACGCCCAAAATTGACACCTAATTGATTACTTGATGTCTTAGTATCGAAAATTAAAAATTTGAAGAGAATTTAAAACGCAATCCTTTTGTATTAAGATGTTTTAATAGAAAAAGCTTTATTCCAAATTAATCGAGAAGAAGGATCATGCCCCGTGAGCTAGGACACGACACCTTAAGTTTTCGAAAACCAGAATAATCACCGTTTTAAAATTTTTATCTTTTTATTTTTTAAATAAGGTATTCGATTATTTTAGTTCTAGGAGAAGGCCATACTCCGTAAGTTAGGAGCACGACTTCTTCAAATCCCAAAAATAATGAACATTATTTTAAATAGGATATTCGATTATTTTAGTTCTAGGAAATCGCACTTGTTTCACTTCAGTTCTCATTGACTGCATTTCCCTTTCGGTTCAATCACGTTAACCACATACAGTATGGTTATTTGGGTTGGTCATTTCCTGAGGCTTCTGCAAATAAAAAGGTTGATAATAGCGTTTTTAATTGGTTGTGCATTGTTCCCTCCTCCTTAATTTCCACCTCATCTATGGTTTGGGTGATTTCTCTAACCGGGATTATAAGTGTTTGAATTATTAATGTAATGAAAGAACGATTTGTCTCCTCAATATATAAATGGTACACTAAATAAGGACTTTATGCGGTTGAGTTTTTCCACAATTTGTTGGTATCTATTTTCCTCCTGGACAGCTTTTACCCTAGATGGTTTTTGGTTATATGTATAGCGTTTGGTTGGCCACTAGTATGAATTCATCGCCATGTTTTCTATCAACTCATACACATCTTCATATGTTTTTTCATTAAGGCTCCTTCCACGGCTCCATTTAATCCTGAACAAGTGTGCACATCTAACCCATTATAGAACATTTGTAGCCTCAGCCACTCAGGTAATCCATGATGTGGTTATCTCTGTATTAGCATTTTAAAATGCTCATAAGCTTTGTGAAAGTTCTCTCATTCTAACTGTTTGAATGTTGCAATCTCTCTCCATGATGTGTGTTTTTACTTTATTTTAGTTAGTTATTTATTTACTTTAAAAAATTTATTATTGTTGCATGGTCTTTGGATTATATTAACATCATGAATAGTGGTTGAAAATAATGAAGCATGTAATGATTTTTGTCAAGCATGAAATTTTTTATTGGTATGAGATAATCTGATTATTTTTAAAGGGAATTGATTAGTTAGTTAAATTGCATAATATATTAGAAGTACCTAAGTAAAAATGTTTGATGATGCCATATGAGATATAAGTCTTATAGATAGTCATAGAGACATGAATGCTTAAGTTGATTGTTATTTGTTTGGCTTAATTCAAAGCATGAAAGAAATTGTGTACAGTGGCATGCTTAGGGATGACCTAAGGCATTGTTTGAATAGCCAGTTCTCAAATGACCATACATTAATGTTATGAATCACTAGTCTCCTTATTTGAGCCTAATAACTCCTTTCTTTATGAACCAACAAAATTGAAACCCAAAGACCACACACAAAACTTAAACTTTTCCCTATCTTTGGTCCTTTGATACATTATGAAATAGACATCAGGCCATAGATATTTAGGGTTTAGGTAGATATATTATAGTGGTTTAAAAAAGAAAGAAATAAACAATATAATCTAGTGATTATAGGTCGAGAAAAATGTGCAAAAAAGAAAAAAATATAGAAAAAGTCAAAAGTAAAAATGAGTGGAAAAAGTATTGAACAAAAACACTGTGACTGAGAAAAGAGTAAAAAGTCAAGTGACAAAACAAAAAGTCATTTAGGAGAAGATTAAAGGATAGAGTTTCTTAGCAGATCAGTTGTTTGGGAGAAGAAGAACTTAAACCCTAGGCTTGATAACCTTAGGAAGTCATTTAGGTGGGAATTAACCCAAAATTGATATAGTCTATTTGTGAACACCTTAACCTCAAACTGGTCTAAACTATAAGGTCGAAAGATAAGTAGTTATTGCCAACTCGTTATTCTAGTGGATGTATCAGAAGATCCTGCTAGGGTATCGACTAGTTGATTGATTTCAATCCTACATCAATAATTAATTAGGTAAAATAATTGGATCTAGGCTAAAGGAACTCACGTAGTCGAAATAAGGGATAGGAGAAGTCGATACATGAGCTTAGGAGTAGATTTAGGTTTAATTTAATTTATTTAGTTTATTAATATTATTATTATCTTGCTTCCTTATTAACATTACTAAATCATGACTCGAGTAGGCTTGTAATTATTTCTCATAATTGGTTTGATAATAGTCTTTCCCAAACTACAATCCCTTGGGTAAGATCCTCGAAGTACTTACCTACTTCATTGTAGCTATATTACAATCTGATCCATATACTTACGAACACCGCCTTAAATTCCATATATTTTGTAGCAGTATTCACACTCTGGACAGTAGTACGTCTGGAGCAATCATCAACCTAAACGTAAATAGAAGTAATTAGAAGTTTAAATAAATTATAGTACGATAGAACATAAATGAAAATAGGTTTTTATAAATAATGAAATAAAAATAACAAAAGTAAAGTGAACTTTGGATAAATAACTTTTAACTTAATCAAATCTAAGCATGGGTGATTAGTTCGCTTTGGAGATCATAATTAATTCCTATTTCGGGCTTCTACTCAATCAACTAGTCGCTACCCTAGCAAGATCTCTCGATCTTCCACTAAACTAACGAGTTGGCAAGAACTACTTATCTATTGATCTCACAGTCCAGAACAGTTCGAGGCTAAGGTGTTCACGGATAGGTCATACCAATTTTAGGTTAATTCTAACCTAAATGATTTTCTAGGGTCGTCAAGCTTATGGTTTAATTTCTTCCTCTCCCAAACAGCTGATTCGCTAAGAAAGCCCTACATAGTAATTAATTAATCACACCTCTACTCACTAATCTCCATAAAACGATTAGTTCCTTGTGGATCTCATGAACACAATAATCTTAATAATAATGATAAACATAAATAATGAATCAAGAGAAAGGTATAAGAGAATTCTGAATTGTATTGATTGAAGAGCAGAATCTAAAATAGTTGGATCACAGTTACAACTCACATTCTTTGATGAACACAAAATAGAAAAGAACTAAAATAAACCTAAAAGAAAGGAAACTAAAAACTAAAATTACAAAGAAAACTTAAAGTATGAAAAGTTGTCCCTCAACAAGTGTTTTAAAAGCCTATTGTCGAAACCTTTTTTTTAAATCGACTTTTTATTTTAAAAAATGAAAATGGGAGTCGCCACCAATATTTTTTATGAGGTGTGATCGGATCACCTCGTAATTTGATTGTTTTAATATAATGTTTGATTTACTAAAAACATGATTTTTTTTGTCTATAAAATCCAGAAAATGGGTTCGGGAGTCGTTTATGCATAAGGAAGGACTAGCACTCTCGTTATGCCCAAAATTGATACCTAATTGATTACTCAATGTCTTAGTATAGAAAATTAAAATTTTGAAGAGAATTAAAAATGCGACCCCTTTGTATTAAGATACTTTAATAGAAAGAGCTTTATTCCAAATTAATTGAGAAGAAGGATCATGCCCCGTGAGTTAGGACACGACACCTTTAGTTTTTGAAAACCAGAATAATCGCCATTTTAAAAAATTTGTTTTTTTTTGTTATTTTAAATAAGATATTCGATTATTTTAGTTCTGGGAAAAGGCCATACTCCATAAGTTAGGAGCACGACTTCTTCGAATCCCAAGAATAATGAACAATACCTTGGTTTTGAATATTTTATACGTTATATAAAACGGAGATAACCCCCTTTTTTTTAAATGATATATATATTTTTAACAAAAACGAATGAATATGTTGCAATATAATACATGAAATGATGATGGTAAAATAAAACGAAATTGCCATGTAGGTGAAAATAGAAGGACCATATTGGGGTAATGAACAAGAAGATAAAATAAAAATAAAATAAAATGAATAAAAGAATGTATTGATAAATGATGTTAGTAATGCGACTACAATAATACCAATTTTATAATAATAATATCAATTTTATAATAATAATATCGATTTTAATAATAATGGTATTAATCATAGCATAGCTATTATTATATTAATAGTATAAGTAAGTAAAATAATGATAATAACAAGGATAAAATAGAATAACATGTATAAATAAATGATATAGTAGATTGATAAAGTAAAATAAGATGGCTATATAGGTAGGATATTAGAATGATAAAATATAAATAAATAAAGGAGTACTATAATAATGATAATGTAATTATAATGATAATGATAATAATAAGATTAATAATCACATCATAATGATAATAAAATAAATAAAGTAACTTAAAATAAAAGTAAAGATAGAAAATGCATGGTTAAAAATATGTAGACATGAAAGTGCTAAAAAATAATAAAAGCAATAATAAAATAATAATGACAATAATAAATGAACAAAGAAATGCACAAATAAAAGAATATAAACGATATAAATTTTAGTATAAAAAAATAAAGAAATAATAAATAAATAAATAAAACAATTTGTAAAAAGGTTGAAATTAAATAAGCAAAGGGTAAAATTGAAATTTAAATGAAATTAAAAGGGTAAATCGAGATAAAATAAGAAATAAGGACTAAATAAAAAATATAATAAAATTATCAATATAAATCATAAAGAAAAAGACATAATAGGTTGAAAAATATAGGGACTTAAAAGGAAATTTCCCCAAAAATCCACACGTGTCCTTCCCTTAATGGGTCTGCAATAATTGAGGGACCCAATTGCATCAAAATAGAATAAAATGGTGAAATTGAAAGAAATAATAAACAACAGTAGAATGAGATTGAAAAATAGTGAAAAGTGGAAGGACCCAAGCAAAAATTAGACAAGTTCACGAAAACACGCGGATCCAGCTGAATAAACAGGTTGGGTCGTCGGGCTCCGCTTCGAAACGACGTCGTTTTGGGGCATTTGAAGCCGCTTCAAAACGGTGTTATTTTGCTCAGTCTATATAAGTTACAAAAAAAAAATCATTTCAAACAGTTTAAAAAAAACAGTTTCTCCTCATTTTTCTCTCTACTTTCTCTCTGGGCACAGCCCAAAATCCGACTATCGTGCCGCCGTGACCTTCGTGGCCCATGGTTCATCAGCGACAGTGGCCTCCGCCTCCGGTGGCCGGAAAGGTCTCTTTTTTATTTTTTTCTTTTTAAAAAAAACATTTAATCCCTTTTGAACCCAGATCTAAAAGCAAGGCCGAACACGACGTCGGAGAAGGCCCTCAACAATAGGGGGAGATGAAAAGACTTAGGTAAACGATTTCTATTTTTTATTATTTTTTTCGAAATAAAAAATATAAAAAGAAAAAAGAAAAATCACCTTTGAAATTTTCTTTTATATGTTTTTTGACTGTTTTCTTTTGTGTATTTTTTTGTTCAATTTCACTTTCAAGAAAAACCCCCTTACAATTTTTTTTAGGCTTTTTATAGTCGATTTACAAGGTTATTTTTACATTTTTTTCTACTGTTCTTGTTGCCTTTGTGTGTTGTTTCTTTGTTGTCTTTTCTTCCTTTTTTTTTTTGCAAACGGTGGTTGAGGATGATGGTGGCAGAGGTAGACCTAAGGTGCGGCGTGCTAACGTGGCCAAGGCATAGGAGCGCAAGTGAGGCTAGGGTTTCTGCTTTGCTAAAAAATGTTTTGGTTTTTGGGCTTATCGGGCCATTAGGGTTTTTTTTTTATAAATTTGAGCTACTGTAAATTGACTATTGTCTTTTTTTATTATTGGACTTTAATTATTTTTTTGTTTTAATTATTTTTCATTTGGTTTATGGTGGGCTAGACAGAATTAGGCCTTTACACCTATTTATAGAGTTAGGGTTGTTGTCGTCTTTAACCCTAAGTCAGTTGACATTCTCGTGTTTTAATTTCCATTGTGAGGACCAAAACACCCTTGGCTCGTAAGTGCTTCCCGTGCAAGACTGATGTCGCGACACCCTAGTCCCTGTGTCACGACATTGGGTGTCGCGACATCGAAGGCAATGTGCCTAATTTAGGGGTAGCTTCAAGGGTGCGTCGCGACATCCCTTGGCTATGTCTTAACACCCAAGGCAGTATAGCAGTTTTGGCATTCTGCTTCCTATGTTGTGACATTAATCTCTCTGTGTTGCAACATAGCGACCAACTTTGAGTTCCTATGCCTTTGAAAGGTCTCATGCACACTCACTAATTATGTTAGCTCGCCTTTAGGCCTCATTCAGCCCCTAAAGTCAATAACAGACTCAAAATGCATTTTTTATTGAATTTAAACTTAACTAATAAAACATAACTAAAGCACTCTAAAATTACTCGTATTCAAGCTCCTCAACTAAGAAAACTAGTTTAATTTGCTACATCCAATTATAACAGATCAAGAGATTAATGAGTGGATGGGGGATTGATTAACATATGATTAAGTATGTCTTACAAAATTAGTTGGTATAAATTACGCATAAATCGTAATTTATCCTAGTTGAGAAAGTGAAGTCGGGAGATAAGTTTGTCAAGTAAATTGTAATTTATTTTGGTTAAGAAAGTGAGGTCGGGAGATAAGTGAGTATCCACCAATTAATTAATCAATTAGAGACCGAGAGGTAATAATTGATTAATTAATAGCTAATTCACCCTAAAACCTGAATCCAAAGTTAATTACAACCCCTGAAACGAGTTAATCTTCCTTATTGGTTTAATTGATTTAGTTGTTTATATTTTATTTTTTGTTATTTATTTTAGTTATTTAATTTACGATATTATCTATGTTTATTGATTGTCGTAATATAATATTTAACTATCACTATTTAGACCTGTTATTGTAAAAGTGTTTTTAATAAATTTAATTCATCCTCCCTTGGGTACGATTTTTAGAAAACTTTCTAGTGTTTCGTTGTATATTTTATTATATTACAATTTAACTCGTATACTTGTAGACATCGCTACTTTATTTCTTATATTTTTTGGTGTAGTATTTTCCAATTAAATATTTGAACGTTTGGCGGCGGTCAACCCATCCCTACTTAGTCCATTGGAATTTGGAGCTAGCAGACAATAACCATTCTCCAGTCCTCCATTTATATAAGTTGAATAGGTTTTCAAAGAGATTGAGTGTTATTCAATAGAGCATTAAAACCAATCTTCTAATAACTTGATAGTCACCGATTGATCCATACTCTTCTCTATTAAAAAATGGATTCTCTCTAAGAAAGTAATCAATGGGATACCTTCTATTATCTCAGTATAAACACTGCCCTCCAATAATTCAATATCTTCCTCAGTTAATGCCTTCGTTGAACGATTTGCTTCCATCGAAAATCCCATCAACATGTCCCAGAAAGAGACTCGGGCCTTCCTCCCTTCAGCGCACCTTCTTGGTGGCACAACCAAGTCTTGAAACCGCCATGAGTGGCGCTTCAAGGTCATTAGAACAGCTCTTCAGGGTCATTAGAACGAGACGTAAATTTTACTGCTTTTATGGAGTTTTAAGAGAATATTTTTAAATTTTTGTGCGATAAATGATTTTTTTTTAAATATGGTTTTAAATGACACCTCACAAGTGGTCAAAACCCCCACACACCAAGAACCTTTGCATGAAGAGCAACTGTCTACAACTCTAAAGTCTAAACATATGATTCTACGTGCAATGACTCCACTGCCTTGTAGCCGTGACCGTGTTGTGACCACAAAGCACCAAAGGCTCCACTGCTTGCTGCCAACTTCTTGTTGCAGCAATGCGCCTACTCATAAAACAGAACTGCAAATTTAAATTAACCCATGTTCGTACGTATAGTATATCGCCACCTAACCATATCCAGTTATCCCCCAAATTAAAAAAAAAATCAATAATATTCTACATTGCCCTTCATTTAATCAAGTCTATACCTTAATAATTATTCAACAAATCTTGCACCCATAACCCGTTAATGCCACAAGTATATATATACTCGCGAAAATGAAAAGTACTGCAATTGTGAAATTTGATACGCAAATGGTTAAGGAATCATAAAATAGAATTTCTTTGAACTAGATGCGTACTAATTTTACAGAAAGATAAATAAATGTATATATACACACACAGAAAACCAGGAACATTCTTTTTCACCAAACAAGAAAGAAACAAAGTTAATAAATTTAACATAGTATTGCATGGTGAGTCAAAATTAGAGATGATATATTTATAGCCGCCAAAATTGCTTCTATTTGTGATGAATGAAGCACAGAGGTGGATTAGTTTGTACCCAACTGCAGTTTATACCCGCCACTTGATGATGGGTTAATTTCATCCTCAGAGGCGAGGCAATTGCATTGTTGCAGGAGCTAAACCGAGAGTCAATTCTAACCTAATATTAGCAATCTCCTCGGTTTGGTTTCCAAGCTTCAAAAGAGGTCCCTTTTTGGTCTGGGTCACCAGCGAACCCTCCTCAGTCTCCACAGAGAACATGCTCGCATCTTCTTTGCTGTCAACATGTCGCTTGGACTTGGTTGCGGATCGCTTGAAACTAGTGCGGCTCTTGACCTTGTCGATGTCAATTGTGTTGGGATCCTTGAAAACGTGGCGGATGTCGTATGTTTTAAGAGGGGAAATCGATTGCTGCGCAAGTGATTCAGAAGAAGAAGTTTCGGTTATCTGCGAGCCTTTGAGCACTGCATCAACCGCTGCTTGGCACTCAACCCAGTTCCTAGACCACAGCATGCCAACTGACCCATAAACAGGGTTTACAACACGCCCGCAAGCCTCATATAAAAGTGACATAAAAATGGCTGCGACATGAATAACATTGATTAGTTTAGTACACTAAAAAATAATGTTCTTTTAATGGAGTCCGAATATGGATAAATAATATTACCAGGGCGTAGGTTTTCAGGGCCGGCTTCGATGAGATTGAGGAGGCCAGCACGGCCATAAAACTTGGCCAGGAAGAGAGTAGCATTGGCTTGAGAATCAGGGGACTTGATCCATTGAAGACAGGGTCTAATGATGCAGTTTTGGCTACACCCCTTTCGTAGGACCCTGCAGCCGTTACAGCTCATCCTCATAGTGATTAGCTTGGGGATTATTTTGGAGAGAGAGATGGAGAGAATGTACGGAGAGGAAGGTTTATATAAAGCGGGGGGGAGGGGTGCGCAGTGGTCTCCGAATGAGTGGTGAAGTAAAAGGCCTGAAAACCGGAGGTGACTGAGTGTGTTTGCAAATTGCCTTCCCATCTTTTTCTTGTTTAGGTAAAGCCAGCAGCTAGGGAAATGGGATTCCCCCCTAATTAGTTTTGGTGCCTTTCTTTTCCCTAACAACCCTCTATGCAACCTTTTATTACAAAACCCACCACCTTTTTAAACTCCCTCTTCTTCTCCATTGTTACCATTATTATTTGTTCATTTTCGGAAGACCAAATTTGGAAAGAGAGTGAAGGATAATGATGTAATTCAGATAAGAAAGAAGGCCAAAAGTAATAAAAGATGGCACTTGAAAGGTGGAAGCCATGCAAGCAAAGTGGGGTGATAGGAAACCGCAATCCATGCACGTGCAAAGCACGGGGCCTTTATCTTAGAATTGTGTGCATCTTGATGTCGCAACACCTCATTGCGAGCTTAATCCTGTAAAACTATATATCACCAGGTTTTCAGGATTCCGTACAAATAGCTCAAATATTTAAAAAATATTAGAAAAACAAATAAAATATAATGATTTTCAGGAACATTTTTTTAATTAAACAATACACATCCTAATATGATTTTCTTTGATTGCTTTCCTTAATTTAGATTATTTCTGCTATGTTACGCAAGACTGTGGCGCCCAATGACACTCTACCTCAGGTTTAAACCACTTCTTAACTTTTTATATTTGTAACCCTTCAAAAATTTTCGATATCCAAAACTTCACAGAATATTAAAACTGTTTCGAAAATTTCGGATAAAACATATCTGGTTATCTCTACATTTCAGTATAAATGAATTCTCATTTGTAATTAACTATTTTGTGAGAGATTATAATTAAATTTATAAGAGGGGTTTATAGGCAATTAGACCAAGGGCATCTAAGCTAATTTCCCAACTGTTTAATTAGAATGACTACTCCCATTTCACTTCCACGCAAAGCTTGACAAATTACCCAAAGAGATTCTCTCTTCAATCTTGGTAAGTACATTTGCAATTGATTTCTTCATTGCTCAACATGAAAATCAAGATTCTAACACTTTTCCAATTCGCCTCCATCAAAACACTTCCTTTTATTACTTTCAAGAAAAATATAGCTCAACTATAAAAATCAAATAATCTCAATTGGCAACAAAATCTACCTCAACAACACTACATAATAGAGGCAAATCACATTCATAGAAACATATTAGTAAATTGGCAGTATCTTCACTGAATAGAACCAAAACCAGTAAATAATCAACCCCAAACTAATTGATAATCCACACGTCAAAAACCAATTAAGTCCATCCTATCCACACCAAAGAATGGAGTCTGCCTGCTTTGGTAATTTCTTGAATTATGGGCTCAATGGGAGGCAATTGGACTTACTGTCTCAAGGGGGTCTTTTTCCTTCACCGATAATAAGAGAGAACTTATTCAATTCTCTCTTCTCCAAACTTCTCAAATGCTCCATAATGGTTGGTCATCATTTCCCACTTAAGAAACCAACGGCTAGGATTAATTCTACTTAAAATATCACTAATCCAATGGCTATGGAAATTTTCGTTTAACTCTAAATTTCCTTTAACCATTGATTCTAATTATAAAACTAGCAAAAGTCTTTGTAATCCTTCCCTTACCTTAACCCATTTCCTTTTTTGGTTATTCTAGAAATTCCATGTCTTAACATCTCAATAAGGCCTCCAACAATCCTCAATTGAATTGGAGAAGTTTATAATCAAGTCTCTTTACTAAATTCACCATAAAATTTTATATCATTCCAAGGCATTAATTAAAGCAAAAAAATATAAAAACATATTCCAAATGTACAATCATATCAAAATTTATTATTTGTATCTCATAACATTGTTATCGATGTCGAAACCTTTTCTTTGTAAAAAGTCGTCGACTTTTTATTTGAAAACGAAAACGAACATAGGAGTTGCCACCAATCTTTTTTGATGAGGTGTGATCGGGTCACCTCGAAGAGTGGTTGTTTTTAATAAACGATTTAATTTATCAAAACAATGATTTTGGTCCACGAAATTCAGAAAGACGAGTTCAGGAGTCGGTTACGTACGAGGAAGGATTAGCACCCTCGTAATGTCCAAAATTAGTACCTAGTTGATTACTTAATGTCTTGGTGTCGAAAATTGAAAACTCGAAAAGAATTTAAAATACGATCCATCTTTATATTGTGTTATTTTTAATTAAAATTACTCAAATAAATCAAAATGTGTAAAATACCTCCTTATCTCGAAATAACAAAATGTCACATCCCGTAAGTTAGGACATGACACCTGGTATTTTTGAGAATAAGCTTGCCTTTTATTTTTTATTTAAACCTCATTTATTTTAATTTTAAAAGGATATTCAATTATTTAGGTTCAACACGAGAAAAATCGAAACCTAGTAAGTTAGGACACGACTTCTCGAATTTCCAAATACGGAATATTGCCTTTATTTTTCGAAATTTTCTTTTTTACGAATTTGGATAAAAATTAATGTAATATTAAAATTGATATATGAATAAAATGTTACGCTAATGAATGACAACAATATAAATGTACTAATAAGCAATTCATAATGTATATCACTTTAAAACCAATATTAACAATCAAAGAAAAAATAAAATAAATAATAACATTGATAACAATAATAGTTCTAATGACAAAATATGTGCATGAAATGACAATACCAATTTTTAAATATAATGAAGACAAAGAAATAAAGAAATAAAGAAATAAATATGTAAATAAATGTAGAGGAAAATATTATATATAATACTAAAAATAAGGGCTTAATTAAAATATAAATGAAATTATGGGTGCAATTTGTAATAAAATACATAAACAAATAGTAATAATAATAGATATAATAATAAATATAGTAAAAGAAAAATAGAAAATAAAAAAACAAAAAAATATAAATATAAATAAATGTATAAATATAAATAAATAAATACAAAGAAAAATAAAAGATTGAAAGTAAGGGACTAAATCAGAATCTAACCAAAATTTAAAGTAAAAATCATAATAAAATAAATTAGAATCAGGACTAAAATCAAATGCGAAAAAACAAGCGAGGACTAAATAAGAAATTAGCCCCATCCCCAGGACACGTGTCATTTCCTCTGCAGATCAACGAACTGGGGACTAAATTGAAGCACGAAAAAAATCAGTGGCCAAATTTTAAAAAAATCCAAAAAGGTAACAAAGGACTAAATTGAAGTGTATCACAAAAGAGGAAGGGTTGATTGCGCAAATAACCCATGTGCTAAAAAAAAGCGGATCTTGGAGGTCTTAGGTCGGATCTCGGGTCAAGGGCCAAAACGGCACCGTTTTGGGGCTATTGAAGCCAGCCCTAAACGATGTTGTTTAAGGAGTCTATAAAGACTGAATTTTTTTAAAAAAAAAATCATTTGCACCCTTTTTCTTTTAAAAAACTTTGAGAGCTCCCTTATGCTCTCTCTCAACTCTCCAGAATCCGACCAAGGGTCCGACCATAGGCCACCGCGCCGACCGCTGGTCACCGGCGCCGGCTCCACCGTCCGCGGTGGCTGAAAAAAACCAAAATCCCCATCTTTATCCTTTCGACCCTCTTAAATCCAAATCTGGATCCAAAATTTCTGAAATATTAACAAAATCACCCAAAAAACCAAGAAACCTTTCGGTTTCCGGCCACCTATCCTCGAAGATGGCTTCCTCAGCCGTCCACGGTGTTGAAAACTTGAACACCAGGTGAGTTTCTTCTCCCTTTTCCCCTTTTTTTTATTTTCGTAGGTAAAAAATATAAGAAAAAAATAACTTTTCTGAGTAAAAAAAAAAACAAAAATCACCTTAAAATTTCAATCTGTTTCCTTTTGATTTTTTTTATGTTCAAAATAAACTCTTTTTGTATTGATTCTCTGTCAACAAAATTTACATTGTGTTGGGCTTTTATAGCCGATTTACATACTAGATTTCACTCTTTTGCCTGTTATTTGCATCGTTCGGCCTCTATCCTTTTCTTTCTCTTTTCTTGCAGGTGGCGGAGTCAACGGCGGTGACGAGACCCGACTCTTACCATTTTGGTGCAAGGGATGCGCCAGAGGAGCAGACCTCGGGTTGAGATGTAAGCGGTGCGCCCGAGGGAATGGAGCAAAGACTTCAAAAAAGGCTAATTTTGCCCGGTCCTGCCAGATCTTGGCTTCTTTCGGTACTTCTTTTCTTCAAGTAGCCTCATTCCATCTTACTGCATCTTCAGGGATAAGAATCAGTGCTTCAATCTACTCTACTGCAACTTCAGAGAGATGAGATTTGTAATTTCAACCTACTTCACTGCAACTTCAGGGAGATAAGGCTTGTAGTTTCAACTTGCTCTACTGCAACTTCAAAGAGATAAGGTTTGATATGATTTGCTCTACTACAACTTCAGAGAGATAAGATCTGTAATTTATAGCTTTAATCTGTTCCACTGCAGCTTCAGGGAAATAAGATTTGGTAATTTCAACCTGCTCCACTGCAACTTCAAGGAGATAAGGATTGTGGCTTCGATCTGCTCCAATGTAATTTCAAGGCAAAAAGATTTCTAGCTTCGATCTACTTTGCTGGAACTTCAAGGAGATAAGAATTTGTAACTTCAACTTACTCCACTGCAACTTCAAGGAGATAAGGTTTGCAACTTGTAGCTTCAATCTGTTTTGTTGTAACTTCAGGGAAATAAGATTCGCTGTCTTCAGTCTGCTTCGCTGCAACTTTAGGGAGATAAGGCTGGTGGCTTCAATCTGCTCCACTGCAACTTCAAGAAGATAAGATCTGCCATAATTTGTAGTTTTAATATGTTCCACTACAATGCCAAGGAAATAAGATTCGTTGTCTTCAATCTGCTCCGCTGCAAATTTAGGGACATAAGGCTGGTGGCTTCAATCTGCTCCACTGCAACTTCAGGAAGATAATATTCGCCATGATGACTACAATCCATCCCACTGTAACTTCAGGGATATAGGATTTATGGTTTCGCTGATCTGTTCTCTGGGGAACATGACCTATAGAATCTATTTCATGGACCTATTTATGCCTAGTGATTAGGATGTCATGATCGAAATGAATCAAATGTTCTTAACTAGGTGTGTGTGCATGATATTTGCATGAAAACTGAATGTCATTTTTTTAGAATGATCCCTTTTTAATGCTTGTGTTGACATTGCTCTTTGTTCATCGAGGTTTTATCACTGACGTATTATGCTGCCTTCTTGCTCAGCTGGTATCTTTGACAGAAAACCCGAAGAGATAGTCATAATTTAGACTATTCTTTCTCAAATGTTTCCAACCCTTAGGTTTGGTTAGTTCTAAATAATAGTCTTGTTTCAGGTCCTTGTACTATTTAGAAGCTTTCAAAGTAATATGCAGAACTCATTTTATGAAAGTATTATTAGTCCATTAATCGTTATTTCAATGCAAAATACTTGAAAAAGATCATAATGATGGACAAAACTAAAATTTATCAGGAACAAAATCAAAGAAAGCAAACATTGCTGGAATACAAAATAGGTAAGAGAAAAAATAGATGCCTCAGATATCGCAGCCTGAGCTTCTCTGTACAAACTTCTTGAGGACCATTTTGAGCTCAACATGTGTTTAGGATATCTAGAGTACTTTGTTGATGCCCCAAGACATAGCATCCCCCTCCTTGTTAATTTGGGCATAGTAAGACTACTTCATGCCCCACCTTCGATCAAAATTTGAATTGCCTTTTTCCTGGGTTTTCAATTCAAAACCCTTTTGGTCTCAAAGCGCCCTTTGCGGGTTTTCGCCTTGGCCTCTCCTTTCCCTTTTTTTTTAGGTGAAGTACTTCTTGACTGAGTCTGAGTTTATTGGATTAGACAGACTTTTGCCGTCCATCTCAGTTAATATCAACGCTCCTCCAGAAAATGTCTTCTTTACCACATAAGGTCCTTCCCAGTTTGACATCTATTTTCCTCTAAAATCTTTTGGTATGAGAAAGATCTTCTTCAATACCAAGTCCCCCTCATGGAATTTTCTAGGGCGAACATTTTTGTTGTAAGATTACATCATTCGCTTTTGGTACATTTGACCATGACGGATTGCTTTCAACCTCGTTTCTTCGATCAAGTTCAGTTGATCATATCAGGATTGGATCCATTCTACTTCATCTAGCTTTAGTTCTGACAAAACCCTAAGAGAGGGAATTTCAACCTCAATAGGCAGAACCGCCTCTATTCCATAAATCAAAGAGAAAGGCGTTGCCCCGGTAGAGGTCTTGACAAACGTTCGATAAGAAAAAAAGGCAAACGGTAACTTCTCATGCCAATCTCTATAAGTTTCAGTCATTTTCCCCACGATCTTCTTAATGTTCTTATTGGCTGCCTCCACTGCACATTCATTTTTGGGCGATAGGGTGATAAGTTGTGGTGCTTGATCTTGAATTGACTACAGACCTCCACTATCGTGCTGTTGTTCAAATTCAATACATTGTCAGATATAATCCTTTCTGGCATCCCATACCGACATATGATCTTTTTTTCCAGAAATTTACTGACTGCAGACTTTGTGACGTTGGCATAAAAAATGCCCTCTACCCATTTGGTAAAGTAATCAATTACTACAAAGATAAACCAATGCCCATCAGAAGCTTTTGGCGATATCGACCTAATGACATCCATGCCCCACATGGAAAAAGGCCATGGAGAAGTCATGACATGAAGATGTGAGGGAGGCATATGAATTTTGTCTCTATATATTTGACACTTATGGCATTTCTTGGCATAATTGATGCAGTCTCCTTGCATGGTGGACCACTAATATTCGAATCTCATTATTTGCCTGGCCATTGTGAAACCATTAGCGTGTGTTCTGCAGACGCCTTCATGGACTTCTTCCAAGATTTTCTTAGCATCAACAGCATCACACATCTTAATAATAACTAATTCTTCCTTCTTTTTTATAGGATCTTTACGTCTAAGACATAGTCACTGACCAGTCTTCTCAACGTCCTTTTATCATTCTCGGTTGCTTGGTCATGATACTCACGATCCTTCACATATCACAATATATCGTGGTACCAAGGGTAGTCATCCTTTTCCTCTTCTTCGATGTTACAACAATGAGCCAAAACCTCATAAATACTTATCTAGATAAGTTTCACATCCTCTTGTTTGTTTACTCTGATCATAGAAGCTAAAGTAGCCAAAGCGTCAGCCATCTAATTTTCATCTAGCAGGAGGTAGCAGAAGGTGATGTCATCGAACTCCTTAATTAATTCAAAAACCAACTTTCAATAATTGATCAACTTGGGGTCTCTTGTCTTCTATTCGCCTTTGAGTTGATAAATCACTAGCTCAAAATCCCCATATACCTCTAGCACTTTGATCTTATGTTCTATGGTTGCACGAATCCCCATGATACATGCTTCGTATTCGGCCATATTGTTTGTGCAATCAAAATCCAATTTGCAAGTAAATGGATAATGATCTCTGTTTTGGGATACCAAGACTGCCCCAATTCCGTTACCTACAGCATTTGAAGCTCCGTCAAAGTTTAGTTTCCAAGCATTGCCTTCTTGAGTGTCTTCTTCAGCAGTTGCCACATACATTAGATCTTCATTTGGGAAGTCAAAGTTCAAAGGCTCATAATCTTCTAGAGCTCTACTAGCTAGAAAATCTACTATCGCACTCCCTTTTACAGCCTTCTGATTCACATAGACTATGTCGAATTCAGAAAGTAGAATTTACCGCAGGGCCATCCTTCCATTTAGAGTGGTTGACTCAATCATGTATTTTAGTGGGTCTAGTTTCAAGATTAGCCAAGTAGTATGGTACAACATGTACTGTCTTAGTCTCTTAGTTGTCCAAATTAAGGCACAACACAGTTTTTCAATCGGAGAATATCTTGTCTCGCATTCAGTAAACTTTTTACTGAGGTAATATATCGTTCTTTCTTTTCTCCCTGATTCATCATGTTGGCTCAGTACGCATCTCATGGAATTTTCAAATACTGTCAAGTATAGTATCAACGGCTTATCTAGGCTAGGTGGCATCAGTACTGGGGCATTGGATAGGTAATGTTTGACTTTTTCAAAAGTTTTTTGGCACTCCTTATCCCATACACTTGGATTGTGTTTCTTAAGGATATGAAATATGGGGTCACATTTCTCAGTTAGCTGTGAAATGAACCGAGCGATATAATTTAGTCTTCCTAGGAAACCTCAATTTTTTTTGAGTGCGCAGTGAAGGAAATTCTTGTATAGCCTTGACTTTGACTAGGTCAATCTCAATCCCCTTTTCACTGACCACAAATCCTAGCAGTTTTCCTGATCTAGCCTCGAATGTGCATTTTGCTGGATTAAGCTTTAACTAGAACTTTCTTAATCTCACGAACAATTTTCTCAGGACTTGCACATGCTCCATTTCTGTTCTGGACTTTGTAATTATATCGTCGGCATAAACTTCAATTTATTTATGCATCATATCATGGAACAGGGTTACCATGACTCTCTGATACATTGCTCCCGTATTTTTTAGTCCAAATGGCATCACCTTATAACAAAATGTCCCCCACATGGTTACGATTGTGGTCTTCTCTGTGTCTTCAGGATACATCTTAATTTTGTTATATCCGGAAAAACTTTCCATGAAGGAGAACAGTGAGTAACCTACCGTGTTGTCCACTAAGGTGTCGATGTGGAGAAATGGGAAATTATCTTTTGGAATTGCTTTGTTCAAATCTCTATAGTTTAGGCACATTCGTACGTTCCATATTCCTTAGGAACAGAGACTATATTGGCTACCCGTTTTGAGTATTTGACCACCTGTAAGAATCCAGCACCGAATTGCTTCTTAACCTCCTCTTTTATTTTTAGCAAAACATCAGGCCTCATTTTTTAGAGCTTCTATTGAACTAGTCTACATTCTTCCCTTATGGGAAGTCGATGTACCACAATAACAGTACTTAACCCGGGCATATCCTGATAGGACCATGCAAAGACATCCTTGAATTCTTGGCGTAACTCTACGAGGTCTCGCTTTGTCTCTATGGCAATACAAGCTCCAATTTCAACATATTTTCCTTCCCCTAAGCTCACAACTTCCATTGACTCTTTGTAAGGTAAGATCTGTTTCTCATCTTGTTCCACCATCCTTAACAAATTAGGAGATAAGTTACAGTTTTGGTCATCTTCAAAATCTTGAGAACCCTCTATATTCATGTCTTGCTCAAAAGGAGACTCTGAGCTAGTAGCAGTGTCGCTCATATCATTAATATCTAGAGACTTGTTATTGGGGTCAAGAAAAAAATCCAAAGAAAAAGAATCTAATAATAATTATATGCATAGTATGATTATGAATGAAATGAAAAGACTAAAAGAATATTTGCTCAAAATGAGACGGAAAGATGCATCTTTATTGAAATAAAAATATTGGACATATGTCTTTTTACAAAAGATTCTTATTGCTCCCAAGCTTAGAGCAACAAGTGTGTTTTGAAAATTACTCTAAATTGGTTGTAAAAGTTATAGGAATCTCTTCCGCAGTCCAATTGTTCAAAACACTTCCAAGCTCATAAGGGCAAATGCCTGATAAATTTTTTTTTCAATCCCTTCTTCGAATATGGTGTTGATGCTCAGATTACCAAACATTTCTCTTGTAGTTTCTTTTCTTGACACCTTTGATTCAGGGTGAATAATTCCTCTTGACACAAATGTTTTAGATATGTTGAGGAAGGCCATGAGTTCCCATTTGGTCTCCTTCCCCCTCAAACGTGCTCTCCTCCTTTCTTGTTTCTTCTCAAACTCTTTCCTCTTTTGCTTCGCATTTGGCTTATATCCCAAGCCAAAGTGGTCTCGCTTGTCTATTAGTGTGGGTACCTCAACCCTCACCTGGAGGTATCTCCCAAGTCCTTTTCTAAGTAAGGCTCATTTTCCAACTGTCATCTGTAGGCTCATCCTCATAGTCTTGGATATGTTGGGCATCGGAATCCTATTTCCTTCGACAATGAAGGTTGCGTTTAGAAATTCTAAATATCGGAAAAAACACTCAACCACTTCATCGTTCGCTCCTAAATATGGCGCGTCACTGGTTATAGATGCGATGATGTCTTCTTCTGCGTTTATTGTTACCAGCCGACCCTTTGTTACTAACTTTAGCTTTTGGTGCAGTGATGAATGCACTGCCCCCATTGAATGAATCCAAGGCCTCCCCAATAAGAAATTTTAAGAAGGCTTGATGTCCATCCCAAGAAGTCCATCTCGTATTTGTTTGGGCTAATCAAAACGGGTATTTTAATTCTACCCATTACCCTCATTTTGGTACCACCGAATGCCTTCACTATGTTTTGGCATGTTTTCATGTGCGAGCTATCCACAAGTAACCTATTTAGGATGGATAAGGGTAAGACATTCAGGGCCAATCCATTAACAATTAGTATCCCTGGCAGCGTATACCCTTGCAACAATGGTGATGTGCAGAACCTTAGTCGATCCTATGCTCCCGAGCGGTATTTCATCATCATTAAAGAAGATGAAATTTTCAGCACTTATATTGTTAACCAAGCGGTCCAGCTTGTTTACAGAGATATCGTTAGCGACATAAGTTTCGTTTAGCATTTTTGTCAACGCATTACGATGTGTCTCTGAACTTAGGAGTAAAGCTAGCATTGAGATGCGATCCAGTTGCTTATGTAGCTATTCTACAATGCTGTACTCGCTATGTTTTAAGAATTTCAGGAATTTCCTAGCCTCATTCTCGGTCACTGGCTTGTTGACAAGCGATTCGAGTCCATTTTCTTTCTTTTGCTTGACTGCCAAGGCTTTTCCTTTTACGGGTTCCGCTCTTGAATTTGATGGATCATATCGTTTCCCACTACGCGTGTAGAACCCTACATCTTTGCTCTCTTCTAAAGTACTTATCGGGTTCTCCTCTCTTGGGATTGTCACGTTACAGTCATAATTTCAAGGAACCCTTTTGCTGTCTTTGTAGGGAAAGGATACAGGTTTCTGGATTATGACTCTCGGTACCATTTGTATTCCTGCTTCATTGTTTCTTGGTCGAGAAATGATCACCACCAAGTGATTGACCTTTTGGACCCTTTCTATTTATCCCTCCTTTGAGGCATAAACCTCTCCTTTTTTCTGATCCTTTGATCTCTTCATAAAATTCCATCTCTTTATTGTCCATCAATTTTTGCACTGTGGCTCTGAACTCAGTACATTCTCGGATGTCATGACCCTCCTCAGCATGGAACTAACAATATTTTCTTGCTCCTTTGAGCCTTTCCTTTGCAACTTGTGTGATTAAACCTCCATCTATCATTTGTTTCCAAACACCTCTCAGTGGGGTTTTTACCTCTGCCACATCAGCTTTGATTCTTTTACCCCCACTCTCGATTATCGCATTTACCCATTTATCAAAATGACTGGGTAATGGATTTTCTACCACATTAGGTCCTGATGGGTCGTCGAACTTTACGATCCCAATCTTAATGAATCTTTCGACCAACTTTTTAAATGTAGTGCAGTTCTCGATCGAGTGCCCCGTTATCCCTACATGGTACTCATATTAGGCATTTGCATTATACCATTTAGGGAACGGGGGTTGCATGGGTTTTAGATTGAAAAGGGCTACCACATGTGCATCAAACAGATTCTGATACAGCTCCATATAGGTTATCGGAATAGGTGTAAATTGGAGTCTTTCCGTGTTCGGCCTTGGGTTGGGTTCTTACCTTGGAGGGCCATGATGACTAGTGGCCACCGTCCTTGATGGGCCAATGGTAATCGATTTTGAATAACCTTTGTTGTATGTGCTTAAATTATTCACCTCGTTTTCCTTCTTCCTCGAGGTTAGTCTTTTAGAGTTTTCCCCTGCATCTATCTTACCACCTCTTACTGCATTTTCAATCATTTCACCAAACATTACTATATCTGAAATGCTCTTAGTAGTGCTTCCCAACATATGGTTGATGAACGGGGCTTTTAAAGTGTTGATGAAAAGCATTATGGATTTCTTTTCCAGAAGAGGCGGCTGGACTTGCGTTGCCACCTCTCTTCACCTTTGGGCATATTGCCTGAAGCTCTCATTTTGTTTCTTCTCCATATTCTACAATGTGATTCTGTCGGGTGTTATGTCTGTCACATGACTGTATTGCTTCATGAAAGCTTGCGCCAACTCTTTCCATGAATTAGCTTTAGCACTACTCAGCTGGTTGTACCATTTAGCTACAGACCCGATCAGACAGTCTTAGAAGCAGTGGATTAACAGTTGATTATTATTGACATATCCTGTCATCATTCGACAGAATATAGTGATGTGAGCTTCAGGACAGCTAGTCCCATTATACTTTTCAAATTCTAGCAGTTTGAACTTAGGTGGGAGCACTAAATTAGGGACCAAACTTAACTCTTTAGCATTAATTCCACAATGGTAATCGACGTTTTCCATCGCTCTGAATTTTTCCTCTAGCCATTTGCATCGATCCTCAAGTTGCTTTGGCAATTCTACTCTTGTTTTTTCCATTTCTGCCATATCGTCTAGATTAGGAATAACGGGGTTAGTTGGATTATCCCCTAGGTTAGAGCCTGAGCCCATTGGATAATTTGTTGGTGCTGAGGTACCGGCCTGATATTAATGAGGCTAGATGGTAACGGGGACCCCTCGTGGGTAAGCTTCCAGTTGGGTATAGACATTCACTAGGGCAAAACCTGGAGGATAAGTAGGGTCTTCATTATCCTCTCTTGAGTTAACCGCTGTACCTTTCCCCTTTTCATGCTCTCTAGCCAGCAACTATGCCAATTGGCTTATCACACTCCTTTGAGATTCCAGTATCTGATCCCTCATTTCTTGTTGTACTTTCGCTAACTGTTCTTGCAGTTGCGCTTGCAACTGGTCTTGCATCTCTTTTTGAATCTGTTCCAACCTTTCCAATCTTTGGTCTATTACTTTGGTTTTGGTGTGAGTATTGTAACGATGTTCGATTAGTTGACTCTTGTTGGTTTCCAGATTAACTAAAATAATTTCGTTTTATTAGGGTCTTTTTGTGAAATTTAATGCATATGATATAATGTAATGCAAATGCATGAATGCAAAAGAGGTATTAACTCTGATTCAATTCTGTTAGAACAACTTTACTAGAAAACAAATTTCTTTACATAAAACGGATTACATGTACGGCTTTGCTCTAATGCTCAAAGCATTAACCTTCCTAAGAAGCCAAGCTAACTCTTGACCCCGATCTTATTTTGATTCATACTTTAAGCTTAGCACGTCAGCCTAAACTATTAAGATTTGCAAATGATCAACCACTTCTCGTATTTAAGTCACAGCTTCACCCATGATATAGTCCCTATCCCTGAGTTGACCTTTAGAACGGTGGAATTGTTCTGTCCAATGTTCATTATTTGCTTCAAAGAGTTCAACTCAGAGTTCACAATTTTATAACGCAGTTTTGAATTCTTCTATTTCTTTTTCAGCTCTTCAATTTTGTTCAAGCTTGCTTTCAGCTCAAGTGCGGAGTTGCGATTACGATACTGATGAAGCGACTTTTCTAACTCTGGTATCCTAGCTTTTAATCTGACCTTTTTATTTTAGCATTCCAATAAGTCTCTCTCTAGAGTACTTTCTCAAACCTGTGCATCTTGGTATTTCTTTTCCCATTGATCAGCTCTATTCTTTTCTTCTTGGATCTCTTGTCGCCATTATTCTGATGTCTTTCCCAGCTGACAGTTCTCATTGAAAAGCGTAGCTTCTTGTAATCCATTTTTAAGCTATCCAGATCTTTTTCGGCCTTGTATTTTCCTTTCTTCAGTTTGTCAGCCTCTAGCTTCTAAACGTCAACATCTAGTCCTAACTGTATTTTTTTTCTTCTAATTGCTCTATCTTCTTTCCTAGCTCCAAATTCCTCTTTTCAAAATCTTACCTGATGATCTCTAGCTCAGATGGAATCACTTGCAAGTGTTCTTCCAAAGATCGAGTGGTTTAGGGAAGACGACCAAAGCATAGATGCTTAAAGTGAAAACATCAACCCTTTTCTTCACATCAAGATGTGCTAAGGTCAAATCCCTCAAGTTTCTCCAAGGGATGCACTTACAATCTTCTTTTTTCTTGATCCGGCCTGTAATCCACTGCTCACTCATCCTTATAATGTTCATCAATTTTTTTAAGAATGTCAGGACATTAACAGCTCTCGAATAAACCCTGTCAGTTTGAATCTTCGGGCAACAAAGCAAGACTATGTATTCTTCTATGGTAGGTACCAAATTCAATTTCCCGAAAGTAAAGCGGTTATAAGCAGGGTTCCAATACTGGGTGAGAGCTCGAAATAGGTGCTCGTCCACCTTGATATCTAGAAGATAGGGTAAATCATCAAAATAACAGTAGAATAGTTGCTTAATTTCGTCATCCCACTGGCCCTATATTTCTTTTAATTCATGGAGATTATTCTGAGTCACGCTGATGCGAGTGAAGTCCCACAATTCCGACACATACCCCTCCATAAGACTATCGCCTTTTTCTTGCTGTATTTTCTTGGACCAAATTCGGATGGTCGCATTATCCTCTATTTTATCAAGAAACCCCTTTTTCCATGATAAGCTCTCTATCTAGATACTGAACGTGAACCAACACCTCTTTTATGATAAAAAGGTCATGCAATCACAATCGAAACAAAGCAAAGCGAGTTACTATTGAACACAAAGCTAGGATTCAAAGTAAACGAGAAATAATAAATAAAGCACCTATTCAGGTAACCACTAGGGTTTGGCGTGGTTCTACCTAGGGTAGGCTTTTAGGGCTCATTATATGTGGTTTGGCTCTAAACTAAAGGTACCTGAACCAGCAGATTCCTTGATCCTTACCCATTATAGGCTCATATGGACCGAGTTCAGTTCAGGGGAATACATTTCCCTATGGCTGCACGGAGATGAAAATCTCACGAAGACATAAGTAGGGATGTATCACGAAGACCTCACGAAGGAATAGTTTCTCACTCCCACTTAAAAGGGTATAATCGAGCGGTCATATAATGCAATATGCGAAATATATCAAAAGGCTTGAACCAATAAAGCAAACATATTAAAAACCACAAAAATGACGGATAAAATGCAACAAAAGGATCGTACATTTAAACCAAGTTTTCAATTTTTGAAAAAAAGCTAAAAAGTAATCAACATGTGGCTTGACTCTCTTTTTAAAATCCCTAGTGGACTCGCCAAGTTGTCGAAACCATTTTTTTTTGTAAAAGGACGTCAACTTTTTATTTAAAAACAAACATAGGAGTCGCCACCAATCCTTTTTGATGAGGTGTGATCGGGTCACCTCAAATAGTGGTTGTTTTTAATAAACGATTTAATTTATCAAAAAAATGATTTTGGTCCACGAAATTCAAAAAGATGAGTTCAGGAGTCGGTTATGTACGATGAATGATTAGCACCCTCGTAACCCCCAAAATTGGTACCTAGTTGATTACTTAATGTCTTGGTGTCGAAAATTGAAAACTCGAAAAGAATTTAAAATACAATCCATCTTTATATTGTGTTATTTTTAATTAAAATTACTCGAATAAATCAAAATGTGTAAAATGTCTCCTTATCTCGAAGTAACAAAATGACACATCCCATAAGTTAGGACACGACACCTCGTATTTTTGAGAATAAGCTTGCCTTTTATTTTTTATTTAAACCTCATTTATTTTAATTTTAAAAGGATATTCAATTATTTAGGTTCAACACGAGAAAAATCGAAACTTAGTAAGTTAGGACACGACTTCTCGAATTTCCAAATACGGAATATTGCCTTTATTTTTCGAAATTTTCTTTTTTACGAATTTGGATAAAAATTAATGTAATATTAAAATTGATATATGAATAAAATGTTACGCTAATGAATGACAACAATATAAATGTACTAATAAGCAATTCATAATGCATATCACTTTAATACCAATATTAACAATCAAAGAAAAAATAAAATAAATAATAACAATGATAACAATAATAGTTCTAATGACAAAATATGTGCATGAAATGACAATACCAATTTTTAAATATAATGAAGACAAAGAAATAAAGAAATAAAGAAATAAATATGTAAATAAATGTAGAGGAAAATATTATATATAATACTAAAAATAAAGGGCTTAATTAAAATATAAATGAAATTATGGGTGCAATTTGTAATAAAATACATAAACAAATAGTAATAATAATAGATATAATAATAAATATAGTAAAAGAAAAATAGAAAACAAAAAATATAAATATAAATAAATTTATATATATAAATAAATACAAAGAAAAATAAAAGATTGAAAGTAAGGGACTAAATCAGAATCTAAGCAAAATTTAAAGTAAAAATCATAATAAAATAAATCAGAATCAGGACTAAAATCAAATGCGAAAAAACAAGCAGAGACTAAATAAGAAATTAGCCCCATCCCCAGGACACTTGTCCTTTCCTCTGCAGATCAACGAATTGGGGACTAAATTGAAGCACGAAAAAAATCAGTGGCCAAATTTTAAAAAAATCCAAAGAGGTAACAAAGGACTAAATTGAAGCGCATCGTAAAAGAGGAAGGGCTGATTGCGCAAATAACCCATGCGCTAAAAAACACGCTGATCCTCGGGGTCTTGGGTCGAACCTCAAGTCAAGGGCCAGAACAGCGCCGTTTTTGGGCTATTGAAGCCAGCCCTAAACGGTGTCGTTTAGAGAGTCTATAAAAACTAATTTTTTAAAAAAAATCATTTACACCCTTTTTCTTTTAAAAAACTTTGAGAGCTCTCTCATGCTCTCTCTCAACTCTCCAGAATCCGGCTACGGGTCCGGCCATTGGCTACCGCGCAGGCCACCGATCACCGGCACTAACTCCGCCATCCGCGGTGGTAAGAAAAAACCAAAATCCCCATCTTTATCCTTTCGACCCTCCTAAATCCAAATCTGGGTCCAAAATTTCTAAAATATTAACAAAACCACCCAAAAACACAAGAAACATTTCGGTTTTCGGCCACCTATCCTCGGAGGTGGCTTCCTCAGCCGTCCATAGTGTTGAAAACTTGAACACCAGGTGAGTTTCTTCTCCCTTTTCCCCTTTTTTTTTATTTTTGTCGGTAAAAAATATAAGAAAAAAATAAAAACTTTTGTTGACACCATTTTTTTTGTTGAAAACGGGGTCGACTTGAGGCGCGCTGCAAGCTCGAGGGACCGTGTGCGCAATTATACCCTTTAAAGAGAACTAGCGGATCTTCCCCGGGTCGGGTCACTGCGCGGGTTGAAGAGGGCTTAAATGGCGCCGTTTTATATTGCTATTTAAACAGAAAATTTTTACAAAAATTTATTTTTTTACAGTTAAAATAAAAAAATTTCAAAATCATTCTTTTTCTCTCTGTTTCTCAAGAAAGAAACGATTCCCCTTTTTCCCCTTTTGTATCCGGCAACAACGCCGATGAACTCGCGTGATGGCTTCGCAATAGCCTTGCCGCGGCTTCGCCGTGCTAAAAAAAGAGGTCATCCCACCTTTTGAGCCTGTTTCTGCTTTTACGCGGCCAAAACGAAACCCCGAAGGGTTTCCACAGCCTTGGCGCACGGAGGGAACACCGACGGTGGTGCGATGCAGGTAAAAACACGTCCTCTTCGATTTTAAAAAAAAGAAATTGAAAAAGATCTAAAAAGTAAAAGGAAACAGAAAAAAAGTGGGCAAAATCACCTTCAAATTTTTTTTGATTTTTGAAAATGTTTGTGAAGTAGGGTAAGCCGAACCCTTTACACTGATAATCTTTGGCTTTTTATAGCCTGAAAATTACATATCTTTTTCTATTATTTTCCTACTTTTTGTTGTTGTTGTTTGGCTGCTTTTTTGTTTCCTTCCTTGCAGGTGACGGCGCAAGTGGATGGGTCGACATGACCGTGGCGGTGGTGGCGTGGACGGCGACGTGATGTGGCGGCAGAGGTGGCGCCGGAAGACTAAAGGTCTAAAGACCTTAGGTGCGGCGCTAGGGTTTCTTTTCTGAAACCCTAGCTTAGCTTTGAGGGGGGTTGGACTAGTTGGGCCTATTTTGGGCTCCGGGTTAGGCTAGGTCTAGGTGGGTTTGGGTCTGGTTAATTGTAATTGGGCTGGTAGCTGGGTTAGGTTAGTTGGGTCTGGATTGTTTGGGCTTGGGCAATAATTGGGCTTGTACAGCTGCCCCTCTTTGCTCGTTGTCGTGTAACGAGAACAGAGCAAAGACCAAGAAAGACCAATTTTGCCCGGTCTCGCCGATTCTTGACTTCTCTTGACGCTTCTCTTTAAATAGCTTCACTCCAGTCCACTGGGTCGTGTTGCTTCAATCCACTCTACTGCACTTCAGAGAGATGCGTCTTGTAGCTTTTATCTTCTTCGCAACAACTTTAAGGGGACGAGGTTTGTGGTTTAAGTCTACTCCACTGTAACGTCAGGGAAATAAGACTGGCTATGATAGATTTAATCCAACCTACTACAACTTCAGAGGTATAGGCATTGGCGTTTCAGCCCACTCCACAACGTCGGGGAGATAGAATTACTGGATTCAATCTGCTCCACTGTAACCTCAGGGAGATAAGACCTGATACGATCCACTCTACTGTAACTTCAGAGAGATAAGATCCTTTAATCCGCTCCACTGTAATCTCAGAGAGATAGGATTACTATCTTTGATCTGCTCCACTGTAATCTCAGGGAGATAAGATCTGCAATTTTTCTGTCTGCTCCACTGTAATCTCAGGGAGATAAAACCTGATACGATCCACTCTACTGTAACTTCAGAGAGATAAGATCCTTTAATCCGCTCCACTGTAATCTCAGAGAGATAGGATTACTATCTTTGATCTGCTCTGCTGTAATCTTAGGGAGATAAGATCTGCAATTCTTCGGTCTGCTCCACTGTAATCTCAAGGAGATAAGACCTGATACGATCCACTCTACTGTAACTTCAGAGAGATAAGATTTGAAATTCTTCGGTCTACTCCACTATAATCTCATAGAGATAAGACTTGTATAATGAACCTAAATATGCCTAATGATTAGGATGACATGATCAAAATGAAACAAATGCTCTTATCTAGACATGTGTGAATGGTGTTTGCATGAATGCAAAATTCTATTTTTCGTGAATGATCTCGCTTAGGTTATCATTACTTGAGGTTTATCAAGGTTTTGTGACTGATGTGTTACAGCACCTTCTTGCTTGACTAATCTTTCTAAAGGAACACTTAGCCAAGTTGTCCCCCACTGTGAACGTCAAAGTTCAATCCACTGGGACATGAAATTCGTACCATCAAACTCCCACTGTAACCCAAGGGTAGAAATATACGGCTTTTTCAATCTTCTCCTATCGCAATTCAAGAATACAGAATGTGAAGCTCTTTGGTCCTTTACCTTATTTCCAAGGTGTCATACCAAATGCTCATGCACAAAATGAGGAATTTCTTCTCCGAAGAAACCTCTTCCTATTGCCTGGTGGTTATTGACTGCTTGTTCATTGAAGCCTCGTCACATAACACAACATTTGTCACTTTGTTTTTTCCATGTTCGGACAACAAAGTTTAAAAGGATAGTCCTGATTTAGACTTTTTCCTTTTAGACACTTCAAATTTGGTGTGTTCTAAACAACAGTCCTGTTTCAAGTTCCTTCATTATTTAGAAATTTCTAGACTAATATGCAAAACTCCATTTGCTTGAACATTCAGTCCATTGAAAGATTATCGCAACAAACAAACAATATGTCATTGAGAACAAATCTCGAAATGAATGAGTTAATAAATTTTGCTAAGATAAGATGAAAATAGACAAAATGAAATTTTATTGGGGAACAAAGCTTGAAATGAATAATACATCAATCAAGGCAACAAATTTTGCCAAGATTCAAAATATAAGATAACAACGGGTGCCCCAGATATCACAGCACGAGCTTCCCTGCATAAATTTTCTAAAGACCATTTAATATGTGCTTTGGGAATCTATAGTATTTTGTCGATACCCCAAGATGTCACCTACCCTTTCTTGTGATTCAGGTAGTAAGACCACCACATGCCCCAGGTTTTGATCAAAATTTGAGTTGTTCCGTTCACCTCATGCCTTATCAAAATTTGAGCCGCCTTTTTCAGGTTTTCAACTCAAATCCCCTTCGGTCTCAAGGCACCTTTTTTATGGGTTTTCACCTTGGCCTCTCCCCTTTTTTTTTTTAAGTGAAATACTTCTTGACTGAGTCTAAGTTTACAGGATTTGGCAGGCTTTTACCATCCATCTCGCTCAAGATTAAAGCTCCTCCTGAAAAGGCCTTTTTTACTACATAAGGACCTTCCCAATTTGGCATCCATTTTCCCCTAAAATCCTTTTGTAGAGGAAGAATCTTTTTCAAAACCAAGTCCCCCTCGTAAAATTCTCTGGGACGACATTTTTTGTTATAGGCTCGCATCATTCGTTTCTGATACATCTGACCATGACGAATATCTTTTAACCTCTTTTCTTCTACCAAGTTTAGCTGGTCATATCGAGATTGAATCCATTCAGCCTCATCCAACTTTAGTTCGGCTAATACTCGGAGAGAAGGGATTTCAACTTCTATGGGTAAAACTGCCTCCATCCCATAGACTAAAGAAAATGGCGTTGCCCCCGTAGAGGTCCCAACAGAGGTACGATATGCCAGAAGGGCAAAAGGTAGTTTCTCGTGCCAGTCTTTGTAGGTTTCAGTCATTTTCCCTACAATTTTCTTGATATTTTTGTTAGCTGCTTCCACGGAACCATTCATTTTTGGACGGTATGGTGACGAATTGTGGTGTTTGATCTTGAACTGACTACAAACTTCTGCTATTGAGTTGTTGTTCAAGTTCAGTGCATTATCGGATATGATCCTTTCAGGCATCCCGTATTGACATATGATCTCTTTTTTCAGAAATTTGCTAACTGCTGACTTCGTGACATTTGCATACGAAGCAGCCTCCACCCATTTAGTGAAGTAATCTATAACCACAAAGATAAAACGATGCCCATTAGAAGCCTTCAGAGATATTAGCCCGATAACATCCATTCCCCACATGGAGAAAGGCTATGGTGAAACCATAACATGAAGAGGTGACGGTGGTGCGTGCATTTTGTCACCATAAATTTGACATTTATGGCACTTTTTGGCATAATTAATGCAATCCCTTTCCATGGTGGACCAATAGTACCCAAATCTCATAATTTGTCTGGCCATCGTGAAGCCATTGGCATGCGTTCCATAGATACCTTCATGCACTTCTTCCAAAATTTCTTTAGCTTCGACAGCATCCACACATCTCAACAATACTTGATCTTTTCCTCTTTTATACAAGATATCCCCATCCAGGACATAATCAATGGCTAATCTCCTCAATGTCTTCTTATCATTTTTCGTCGCATGGTCAGGGTACTTACGACTCTTCACATATCATAATATGTCATGGTACCAGGGGTGATCATCCTTTTCTCCTTCATTGTCGATGTTGCAACAATGGGTTGGAGCCTCATAAATGCTTATCTGGATAGGCTTCATATCCTCTAGCTTGTTCACTTTGAACATAAAAGCCAAGGTAGCCAAAGCATCAGCCATTTGGTTCTCATCTCGTGGGAGATAACTAAAGGTGACACTATCAAATTCCTCAATCAATTCCATAACCAATTTTCGATAGCGGACTAACTTGGGGTCTCTTGTTTCCCATTCCCCTTTGAGCTGGTAAATTACTAATGCAGAGTCCCCGAATATCTCTAGCACCTTAATTTTCCGTTCTATTGCTGCTCGGATGCCCATAATGCAAGCTTCATACTCAGCCATGTTATTTGTACAATCAAAATCCAATTTGCTAGTGAAAGGGTAATGATCTCCACTAGGGGACACGAGTACTACCCCGATTCCGTTGCCTATAGCATTTGAAGCTCCATCAAAATTCAGCTTCCAAGGACCATCTTCTTGAAAATCTTTTTCCATAGTTGCAACATACATCAAATCTTCATTTGGGAAATCAAAGTTCAAGGGTTCATAATCCTCCAGCGCTCTACTTGCTAGGAAGTCCGCTATTGCACTCCCTTTTACAACCTTCTGGTTCACATAGACTATGTCAAACTCAGATAGGAGAATTTGCCATCGGGCCATTCTTCCATTAAAAGCGGTTGATTCCATCAAGTACTTCAGAGGGTCCAATTTAGAAATTAGCCAGGTTGTATGGTACAACATGTACTGTCTCAGTCTCCGAGTTGTCCAGATCAAGGCACAACATAACTTCTCGATTGGCGAATATCTTGTCTCGCATTCAGTGAACTTCTTGCTGAGATAGTAGATTGCTCTTTCTTTTCGTCCTGTCTCATCATGTTGACCAAGCACCCATCCCATAGAATTTTCAAATACTGCCGAATACAGTATGAGCGGTTTGTCTGGGCAAGGTGGCATCAGCACTGGGGCGTTGGATAAGTAATGTTTGACTTTTTCAAAAGTTTTTTGGCACTCCTCATCCCATACACCTAGGTTATGCTTCTTAAGGAGTCGGAATATGGGGTCACAATTCTCGGTTAATTGTGAAATAAACCGAGCGATGTAGTTCAGTCTTCCTAGAAAACCTCAAACCTCTTTTGGAGTACACGGCGGAGGTAATTCTTGTATTGCTCTTACTTTGTCAGGATCAATCTCGATTCCTCTCTCACTGACCACGAACCCAAGCAATTTTTCTGATCTGACCCCAAATGTGCATTTTGCTGGATTTAACTTTAGTTGAAATTTTCTCAACCTCATAAATAATTTCTTAAGGACCTGCACATGTTCCTTTTCTGTTTTAGATTTCGCAATCATGTCATCAGCATAGACTTCTAACTCCTTATGCATCATATCATGAAACAGTGTTACCATGGCCCTCTGATACTTAGCCCCTGCATTTTTCAACCCAAATGGCATCACTTTATAACAAAAGGTTCCCCATAGGGTTATGAATGTAGTTTTCTTCATATCCTCAGGATGCATCTTAATTTGGTTATATCCAGAGAAACCATCCATGAAAGAAAATAGTAAATGCCCCGCTGTGTTGTCTACCAAGGTGTCGATATGCGGCAAGGGAAAGTTATCTTTTGGGCTAGCTTTATTTAAATCTCTATAATTTACACACATTCGTACCTTCCCATCTTTCTTAGGGACAGGAACAATATTGGCCACCCACTCGGAGTATTTGACCACTTGCAGGAATCCAGCGTCGAATTGCTTTTGCACCTCCTCTTTTATTTTTAATACAACATCAGGCCTCATTCTTCGAAGTTTTTATTGAACTGGTTTGCAATCTTCCTTTATAGGAAGTAGATGAACTACAATGTCAGTACTTAGCCCCAGCATATCTTGATATGAACATGCGAAGACATCTTTGAATTCTCGAAGCAACTCAATGAGGTCTTGTTTTACTTCTTCAGCTATGCATGTGCCAATCTTCACCACCTTTCCCTCTTCCAGGGTCACCGTCTCTACTGTCTCCTTGTGAGGTAGAATTTGTTTCTCTTCCTGCTCTACCATCCTCAACAAGTCCGGAGATAGGTTGCAATCTATGTTATCTTCAAAATCTTGAGATTCCTCTAAACACACATCTTGATCAAAAGGATTTCCTAAGTCCATAGTAGAGTCACTCATGTCATTGATATCTTAGGACCTGTTATAAGTACCGAAAAATGTACAGGGAATGTATGATTTTAAGAATTCTTATTTAATATAGTCATGAATGAATGAAAGAATGATCTGGAATAAAGGCATCTAAGATGACTGTTCATGCGAAAGAATGAAAAGAATATATACTCAAAATGCGAAAATATATTTCATTAAAATCATAATGTTCTAATATAAGCCCCTTTCATTTCACAAAAAGTTTCATTTTCTCTAGGCTTAGAACAATTAGTATGCTTTGAATATTACTCTGAAAAAGCTCTAAAAACTTCAGGCATTTCTTCTACAGTCCAATTGTTTAAAACACTCCCAGGTTCAACGGGATAGATGCCTGATGTACTTCCTTCTTCAGATTTTTCTTCAGATATGGCATTGATGTTCAAGTTTCCTAGCATTTCCTCTGTGGTTTTCTTTCTTGGAGTCTGCAGTCCAGAATACATAATTCCTCCCGATACAAAGGTCTTGGATATTTGGGGGAAAGCCATCGATTCAGAATCAACTTCTTTTCCATTCAAACGCGCCTTCCTTCTCTCTTGTCTTTTCTCCAACTCTTTTCTTCTTTGCTTAGCATTTGGTTTAAATCCTAAACCAAAACGGTCTTGCTTGTCCTTCAGCACTGGTGCCTCTATCCTTCCTTGAAGTCATCTTCCCAGTCTTCTTCCGAGCATAGCTCCTTTCCCAACTGTCATTTGTAGTCCCATCCTCGTGGCTCTAGATATGCTGGGCATCGGGATCTTCTTTCCCTCAAAGACAGAGGTTGCATTTACGAACTCTAAGGATCGAAAGGAACATCCAATCGCCTCATCATCTGTTCCCAAATATGGTGCGTCACTGGTTATTGATGCAATGATATCTTCCTCAGCGTCAATCGTAATTAACTGGCCTTCTGTTACCAATTTCAACTTCTGGTGTAATGATGAAGGCACCGCTCCTGCTGAATGAATCCAGGGTTTTCCCAGCAAGCAGTTATACGAAGGTTTAATATCCATCACTAAGAAATCCACTTCGTATGTATTTGGGCCAATCAAGAGGGGTATTTCTATTCTTCCCATCACCTTCCTTTCGGTACCATCAAATGCTCTCACTATGTTCTGACATGATTTCATGTGAAAGCTATCCACCGGTAACTTTTTTAAGGTGGTCAGGGGTAAAACATTTAAGGCTGATCCAATATCAATTAGCACTCCCGCTAACGTACACTCCCCGCAGCGAGCAGTGATATGTAATGCTTTGGTGGCTCCTCTTCCCCCCGGCGGTATTTCATCATCATTGAAGAAAATGAAATTGTCGGCACTGATATTGTTAACCAAACGGTCCAACTTATTCACTAAGATATCGTGAGCGACATAAGTTTCATTTAGCACCTTAATCAACGCATTACAATGTATCTCTGAACTTATAAGCAATTCAAGCACTGAAATACGAGCCGGTTGTTTATGCAATTGTTCTACCACGTTGTACTCGCTATGTTTCAAGAATTTTAGAAATTCTCTAGCCTTATTTTCAGTTACCGGCTGATTGACACGCGGTTCAATTTTGTCTGTTTCTGCTTTTCCCAACTCAACCGCTAAGGCTATTCTTTTTTCAGATTCCACTCTTACGTTTGCCGGATCATAGCGTTTTCCACTTCGTGTATAGAATCCTTCATCTTCTCCTAAAGCATTTACCAAGCTCTCTTTCCCTGGAATTGTCACATTGCAGTCGTAATTCCAAGGAACCTTTTTGCTATCCTCGTAAGGAAAGGATACAGGTTTTTGGATTATGACCTTTGGCGCTATTTGAATTCCAGATTCTCTGCTCATTGGTTTTGAAATAATTACCACTGGGTGATTAGCCTTTTGGGCCTTCCCCGTGGATCCTTCTTCTGTAGCATAAACTTCTCCTTCTTCTAGTCCATTAATCTCTTCATAAAACTCCAACTCTTTGTTATCCATTAAGTTTTGCACCATGGTTCTGAATTCAGTACATTTTTGGATGTCGTGGCCTTCTTCTGCGTGGAACTCACAAAACTTACTTGCTCCTCCAGGCCTTTCTATTGAATCTTGCTTGATGCGACCTCCTTTCACCATTTGTTTCCAAACCCATTCAAGGGGGGTCCTTATCTCTGCTACATTGGCTTTGACTTTCCTTCCTCCATCCTCAATTATCGCGTTCACCCCTTCCTCATGATTGGGCAACGGACTTTCTGTGTAAGGTGAGTCACCAAATTTGACAACGCCCAATTTGATGAGTCCTTCCACTACTTTCTTAAAAGCAGTACAATTTTCTATCGAGTGTCTTGAAATTCCGGCATGATAGTCACACTGAGCGTTTGTGTCATACCATTTTAGATATGGGGGTTGTAGAGGACTCAAGTAACGAGGAGCGACAACATGTGCATTAAATAAATTCTGGTATAGCTCCTTATATGTCATTGGAATGGGAGTGAACTAGGGTTTCTCAGTATTTTGCCTCATTCCTGACTCTTGTTTTGATGAGCCCTGTTGATTAATGACCGCTTTCCTTGGTTAACTCACAGTAATTGATTTACTGTAGGCATTCACATTATTCACTTCATTTTCTCTTTTCCTCGGGACTGTCCTTTTATTGTTCTCCCCTCCGTCTATTCTTCCATTTTTAATAGCATGCTCGATCATTTCGCCGCTCATGATTATATCCGAGAAATTCTTTGAAGCGCTTCCCAATATGTGAGTGATGAATAGGGCTTTCAATGTATTAATAAAAAGCGTCGTCATTTCTTTTTCCAAAAGAGGTGGTTGCACCTGCACTGCCACTTCCCTCCATCTCTGTGCATATTGTCTAAAGCTTTCGTTCGATTTCTTCTCCAAATTCTACAGAGTTATCCTGTCAGGCATCATTTTTGAGACATGATTGTATTGTCTCATGAATGCCTGTGCCAAATCTCTCCAAGTAGCAATTTTGGTTCTGCTTATCTGATTGTACCATTTTAACGCCGCACCTGTAAGACTATCCTGAAAGCAGTGTATTAATAATTGATCATTATTAATATACCCCGTCATTCTCCTACAGAACATAGTGATATGGGCTTCTGGGCAACTGGTCCCATTATATTTCTCGAATTCCGGCATCTTAAATTTGTAAGGGAGCACCAAATCCGAAACTAAGCTCAAATCTTTCGCATCTATTCCACGATAGCTGTCGATACTTTCTATTGCCCTAAACTTCTCTTCAATCCATTTCCATTTCTCCTCAAACTGCTTGGGTAACTCTTCCTTCATCTTGTCTTTCTCAGCTACTTCATCGAAGTCCGGGACAACCAGATTATCGTCAGGACTAGAACCAGATCTGACCTGAAGGTTCTTCGGTATTGAAGCATCACCTTGAAAGTGCTGAGGCCTAATCGAAACAGAAGATCTTCGTGAATGTGGTTCAATCTGAATTTGCGCTTGCGGAGGCGTGAATCCTGGAGGAAAAAGTGGCTCATCATTGTTTCCTTCTTCATCGCAAATCACAGGACTTTTCCCTTTATCCGCTCCCTTGTTTATTAATTGCGTCAATTTAGTCATTAGGTCATCTTGAGACTCTTTCATCTTTTGCACCATGTCTTTCTGGATCTTTTCCATATGTTCTTTCATTTGCACCTGCAACTGGTCTTGCATTTCCTTTTGAAGCCGTTCTAATTTTTCCATCCTTTGATCCATAATTTTTTATTTAGCACAGGTGCCGTAACAGTGTCGATTTTCCAGGTTAACTGAAATAATTTTATTCAATTAGGGTCCTTTAATGGTTATTAATGCATATAATGTGATGCAATGCATGAAATGAATGTAAAAAGAGGTATTGACTCTAATTCAATTTCATTAGAAAAACTTCACTAGAAAAGAAATTTCTTTACATAAAATAGATTACATATACGGCTTTGCCTTTATACTCAAAGCCTTGACCTTCCTAAGAAGCCAAGCTAACTCTCGGCCTCTGTCTGACTCTGACTCATACTTCAAACTTAACACATCTGCTTGGACTGCTAGGGTTTGTAAGTGCTCGGCTACTTCGCGTACTTTTGTTACCGCCTCACCCATAATATAATCTCTTTCTCTAATCTGGTTTTGCGATCGATGGAATTGCTCTTGCCACTGTTCATTATCTCTCTCCAGAAGCTCTATTCGGAGTTCACTGTTTTGTAGCGCATCCTCGAGCTCTCCTACCCGTTCCTTCAATTCTTCGATTTTTCCTAAACTTGCCCTTAACTCAATTGCAGAATTACGACTACGGTGCTGGTGAAGCGACTTTTCTAGCTCAGCTATTTGGACTTTCAACCCCGCTTTCTCATTTTGGCAAACCTGTAGATTCTCTTTCAAAGCTACTTCTTGAGCTTGAGTATCTTGAAATTTCTTTTCCCATTGATCAACTTTAGTCCTTTCTCTCTGAATCTCCTGTCGCCATTGTTCTGCTGTTTTACCCAAGCCAGCAGTTCTCATTGACCTACGCAACTTCTTGTAATCTGTCTTCAAGCTGTCCAAATCTTCTTCTGCCTTGTTCTTTCCTTTTCTCAACTTGTCAGCCTCTAATTTTTGAATGTCCACATCCAGTCCTAATTGCATTTTTTCTTCTTCTAGTTGCTCTATTTTCTTCCCTAACTCCAAACTCCTCTTTTCAAATTCTAATTTGATAATTTCTATCTCAGAGGGCAATACTTGTAAATGTTCCTATAAAGATCGAGCAGTTTCTGGATTTGATGCCGGGATATTGTCATTGGCTCTTAGATCACGCCATTGACTATATTCGGGGGTCATTACTGGACCCACAATTAAGATCTTTATTCGATGAGTTTGGCTCCATGCATTAGACATCTCTCGAACTTTTTTCTTGTAATTTCCTCCCTATAGGAAAATTCACATTGAGCCAATCCCTGCATTGATGGTATGAATTGTCGCGATCTATATTGTCTTGATACAAGTAGAAGAGCATATCTGACAGCTCCCCATATCCCTAGTAAAAGAACCCAGTCAAAATTTCTGCATCGATATAAAATCTCATCAGGAACCAACCAATGGGCCCTCCATTCAACATCATCATCCTTGAAGGTTCTGGAGTATCGCCATCCATTTTTCCTCTGAAACGTCATCCCGTCTTGGTGTGGCTACCAATTCTTCTAGAGGAGAGTAGCTATCAGAGAAAACCCGATAAGAGATCTTTTCTACTTTCCAGAAGTGGCTATGAAACCATGCTAATAAGAGTTGTACACATCCAATGAACCTTCCCTCTCCCACTCTCCGGCATGCGTTCAGAGATCTAAAAGTTTCGGCCAGTATTCCCGGAACGGGAGTAACCCCTTTACTAAGCCGATCAAATAAATCAGAAACGGCCTCGTCTACGTGTCCTAATGCTTTAGGGAAAACCACAAGTCCGTAGATACCTAAAGCGAAGACATCGACCCTTTTCTTTACATCAGGATGTACTAGCACCAAATCTCGTAAACTTTTCCAAGGAACGCATTTACTGTCACCCTTCTGCTAGATTCGGGCAGCAACCCACTGCTCGCTCATCCCAGTGATGTTCATTAATTTTTTTAACATCGGAAGGGCACCAGCAGCTCTAGAATAAGCTTTGTCGACTTGAATCTTTGGGCACCGAAGCAAGGTCGTATACTCCTCCACAGTAGGCGTCAAATCCACTTTTCCGAAAGTGAAACAACTGTAGGTAGGATTCCAAAATTGAGCAAGGGCTCGAAATAAATACTTGTCCACTTTAATACTGAGCAGATAAGGCAGGTCACCATTGTTACAATAGAACAACTGCTTGGTCTCGTTATCCCATTGATCCCAAATTTCTTTCATTTCTCGAAGATCATTCTGAATTACACTGATACGGGTGAAATCCTATAATTCTGACATGTGCCCCTCGGTAAGACTATCGCCTTTCTCCCGTTGTGTCGTCTCAGCCCATATTCGCACAGCCGCATTATCTTCTACTTTATCAAAAAACCCCTTTTCCATGGTAAGCTTTCTTTCTAGATACTGAACGTGAATCGACACCTCTTTTAGAATGGAAATGTCATGCAAAAATAAAACAAATCAGTATTAAACACAGAACAAGATCAGAAGTAAATGACAATAAATAAAACATCCATTTGGGTAAGCACTAAGGTTTGGCGTAGTTTCATTTAGGTGGGTTCCTATGGCTCACTACATGTGGTTTTGGTTCTAAAGTAAAGGTACCCGAACCAGTAGATTCCTCGATCTTCACCCATTATAGGTTCATACAGACCGAGTTCGGTTCAGGGGAATACATTTCTCTATGGCCATGTGGAGATGAAAATCTCACGAAGACATAGGTACGGATGTATCTCGGAAGCGATTCACTATCCCATGCGGAGGTGAAAACCTCACGAAGGCGTAGCTTCTCACTCCCACTTAAAAGGTGTGACCAACGGTCATGCAATGCAATGTGCAAAAAGATACCAAAATTTAAACCAACACAACAATTATAAACCACAACAATGACAATTATAACGAATGAAATGCAATGAAAGGATCATATCTTTAAATCAAGTTTTCAAATTTCGACAAAAAGACAAAAAGTAATCAACTCGTCGCTTGACTCACTTATTTTTTAAAAAAAAGTCCCCAGTGGAGTCGCCAAGCTGTTGACACCATTTTTTTGGTTGAAAACAGGGTCGACTTGAGGCACGCTGCAGGGTCGAGGGACCGTGTGCGCAATTATACCCTTTAAAGAGAACGCGCGGATCTTCCCCGGGTCGGGTCACCGCGCGGGTTGAAGAGGGCTTAAACGGCGCCGTTTTATATTGCTATTTAAACAGAAAATTTTTACAAAAATTCATTTTTTTACAGTTAAAATAAAAAAAATTCAAAATCATTCTTTTTCTCTCTGTTTCTCAAGAAAGAAACGATTCCCCTTTTTCCCCTTTTGTATCCGGCAACGACGCCGATGAACTCGCGCGATGGCTTCGCAATAGCCTCGCCGCAGCTTCGTCGTGCTAAAAAAAGAGGTCCTCCCCCCTTTTGAGCCCGTTTCTACTTTTGCACGGCCAAAATGAAACCCCGAAGGGTTTCCACAGCCTTGGTGCACGGAGGGAACACCGACGGTGGCGCGATGCAGGTAAAAACACGTCCTCTTCAATTTAAAAAAAAAAGAAATTGAAAAGGATCTAAAAAGTAAAAGGAAACAGAAAAAAAGTGGGCAAAATCACCTTCAAATTTTTTTTGATTTCTGAAAATGTTTGTGAAGTAGGGTAAGCCAAACCCTTTACACTGATAATCTTTGGCTTTTTATAGCCTGAAATTACATATCTTTTTCTATTATTCTCCTACTTTTTGTTGCTGTTGTTTGGCTGCTTTTTTGTTTCCTTCCTTGCAAGTGACGGCGCAAGTGGATGGGTCGACATGACCGTGGTGGTGGTGGCGTGGATGGCGACGTGATGTGGCGGCAGAGGCGGCGCCGAAAGACTAAAGGTCTAAAGACCTTAGGTGCGGCGCTAGGGTTTCTTTTCTGAAACCCTAGCTTAGCTTTGAGGGGGGTTGGGCTAGTTGGGCCTGTTTTGGGCTCTGGGTTAGGCTAGGTCTAGGTGGGTTTAGGTCTGGTTAATTGTAATTGGGCTGGTAGCTGGGTTAGGTTAGTTGGGTCTGGATTGTTTGGGCTTGGGCAATAATTGGGCTTGTACAACTTTGAGAAAAAAAAACAAAAATCACCTTAAATTTTCAATCTGTTTCCTTTTGATTTTTTTTATGTTCGAAATAAACTCTTTTTGTATTGATTCTCTGTCAAAAAAATTTACATTGCGTTGGGCTTTAATAGCCGATTTACATACTAGATTTCACTGTTTTGCCTGTTCTTTGCATCGTTTTGCCTCTGTCCTTTTCTTTCTCTTTTCTTGCAGGTGGCGAAGTCAACGGCTGTGACGGGACCCGAGTCTTGCCATTTTGGTGCAAGAGATGCGCCAGAGGAGCAGACCTTAGGCTGAGGTGCAGGCAATGCGCCCGAGGGAGGGGTGCGACGCACATGGGGCATTAGGGTTTCTATTAGGTGTTCAGATTTTGGGCCATTATAGTTTGTATTTTTTTGGGCCTGTAAATTTGGGCTTGTATTTGGGTCTCCTGGATTTAATGTATTTGGACTTTTTCATTTATTTTTGGGTTTTATTTATGTTTATTTTTGGGTTGTAGGCCCGGGCCAAAATTGACCTATTACAATCAATATCACAACTTTGAGGATATTATATTTCTCGAACCCACACAAAATTTAAACTCCCGCAACTATGAAAGGATTTTAAGTAAAGATGATTTTTTTATTTTTGATACCTTAATTTTTTGATATTAGCGTGTATATTTAGAGAAAAATAGTTACAATTTTGAATTTGAGTATTAATACTAGAAGTCTAAGTCTCATATTTATATAGTTCTCAAACCATAAACTCAACAATCATAGATTAGAATGTTACAAACCTAAACTTAACAAATACAAATCTTGAGTTGCTCCTACCTATGCGACATGCAATGAATTGGGCACCCATAGATGTCGAGTTCGATCTTGAATATCGGAGATTCTTGAAAAAACTTAAACCTAGCTTAATGCATTAAACTTAACTCCCATGTGTGTTGAATTCATACTACTATGTCGGGCATTCCTAATGGGGATATTGTTTGATAAGATAATGCATTCAATTGACCTCAACAAGTATGGGCGTTGAGTTCAGGCTATTTACATTGCATCCCATGATAGGCAAATTTAGTAGCTTTTGTCCCTTATATTATATATATGTTGCAAAGCCTCAATCATTTTTTATTTGCATCTAGCGTTTATCTTTTTTATTAGTTTAGAGAAATGATTTAAGAGTTGTAAATGCTTTGGAATAGATTCAAAGTGAAAAAAAAATACTAATAAAAAATTTTGAGCGTATTGTGCTTTCTTCTTCAATGAACATACAATTACTTGACGTACCAATTCACTCTTTTTAGGGTTAGAAAAATGAGTTATAGCTTTTCACCGAGAGTTGTATGATTTGAGGAAAATTTATACTAGTGACTTTAGCATATGGTTCACGAGTGCCCATAAGTTTTAGTGTTGGGATTTTGTGCCCTTAGTGCATGGTTTTGTCATTATGCTTGAAATTTTTTGAATAAATTAATTAAATAAAATTGTATTATTAAAATATTATCTTTTGTATAATTGTCAACGATTCTTTTGTATGAAAAGTAAAATGAATAAAGTAAATATTAGCTTATTGATTACCTAAAGTTTAATTAATATTAAGTTGTATCATAATGATTGATTAAGATGTAAAAAAAATAACTTATATTAGTAGGTAATCTAAATTATTTGTAGTCTAAAGAATCAAAATGACGACCATCCATAGTCTATGAAAGATGCAATGGTGACCATAAGATAAAATAGAATCATATTAGTTAAATAGATTTAACCGAAAAAGATTAAGAATATCTTACGAGTGTAACACAGTAGTGATAAGGTTATTAAACAAAGTATAAATCTAAATTACTCTCGTAATGATATATCATAGGGAGATCAGACATGGTATTTTTAAAAGATTGACTTATTGACTAAATAATGTAGTAATTAATAGATAAAAAGTTAGAACTTAATTACAAGAGATGATTTAGAAATTAATTTAATTTCTTTGAATTATTATTTAATTGATTGTAATTAAACAATTGTGGGTTAGTTTAGTATTGATTTTTAAAAGTGCTTTTAAAAAGTACTATGAAAAAATACTTTTGAGAAGTACTTTTGGAAAGTTTGATTTAAGATTTGAGTGTTTAGCATTACTGTCAAAAAATACTTTTAAGAAATAAAATGTTCATTTTAGGCATAGTATTATCAAGTAAAAAATATGTATTTAAATAATTTTCAAATTAGTTAATATTATTATATTTTAGTAAGAATATAAAAAATAATTTATTGTAACTTTTTGTTAATATTTTAATATATGAAATATAAATTTTAAATATTTTTAAGTAATAAATATTAATTATTTATAAAATTTAATTAAAATATATAAACTATATTTTAAATAATTAAGTATAACCATTAAATATTTGTAATTAGATATTAACACATTTGTATTATTTTAAAAATTACTTTTTTATTTTTAATTAATGATTTTAACACATTTGTAATTAAGCACGAAGAGAAAAAAATGGAAAGTATCATGTTGTTGGAGGGGTGAAAAAGTAATTAAACACTAAAAATGCTTTTGGTAGAGAAAAGCAAAAATTTTAGCTTCTCCTTTTCAAAAATATTTTTTAAAAGTGAAAAGCCAAAAATTTCAACCAAAAGTAGTTTATTTAGCACCGTTTTTCTTCCAAAAGTGTTTTTCAAGCTAAAAGTATTTTTTTAAGCAACACTAAACAAGGCCCGAGTCTAAAGTGAAAATTAAATTAAGCAATCATTGCAGTTTTACTAAATAAGATAATTAAGTTTATTTGCTCATGATTTCTAATATGGTAAAGTCGTCATGACTTTGACAAAATTAAATTTGAGCAGATTAAATTTATTTACTCATAAATTTTAATAAAATAAAATCGTCATGACTTTAACGAAATTAAAATTGGATTGAGAAATATCTTATTGAAATTAAATTAACCTTAATCATTATACCACAATAAAAAATGAATCATAATGAATTTAGGAAATTAACCCAAAACAATGAATTTGAATCACTCCTCCTTCTTTGATATTTTTTTCAAACAAAAAAAGTTTTCATTCCTAACTAAAATGTTTTACTTAATATTTATTACATATGCCCAAATATTAGATAAGTGTAAACAAATAACAAAACTGCGTAAATGACCAGAAAAGGCCCATTTCCAAAAACATTACAGAAATGGACCGATTTTCTTTATAATTACAGGAATGATCCGATTTCCCTAAAATGCGATGAGTTGAAATCTTTTTCAAGGGAAACACAGAAAGCCGTGTCCAGCTCAGTACTTTTTTCTCTGCTGACATGTAAAACTCACCCACTTCAACGCACTTTAGTAAAGCGCTTCCATTTAGGTGTGCTTTTTCTCATGCCCTAACGATCAATTCCAACAACTATTTCAGCTAGTCATTGGCCCCCAACGGTAATAAAAAAATGTATAAACCCCCCACACACATTTCTCACAATTCTCTCCTAAATCTCTCAAATTTCTCAATTAACTTCAAATAGTCTCTTAAATTTTTTTCCTAAATTCTATTTTTTATCTAAATTATTCTTGTTTATTACTTTTTTATTAGTAATTTCAAGAAATAGTTTTTTATTAAAAATTTGTTCGTGTTCAATTATATATTTAGCAATGGTTAGGTCTCTAATCCGTCTTGATAACAAGCACATCTCTGTCAACCAATTGCAAATGGTAAGAATAAATTTTAATTTTATAATTTTTTTTATTTCATAGTTATAATTGAACTTAATATTTTTATAACTTTTATGTAAATAGCTGGAAGATCGAATTTTGCAATGCCATATTCGAAATCTACCCAATCCTCCATCACCGTTGATCGAAACATACCTAAGGGAAAACAGTTTTTTGCACGTAACCCTTCTAGGTTAGGGGTGTAAGTTGAACCCGAAACTCATAAGCACGTTGGTGGAGAGGTAGAGACCCAGAACGCACACATTCCATCTTCTATACGGTAAGTATGTTATCACTCTAGAGGACGTGCATTTATAGTTGGTGGACGGGTCAGTAGTCATCGGGTCTGTTCAGTCTGCTGATTGGGGAACCTTATGTTACGATCTTTTGGGTACGGTTTTGGAGACAATTTAGGAGGTCGGATCGAAATGGCCTAGTTACGAAATAATTTCGCGGAGCTGGAGGAGGATTCAACTAAAGAGAGAAGAGAACGATACGTTCATGCGTGCATTCTTCAAGTTATCAGGGGTATTTTGATGCCGAATAAGTCATTAAACCTTGTACATCTAAGGTGGCTGCTGAAACTTGTCAATTTTAAAGGAGCTGGCGAACTTAGTTGGGGGTCCACCATGTTGGCTACATTGTACCGGGAGATGTGTCAGGCAATGAAATCAGAAAAATTCAAAATTGGCGATTGCCTTTTACTACTACAATTATGGGTTCGGTACCGTTTTCCATTTTTACGTTCTCGAGTGAACTATCTATATACATTCCCACTCGTAATAAGGTAAAATTCGGTAGATATTACCATTATTAAATTTATTTAAAATAAAATTATTATGCTAATAAGTTATTTAAATAAGTGGAACCATACCCCAAATCACATGGGGTTACCTGCCAAGCTTCAAGATATACAGTTTTTATTAGACCAACGATTGGAAGTGAATGTATGTATTTATTTAATTTTTAACTATATACAAATAACGTAGTTGATTTCGTATTTAGTATTCAGTAGTATATATAACTAATATTTTGATCACGTTCATATAGTTTGAATAGAAACCAAACGAGGACCTGGCAATTCGGGAAATAATTCTTGAGAAATTCTTTGTAAATCCCAATGTCTGGCACGTTAAGGTCTCATTGGTAATATACGCTACTGTCGAGATGCATTAGGTGGATAAAGTGTTGTGGCAATTCAAATTTTGACAATCGATTCCCGTGGCACCTTAGGAGCTTGATGGTCTGCATCGTATCAACTTACAGCGACCCAATATGAATTGGTCGACATTCCACTCGTAATATATCAACATGTGGAATAATCGTTATGATTTTTTACCTACTCGTAACACAATTCTCGTTTTGGAGTTAACATGCGATCTGGATTACATGTCATGGTTTAGGATCCATGGCAAGCCATATTTGCTAGGGGAAGAGGTGAGGTGTCGACATCCCCATAAGAGTAGGCCACAACAGCCCCCTTTAAATCCAAGGGGTGGCAAGGAAGACCCATCGTCAACGCCCGTGCAAGAACCGGCCCTGATGGCCTCAGCAGCGATGCCCTCACCACACCCGCTTCAATTTGTACCGTTTTATTTTGGTCCGTATTCTAACTCTTTTATTTTCGCACAAGCACAAAATGTTGCACCACATTTCTCATTTCCCGATGATAGTGACATCTACGATGATGTATAGGTCATCTATGCATGAGGCACCGACAGAGAGTGCAATCATTATCCCATCGGCTTATAGGACTCCCCATAGTTACGATCATTCACTATGGGTGACGTAAACACCTCCGAGATCTTTGTTCTATCAAGGTGGGCCATCTTCTCAACCACCTATTTAGAAACTGGAGGATGCACGAATGTAAGGATCTACATCATTCGAAGGCGAACCCCAACAAGCACAACCCTGTCCAAAAGCTGAACCTAGAAGGAATCCAACGATAATCGTTGACCACCCTGATTTGGCACAAGTTCTGACGATCCAAAACAAACTCTTGAACACTCGACATCCATGGAGCAAGCGGTCGTTGTAGTACGAGGGACCTGTTTCAAAATCTGTTACACAACCTAATACGTACCTCTCCAACACTTGATACCACTGCCATACCTCGTTGTACGATGCGTCCTACCCACTGTGCATCTTCCCAAGGCCTTTTGCTTAGCTATCCACACCTTGAGGTACGAAGGTGTGTAATTGAATTTATTACGAATATTGGCAATTAAAATCAACATAGTAGTCCTTGGATCCTCTTTCACCATCGGTAGTATTAGGCCTACGATCATATCTAAATCTAGCTTTGGATGATCCCGTGAAACACCTACAACCCCACGAGTACTTTAAGTTAATTAGAAATAACCCTAAACCTTAAATAAAACCCTAATAACCCAATGATACTGGAGGCAACACATGTATGCGGACCGGTGAACTTTTTTATCGTTCATAACCCCGTCTTCTTATTAACAGAACCATGATTTTCTATAACACTCTTAGCCCGTATCCATTACCAGAATAGGGTTATAGAGCATTACCAGAGTTTACAAATTAATTTACAGACATTTCATTTCATCAAGCATTCATATTTATAACCAATCAAAATCAAAACATTAATGAGCTAACGTTGGCCAATTTAACTTATACATGCCATTATAACCAAAATCAAATCATCCCAAATTACCGATAGAACCAATGGATAGTGTGATATATCTCCGACAAGCTTCCAACCCAATCGAGCTTCCAATAATCATTTCAATGCATCTAATAATTATACATATTACCAATAATAATTCAATTCCAATAATAAAACACATATTTATATAATATTCATAGTTCATACGAACTTACTAGGCTAAATTGCAGAAATACCAAAATTCAGAGACATTTTGGTAATTTTTTATTTCCCTCAAATTTCCACCAAATCTTGATCTAAATTAATATTTCATTCAATTTATTAATTTAAATAATAAAACAATTCATTTCATGCAATTTGGTAACTTTTTAACATTTTTACAAATTTACCCTTAAAATTTTACTTTTATTCAATTTAGTCCCTGAACCTAAAACATGCAAATTAGCCATTTTTAATGAAAACTCATGCTTGTTGAATAATCATATATTTTTCTCCTCCTTCTCTCCATTTCACGTCCTTAATGTATATAACATGCTTATATGTAACATTATCTATAATTTCACTATTTATTTATATGTTCATTCAAAGCTGTCCACTTGAGTCATAGTCACTAAATTATTTATATCTTGAGCTACGGAACTTCGAATTAAGATCTGCTAAATTTTTTTGAAACTAGACTCACATATCTTCTTACCAAAATTTCCAGAATTTAAGGTTTAGCCAATAAGTACAGTTTATTCTTTTAGGTCATCCCTATTTTGCTGTCTGACAGTTTCAACCCTTCTTCACTAAAAATTAATTATCTTTTCATACGGGAGTCGGATGATGTTATCGTTTCTTTCTATTGAAAATAGACTCATTAAGAATTTTAAACATATTAATTATAATCCACAATTATTTTTATACAATTTTTAATGATTTTCCAAAGTCAAAACAGGGGAACCCGAATTCATTTTGACCTTGGCTCACAAATTTTGTTATATCTCATGATTTACAATTCCATTACTTAAACTATTTGTTTTACAAGAAACTAGACTCAATAATATTTAATTATATATTTTATTCATCCTCTAATTTGATTTCCACGATTTATGGTGATTTTTCAAAGTTAACCTACTGCTATTGTCTAAAACTATTTTAGTGCAAGATGTTTATTACTAAGTTTATAACTCCCTTATTCCCTTTCTCTATAATATTTCCCATCACTTTCACTTATTTCCCTTCACTAATATATTAAGAACATAAGACCTTATATAAGAAAACTCTACAATAACATCATTTCCATACTTTTTAAATAATATCAAACTTAAAAATATATTGAAATCTTGATCATGTTCTTACCTTGTCCTATTAGTTTCAAACTTTAACCTGATTTTCTCTCTCCTCCAGCTTCTATTCCTTGAATCTAACTTGATGTTTTAGCTCCCCATAGTCTCCTTGTTATCTTTCTCTATTGATGGATATGAAAATTCTTTTCATTTCTAAGTGAAAATGGTGAGTATTTGATGAAAGGACCAAATTATAAAGAAAAGAAAACTTTCTTTCTTTCTTCTTCTTCTAACGTTGGTGCATGGGAAAGATGATGATAATTCTTCATCTTTCTCTCCTTATATATTAAATATAATAATAATAAAATAATAAAATATCTGATTAAAATATTAATAAACTAATATTTATTTAATTAATTAATCTAAAATATCACCAACATCATCATTGCCTTTTAGATTTCTCTCTCTTCTAATTGATCATTTTTCCCTTTATAATCTTTAAAAATTTCAACCTTGAGTCATCACTTAATTTGGTAAAATTGTAATTTAGTCTCTCAAAATTCTTCACCTTTTTAATTTGGTCCTAATTCATCCATTTTCCTTAGTTTGTAGATTATTCCACCCTTAAAATATTTGCACTATTTGTCCTTCAAATTTTTCATATTTACACTTTATCCCGTCAAATTTTGAGTATTTACTCTTGATCAATAAAACTTTTCTCACTTTTACGATTTAATCCTTTCTTGTATTAATATATCATAATATACTTCCCAATGTTGACATAACTCAAAATTTTCCTTTTTGTCACTTTATTTCCTTATTTTACTATATCAATGTACCTACTTTCTTACTGTAGTAATTTTTGGGGTATTACAATAGTAATTTTCGGGATATTAAATTTTCCATGAGCACCTATCGTCTCGCACTGCATACTTCCCCTTGAACTACAATAAGAAGTTAACCCCGTTCTTGATACTGCATCACTTCAATGCTGTGAGAAAACCATCTTTACTGGAAAACTCTTTGCCCACTTCCAAATTACCCGAATCTCATGATACACTTTCGTGGCTAGGCCTCCTATGTGGTAGTTCTACAAACTCCAACGCATCCTCTGTCAAAAGATTGACATTATACATGTGGGCTGGCGGTGAGTACATCGTGAATCATGGATCTTCTTCTTCTTCATTTTCACCCCTTTCACCATCTTCACCACTGCTTAAAATGTTCAAACATTTATTAGTAAACATTAAGACCTTATGCACAATTAATCTCATCAAAATAAATCATTCAAGTATGATCATGTGCACACATTATCTTTCGATTTATCCTCTATTCAGCTATCATGTTACCTTATCCAATTCTATGCCATTCCCTATCATTAATAGAATAATAAAAATACAACTAATAATACCATAGGCATAAGTTTATTAATCTTACCAAATATGAATCGAATACAAACATGTTTAAAACATAACCACTTCCAAAGTCCCTACTTCACTATATTACAAGCAAATCATATTATTTTCGTCTTTATATATATAATTCACTAAAACCATATCTTGCTTATAACACATTATAAGGCAATTTCAAACTTATGACAATCAGCCATCCCATTAAACTAACATACATATTCCCTTATTCTACCCTTTTAAATTAACATATACCATTGAAACCATAATGTTTTCAACTTAATATCCAAGCTACAAAACCTTATCCGAGGCATATTCAAACATAGAATCATTTACTTACTCTATCAATAAACCGAAAGTAATTATGTACCAATATTTACAAGCATATTTTAATTATAATTTACATAACTTAAATGCCAAAACTCATGAACAAAATGCCACCTTAAACATATATTTATACCTCACCTTATAAATACTATCCGTAAACCATTAACCATGATATAAGTAAGTTTAATTCTTAGTTCAACCCAAACCAAACACAAACAAGAATAATTAAGCCATTTTCGCATGGCCTTATATACATAACCAAAGTATATATATACATACTAGCCTATACATGTCATATGTTCAAAAAAGAAATTTTAAAAGTACCAAAAGTAGATGAAAGTGTGAACGACTTCACTACGATCCCCGAGCACATAACGATCTCCAAAAATCTATAAAACAAAGACAAATAAAAAAATATATAAAGTAAGCTAACTTAGCTTAGTAAGACTTTAGCAAAACATATATATTTAAATCTTATAATTTCATAGGAAATTTTATTAAAGCCGAATATACATTTATATAACCTTTATCAATACATTCATTAATCTCAAGTCATTAAAATCATAGCTATTTAATATTACTTCAACTTCCAATCATGTATGTATAGTTGACATAAGGCCAAATATACTTATCATATACATATATATACTTATAATAGCAATATGTAACATATTTGTTATATTCAGAACCAACCAACTTACTTACCTCATTATCAAATAGAAAATAAAATATAACAACCTGACTATTTTAACTCCCAATCCCATTGATACCACATCAACATAAAATATTATTAAGCTCAAATCTTGAAATGATACACCGGCACGAAGCCTGCTAGGCCTAAGCCTGATTTGATATACCGGCACGAAGCCTGCTAGACATAAAGTCTGAAATAATTCACCAGCATTAAGCCTGCTAGGCATCGAGGCTGAATATCATAGATAAAAAGTTGATCTTTCACATAATTCTTTATAAGAAATTCTAAATATTCTTTAAGATTCATTTAAAGCTTCTCAATTATCGTATCTCAGCAAAATCGAATTTACACTCAAATCTTAGTAGCAAACATACATTCAAATAAGATATATATATAATTCATAACAGCTTATAGAACTCAAAACATACATTCGGCTGACATATATATATAATTTATAAAATTTCTTTCAACTCATAGAACTCAAAACATACACTGGCTAACATATTTATAATTCATACAATTAGTTTCAACTTATCAAACTTAAAACATACATTTCGCTAACACATTTATATCATTCATAAAATTAAATTCATATTATAGAACATATATATATTCTAATTTAATGACATTTATTTTCCATTAGACTTACCTCGAACGGTGAAAATCCAAACAGGGCGATTAATCGACGACTTTGGTTTTTCCTCGATCCAACTCCGATTTCTTTGGTTCTTGATCTAAATATATTCAAAATAAACTAGTTTAAATATAATTCCATTCAAATTAGTCCAAAAACACATACATGGGCAAATTACCATTTTGCCCCTAACATTTACACTTTTTGCAATTTAGTCCCTATTACATAAAACACAAAATACACAAAATTTTCACACACTATGCTAGGTCCGAATGTTCCTTGTACACATACAAGTCCATGCATTTCCTTTATTTTTCATTTTACTCCCTCAAAAATTTATTTTCACAATTTAGCCCTAATTACTCAAATTCACTAAAAATTCAAAAACAAAACATATTAATCTAACACATATTTCATATTTCACCTACTAACATCATAAAACTCAAATATTCATCAATGGCACATTTCAAAATCATCAAAAATTTACAAAATTAAGACATGGGTTTTGAAGTATTCAAAGCAACGATCTCAAAAACGTAAAAATTATCAAAAACCGAGATAAAACTCACCTTGAATCAAGCTTAGAAATGGACGAACCCTAACTTTGTCTTCTTTCTTTTTCTTTTGTTCACATTCAGCTTTGAAGGAAGTTGATAACATTGATTTTAAATTTTTGTTTTATTTTAACATATATTAATCATTTGCGGTTTTACTAATTTAACCTTTATTGATTAAATTATAAAACATATAATATAAGGACAATGTTGAACATTGCCGCCCACTATCATCTAAATGGCCTAATTGCCATATAAAACCCCCACTTTAAAAAGACAACAACAATTAAGCACTTTCATATTTAACCCTCAAATTTTCACTTTACGCGATTAAGTCATTTTTTCAAATTAAGCATACAAACAATAAAATTAATTCACCAAACTTTCACACATGCAAATTCACACATAATTAACACAGAAAATAATATTAAAATATTTTTCCAACTTGTATTTGTGGTCCCAAAACCACTATATCCGATTCGGGTCGAAATCAGACTGTTACAACTCTCCCTCCCTTTAGGGATTTTTGTCCCTGAAAATCTTACTGGTGGGTAGGTTTGGGTAACGTTCTTTCATTGCATCCTCTAGCTCCCAAGTTGCTTCCTCAACTCCGTGTTTATGCCACAGTACTTTGACTAACGGAATTTTCTTATTTCGTAATTCTTTAACCTCACGAGCCAGAATGCTAACCGGTTCTTCTTCATATGACATATCGGACTTAATTTCAATCTCGGTCAGACTAATCACATGCGAAGGATTGGATCGATATCTACGAAGCATTGAAACATGTAATACATTATAAATCTTTTCTAACTTAGGTGGCAACAGCAATTTATAAGCAACCGACCCGATACTCTCTATAATATCATACGGTCCAATAAATCTCGGACTTAATTTGTCTTTACGACCAAATCTAAGTTTTTTCTTCCACGGTGAGACTTTCAAAAACGCTTTGTCCCCGATCTGGAATTCTATATCTTTTCTTTTCAAGTCTGCATATGATTTCTGACGATCCGATGTTGTTTTCAAACTATCCCGAATCACTTTCACTTTCTGTTCAGTCTCTTTAATCAAATCGACCCTGTGTATCTTATTCTCACTAAGCTCTGTCCAATACAATGGTGTACAACATTTACGACCGTACAAAGCCTCGTAAGGTGCCATTTTGATACTCGATTGAAAGCTATTATTGTACGCAAATTCAATCAGAGGCAAGTATCGTTCCCACGTACCTTCAAACTTGAGAATGCAACATCTCAACATATCATCAAGTATCTGAATAATTTTTTCAGACTGACCATTTGTCTGGGGATGAAAACCAGTGCTAAAATGCAATTTAGTACCTAGTGCATCTTGCAGTTTCTTTCAAACCGCGACGTAAACCTCGAATCTCTATCCAAAACAATAGAAATAGGTACCCCGTGCAATCTCACAATCTGAGAAATATATAATTCAGCAAGTTTATCAAGTGAATAATTAGTACGGACCGGAACAAAGTGAGACGATTTTTTCAATCTATCACCAATAACCCAGATTGCATCTTTCTTGGTCGGTGTCATAGGTAAACCAGATACAAAATCCATCGTGACTCGGTCCCATTTCCATTCAGGTATCATGATCGGCTGAAGCAATCTAGAAGGTACCTGATGCTCGGCTTTTACTTGATAACATATTATACATTTCGAAACAAAGTCAGAAATGTCTCGTTTCATACCGTGCCATCATTAGTGCTGTTTCAAATCGTTATACATTTTCGTGCTACCCAGATAATAGATTATCGACTATTATGAGCTTCATTCAGTATCATCTGAATTAACTCTAAATTTTTCGGAAAACATAATCAGTTTCTGAATCTCAAACAATCCTCAGTATCAACTAGAAACTCTGAATCAACATTCAAGTCACACTGAGCCTGTTATGCAATTAAATCATCATCGGCTTTCTGAGCTTCACAAATCTGTTGAACAAATAACAATTTTGCTCTTAACTCAGCTATTATCGCACCATCATCAGACATAGCCAAATGAGCATTCATTGCTCACAAAGCACACAATGATTTTCGACTTAAAGAACTAACAAAAACATTAGCCTTTCTCGGATGATAATCAATCACAAGCTCATAATCTTTTAGCAACTCTAACCCCCGTCGTTGTCACAAATTCAGATCCTTCTGAGTCATAAAATATTTTAGGCTTTTGTGATCAGAATAAACATGACATTTTTCACCGAATAAATAGTGGCACCATATTTTCAAAGCAAACACAATAGCGGCCAATTCGAGATCATGCGTCAGATAGTTCTTTTCATGTGGCTTTAATTGTCTCAAGGCATAAGCTACAACTTTACCTTCCTGCATCAAAACACAACCCAGACCACTCAAAGAAGCATCACTGTAAGTAACAAATTCCTTACCCGATTCTGGATAAACTAATACTGGAGCTTCGGTTAACAAGGTTTTCAACTGATCGAAGCTTCTCTGACACTTTTTTGACCACTCAAACTTAACATCTTTTTGTAATAACTTCATCATCGGGGTCACAATCATAGAAAAACCTTTCACAAACCGTCTATAGTAACCAGCAAGTCCCAGAAAACTCTAAACTTCAGAGACATTTCTCGGAAGATTCTAATCCAATATAGCTGAAATTTTGCTCGGATCAACCTGAATACCCGATACTGATACTACATGGCCCAAAAACCTGACTTCGCGTAACCATAACTCACATTTACTGAACTTTGCATACAACTGTTTATCTCACAAAGTTTGTAACACAAGTCTCAGATGTTCGGCATGCTCGGTTTCATCACGAGAGTATATCAAAATGTCATATATGAATACTACCACAAACTGATCCAGATACTGTCTAAAGATCCGATTCATCAAATCCATGAAAACAACAGGTGCATTAGTAAGTCAGAAAGGCATAACCAGGAACTCGTAATGTCCATACCTCGTTTGGAAAACTGTCTTTGGCACATCAGAGTCTTTAACTCACAACTGATAGTAACCTGATCTCAAATCTATCTTCGAAAACACTGAAGTCCCTTTTAGCTTATCGAACAAGTTGTCAATACGTGACAACGAATATTTATTCTTTATAATCACCTTATTGAGCTACCGGTAATCAATGCACATTCTCATCATTTCGTCTTTCTTTTTCACAAATAGAACTGGCACACCCCAGGGAGAGAAACTCGGTCGTGCAAAACCTCTATCTGTCAACTCTTGCAACTTTGTTTTCAACTATTTTAATTCAGTTGGTGCCATACGGTACGGAGCTAATGAAATCAGAGTCGTCCCCGGTACTAACTCAATACCAAACTCTACCTCTCGAATAGGTGGCAAACCCGGTAATTCTTCAGGAAACACATCCGAATACTCACACACAACTGGTACAGATTCAATCTTCTTTTCGGTCACTTTACTATCAAGAACATATGCAAAGTAAGCTTCACAACCTTTTCTTACATACTTCTGAGCCAACATCGAGGATGTCACTACTGGTAAACCATTCAGATCAATAGATTCAATCCGAATAATCTTGTCATTCTGGAACCTTAAATCAATAGTCTTTCTTTTGCAGTTAACCACAGCATCATGTAAAGTCAACCAGTCCATATACAGAATTATATCGAACTCGTCGAATGGCAACAACATCAAATAAGCCAAAAAACACGAATCTCGAATCATCAACTGGCAATTCTCACACACTTTGTCAACAAAAACACACCGGCCCAGGGGGTTTGGTACTCTAATCACAAACCCAGTAGACTCAACAGGCAAAGTCTTACCGGATACTAAGGTCTTACACACATATGAATGAGTCGAACCAGGATCAATCAATGCAATAACATTAGTATCATAGAGAGTGAAAGTACCGGTAATGACATCTAGGGAAGAAGCCTCCTCGCGAGCGCGTATAGCATATGCTCTAGCAAGTGCACGAGCTTCAGATCAAACTATCGTATCTTTTTTCCCTCTCTGACTGCCACTTACATTACCTGTATGCCTGGGTGGTCAACCTCGCACTGACATATTACTCGGTCTGGCACTCTCAACGGTGTTTTGCTTGGCTAACATTGGACACTCCAGGATAAAATTATCCTTCGATCCACACTTGAAACAAGACCGATCATGCAATCTGCAATCTCCAAGATGCCATTTACCACAATACTTGCACTCGGATCTATTCTGCCGAACGTTTCCAACACTAGCAATCGAAGTGGCTCATGAACTCATAGGAGGTTGATCTCGATCTCGTCTAAAAAAGCCCTCAATAGCTTTAGATCGGCTATAATCCTCTCTGAACTCCTTCGATGCTGAGTGAAAAGTCTTAGCTGATAATCTTTTACGAGAATCTCTAGTTTAAAAATCAATTTTTCTTTTTTCTTTTCCGAGGTCTTTGGCTTTACAAGCTCGCTCAACCAGTATTACAAACTCTTTGATTTCAAGTATACCAACAAGAAATTTAATATCTTTATTCAACCCGTTTACATTGTAGCTTCAGTCGAAACACACTCTCGGGCATATCTGTGGAGTCTCACAAATTCCCGCTTGTATTCATTGACAGTCATACGACCCTGTTTAAGCTCAAGAAATTCTTTACGTTTCTGATCAATGAATCTCTGACTAATATATTTTTTGCGGAATTCAGTCTGAAAGAATTCCCAGGTGACCCGCTCTTTCGACACAACCGACACTAAAGTGTTCCACCAATGATAGGCAGAATCGCGTAACAAAGATATGGCACATTTCAAACACTCATATGGTGTACATGACAGTTCTTCGAATACACGGATAGTATTATCGAGCCAAAATTTAGCCCGCTCAGCATCATCATTAACTGTGGACCTGAATTCCTCGGCCCCGTATTTTCTAATTTTATCAACAGGGGCTTATTGAATCTCATCGGATCAACCATCAGAGGATCACATGTATCGGAGATGGATTATTCAGGGGTGGGGGTTGTTGAACAACCGAATTAGTTCAGATATACTGAGTAAACCAATCGTTCATCATTTGATAGAAGGCTTGTTTAGCCTCCCCCTCTTGGCTACTCGAGGTAGGCCGAGAATCAATTGGCACTATACCTTGCGTGGCAACAAGCGCTATACTTTCAACATCATCTACTACGGCTCGATCGGGATCCATTTACTATACAAAAACACATTTCCATTAGTTAGAAGTCATCACACTATCATAGTATAAAATATGGCATGTATAGCTAGACTCGCATGCGCTACGTTAGTCCTAGAATCGACTAAATCGTAGCTCTGATACTAATAAAATTGTAACACCCCTAACCTATATCCGTCACCAGATTAGGGTCAAGAGGAATCACCTAACACATTAGCATATTCAAACATTCATGTAAGTCAATTTCATATAAATATATATTTATAACAAATAGTAACTAAAAGTTAAACATACATTATTATGAAATATTACAAATACAAATCATACTCGAAAACATTACCTGAATCCATACCATGAATGCAATTATAATTTCAAATATATATACACGATTTACGAAACACATAACTAGAATCGTGTGCACTTCACATTAATAGCATTTGAATACCTAATATAAATTAAACCTTCTATTTCATAATTCAATACATGCTTATACTTGGCTAAATCTCTAATGTCTATAGACGAATGCGGCATTAACCACTGCATAAAATGTTCAAACATTTATTAGTAAACATTAAGACCTTATGCACAATTAATCTCATCAAAATAAATCATTCAAGTATGATCATGTGCACACATTATCTTTCGATTTATCCTCTATTCAGCTATCATGTTACCTTATCCAATTCTATGCCATTCCCTATCATTAATAGAATAATAAAAATACAACTAATAATACCATAGGCATAAGTTTATTAATCTTACCAAATATGAATCGAATACAAACATGTTTAAAACATAACCACTTCCAAAGTCCCTACTTCACTATATTACAAACAAATCATATTATTTTCGTCTTTATATATATAATTCACTAAAACAATATCTTGTTTATAACATATTATAAGGCAATTTCAAACTTATGACAATCAGCCATCCCATTAAACTAACATACATATTCCCTTATTCTACCCTTTTAAATTAACCTATACCATTGAAACCATAATGTTTTCAACTTAATATCCAAGCTACAAAACCTTATCTGATGCATATTCAAACAGAGAGTCATTTACTTACTCTATCAATATACCGAAAGTAATTATGTACCAATATTTACAAGCATATTTTAATTACAATTTACATAACTTAAATGCCAAAACTCATGAACAAAATGCCACCTTAAACATATATTTATACCTCACCTTATAAATACTATCCGTAAACTATTAACCATGATATAAGTAAGTTCAATTCTTAGTTCAACCCAAACCAAACACAAACAAGAATAATTAAGCCATTTTCGCATGGCCTTATATACATAACCAAAGTATATATATATATACATACTAGCCTATACATGCCATATGTTCAAAAAAGAAATTTTAAAAGTACCAAAAGTAGATGAAAGTGTGAACGACTTCACTACGATCCCCGAGCACGTAACGATCTCCAAAAATCTATAAAACAAAGACAAATAAAAAATATATATATAAAGTAAGCTAACTTAGCTTAGTAAGACTTTAGCAAAATATATATATTTTTAAATCTTATAATTTCATAAGAAATCTTATTAAAGCCGAATATACATTTATATAACATTTATCAATACATTCATTAATCTCAAGTCATTAAAATCATAGCTATTTAATATTACTTCAACTTCCAATCATGTATGTATAGTTGACATAAGGCCAAATATACTTATCATATACATACATATACTTATAATAGCAATATGTATCATATTTTTTATATTCAGAACCAACCAACTTACTTACCTCATTATCAAATAGAAAATCAAATATAACAACCTGACTATTTTAACTCCCCAATCTCATTGATACCACATCAACATAAAATATTATTAAGCTCAAATCTTGAAATGATACACCGGCACGAAGCCTGCTAGGCCTAAGCCTGATTTGATACACCGGAACGAAGCCTGCTAGACATAAAGTCTGAAATAATTCACCAGTATTAAGCCTGCTAGGCATCGAGCCTAAATATCATAGATAAGAAGTTGATCTTTCACATAATTCTTTATAAGAAATTCTAAATGTTCTTTAAGATTCATTTAAAGCTTCTCAATTATCGTATCTCAGCAAAATCGAATTTATACTCAAATCTTAGTAGCAAACATACATTCAGATAAGATATATATAATTCATACAATTAAATTCAGCTTATAGAACTCAAAACATACACTGGTAACATATTTATAATTCATACAATTAGTTTCGACTTATCAAATTTAAAACACACATTTGGCTAACATATTTATATAATTCATAAAATTAAATTCAGCTTATAGAACATATATATATTCTAATTTAATGACATTTATTTGTCATTAGACTTACCTCGAATGGTGAAAATCCAAACAGGGCGATTAATCGACGACTTTGGTTTTTCCTCGATCCAACTTCGATTTCTTTGGTTCTTGATCTAAATATATTCAAAATAAACTAGTTTAAATATAATTCCATTCAATTTAGTCCAAAAACACATACATGGGCAAATTACCATTTTTCCCCTAACATTTACACTTTTTGTAATTTAGTCCCTATTGCATAAAACACAAAATACACAAAATTTTCACACACTATGCTAGGGCCAAATGTTCCTTGTACACATACAGGTCCATGCATTTCCTTTATTTTGCATTTTAGTCCCTTAAAAATTTATTTTCACAATTTAGCCGTAATTACTCAAATTCACCAAAAATTTAAAAACAAAACATATTAATCTAACACATATATTTTATATTTCACCTACTAACATCATAAAACTCAAACATTCATCAATGGCACATTTCAAAATCATCAAAAATTCACAAAATTAAGACATGGGTTTTGAAGTATTCAAAGCAACGATCTCAAAAACGTAAAAATTATCAAAAACCGAGATAAAACTCACCTTGAATCAAGCTTAGAAATGGCCGAACCCTAACTTTGTTTTTTTTCTTTTTCTTTTGTTCACATTCGGCTTTGAAGGAAGATGATAACATTGATTTTAAATTTTTGTTTCATTTTAACATATATTAATCATTTGTTGTTTTACTAATTTAACCTTTATTGATTAAATTATAAAACATATAATATAAGGACAATGTTGACCATTGCCGCTCACTATCATCTAAATGGACTAATTTCCATATAAAACCCCCACTTTAAAAAGACAACAACAATTAAGCACTTTCATATTTAACCCTCAAATTTTCACTTTACGCGATTAAGCCATTTTTTCAAATTAAGCACACAAACAATAAAATTAATTTACCAAACTTTCACACATGCAAATTCACACATAATTAACACAAAAAATAATATTAAAATATTTTTCCAACTCGTATTTGTGGTCCCGAAACCACTATGTCCGATTAGGGTCGAAATCAGACTGTTACAAAAACTCTCATTGTCATAGATCCAAAGATTTTCTGCCTAATTCTTTTACGAAGTTCTGTCAACTCTATGTTCTAGTTAAAAGCCAGTCGCACTGTGTTCTCCGATAAAAAATCACATTGTTCTTGGTGTCACAGACCTCATCGTCGTAATAAATAATAGTACTAATTCGTCCACTCATTTTCAACCAAATTATTAGTTGAGAGAAATTCGAAACACAAAATATTAACACGAAAAATCAAAATATTATGCAATAAATATAATGCTTCATATAAATATTAACACGAAAATCAACTTATACCTTCCCTACAAACTTCCATACTTCTAAACTTCTTCAATTTCTATTACTCCAACTTATGTCACCAAAGGCTGAAATATGGGTCATTTATAGCCTAAGGGATAGCATCCCATTCCTTTCTATAAAATGCCCCAGATAATGGGGGTTGAAATTTGTAGAGGAAAAACGCTCTAAGCAAGACACAATATCAGAAGCAGTACTTAAAAAGGCTTCCAGTTGGAAGCATTTTCAGTACTTTTGTTGATAGAGCATCCTGCTTGGAGCGTTTTTCCTCTACAAACCTTAACCCCCACTATTTAGGGCATTTTTCACAAACCTCATCCTAGGAATCCCGAGATATTTTTTCAGAACCATCTCCTCAAATTTATTTTTTAGAAGTAGCAATACTGAAAAGGGCGTTCAGCTGGAAGCATTTTTTAGTACTTTAATTGACTGTGCATCCTACTTAGAGCGTTTTTTATCTACAAAACTCCTCTCGTCAAAATTACTTCTTCAGAACCCATCTCTCAAAATTATTTTTTAAGAACCCATCTTGTACAAATTATTTTTTTCAGAATCCCTAAACCCATAATTAATAAACTTAAAAATAAATAAAACCCTAAACCTAAACACTTAAAATTTAAAAAACCTTAAATCCTAACCCTAATTTCATAAACTCTAATTAGTAATTAGGGCACTGGAAGAAAAACACGGGCAAAAGTGTGCCTACGTGGAAGCGCGAGCGCACTGATGTGGGCGCATTTTACATATCAACAAGGAAAAAAGCTCTAAAGTAGGCGTGCTTTTCTGCGTTTCCCCTAAAAACAACTCCAACTAAGTGCATTTTAAGGAAATCAGACCATGTAATTATGTATGAAAAACAGCCCATTTCTATAATTTTATTTTGAAAATGGGTCTTTTTAGTCAAGAAAACTATTGAAGTATTAAAGAAAAAAATTTTATGTCATCTGCTTGTCTTCATCCTTGATTTGGGCAAATCCTAGATAAATTGCTACATCATCGAAATCGACAGGTATTAAAGTCAGAGTAATTTCAGAAGGAACATCATTGCCTTGACCTCCACCTCTACTTTTGCCATGAGCTCGACCTTCACTTCAACCTTGTCTATGTTGCTCGTCTTAAATAGCTTCATTGAAGCCTTCACATCTGCCATAATGAAGTTGTAGATTTCCCTCTCCTACGGTTTAACCTCGCGCTTTCATGTTCTTCCTCTAAAGATGTGAATTGTACGTTGAATTTGATTCATAGGACCCTATACCGGAAGATACAAATATGGTTTGTTGTTGGTCTTAAACCATTTCACATAAATAACGAAGGTTGCAAAATTACCAACCCCAAACAATGCAGATTTATGTTGAGTGAGGAACTATTTTGTTGTTAGGCAAATTTATTCCCACTAAAGAATACTCCAATATTGCTGCATTATAAATGACATGCCCTTCTAATCTTAAGGAGAGACAACCATGACTATATGATTAGGATGTAGATGATGAATACTTTTTTCTATGAAAAATGAAAAAAGAAAAAGAAAAATTAGAGGCGTTATTTATAAATTTAAAAATTAGGGTTAAAACCTTAACAGGTCAATTTAAATTTTCTAAATTTTTAAAAAATAAATGTTGATTGCAACTTACATATAAAACCAAGGGTGCAGAGAGGTAAAATTATAGTTGAGCCTAAAAATTCAATTTATCTCTTTTGAAAGATGTAAAATTATATTTTAATTTTTATAAAAATATATAATTTAATTTCTTCCATAAAAATGTTTGTGGGTTTGGCCTTGTATAAAACTCTCATGGATTAAAGTTGAAAAAAATACAAAAGCCAAAGGGAAAACAATAATAATGCAACTTATAAAATTACAATTACAAAGTAAAGAGCAGAATGAGTAGTTGTGATCTATCTTTAAGGCAGACCTGAGTTCTTGATGTACTAATTTATATCCAAACAAAGCTAACTTAATAAAAGCTGACAAACAGCTACACTGTTACAAGGCCAAATCAGGATATTCCCAGAACAACTTTGATAGTAGAAGATCATCCAACTCTCATTGTTTGGGTATGACCATGACGTTCTTCAAGTCCCAAATATCATCATCCCAAGCAACATCGTTGAACAATGCACCATAAGCTATGTCAACAAAATCCACATCCCAGAAAGGCGACCAGATGGATGCCCATGACATTTGCTCATCCACGTACGCCCATTCCTCCCACCACACTGAAGTACTCTGCATGCTACACAACGCTACTTCTCCCTCATCGGCATCCAAACCTCTCCTGCTCTTCTTTCGAACTTGATGTTTTCCAGCTGCTTGAGCCATGGCCTCAATGTTACTCCCTTGCCTCTTCATGATTTTCTCGATGAACAGAGAAATAATGACAATGTAAATGAGCGGCGAAAAAGAAGATACTTATAGGTGAAGGAACAGGAGAAAAAAGATGGCAAGTGTTTGGAAGTTGGGACAAGGCGGTGATAAGAAAAGGTTGTGGGAATTTGTGTGGTGTTATCATTAAATCACGTGCCACTCTGCTGTCTTTTTGTTAAAATGTGAAAGGCAGATATATAGTGACAAAATCAACCTCTTCCAAAATTCCCAAGTACTTGGCACCCACCCAACTAATGCCATCAATCTAGACCGCTATTATAAATGTGGCCCGGTTCATTGAATTTATCTGTGGCTCAGATTAAAGGCACAGGCAGGTAAGAAATAAGAACCTACCAAAAATCGTTGTGGAAACTTCTCAGCTTAAACCATCTAATACTTCTACTATAACCTCTGGGCCAATTTAGCAGTCATTTAAGACTTGGTTGCAATTAGATAGAGCAATTCGTCAAACATGCAAGACTCTCTTCAACCATTTTGGACCTAATTACAACAAACGGATGACAAGGTCCAAAGACAACCATAAGTTATTCCTTTTTCAAGTAAATTATAGATATGAATATCTAGCCAACGTCCAACAACCTCTTCCAATGTTGGGAACAGTATGGCATGAAAACCATGATACCATACATATTTACATTCCTAGATAATGTCTATAAAATTCACTACTTCTAATAGAAGAATGGATGATATTTGTAAGGGTTATATTTTAATATTTAAAATAAAATTTACAAATAATTAATATTAATTATTTAAAATTTATATTCTTTGTATTGAAATATTAATGGGCTATGATAGAATCTTAAGTTCTGAACTAGTGGTTAGGTGTTCATGTTTCTTAAGAATAATTTTGGTTCTAAAGTCATAGTTGTAAAGAAAATAGTTATAATAAATTTTTTATGTTTTTATTGTAATATAAAAGAATTTTATATAAATGTGTTTTTTTACTCCAGAATATTGTGTTTAAAATGGATATTTTATTATTAAAAAAATTTTAACAATAATAATAAATACTTAAATTTTACATCAAACTTTTCGAAACTAATTCTTAAAAGAACTTTTCTTACAATATTTTCAAAAGCATTTTTCTAAAACAGTTAAACCATCGATCTTGACTAAGACAACCAATTAACACCAACTCCTGTGCGGGGCAAAACGTCTCATTCTAAAGGCATAATGACTTATTTGGCCCTCCAATTTTATATAAAAAAAATTATTTTAACCCTCCATTTAATTTTTCATCATTTTTAATCCTTAAATTCACTTTCTTTTATCAAATCACCCCAAAATGAATGGAAAAGTTAATGTTTTGTTAACTTTGCTGACACATGGATTGCCATGTAGATGACACGTCAGTATTTAATTTTTAAATTTTAAATTTTCAAAAAGAAAATTTAAAAATTATTTTTAAAAATTCAAAATCATTAAAATTATTTAAAATATTTATTTAAAATTTAATAAAACGTCAACAAAATTAGTAAACATTAACTTTTCCATCCATTTTAAGATGATTTGATAAAAAATATAAATTAAAAAATTAAAAAAATTAAAAATTAAATAAAAGACTAAAATATTTTTTTTTATAAAGCCTCAAATACTAAGCCTTGATGTATTACATCCTTTCCATCATAATATTAGTGTAGCCTTAATTTGACATACAAGATCTTTTAGATTTTAAAATTAATTTCATTTAAACTTCATTTATAAAAATATTTTTAGGAGGTAAAATTAGGTTTTATTTTTTATATTTAAATAAATGCTTAATTTTATCTCAAAGAGGTGAATTAGGAGTAAAAAACTGAGTTTTTAATCCAACTTAAAAGGCTAAAAAAAACGAGGAGATTTTGTTTTCGCCAGAATTTAGCTTTTACTTTTATTTTTATTTTTATCTTCTCAGTTGCTGGAAATCTCCACCTACTTTCTATTTTTTTATATAAATTTTCTTGATTGGTTTTTTATGAGTAATTAAGTTAAAATCTAACCTAGAATCTACACTTTTCACTTTGATCTTTGTTAGTTCTTTAGTTTTTGAGAATGATAAAATCGTGTGATTAGTGGGTTTTTAGCTGATTTTGCAAAAGAAAAAATTGGTGATGCGCAATCGGATGATGTCTAGGAAATTAGCAATCTAGTTTAAGCGGCTCGTCAATTAAGGTCATTAACTTGACCCAAAATCTTGTTATTTGTAAGGCTGTTGAAGAACTAAACTATGGTAGTGATCTTGGAGTTATTTGTCTGATAAGAGTTAGTTGTTTCTGCAATTAATTTACTATTATGAAAGAATTGGGAGTTTGAGGTTATTCTTCAATCTCTGTAATCGACTTATCATCGAGTGAACTAAAATCATGTCCAACATAATGGTTAATTTTATTTTTATTTCTAAGTTCTATTATTGTCCTATTTTTATTTATATAGATTTTATAATTTAATTACATTACACGTTAAACCCTTTTTATCAACTAGGTATCTTGTTTAGTCACCTGATCAACACTGTTAAATTTTTAATCTTAACCAATTAGATTACGCTATGTGTATTAAAGAACCAATCATTTTACACCACGTGTATTAAAAAGACTGTTAATTACAGTTCATTCGTAACACTTTTTTATGTTTTGACAAAAACGTTACGAAAACTCAAAAATTATTTTTTTATAGTATTTTTGTGACATTCTTAAAACATCAAGAAAAATCATGGTTTAGTGATTCTCATCCTAAACCTTTAAAACCACCTTCGTCTAGTTTCACCACTAACCTAAACCACCCTCAACCACCATCTTTCTAATTATGTATCAGCAAGATTGTTTCGGACATGGATTAGAATTTTGTAAATGGTCAAGTCAAGTCTATTTTAAATTTAATAATTTAATATTTATATTTATTAAAATTTTATATATAGACATCTTAATTGTATATATGTCGACACTACTTTTAAATTTTGCAAAATGGGGATCGACTTTGAAAATGAAAATAGGAGTCGCCACCGATCTTTTATTAAGGTGTGCCTGGTTCACCATTAAAAATAAATTTTAGGTCTACGAGATTTGAGAAAATAGGTCCGGGAGTCGGTTACGCACGAGGAAGGATTAGCACCCTCGTAACGCCCAAAATTGGTACCGAATCGATTGTATAATGTCTTAGTGTCGAAACTTTGAAAAGATTTTAAAATACGATCCTTTGAAAAGAAAATTTAAGTAAAATGAATTGGACGATGAGATTCACTTATTTCAAAGAAATAAATCGTCACACTCAGTAAGTTAGAGTGCAACATTTTAAATCCTCAAAATTAAATTTATCTCTTGACTTTTAAAACATATGATTTTGAGAAGGATATCTGATTATTTGGGTCAAACGGAAAATTAAAACTTAATAAGTTAGGTTTAATTTTCCAAAATTCTTAAACATCAAATATTGCCTTTATTTTAAAATCGAGATAACAAAATGTCATATCTAGTAAGTTAGGATCCGACATCTTGAAATCTCAAAAATTTTATTTTGAAATTGTATGGTTTTAACAAAATAAGTACTTGGCCATCTAAATTCATGGAAAAGAATTGAAACCCAGTAAGTTAGGGCACAATCCAATCGAAAACGATGAACACCAAGCCTTTCTTTTGAAGATTATGAAATAGCATGATTGTAGTGCTTTAATAAAATACAATTTTTACAAATGAAACTCGATTGAATTGCAATACATAATGTACAAGATACAATTCATAATCTAGATACATATTGAGGAAAAATAAACAAAGAATAAATTCAAATAAAAATGGCTACAACAATTTTTATCATATTATGCAAATATCAAATGAATTAAATACAACAACATTTATTAATAACAACATTTTTAAGTTGAAACATTTACACATGAACTCAAAATAGACTTGAAACAAAAGAATAACATTATGGAATAATAATATGTAAAATAAATTTGAAATAAGCAATACATTTATTAATTTACCTCAAATAACACATATAAAATAACCATGTAAAAGTTTTAATACATATATGATTTAAAAAAGGTAATCACTTAGATAGGTTTTGAAAGAAGTAAATTATATATAACTAAAATTGACTTAAAGTACATATCTAGATATAAAAATACTTGAAATTTATAATCATAATAATATCAAACATCAAAATAATAATATATTTTTAAAATAATTCAATAGCACATATAGTAGCATTCAAAATATTATATCAAAAGAAAATTAAGTTATAACACAAAATAAATTATTAAAATATGTACAAAGTATATCAAATTATTATGAAAGCATTTTTTTATATATATAGACGATGAAACATTTAATGATATAGAGTTTGAAAATAAAAATGATAGATTTTAAACAATGTATGATAAACTCAAAACATGTTAATAATAATTTGAAATAACAATATGTTGCATCTTAAAATTATATTAAATAATAAATTTGGAAACAATGTTAATCCTAATATTTAAAATTTACCATAAATAAACATATTAAAATAGATACTAATCTAATTTTAAACCAACAAATCATATTTAAAAAATTAAACAGAATATTATGATTAATAAGAATAAAAAATTAAAAAAATAATTAAATCGAAATTACAGCATTTAAAAGACTAAATTTACAATCAATCGAAAGCCTGAGGACTAAAGCAACAATTAAACGCAGAAGCTCAAGAATTCAAATCGAAAACGTCGCCGTTTGACCATGCACCAAATTGAAACAGAATAAACTATATAGTATAAATCGAAAACTATAGAAAGTCAGATTAGAACGATGTAAAACAAAGAAGGACTGGTTGCGCAAATAAACCTTTGAACTAAATTGCGCGGATCCTTCCCTGGGTCGGGTCACCACATGGGTCATGGTCACTGGACGGCCAAAACGGTGCCGTTTCGAAGCTATGGGAACCAGCCTCGAACGGCGTCGTTTTATATGCCCACCTAAACACCTTAAAACCTGAAACAGAATGCTTCAGCCCTAAGTTTGGACCAAAGGGAGGCCGCCCCTATCCTCTCTACTGCTAGGATTTCAACCCTAGTTTCGCGCCGCCGAAAGCTTCGCCAATATCCGGCCTCACAACTTTAGCCCGAGCTTCGATTGCGACAAAGCGAGCAAGGTTTCAATCGGCGCTACGCTAAGGTGAATCATTTCCCTTTTTACCTCTATTTTACAAAAATCAATAGTAATAAACACGCATCGATGGAACAGAGAAGAAAAAAAAGCAGAAAAACAATCACCTTCAAGAAACTTTTGATCTTTTTTTGTATTAATTCTCTGAATATTTTTTTGATTTTTTTGTTCAATATCATGTGTGTGTCGTTTACAATATTTGAATGGCCTTTTTATGGCCAGAATTACAGAAAAAAATAAAAATAAAATAAAATAAAAAGAAATCCTCCCAAATCCCCTCTGTTACCCCTTTTCTGTCATTTCTTTTTGTTGCCGTGTGTTCGTTGCAGGTTGTTTGTCCTTCTTGCAGGTACTCAGCCAGCCTAGAGGTGCACCCGTGTGGAGAAGATGCACGCGCTTGGTGATGATGCACACGCGGGTCTAGATCTACTGTTGCGGCGCCAGCGAAAACCCTAGAAGCCTCTAGGGTACTCCACTAATTCGGGCTGGGTTCTGGGCCTGGGAGATTCAGATTTAGAAGATTGGGTTTAGGGTCGGTTTAGGTTTAGCTGATTCAGGTTTGGGTAGAGATTTGGGCCATTGGGCTAGTATTGGGCCCGTACTTTAGGTTAATTGGCTTTGTAAATTTTGGTTTTTATATTTTTATTGTAAATGGACTGTATTAGGACTTTAAATTTTATTGTTTATTTATTATATGGGTTTTTTTATCAAGCCCGGGCAAAATTTGGGTATTACAATATATATTAAATTATATCCATTTATTATTTTAAATAATCTCAAAATTAGCAACGTTTGAAAAAATGATTAAAAATTAAAATTCATATTTATTTTTTAGTCTCTATTAACAAAATTTAATATTTAAGTATGCAATTTTTCCAAGATTTTTTTATGTAATTCCATATAAATTAATAATATATATACCAAACATGTATGTATATATATTCATAAGTTATTTAAGAAATAATTGTAAAATTTAATATTTAGTAGGGACTAATATCATAATTTTAAAAAGGTTATTAAGTAAATTAATTTCAATAATATTTAGAAGAGGGATTAGATTGTCAATATTTAAAGAATTTATGAAGCAAATAAGTAAAAGGAAAACGTGTGAACATGTGTCAAATAATTTAATATTGACTTTAAAAAAATTACAATGTTAATAAGAGTGTTTATTTTCCTTTTTAGCCAAACCTTGTAATATAATATGATTATATATGGTGTAAAATTAAATACACTTTGAACTATTAATATTTTAATGGTCCAACTATCACATCAAGGGCGTATCTAAGGGAGCTAATAATGGGTTCCCCTCCCTAAAATGGAAAACTTTTCATTTAAGCCTTTTAAAATTTTTAAAATTTTAAATTAGTAAAATTAAAATTGTACTTTGACCCCCTAAAAATGATAAAATTTTGATTTAATTTACAACATTTGATAATAAAAAGGCCCTCAAACTTTTTCAAAAAAAAAAATTTTCACTCAATTGGGTAATTTAACAGTTAACTACCCCTAATTTTTTCAGTTAAAGCCACCCCGTATCACAACCGCAGCGTGACATGCGAAAAAAATATAAAAATAAAAATTATAAAAACTATTAAATTTTAAGAAAATATATATAAATCATAAAAATATAAAAAAAATTATCAAATGCATTAAAAAGACCCTTTAACCATTAACCTTAACTGTTGACTGTAATAAATAAATAAATAAATAAAACCAAATTCAAAGTCCATTTACAAATAACATCAGTCCAGATAGTTAACCAAAACCTCTAGCCCAAACCTAACCTAAGCCTAATTAGCCCAATCTCCAAACCCGGTTACAAACCCAAATACCCCGGCCCAATTACAGCCCAAAACGAAAACAGAAACCCTAAGGTTTCTGACAGCTTACGTGCGCCTTCGCACGTGCGCCACCGCTACGTGCCATGCCTCCATGCGCTGCGCCAAGCCACGCACGCCTCCATACGGCCATCTCTGTACTTCCAGGCTAGCCGAGTACCTGCAAAAAAACACACACAGAAACAACAGCAAATAGAAAAACAACAGCATAGAGTAGACCTGTCCATGGGCCGGGCGGCCCGGCCCGGCCCGACGGCCCGCCCGAAATATGGGCTTGGGCAAAAATTTAGGCCCGTTTAAAAAATAGGCCGGGCCTCGGGCAAGATTTTTTTGGCCCGAGCCCGGCCCGAAAAATATTAAATATATATTTTTATTTTTAAAATATAATAGTTTTTTATTTTAAGTTTATTTACTTTCATTTCCTTGACTAGTGTTACAAAATAATAATAATAAAACATCAAGTTTGTTTTACTAATCAAATGTTAGATTTTGTTACAACAATTAATACAATTAATAATTTGATAAATTTACTAATCAGATGTTAGATTTTATTACAACAATTAATACAATTAATAATTTGATAAATTTATTAATCAAATGTTAGATTTTATTACAACAATTAATACAATTAGTAATTAATAATTTGATAATTTTACTAACAATTAATTTTAATAACAATTAGTTTTAATTTTATTAAAAAAATAATTTTAATTTTAATTAAAAACGGGCCGGGCTCGGGCCCCATATTTTTTCTCCACGCCGGGCCGGGCCCGGGCCTAGTAAACGAGCTGAAATTTTTTGTGGGCCCGGCCCAAACCTGGCCCGGCCCGGCCCATGGACAGGTCTAGCATAGAGGTGATTTTTTTTAAAATTATTTTTCATTTTATTTTCTGTAAATCGGGCTATAAGAAAGCCATTCGAATGCTGTAAAAGAGTTACGCATTCAATATACTCATTGAGAATACAAAAATCAAACACAAAAGGTGATTTCCTAGTTTCTTTTTTCCATTTTTTTCATTCGGCTATTCAGTTTTCTTTTTTCTCTTTTCTGCGTTCAATAGTCAGTATTTAGGTGAGAAAGTGATAAAGAAAAAAGGGGAAAAACGTACCTGGAGGCGCGATCCCAGCTCTCTCCGTCGCCATCGGAGTATAGGCTAAGGTCAACGACTGCTCAAATACCCACGGTACCTGGAGCGGCACAGAGTTATTTTTTAGTTTAGGCTTGGTTTTAATGTGGGTGCTAGCTTATTTAGGATTTATTTTAGTTTAAAAGAAGGTCATTAAACGCCGTCGTTTAGAGTCAATCCAATGACTCCGAAACGGCACCGTTCTGAATACCCGATCCAACGGTGACCCGAATTGGGAAGGATCCGCGCATCATGGGTCGTTTGGTTTATTTATTCGGCAAGTCCCTTCATGTTTAATAGAATCGCGATTTGATTTCTTTTATTTATTTGTAATTTGTACCTTACACTTTACTCTATTTACGTCTGGATCCAAGATCATACGGTGCCGTTTTTGATAATTGATTGAAATGATTTTAATGTTTGCGCATAATTATTGATTTGGTCCCTTGTTTTTTAAAATAAAATTTAATTTAATATCAATTTAGTTTTATTTCTTAGAATTCAACGTTAGTTTCTTTATTTATTATAATTAATTCTATTTTTGTATACTATAGTACTTAATATTCTTATAATATTTACTTCTGATAATGTTAAAATTTATTATTATATTTTAAAGTGTAAATAAATCATTATTTTAGTTGGTATTTTGTGTTTTAGATCCTTTATATACTAATATTTTAAGTCTATTATATTTTTTATACTGTCATTTTAACTTTGTTTAAGATTTGATTTCAAATTTGTTGATTATGGTTCTCGGTTTCAAAATGTTTATGTATTTAATTTTGCTTCCAAATTCTTTTTAAATAAATTAATTTTTAATGATTCATTATTTTTAATATCTTTTAATATTGGCTAATATTATCATAATTATTGTTATCAATTTTAAAATTATTTTTCTCATATCTAATGTTGTCTATAAAAGTTTTTTTTAGATAAATTAATTCATATCTTAACTCATCATTTTTAACCTTATTTTAACATTTTAGCTTATCATTGTATTTTAAATTTGTTTTTAAATCTTCATATTAATTATTATGTTCATTTTATTGGCATCTTTAAGAATTTGATTATTGATTTATTAGGTGTTTAATTATCAATATGGATGAATTATATGTTTGGTTGCTCTTTAATGTAAATTTAGATTACTATTTATCTTTTGCATTATATATTGCCATTCAATTATATTGTTTGTAAGATTTGCATTTCATAAAACAGTATAATCGTTTCACTTCAAAATTCCTAAAAAAGCTTGGTGTTTAATAGTTCTCGAGAGAATTGTGCCCTAACTTACTGGGCTTAGATTCTTCTCGATGAATTTATATCATCAAGTATTCATTTTATACAATTTTAAAATAAAATTCTTTAGATTTCAAAATGTGAGATCTTAACTTACTGGATACGACATTTTGTTATCTCGATTTTAAAATAAAGGCAATGTTTGATGTTTAAGAATTTCGAGAAATTGAACCCTAACTTACTGGATTCTGATTTCTCGATTGACTTAAATAGTCAAATATCCTTCTTACAGCATGTTTTAAATTTTTTAAGAAGGGACGAACCTAATTTCGAGGATTGAACTGTTGCACTCTAACTCACTGAGTGTGACGATCAGTTTCAAATCCGTCCACTTAACCAATTCAATTATTTAAACTTTCATTTCATGGGATCGTATTTTAAAATCTTTTCATAATAAGACATTAAACAATCAATTCGGTACCAATTTTGGGCGACACGAGGGTGCTAATTCTTCCTCGTGCGTAACCGACTCCCGAACCAGTTTTCTCAAAATTCGTAGACTTAAAATCGTTTTCAAGGTGATCCGATCACACCTCATTAAAGATCGGTGGCGACTCTATTTTTTATTTTTTTTGAAAAAAGGGTTTCGACATTGACTGTTAAAGTTAATGACTTCCAGTTTTTTTTCAATTAAAGTCATTACGTGTCGCAACATAGCGTAATATGTGGAGAAAAATGATAAAAAAAATAAAAATCAATAAATTTTATAGAAAAATGATAAAATGATTCTTTTGGTACGATAATTTTTACTTTTATTTTTACAAATTTTATATTTCTTTTCTATATTTCTATATATTTTATAATTTTTAATATTTTTAATATTTTATTAAAATTTAATAATTTTTATAATTTTTATTGAATTTTATTTTTTACAATTTTTTTCCATATGTCACACCGTGGTTGTAACACGTTATGGCTTTAACTGAAAAAATTAAGGGGAATTAACTTTAACGGTTAACTGTTAAAGTACCCAATTGAGTAAAAAAAGAAAGGACTTAATTGAATTTTTTGAAAAAGTTTGAGGCATTTTGGCAGTTCAAGTACCCAATTGAGTGCAAAAAAAAAAGCAGAGGCTTAATTGTTTTTTTTTAAAGTTTGAGAGTCTTTTTGATGCATTTAAAAGTTTAAGTACTTAACTGAGTGCAAAAAAAAATAGGGACTTAATTTCTATTTTTTTGAAAAAGTTTGAGGGCTTTTTACACCCTTAAGCCTTTAATTTTAATAATAAAATTTATATTTTTAGTAATTTTAATTTATTTTTAATATTTTAAAAAAAGTAGAATAATTATTAAAAAATAATTAAAAATATCAAAATAATATTTTATTTATATTTCAAGTACCAAATTAGTTATTAACCTTTTAAATTAACATGCCATTATGTTAACTAGAGGTAATGGATGAGTGACCAAAATATAACAATTTGTTAATGTTAATTGTTATTACATAAGTAAAAAAAAAAAGTTGAATGGCCGTTGAATTGATTTTTAAAAAATTAACAGTTAACGGTAATAATAAGGAATATATTGTAATAATTTGAAATATGAGTTACTTGGATTTATAAAAATAATGCCACTAAATGCTTAATTAAAAGGTTTTAAAGTAAATTTTGAATTATAATGCATTATTTATGTTTTTCTTTAAACAATGTTGATGCATAATTATTTTGAAATAATACAATTTCTTTTACAGAGTAGAGGGAAGTCCCTGAACAACATATTACATTTTTAAAATAAGTTTATGTTATAAAAAAAAAGTAAAGAACCAAAAAGAAATTACAAGAGCAAAAAGAACGTATTTTTATTGATCAATCGAAATATTTATAAAATTTCTCTAAAGTCTCTATTTATATGTATAAGAAGTATAAATAAAATAGATATCTACTTCTAATTACTATTAAAATTTAAAATACAACAAAGCTGGGATGAATTCAGTTCAAACACACAAACAAGGTAGAAAATAAACTAGCCCATGTTTTAGCTACTGTGAGTCTAAAAAGAGAGAAACCAACTTACGTGTATGGAGGAGTCCCCTGCTTCGTCGTGCGGAGAAGGGAGGCGGAGAGACAGCGTGAACCAGACTGAAATGAGGTGTGCAGGGAATTAGAAGCAGCAAGGAACGTCAGATTGGAAATGGGGTTTGGTTCCGTAGAAGCTGAAATCGTCTGCTATTTAAAAAGTCTTGATTTGAAAGCACGGTTTCTGCATTAAATGTGGTTGGGTAGGAAAATCTTATCATTTGTCTTTTTGAAATTTACTTTCTTTTTGGATTAGGTGTTAAGTCTTATTGTTTTCACAGTAGACCCGCAGGTCTATCTGCTGGTCTATTTTTTGGTTATAATGTTTTGATCAATTAGTAAATAAAGCCTAACATGTTTGATTTAAGGAAAAATATATATATATATATTAAAACTATTTTGATCTTAATATACATTCATCTAATAAGATATTCATAATAATTTAAATATTTTTATTATTTAATTTTAAAAAATAAATCTCAAATATTTTTTCTTTGTGTATTACAATTACAGGACAAAGTCCGAACAACAAACGCGATTAATATAATTCAAACCCAAACCACACCTAAAACGATGAATACCCTTAACCATTATGTCATCATTTTAAATACTATTTTAAAACAATGTAAAGTAGTACTTCTGTATTAAATTAAGGATTTGGAGATCTGTTTCAAGTTTTGAAGAATGTATCAATTACTTCACCTAAAAATGAGTATTTATTAAAGCATATAGTTTATTCAATTTTATCCTACTAATTTAAACGAAAATTTCGTAATTTAGATAAAGCCAGAAGTAATAAAATAAGTATTATTATTTTTCAACTAAGAAAATTGGTAAAAAAAAAAATGAAATTTGGCTACGAATGTATTACGTTTCTTTTTCTGGAACAACGATTATTTCGGCATTTCTATTTTTGGATAAGGTAATATGAAATAAAAATAAAGAATTTAAATTAATTCATTCACTTTTATTAGGTTTTGAATCTTAATTCAAGGAATAAACATTGAATTTTTTGGGGTGATTTTGTAATTAATTTATTCTCTTTTAATTTGGACTTTTATTACCTTTTGATTTTTTTCAATAATTAATTTTTAGTTATTTTTAAATTAATAGTAAATAAAATAAATTGTATTTATTAAGTCACGTTTAACATGATTATGTTACTAAAAATATAAAATAAGACACAATTAATAAAAATATTGAATTTACTAAGCCTGGACCAATACAAAAAAATATTTTTTTATATTCGAAACTAATTAATTATATCATACATAAAAAACGGAATCCCCAAACCTTCATAACATAAGATACTCAAAAATGGTTGAAGTAATTGAATAAAAAAATTGTTACGACTATAGCTCTTGATAAATTTACTAAAGATGAAAATGATTTATTTGATATGAATGATCGTTTTGTTTTTGTAGGTTGGTCTAGTCTATTGTTCTTTTCTTGTGCCTATTTTGCTTTAGGAGATTGGTTTACAGGTACAACCTTTATAGAAATGTTTGATCTGGCCTCCTCTAATGATCGGGCTTTTTTAATAATTGTTAAGAAGTCCCGCTCTACCACCAGTCTTCGGAATCCTAACTCTTCAACGCCGTCGTCGCTTGTAAGCAATCCCTCACCTCAGTCGTGGTTGCATCAGCCACAAAGCTGTTCGAGTAAGTACAAGTTGCCAAAATATACCCCTCATTATTTCTAAAGATTATCCCAGACACCGAACTAAACATGCACCTGTTGAAAGCCGCATCAAAATTGCATTTAACTTCATTTAGTCCTGATGGAGTCCATGTACTATCATTCTGACTTATATTTAATGAAATCACCAACTCTGTGAAGGTACTCTCTGTATAATATGCTTTAATAAGCTTAACCAGACCTATTATGCTCTATTTTTCACCTTCATGGTAAACCTTATTTCTGTAATGCCAAACCGCCCAGAACACAATAATTAACCATTTGCATTGCTCCTCTCCTGTACAAACAAACATATTTGCTAACCATGTTTTCCAACTTTGTCCTTAAATGCTGGGGGAGCCATCAATCCCCACTCATTGCAGGATACTTTTGATAAACATGCAGTCCCGAAAGGTGTGGCTCACCGATTCCTCCAATGTACTATAGAGAGGGAAAATATTCACCACCTGCAATTTCCTCACTCGTAAATTGTCAAATGTAGGGATATAGTTATTAGCGATTTTCCATGTTGTAATTTTAATTTTGTTTGCAACTTGTAACTTACATAATTTGTCACAAAAATTCTGTAATAGCGTAGCTTGTTGTGTCACTTCCCCCTTGTGTTGTTGTTACATCTTCATTAAGCAGCCACTTGTATCCACTTTTTTGTCAAAAACATACTTGTCTTGTTCCCCCTCCACACCCTTCCATCTTCAAGATCAACTTCAGCTACTGGGATTGTCAGTATTTTATTTACTTGATCCTTAACAAAGAGCTTCCTTAAGGCCTCCAACTTCCAGGTAGTCGTCTCTCTATCAAAAAGATCTGCTACTGTTGAATAATTAATATCAATATTTTGAACCATTACTTTTCCATGTCTAGGCCCTAGTAACCAAACATCATTCTAGATATTTATTGATATGCCATTTCCAACTCTCCATCCCATGCCTAGTTCCAGAAGTCTCCTTGCTCCCCAAATGCTCGATGGTTGAGAACCTAAACTAGTACTCATAAAATCACATTTTGGGTAATACTTGGTGTCAAAACCATTTTTTGAAAATAAAAAATTTAGTTGTCGACTTTTAAAAATAAAACTGGAGTCGTCACCGATCCTTTATTAAAGTGTGATCGGCTCACCTTAAAAATTATTTTGGCCTACGAATTTTGAGAAAACGAGTTCGGGAGTCAGTTACGCAAGAGGAAGGGTTAGCACCCTCGTAACGCCCAAAATCGGTACCAAATTGATTATTTAATGTCTTAGTGTCGAGGGCTAAAAAAGATTTTTAAAAAAACTCAAATGATGAAATCTAAAAAGAATAATCAATTGTTCAAGTCATGTAAAGAAATCGAGTCCCAATACGTTAGGGTACAATTTCTCAAAATCCCCAAACTTTGAATATCACTTTTATCTTATGCGAAAATCTTCATTTTGAGAAAGTAATATGTCACGCCTAATACATTAGGACACAATAAGTTAAGTTCCCAAAAATGATTTTTATACTCATGTATTTTGAATAAAAAATATTCTCGGTTATTTAAAATTATCAAAGAAAATCGGAACCCAATACGTTAGGGCTCAATTTCCTTGAAAATCTCAAACTTTGAATATTCTTTGATTTAAAAAACTTTGAATCAAGGGAAAATGATTTTGATATATTGACGAAACCAAAATATATTTCCCAAAGGATATGTTAAAAAGTTAACGTACAATATAAAACAAATACTTCAATTTAAAATATACATGTATGAGTATTTACAAAATATATAAATTCAAGCACAACATACAAGTAAATTTGAAAATATGTGTGTGCATATATTTAACACACATATACAAGTATACATATAAAAAGAAGGAATGAAATATACCAATAAAAAAACTAATAAAAAATGCATGTATATGTATTTAAAAATCATGAAAATAAAAAAAATAGTAAAAGTATGTATATGTGTATATATTTACAAAATAAAAAAATGTATAAGTATATGTATTGGTAAATCATGAAAATACGTATATGTATATTAAAGTACTTATATATGTACAATATGTATATAAAATAATGGAGTATATAAAATAATAAGGAAATATTTATAATAATTTAAAAATATAAAAAAGCTGTACGTACATATTATGGAAATGCATGTATGTTTTTGAATTATAATTGTGTTACAAAATGTGTATAAAAATAAGCGTATATATTTGTATATAAAAACTATGCAAATAGAATAAATATATATATATATATATAAAACATGCGTATGTATATGTATAGAAAATATAATAATAATGATAATAATAATAATAAATGGGGATTAAATCAAAATTAAACAGAATTTTAGGGTCAAAATTAAAAATAAAAAAAATAAAAAAGGACTAAATCAAATTGTGCATGAAAGGGGGAGGACCAAAGAAATAAATCTCCCCGCACTTGGCCAAACGGCGCCGTTCCAGTGGGCACATGCACATGGTCCCTGGACCAGATTGAAACAGGAAAGAAATTTCGTGGCTAAATTGAAAGTACATGAAATACCAAATTGAAATCAAAATAAAAGAGGAGGGACCAAACGCGCAAATTCCCCATTCGGGCCAAAACGCGGGGATCCTCCCCTCCGGGTCGGGTTGACGCGGGGATCCTCCCCTCCGGGTCGGGTCAACGCGCGGATCTCGCCCTTTCAAAACGGCGCCGTTTCATCTTGCTTTAAATAAAACAAAACTGAAAAAAAAATAAAATAAAACCATTTGTTCCCTTTAAAAAAAAAACCAGTGTGGCTCTGCTAGGGTTCTTTTAACCCATCCTTGCGCCGCTGCTCAGCCTATGCCTCCATGCCCCGATTTTGACGGAAGAGACACCAGCTCAACGACTCCGGCGACCAGGTAAATCTCTTCCCCCTTTTTTATATTTTAAATGAAAAATAAATAAATAAAATAAAATAAAAAAAATAGAAAAAAATAAAAAAAGACACGATTTACCTTTAAAAAACTGATATTTACTCTCTCTTTTTCGATCTTTTTGCATATATCCCCCCTTTTACACAATCATCATTCGGTTTTATAGCCGAATCCTTGAGAAATAACAAATAAATAAATAAATAAATCCATTGATTCTCTATATTTTTTTGTTGTTGTCTGTTTTTGAGTCTCGTTACAGGTACGTGTTGGAGAAGAATACGTGCGACACGCGCGGAGTAACATGCGTGACATGCGGAGGCGATGGGCGCGACATGCGGGGGCTGGTGCAGCGTGCGAGGGTGAGATTGCTGCGGTGGCTACTGGCACAGGTTGTTAGGGTTTTCTTTTTTTGTTTTTTAGTTTTGGGCTGATTTGGTTATTGGGCTAGGGTTAATTTTTATTGGGCCATACGAGTTGTAGGGTTTTGTATATTTATTTGGGCCCGGGAATATTTGGGCTTGTACACTTGGCTTTAAAGATACGGGCAAACAAACAATCTGGTTTCATAATTAACCTCCAACCTTGTTTTGCAAACAAACAATCTGGTTTCATAATTAACCTCCAACCTTGTTTTGCAAGCAACACTATATTGAACTTTGCCAAATCCCTAAATCCCAATTCCCCTTGTGCTTTTGGCTTGCACATTCCCCTCCAACCACACCAATGAATTCCCTTTCCTATTTTAGAATTTCTCCACTAAAATTTATTCCTATTTTAGAATTTCTCCACTAAAATTTACTAATAATATTTTCCAATTCACGACATAATGTAACAGGCAACAAAAAACATTACATCGTATAAATTGGGATGGCTTTTAAAATTGCTTTAATAAAGACTTCTTTACCTCCAAGTGACAATTAGTGCATACTCCAAATTTCAATGCGTTATCTAAATCTATCTCTAAAACTCGTAAACACCTCCTTCTTTCGTCTTCTAATCATAGTCAATAGACCTAGGTATTTTTCTGGGTTACTAGAGACCCTTACCCCAATAGATGTCCCAATCTGATCCCTTCTGATGCTCGACACATTACTATAAAAAATATCAACGACTTTTCAAAATTGATCAATTGACCCAATACCCTTTCATATTCGACCACTATTATTTAATAGCATTTGTACCTTTCACACTTGCTTCCCCAAACAAAATGCTATCAACTACAAAAAAGTATATGAGTTAATGATAGCCCTCTTCTCCCTACTCTTTTGATGATTCCTTCAGTTTTTGCCAATTTAAGGAGAGAATAAAAACCTCCGCACAAATCAGGAAAAAATATCGACTGAGTGGATCGCCCTGTCTCAAAACCCTTGAAGGTTTGAATTTTTCCCCTTGCACCCCATTGAACAAATTTGAATATTTCACCAGTTGAAACACTCCATTACTAAGCATAACCAATTGTCACAAAACCCCATGCGTTTCATAACTTGTTCAATGAAATTCCATTCTACCCTATCATAGGCTTTACTCACGTCTAATTTCAAAAAAAATATGACTCTATGCCCCATCTATTTTCTGTTTCAGTGATTGTAGCACCTCATATGCAATTAGCGCATTATCTGTAATTTTCCTTTCAAGTACAAATGTCGCTTGTGCCTCATCAATACATTTATCAAACACTGTTCTAAATCTATTAACTGCCACTTTGGATATAATTATAGACAACACATTGTATAGACTAATCAACCTGAATTGCGACATACATGTTGGTGAACTCACTTTTAGGATAAGCACTATACTAGTACTATTGATAATGCCAATCTCATTTCTCCTATTCAAAACGTCTAAGCAATATCTAGTTATCTCATCTCCCATAATATGCCAATATTTTTTATAATAAAGTGCAGGATATCCGTCTATACCTGATGCCTTTAAAGGTGTTGTACTATTTACTGTTTCCCTCACTTTTTTGAGTTTAAACTTCTCAACTAACTCAATGTTCATACCCTCCTGAATGTAATTTGTTATCCCCGACAACACTCTATCATTACTCCTCGTGTCTGAAGCTGTGAACAGCTCCTTGAAATATTTATTTTCCACTATTGCCTTCTCCCTCTCTCCAACGACCCATTCCTCATTCAGCCCTTTTAGTTTTTTTACAGTATTCCTCTATTTTCGTTGGTTTACTAGATTATGAAAAAAAGATGTATTTCTATCTCCAAACCGAAGCCAGTTCGCCCTTGCTTGTTGCTCTCAAAACATCTTTCCTTTACTAGCTTCTAGATTTAGAGCCAACTTGACCTCTTCTATCTCTACCATTATTTCATCATCTGGGTCAACTGTGCTCAAGTTAGCCAATCTCATAATTTATATTGTTGACGCCTTCCTCTTATTGGCAGTAATTTGTCCCAATTCACCTTTAAGAAGATCTCCTAATTTCCTCAACTTCGAACGAACATCATTTGAAATCCCCTCCTAAAACTCATCATTTTTTTGTTCACACTCATCCTCCATGACTCAATTTGCATTAAATCTAAATCCCCCCTTCCCTATTGCTTTGTGCCCTATACAATCAATCCCCAAATCTACCAAAATCGGACAATGATATGATATAGCATGCGTCTAATATTTTAAATAATACCCTGGAAAACTCTCCCACCATGTCAAATTTGCCACCCCTTTGTTAATTCTCTCACAAACGTTATTTTCTAGCAACCGACCTGTCTTCAATATGAACCATCTCCTCAAAAAACCAAAATCGCTAATATCACAATCCTCCAACACTTCTCTGAAATGAGCCATGTTTCTTTCATTCCGCAATCGACCCCCTTTTTTTCTCAAACGAGAACATAATCTCATTAAAGTCTCCCACGACCATTCATGGTAAATCTCAATAATTCTCCAACCTCCTTAAAAGTTCCCACGATTCTCTTCTTTTGTGTTCCTCAGGTGCGCCATAAAACCCTATAAACCTCCACAATGGCATACCTTCTCATTCCTTTACCTCCATATAAATATGATTAGTTGAAAAGCTTCTCAATTACAACACATACTCCCTTTTTCAACCAATTGACAAACCCTTTTTAACCCATACGCTCCCACATCAATAGTTAGCAAAACCACACTGTAGTTAAACCTTTTCCATTCTTTTTTCACTCAACTTTGTTTCAATTAGAAACAAAATATGGGGTTGTACATGCCTCACCTTGTTTCTAAGGCAATTAACCATCCGTGGATGTCCCAATCCACGAACATTCCAACTTAAAATTTTCATTACTCCCGGTCGGTTCGCTTGCCAGTGGCTGCCAATCTCTTATTGAAGTCAATCAGTAAACCAATAACACCATACCCATTTGATTATTCTTCCAGTATTCTTTATCTTTTTTTCCCATCATAATTTTCAATTGGCTTATTCTCCATTATAGACTCCCTCTGACCTTGTTTCCACGCACCTTGAATAATCACACCTCCTTATTTTCCCTTATTATTCTGATCATCCGTATCTATGCCATGGGAATTAATACCTTCTTGAAATCCCTTCGAACTATCCTCCTACTTCCAATTGAAACTTCTTTCCATGACGATACCCTTAAAGATATGTCCCAGCCAAAATTTACTTCTTGAATCTTGATTGTCATCCTTATAGGGAAAAAAACCTTCCCTATGCCCTAACTTTCCACATAAAAAATAGAAAAGTGTTAATATTTCATATTAGAAGTAAGCATATCCCTCTCACCCTTGTCCCAATGCCAACTTTTCTTATGCTTCACAGCTAATCGTACATCAATTTTGGTTCTAAAATGCATATATCTTTGTTTCCCCCTCGTAATCAAAGAAACATCATACGGGATGAAATGCCTAATAAAATCACCTAATTGCCATGCCAGTCCCTCCGATATAACCCCAAACGGCAGATTATGGACCTGAACCTAGAAATTAGTATAAACCAATGAAACTTTCAGCGGGTCTTTCTTACTATTCAGTCGATGGAAAACAATAAGGTGTCTATTGAACGACCAAGGTATACCATCCAAAACCCTTTTTTATATCTACCTCATAGAAAAAAGCATAATAAATACATTTTCCCCTATATTCGTGATTGTAACCTGTCCCAACAGATGCCAAAGATTAGCCAAAGTTCTTTTTAGAAAGGGAAAGTGAACCGCATAATACGTTAAGCTTTTCTTACCAAGCAAAATTGATAGTCGTCTTCTATTTCAATCGGAGCTTTTTCACAAGGAATCGGTTCCTCCTTTTCATCATCAAGACTTAGATTTGCAAGTTATGCCTCCATCATTAATGAAAATCCCAAACCAACCACAACGCAATTTCCAACCCTAAAACCCTAAGATAAGAGAACGTGCCTTTAGTAGACGATAAAGAAAGAGACGTGCTAAAACTCTTAGCAGGCGAAAGAACTTATTATATGAAAATATTATATATGACAAATGGTTTCTTATATTGAAACATCAAATTGCTATAGTATATATATATACAATTACTGCAATAAATTTAATTTTTATGTATTATAAATTACATAATATATAAAAATAAAATAATATAAAACATATAAACTTTAAAAAATAGGTCGGGTTGGGAGCTTAAACCATTAAGCTCAAGCCTCAAACCTAACCCATATTTTAAACAAGATTAATTTTTTCTAACCTATGAACAAGTTTACAAGTTTAGTTGCGACGCTCATGCTAGTGTTATCTAAATTAATGAGTATGGTTGAGACGGAGCTTTTGTTTTCAGGCGGGCTGGCTGATGAGAAATTGGGCTTTCAATTGGTTAATGTCAAGGCCCAGAAAGAAAATAATCCAAAAGTAAACTGCTTTGACAGTTTTGACAGACATAGGGAGTTGGGAAGTCCCAAACATCTGGGTAGGAACAGGAATGACGTGGCTAGTTTGTTTAGCAGAAACCATGAATGCCTCTTCTTTCAATTATCTCATCTCACTCAGCACTTTCTGGTCGCTGCTTTGAAACTCCTTTCTACGATCATGGAATTGGGTCTTCCTTTGTTCCCAGGAATCAAATTCCCAACCCCCAGAAATACTGTTTTGGCCCGAAGTTCTCCTAATAACCTTCCTCAGTTTTCTTCCAATGCATCGTCCTCCACCTCGATCTCTGTCAAGCCTCCTACTAAAACTGTCCCAGGTATTTTCTTGCATTATATACCCTTTTCTTATGCACCAAACTGAATTCCCATTTCTGTTATGGAAGTAAAAGTGAACAACTTGTATTGCAGGGAAGCCAGAGGCTGACGTTGTTGTGATTGGGAGTGGTATTGGCGGACTGTGTTGCGCGGGGCTTCTTGCTAGATACAACCAGGATGTGCTTGTGTTGGAAAGTCATGATCTGCCTGGAGGTGCTGCCCATTCTTTTGAGATTAAAGGCTATAAATTTGACTCTGGTCCATCTTTGTTCTCTGGTTTTCAGTCTAGAGGTCCTCAGGCCAATCCTCTTGCACAGGTCTTTGCTACATCATCTTTTCACCTTCACCGTTTTACACTTTTGATTTCTCTGGTTGGATTGGAATCACCATTCCTTTATCTTTGAGTTGCAGGTCCTAGATGCATTGGGTGAGTCAATTCCATGTGCGAAATATGACTCTTGGATGGTTTACATTCCCGAAGCTGAATTCTTATCACGCATAGGCCCAACTGAATTTCTCAAGGTGGACTGCCATTGTTAGATTTGTTCAATTTTATGCCTTTTCATACTTTAATTAATATGTAATTTTTATATTACTCTGCATTCATACTGTTACACCCATTTCTTTTAAGAGTAGAAGGCATCAAATAAACTGTTTATTCAGATATTGCTCTATCATGCAAAGACTTAAATACGGTTGTCAAACAAGAGCTAGATAAACTTGTATGCAACCAGTGTAAAAACATACCAGGATGTTACTATCCAGCATGAGCTAGAAGATGACCACATTTAAATACTCATGCTTATTATCCTCACTATTTTTATTTTCCAGGACCTTGAAAAGTATGCTAGTCAGAACGCCGTGCAAGAATGGAAAAAACTTCTCGTGAGTTCCGTTATTTTTACTTATCATTTTTTTACCCTCTAAAGAACTGCCTCAAACATATAATTGATACCAAACTGTGTTGGATATTTGGATTAAGAGACCTGTACTTTCATTTTCTTTTTAAAACTTGCAAGTATTTCTCAAATTCAGAATGCAATTTGGCTGCAGGAAGCAATACTTCCTTTATCAGCCGCTGCAATGGCACTGCCTCCTTTATCAATCAGAGGAGATTTGGGAGTTATTTCAACTGCTGCAGCTAGATATGCCCCTTCTTTGTTGAAATCATTTGTAGAAATGGGACCGCAGGGAGCTTTTGGTGCTCCTAAGCTTTTACGACCCTTCACGGAAATCATGGATTCTTTGGAGCTGAGAGACCCTTTTATTAGGAATTGGGTGGACCTTTTAGCTTTCTTGCTTGCTGGGGTGAAATCCAATGGTATACTCTCAGCAGAGATGGTAACTATAAGGATATCCAAGTGTTTCTTTTCATGCTTATAAGGTGAAATGCTATGAATATACATACACTACTTTGAAACTTAACATTGTCAAGTTTTACTTCCAATTTTTCAGGTTTATATGTTTGCAGAATGGTACAAACCTGGTTGTACTCTAGAGTATCCACTTAATGGAAGTGGAGCCATTATTGAAGCTCTTGTTCGAGGAATACAAAAGTTTGGAGGACGGATATCTCTAGGAAGTCATGTGGAAAAGATCATCGTTGAGAACGGTAAGGCTACCGGAGTTAAGCTGAAAGGTGGTCAGGTAAATATATAGTCTGAACATAGACAATTGACTTAAGCAAATGTTGTCTGCTTGAAATGCTATTGACTGAAAAAAAATGTATATGCTGCAGTTTATACGTGCTAAAATGGCTGTTGTGAGCAATGCATCCATGTGGGATACTTTGAACCTGCTACCGAAGGATCAACTTCCAAAGTCATACGTAGACAGGGTTAAAACAACACCACAATGTGAATCATTCATGCATCTCCATCTAGGCTTTGATGCTGAGGTACCAAAATATTAGTAACTGGTAACTCAGTTTTCTAATTACTCAAATGTTGTGCATCTATATATGTTATTGACGTCTTTTCAAGCACCATAATGAGCAGGATGTACGTGAGGATTTGGGGATTCATCATCTTGTTGTTAATGAATGGGAAAGAGGAGTTGATGCTGATCAGAATGTTGTTTTAATATCTGTACCTAGTGTACTTAGTCCTAATCTTGCACCACCAGGGAAGCATGTTTTGCACGCTTATACACCAGGAACTGAACCATTTGAATTGTGGGAGGGGCTCGATCGTAGAAGTGCAGAATACAAAAAGCTTAAAGCTGAACGATCAGAGGTAAATTATATTTGCTTTCTAATGCTTTTGACAAAGCCATAGCTTGAAAACTCAAAGCTCAAAAGTTAATGCTTCATAAACCAGGTAATGTGGAAAGCTGTTGAACGAGCACTTGGCTCTGGTTTCAACCGTGACAAGTGTGAGGTGAAACTGGTTGGAACTCCGTTGACACATCAAAGGTTTTTACGAAGGAACAGAGGAACTTATGGACCAGCTATTCAAGCTGGTCAAGGCACTTTTCCAGGACATTCGACCCCTATTCCACAGCTTTATTGTTGCGGAGATTCTACTTTTCCTGGCATTGGAGTCCCTGCAGTTGCTGCTAGTGGTGCCATTGTTGCCAATTCTCTGGTCTCAGTTTCTCAACACTCCCAACTTCTTGATGCCATTGGAATTTGAATGCAATGGGTGACTTCATCTTATTTTCGTATAAATTCTTTTCCCATTTTGAAATTTGATTATAACCCTACTCATTAATGTAAATTAGAGGGATAATTCCAAATTCTATATAATTGGAATCAATATAGAAAGAAACCCAAATGTTTTTTTCTTATAATTTATAACCAAAATCAAAACCCATATCACATTTGAATCTCTTAATTATTAGTTTACCTATCCAAATGCAAAGTATAAACTATACTTTAACTCAGTTAATTCATGTAAACATGCATGCAATCTATCGAGATTTAGAATCTCAATTTCTGCAAACACAAACCCATTTTTTATTCTCATACTACAACCTCTTTGTGTGTGTATTATATAACATACAAGCTTTAACTTTGGTTAGATTACTTAGAGCATGCGAAAAGTGAGTGGATCTTCATAGATATGGTGGAGGCTGAAATGCAACGCGTGTTTGCTTTTCCTGACACTGTACATCATCACGTAACTTGACTTGGATGGAAATATGTACAATGTAGCTTACGGTAGGTAACATATTATATCGAGTCAAAACAATTAAAGCTTCAGAATAGTATTTATTCATCATTAGTTATGCTTTAAAAACATTCAAGCATCATCCTTACATAATAGACTTCCATTAATCATATGCACTACTCTAATTTGAAAATTTATAATTTTGTTGCATCTTGAAGATGGTATAAAAAGCTAATGGTTAAAAGCTCTATGTTAGCATTTGAGGTTAAAAGTTCAAGTCATGACAATGACATCCCTCTCTCAATTTGTAATATACCAAATAATAATAATAATAATAATAAAAGCATTATGAGAAATTACACTATTTTAAGGTTTTAGCGGAGTATAGCAAAAGTACTATTTAAGTATATAGTGAAAATCCTTGGTCAATAATCGAGTGAACCCTTAGATCACTTATAACTTTTCATTATAATATTATTTTCATTTTTCTTATTTTCTTTTTCTAATTATTTTTTCTAATAATATTCTTTGGTTACAAACTGCATCCTGTGTATTTTTCTAACAATTTTAAGACTTCAATATGAATTTTTTTTCTAAGATTTCAATTTAAGATTATATGGCGAACAAAGAAAAAAACAACATTTTATCACTATAATGCACGTTTTAAAATCTTTTGGGAAAATACTGCAAAGATAGTGGGGAGAATTATTCAGGATTGAAGGCTCACTCTAAATTAAAAACTCAATTATCACTTTACTCGGATTAAAAATTATTAACACCATCGATTTTATTTTGAATTTAATTACAACAGTCTAAATTCACAACTTAATTACCACTCTACTTATATTAACACTATTAATTTCATTTTGAAATTGAATTTAAACAGGTGAGCTAACTATAAAATGCAACTATCAATCAAATCTTTCTACAAGTTTAAGGTGATGATTAATTGAGCCGCTTAATGGTTATAGAACAGTACGTTAACTCGAATTATTACACAATTTCACATCTTAAAGTTTAATCAATCTCTTGAATCAAATTAAAACCTAAAATTTGCTACTAGATTTCAACTCTCCATTCATTCACACTTGGCAAGATTTAATCAACTTAATCTCATTCAAGATCGGTCTCTTTTTTTCTTGATCTAAATTTATACGTTAGGTTGTCAATCTAACACTTTGAAGCATATTTATTTTAAACAAACAATTGCATAATTCCTCCAATTAACATCTGTCTTATTTTATACAACCACTAAGCTTCACAATTGACTATCTAAGAATGATTACCCAAGGAAAACAAAATCACATCAATTCCAATAGAAGTCATGGTTTTATGTATGCATAAATAATAGTTTAAACACTATAGTGCAACAGAAAAAATTGAATATAAATACCTCCAGTCATTGCTTGAATCAAATGTCAAAATCTAAATGTTGTTACACCACTTTCGAGCACGCCAAACCATCGACAAGGTTGTCGAATTTAACCGTATGAAAAATTAAATACCGTCAAAGTCTTCTAAACACTCAAAAATCTCAATATTTTCAAAAATTTGTTTTTGGTACTTAGGGACCTTATGCAAGTGGTATTTACAGTGGTGGTTCCCCATCAAAAACCACCAATTACATGCCCCACCATCACACAAACAACATGGAAGTGGAGGGCAACAAAAATGGGAAACGTGGGAATAACCCCACGAACCAAATGCATGTCCAACATTTTCCCACTTAGCTTGTATCGCCCATGAATAATTAAAGTCGAAACATAATGCACAAATCATAGCGATATTTTTTCTTAGAATTTGAGTAGTATCTTCCATGTATCACAATATATCATGTCTCAATACTTTAGCCCATATTTCTTAATAAATAAACCCAATGTTTATTCAAGGTCCAAACTTTAGTGAATTTCTCGAAATAATCAAATTAATGTGCGCACAAAATATGAGAAACATCAAACTTAACATAGTTTCTTTATTATCGTTCTTACAACAAAAATTTACAAGGTGGGAACAAGTCCCATAGTGCCAACATGATCCTTAAATTTGTGTGTCTGGCATGCCTTTAGTCAAAGGATCAGCTAACATCTACTCGGTGTTAATGTGCTTAATGACCACTTTCTTTTCTTTAACACGTTCCCTTATGGCTAGATACTTAATGTCGATATGTTTACTTCGAATTCGAATTTTGTTATTTTTAGCCATAAAGACAGCAGTTGAATTGTCACAATATATCATCAACGGTTGATCTGTCATAATACAGTGTAGCATATTTAACTAGTTTTCGTACTTTAGGAGCTTGAATACAAGCATTTTTATTATGTTTTAGTTTAATTTTTCCATATTTGTTTTGAATTCAATAAAAAGTGTATTTTGAGTCTTTTTATGACCTTAGGGGTCGAATGGGGCCTAAGGGTAAGCTAACATACTTAGTGAGTGTGCAAGACACCATTCCAAGGCATAAGAACTCATGGCTGGTCGTTGTGTTGCAACATGTGCGCACAAAATATGAGAAACATCAAACTTAACATAGTTTTTTTATTATCGTTCTTACAACAAAAATTTACAAGGTGGGAACAAGTCCCATAGTGCCAACATGATCCTTAAATTTGTGTGTCTGGCATGCCTTTAGTCAAAGGATCAGCTAACATCTACTCGGTGTTAATGTGCTTAATGACCACTTTCTTTTCTTTAACACGTTCCCTTATGGCTAGATACTTAATGTCGATATGTTTACTTCGAATTCGACTTTTGTTATTTTTAGCCATAAAGACAGCAGTTGAATTGTCACAATATATCATCAACGGTTGATCTGTCATAATACAGTGTAGCATATTTAACTAGTTTTCGTACTTTAGGAGCTTGAATACAAGCATTTTTATTATGTTTTAGTTTAATTTTTCCATATTTGTTTTGAATTCAATAAAAAGTGTATTTTGAGTCTTTTTATGACCTTAGGGGTCGAATGGGGCCTAAGGGTAAGCTAACATACTTAGTGAGTGTGCAAGACACCATTCCAAGGCATAAGAACTCATGGCTGGTCGTTGTGTTGCAACATGGGAAGCTTAATGCCACAACATAGGGAGCAAAATACAAGAATTTCAAGTTTGCCTTTGATGTCGCTACACAGTCATTAGATATCATGACATACCCCTGAAGCCAAACCTGAACTAGGCATACTGCCTTCAGTATCGCGACATAGGCATTAGGGTGTCACGACACCGACCCTGTACGGAAACAATTACGAGCAATGGGTGTTTTGGTCAACACAATAAAAATTAACATGAAAATGTTAGCTAACTTAGGTTGAGGTCGACGATCAACCCTAACTCTATAAATAGGCTCTTCAAACACTTATTTAGGGGCAGTTTTTCATATTATAAGTTTTTCTTTGTAATTTTAGTTTTAGGTTTCATTTTTTTAGGCTTTAGGTTTATTTTTAGTTCTTTTCTGTTCGTGTTCTTCGGAGGACTTGCTTTGTAAACGCAATCAAATGTTTGAGGATTATTGTACTTCATCAATCAAATACAAACTCGATTATCTAAACTCTATTCTTGATTTATTCTTCATGTATATCTTTATTATCAAGTTTATTATGTTTATGGATTCCACAAGGAACTAATCCTCTTATGGGGGATTAGTGAGTGGAAATGTAATTAACTAATTGTTATGTAGGGTTTTCTTAACGGATCAGTTTTTTGGGAGAAGAAGAACTTAAACCCTAGGCTTGACGACCCTAGGAAGTCATTTAGGTAGGAATTAACCCAAATTTGGTATGGCCCTTCTGTAAACACCTTAGCCCCAAACTGGTCTGGACTGTGAGGTCAAGAGATAAGTAGTTCTTATCGACTCGTTAGTTTAGTAGAAGATTAAGAGAGCCTGCTAGAGTAACGACTAGTTGATTGAATAGAAACCCGAAATAAGAATTAGTTATGACCACCAAAGCGAGCTAATAACTCATGTTTAGATTTGATTAAGTTTAGAAATTAGTGATCCGAAGTCCATTTTATTTATGCAATTTTTTATTTTTTTATTTATAACAATCTAAAATTCATTTCTTTATGTTCTATTTTAATATAATTTATTTAAATTACTAATTAATTCTATTTGCATTTAGGTTAACTTTAATTTAGTACTCACCGCCCTTAAGTATGATCCTCAGAGTACTTACCTATTTCGTTGTAAAACTATATTACAACTTGACCTGTATACTTACGGACACCGCCTCAATTTCATATCTTTAGTTGTAGTATTTACACTCTGGACGTTAGTACGTTCGGAGGCAGTTAACGGCCTAAAAATCGAATCCACAAGTCTAAGCCCATATATGAAAATCTTCAACCATACTACATGTAAGGTAGTCTTAAAACATAAAATGAACTCAACCTTCATAGTAGAAGTAGTAGTTAAAGTTTGCTTGACACTCTTCCAAGATATAGCTCCGCCAGTAAACATAAATATGTAACTTGATGTTGATTTACGTGAATCAACACAATCGGCAAAGTCTAAATCGAAATAGACAATCACCTTCAAATTGTCTGATCGTTTGTATGTAAACATGTAGTCCTTTGTCCCTTTAAGATATCTCAAAACTTTCTTTGCAGCTCTCCAATGGTCAATACCTGAAGTACTTTGATATCTTCCCAACATTCCAACTGCAAATGCAATGTCAAGTCTTGTGCGGACTTTAGCATACATTAGACTTCCAACAATAGAAGCATATGGAATATTGTTCATTTGCTCCCTCTCAAATTCATTCTTCGAGTGCTGGTTCAAATTGAACTTATCACCCTTTACGATAGAAGCAATACTCGATGAACAATCTCACCCGAAACCTTTCTAAAACTTTGTCGATATAGGTTTCTTGAGATAGACTTAAGATACCACGATATCACAATGAATCTTAATGCCAATGACATAAGACGTATCACCCATATCTTTCATATCAAAATTTTTAGAAAGAAATTGTTTCACTAGCATACCCCCGTAATTTGTTGCAAGTAAAATGTCGTCCACATATAGAATAAGGAAACATATTTTACTCCAACTGACCTTTTGGCATATGCATTGATCCATGACATTTTTAACAAAACCAAACGAAAAGATAACTTCATGGAACTTTAAATACCACTATCAAGAGGCTTGTTTCAATCCATATATAGGCTTTTTTAGCTTGCATACCAAGTGTTCACCATCACTAGAGGAGAATCCTTTAGGTTGTTTCATGTATACCTCTTCCTCTAGGTCATCATTGAGAAAGGCGATTTTCACATCCATATGTTGCAACTTAAGGTCAAAATGAGCTACTAATGCTAACACAAGGCACAAGGAATCTTTCTTCGATACAAGACTAAAAGTCTCAATATAATCAATTCATTCTCACCGAGTGAATCCTTTTGGAACAAGTCTAGCTTTATATCTTTCTATGTTTTCCATTGAGTCTCTTTTTATTTTGAAAACCCATTTATGTCCAATGGTTTTTACCATTCAGGTAACAACACAAGATCCCAAACATTGTTACTTTTCATGGAATTCATCTATGCTTTCATACATTGTACCACAATTTTGACTCTTTGCAACTCATGGCTTGTAAAAAGGAGTCAAGATCATTCTCAGCTCCAACATTATAGTCAAACTCTTGTAGATAGACAATATGTCACTAGAAATTGTTGATTTCCTTTCTCTAGTAGATCTCCTCAATGTTGAACCAACATTTTCTTATAGATCATGTCGTTCAACTGGTTGTTCAATAATTTCTAGATTTTCTTGACCAACTTGATCTACTAGAGTATTCTCAGTAGCTTGTGGATTTTTATTAATTGGTTGTTCAACACCTAGTTGAGCTTGAGGGGTGTTATGTATGATAACCAATCTCTCACCTGAGGTGGAAGGTTGACTGACCGCACTCACACGTGCGCATAAAATAAATGATTTTATAAATTAATTTTAAAGCACGATTTTACTGCAATGGTACAAGTCAGTTGTAATATTTGTAGTGTTACAATGGAACACTAGAGTATTCCAAAAATCGAACCCAAAGGAGATGACGATTGAATGATAAATAGCGTACACTATAGATTCTAAGTGGCTACTGATATGATTTTATAGAACGACAAATCATAGCAAGAAATTTTTGCAAGAAAATTAAATATGTTAATCTAGAGACCAAATTGTGAAGTGTACAAAGCTAAGAGATAAATTAATAAATGACTAAAAGTGGTTGGTTGATTTCGATGTGGTTTGTTGATCTTCAAATGAGGGACTTAAATTTCTTAAAATACTAAATGGCTCTATTTTATTTCTCAATCTCAATTTTAACAACTTAGACGAATTAATTTAATTTATCTCTCGATCTCACCAGTTAATCAGGGACTAATGAATTGGTGCACAGTAAGATTACCTCTCGGTCTCACTTGTCTAGATATTCTTTTAGGGGCATCAGTTCCTAAGTTTTTAGGTCTATTCAATTTAGTCCAATTTATTATGATTTAGTCCTTTTCCAAAAAAAAATCAGCTTACCCACATCTCCATCAACCAACCTCCTTTTTAAGTTTAGTTAATCATGCTGAAAATAAAGAGAATGGGCATGGAAATGAAAGGCAAAGAAAACATTAAAGTAAAGTTTAAGAAAAATATAAAAGTTTGGATTTTTATACAAGAAAACTTAAAAAACATGAAACTAAAGGCATTCAACAAGAAAATTTAAAGCAATAAATATAAAAGGAACCAACTTTAATTGATTTAAAGTAAAAGAAATTGAAATACATTAAACAAAAGCTAAAAATATCTTACAACCAAGGCACAGGGACTGATGCAAATAAACTTAAGTTACAGTGATAAGTAACTTAAATAACACTAAGAATAAGAAGTAAATGCAGAAAAATAAACCTTAAAACTAAGAAAGAAGAAGAGAAAATAAAAAGCCTAGAAAAGTTGCAGAAAAACTAAGAGAAAACCTAGAAAAACTAAAGCTAAGAACTAAATTAATGTGTGTGTCACTCCTTATTAGCCAAAATTGGTTGTTTTAGATGGAATGTTGATATTTTTGTTGTCAAAATTGCCCCTACACGTGCCTTGAATGATTGGTGGATTAGGTGGACAAAGACTACCATTTTTATCCAATTTTGTCTCTCTCACTATGTCAGTGTCGTGATACCCAAAATAGGATATCCAATACCTTAGGCAGTTTCGAACCTTGGGGGCATTTGAAGGTGGATATCGTGATACGCTGAAGGGTAGTCTTCAATCTTCAATACTGTTAGAGGTATCTCGATTCCAAGGTATGTATATCACGACATCCTTTCTTTTGGTGTCATTTTCGCTCATATTCAACCTCCAACACGTCCCTACACCACTCAACCATATGTTAGGCCCCCCAATGACACCATTGGCCAAATTGCGTCACAAATTGAGTAAAAACGAGACATTTACATTTATTAACTTAAAATTTAAAAATTACAAAAAAAAATATGAAAAAAGATATTACTTTGCTCGAGAATAATCTCCTTAAGTATATTGGAAAAACCTAATTTTTCATATCAAATTATGGCAGATCAAACTTTCTCACACTTGACTCTTTACTTGTCCTCAAGCAAACACACTAAACATGCAAAAAAAAAAAGATGCATTTTAGACTAAATTAGACAATTAAGTCACATGGCGGTAAAATATCAAACATCAAACTCGTACGAGAACTACCTCACATGCAACTTAAGAGTGATATCTAGCTAACATGTTTATTCCTAATGCAAACATAATTAGTTCACTGAGTTAAAATGTCAATAAATGTAGAGACAATGGAAATGAACATATATACAAGTGTCATCCATCAAAATGAATTATATGGATTTCTCATAGATATTTAAAAAGAATTGGTCATATTCGTTCAGACAAATGCAAGCTATTCATAAATTATTGTGTTGATGATTTATTCGGGTCACAAAGGTCTTCTAGACTTGTAAAGTTCTGAGGCTTAGGACGGCTCAAAATTCAAACAATAGATACTCAAAACAATTTCAAGCACTAGAAACGGTTAAGCACATGACATTGTTCCCTATTCGTCCCTAATTTATTTACAAGCTCACCTCCTTATTTCTCTTTCTCTCACCTACCTTATTTCTCCAAAATGTTAGAAGGTATTACGCAAGATGAGTACATACAAAATTTATAATTGTGAATCGAAATATTTTCATTTTTTAGCTTAATTTTGATTTAGCTCTCTTTTTCTTTATTTTGCACTCTTTCGTTCACCCCTCTTTTTTTTGTTTTTTAAACATACTAATTCACGTAATTCCTTCATTTTCTTTTTTTCGCACACAAAGCCACCATAATGTTTCTACCTAGCCCTCAATGTCTATGGCCCGATGACCATTACATAGTGCATTTAAAGAACGAGACAAATAAGGATCGAGTACTAAACTCGTTTAGACAAAAGCCTTTGATGTTAAGGCTTACAAGAAAAGGTTACTCGAGACTTAAAGATATAAGAATTAGGGGTACATAGCAATATATAAGCTTTTAGGCTCTAGGCTATTTCAAACAATGCCTAAGGTTTTTCCCGAATCAATCACCTAACACCAGTTCTTTTAAACATACATCTACTTAAACAAACAATTAACAATTCAAATTATTTATCTACAAGGATTCATATACTTTATTCATCCTATGGTATACTTTATGCATTTTCATTTAGGTTATTGCCTCTAGTCTATTATACACATTAACTAATTAAACTAATTAGTCTACAATTACGAATAAATTAACTAATTGAACTAATTAGTCTACAATTAAGAATAAGAAATTATCTAATATCATTCAAAATTTACAAATTTGGTAATTCTATGTACTTATTCAATAAACAACTAGTAACTCATTACCTAATTATAGTCCAAGCACAATGAAATTACACAAAATAAAAACAAAAAAAATGAAAAATATTTTTGGATTTTTTTTGAAAAAGACAAAAAATTAAAATAAATGCACAAAATGGCATAAAAGTAAGAAAAATAAAACATATAAAACTATGTGCACCCCTAACACTTAGACTACACATTGTCCCCAATGTATCTCAAATATAAGAGGTTATCGAACTTCCCTAGAATGGAGCATCAGACTAGCTCGGGGGTCCACCTCCTCGTTGAAGCTCGCAATGTTATGTAGTTTTTCAGGGTAATTTGCTACACATAAAATATTGACTCAATAGACTTTTAAACGTTCTGAACTCGGTTATATGACATGTATATAGGCAACGTTATGTATATGTGTGTACCTTGAATGTTGGTACTTTGGATTTTGAATGGTATATGTTATGTACTTAAGTTTACAAATTGGTAATGTGTTAGGTTATAGATAAAACACTTAGATGTTAAAGTTAATAATGATGCTAGAGTACTTGATGAATATGAATGGTATGTTTTGTGAGAGTAATGGTTAATTGCATGATTGGTTGAAAGACGATTGAAAATCTATTGAAGTTGTGTGTAGTTTAGTTGACATGAAATATATAGATGAAAGTTGCATTTTGAGGGCCATTTAAGTATGTAGTATGCGTAAGTTTGTATATGAAAAGATGCCAAATTTTGTGATATATTGGTTGTTGATAATAAGGTCTTTAAAATGAAATTTTGGTGTATGCTCAAATAATGTTTTCCTAGTATTGATACTTGACCTAGGTATCGGTACCTATGCTCATACTTTGAAAAATTTACAGTTTAGTCCTTATTTATGCTCGTGTCAACTTAAGAGCCTTCGTAAGCTCAATTGAGTTTTGATTTTGTTTGTATACTGTAATGTGCATGCAATTATGATCAGAATCCATGATTGAATGGATTGTTATTGAGAGGTAAATGTGATTAGCTCTGGTAATAGAAGTAGCATCCCGTAGCTTGGATCCAATGACCAGGCCGAGTGAGGGGTGTTACATCCTGAAAAGTGATTCCAGCATCCGAGAAGCGACCCTCTCGACTCAACAATGTTTGTATAGTCTTTTTTTGGTCTCATGGCATGTACCTAAGGGGTGTTTTGGTTTAATGTCATAAATGGTTAAATATGTATATGTAATGATCATGTGATTTGGTTAATGTTTAGAGTATAAAAGAAGTGTTAATGTTGAACATGGCATTTTAGGCTTGTTTTTATAGGGAATGACTGAAATTGAGGTATTGAGATTAGCATATATGTGGCTAATAATGTTTTGGTGTTCATTTAGGTACCAATTTGAAGTTGTTGAATTGCTGGGATCACGTCGCAATGAGAATTAGTTTAGGGCTCACATTGCGACAACATAGCTTCAAGGTCACGACAAACCAAAACAGTGAGTTACGTCATGATGAGGATATCCTGAAGTCGCGACGTCAACTCGAAACTTTTTATTCTTTACAATTTGGTCCAATTTCGATCTCAGTTTAGAAAAAGAGCTTTCATAAGCTTGTATAAGCCTCGAAATGGATAACGTATCGTATTATATGCATGAATCATTTTGTTTTAAATGTATAATAATGTTGAATTGGATGTTATTGATTGTAGTTGCTCCGGGAACGAATGTAATACCCTATAGCTCAGACCTGGTGATCGGGTCATGTATACGGGTGTTACAAAATATTACAATGTCTTTGACAAGCTGTCCCTATGATTTGAACCCACGATATAGGTCTTTAAGATTAGCACCCAAGCCACTAAGCCATGAGCTAGAGTTCTATTCAAATGAAAGTAATTAAGGATATTGGAAAGTTAGTTCATTTTTTACTGCAAAATTGCATGCTTGATACTACCATCGTGGTTACTTCCCTCATGCAATTGGCAAATCACTTGCTTACATTAATTTAGAAGTAAAAATTCTAAAAAATATATATAAAAGTAACAATGTTTTTAAATAAAATTATTAATCATTAATAAACTTGATAATAGAAACATGAGTTTTTAAAAATACTATATAACTAATTAAATTTATAAATAAATAAATTTAAAAACTTTTACATTCATATTTCAAAGGTAAAAGTGCTAGGGAAATCCTTATACTTAGGGGTGGATTGCATTTCGACCCCTCTACAAAAAATAGATAAGTTAGCCTTTATACATTTTGAAACATGCAAATTAGTCCCTCCGTTAAATTTTATCTGTGATGTGACATTAATCTAAATTAATCTAAATGGTTAATTATTAATTTGGTCCTTGAACTATAACTAAGATATCATTTTGATTTTCTAAACAAAATTTCTGAACAAAAATTCTAAAAAATTAATTTTTTTACAAATCTGGGCAAAAAAATATTTTAAAAAATGTAAGAAAGTTACATTTTTAAAATCGCTAAATCTTGAAAAAAATTACTTTTTTTTTTTACAAATCTGAAAATATTAAGAAAAAAACTCATTGTATTGCCTCATATCCTTCGTTGTTCAACTGCTGTTAGGTTTTTAATCTTTTCACATTCTTTCACCTTCTCCTATAGCCAAGTCTCCACAATCTGTCACGGAAGAAGGTTGAAGCCTTGTTTTCTTCACAAACTTCTCTTGGAAACCCAAATAGCAATTTCAAGCCTTTAAATCCAAATCATTGATAAAGAACCTTAAATCAATTTTGAAAATATTTATTGGATTTTTTAGATTGGAGCTTTATTATCGCTGAGAATAACAACATAAATCATTTAATCATTTAATTTATTTTAATTAATAAATTTCGTAAAACATAAACATATTTTTCCAAATAAAATAATTTCGCAATCCGTAATCATTCAATCTCTCGTGTTTTCCTGCTTTCCAATAATCTAGCATTGATATCTTACGGTTTTGTGAGTAACTCAAGAAGAAGTTTACGGTGTTGTAAAAATTATTTTCTGATTTAAGAAATTTTTTTTAAAAAAAGTACTTTCTTAGATTTTAAAAACATTTTTTATTTTTTAATTTTTTTAATGGTTTTTATTTTTAAAAAATTATATTACCACGTGCCAATATGTCATTTGCCTAGAGTTTTATGAGAAATAAATAGCAGATTAGGCAAAAATAATAACTATCAACACGTATCAACTGTTGATTAGTCCACCACTGCCGTGTAATCATTTACAAATAATTTGAATTGATTTATTATTTTAAAAAAAATCAGAGTTATTGTAAGAAAAATTAAAAAAAAGGACCAAATTACTAATCACTCATTTAAATTAATGTCTAATTTATAGGTTTTGAAATGACCTATTTTGTTAATAAAAATAATATATATATATATATATATATTACATTCAAAACTAGATTGTGAATGTTGGCCAAATGTGGAGCTCCGTTGCTCAGCATGAGGTGGCTGGTTTTTGTCTTTTAAAGTTTTAATTTCTTTTCCTATTTTAAAATTTTAGATATTTAATTTTAAAGTTAGTTCAATTCAAATGATATCTTTATAAATTCTTTTATATTTATTCTTGAATAATTTTTAAGATATATATTTGATAGATTCCAAAAATACTAAAACATCTTCAAATATATATATATATATATATATATTTTTAAAAATTATTTTATATTTATTCTCGAATCTATAAAATTATTCTTTTTATCCAAATAACATCATACAAACACATTGTGTCAAATGAAAAAGGGACTAATGCATTGCTTTGAATAAAAGAATCTAAAAAAGGAATAACTTTAAAATATTTTTTTTATTTTTTTTCTAATAAATTGAGTATATATGAAAAAACTAAATTCTAGTGTAAATATGTATATATCATCTAAAAATAAAATTATTCTCCTTATATATAAAAGTAAAGTAAATAAAATTTAAAAATAATAAAAATTTCTTTAATAAATCAAAATATATCTTAAAATGGATTCCAAGATAAATATAATATTAGTTTTTATCCATACAATGCACATATACAAATAACTCATATTATTTACAATTAAAAATTATTAATTAGAATAAAAATAATTTATAAAATAAAAACAAATAGAACATATATTTAATATCAATATATCAATGCAATCACTTAAATATTATTAGTAAATGTATTTAATTCTAATAGAACCAAATCATTTATGAATTAAAATTAAAATTATTTTTATTTATTTATTTATTTATTTAGGGTATGGAATAGGAAAAGGTAAATTTAAAGAATTGAATTTTTCTAGATTATTTTTAAAGTGAAAGTAAATCCGACAAAATAAGAGATATAGGTTGATTTAAATGGAAAGCGCGTCCAACTGGGCGAGCTTTCTGCATAAGTGTCAGGAAAGCGCGCCCAGTTAGATGCGCTTTCTGGAAAATCCGTCCAGCTGGACGCGCTTTCCCATAACGGTCAAAAAGTAACGGTTTTTTGAATGTTGCCGCGCCAACGGTAAAAAAAATCAAACGGTAAGTTTTTTTACCCTATAAATACCCCCAAATTTTATTTTTTTATTCACATCCTTTTCTCAACTCTCTCAAATCTTTCGACTCTCTCGTGTTAATTTTTTTTATATTTTCATTTAAAAACATTATTTTGTAATTATCACGTTTTTATTCGTTCAAATTGATTTCTCAGTAATGGCTGCCTCTCTAATCCGCTTCGACGACAGGCATATTTCCACCGCCCAAGCAGTAATGGTAAGACGAAAATTTAAATTTTTTTAAATTTCAATAATGTTAATTTTAAATTTTTTAATTTGAAATTTTTATTATGTAAATAGGCGAATGATCATGTTCTAGAATGCTTCATTCATAATATAGGAAAGCCTGCGATCTTTGAAATTTGTGGCCACTTGCAAGCGGCTGGATTCTTACATGCGGCTCGCATGTCCAGGGGTTGCAAACTCGATTTGGCACTATTCAACGCATTGGTGGAAAGATGGAGGCACGAAACACACACTTTCCACCTTCCATGCGGCAAGTGTACAATCACACTCGAAGATGTAGCGTTACAACTCGGTTTGCCAGTGGATGGGCTAGTCATCATGGGATCGGCGATCGTTCTAGGCAAAGTGGGTCTCTGTCAATCACTGTTGGGGAATGTCTCAGACAAGTTTGAAGGTGATTGGATATCGATGAACTGGTTGAAAGATAATTTCAACGAGCTCCCTAAGGACCTTGAAAACCAAACGGAGGAGGTCATAGAACAATACGCCCGAGCATACATCATGAGATTAACTGGGGGCATTTTAGTGCCCAACAAATCTCGAAATTTGGTGCATATAAAGTAGCTACTACATCTACTGGACTTCAATAAGTGTAGAAAACTAAGTTTGGGATTTGTTGTATTTCTACGTTATACCAAAAGATGTGTCGGGCCACGGTACCAAGTGCGGCGTCGATCGATGGTTGTCTGCTCTTGCTATAGTCGTGGGTCTTGTGGCGACTACCGTTTCTATGTCCCAAGGTGACCGACCCATACATGTTTCTGTTGATAACGAGGTAAACATCATTTATTAACAAATATGTAGTATGTACAGTAATTTTTTTATTATACGTTTCGACTAACATATCACTTGTACATGTGGAACCATGGGCCAAACTATGTGGGACTTCCCGATGACCTAAAAAATATTAGGCTGTTGTTAGACCAATGCTTGGAAACCGATGTTAGTTACTTATTCTTTTGAACCTATATTAATTACGTAATGTATTTGTCGAAACCATTTTTTTGAAAACAAAAATTTAGTTGTCGACTTTAAAAATAAAAAATTGGAGTCACCACCGATCCTTTATTGAGGTGTGATCGGCTCACCTTAAAAATTATTTTGGTATACAAAATTTGAGAAAACGAGTTCGGGAGTCAGTTACGTACGAGAAAGGGTTAGCACCCTCGTAAGGCCCAAAATCGGTACCGAATTGATTGTTTAATGCCTTGGTGTCAAAAATTTGAAAACATTTTAAAAGAAAACTTTTTAACTTGAATGAATTAAAATAATAAAACATTCTTATTTCAAAGAAATAAAACATCACACCCAGTGAGTTAGGGCGCAATATTTTTAAATCTTCAAAATTAAGTTTGTCTTTTAATTTTAAAACTCACACATTTAAATCTAAGAAAGATATTCGGCTATTTAGGTCAAATGAAGAAAATCGAAACTCAGTAAGTTAGGGCACAATTTCTCAAAATTCCAAATACCGAATATTGCCTTTACTTTTTAGAAATCCTCATCTCGAGAAAACAATGTGTCATATCCAATGCGTTAGGACACAATGTATTGAGTTCTGATAATGAGCTTTTTATGAAATGTACAATTTTATTGCAAAATAAATACTTGGCTATCTAAATTCATCGAATAGAATTGAAGCCCAATAAGTTAGGACCAAATCCTTCTCGAGAATCATGAATACTAAATATTTAAAAAAAATACAAGATAAGATGAATTTAATGCTTTAATAAGACAAACATTTAAAAAAACAAATATACAAATATATTTTAAAATTATGAAACAAAAATATATATAAGTATGTTTATAAATGCGTTTATAAAAATTATAATATATAGAAGTATATAAAAGTATGGGTATTTTAAGATATATGTATATATATTTACAAAATATATAAAAAAATGTAAATATATAATATATAAATAAACTATGAAGATATGTATATATATATGTAAAAAATATGTATGTATATAAATATATATAAAAAATGAAATATATATAATATATGTATATATAATATAGAAAATGTATATGCATTATAAAAAATAAAAATGTATAAGTATAATATATTAGTAAATTATGAAAATATGGATATATATGTATATATAAAAAAATGCGGAAAATATATTTATAACAATTTTGAATAGTGTATGAATATACATATATAATATAAAAAATGTATATATATATATATGGATTGTAAAATATGGAAAATGTATAAATATTATAAAATATAAATGTATATACATATATATATATATAAGCTATGAAAATAAAGTAATAACAAAATATATATAAACTATAAAAACAATATGTACGTAAATAACATAAAGGAAATGTATATATGTATGAATTATAAAATGGAAAAATGTATATGTAGAATAAAAAGTATATATGCATGTATTATAAGGAATACGCACGAATTTATGGTTGTAATAATAATAATAATAATAATAATAATAATAAACAAACTAATATTAAACTTAATTAGTAAAACAAATACAAAAATTTAAATGGTAATCAAAACAGAATTGAAAAGAAACAAAAATAAATTAAAACAAAGGGTAAATTTGCAAAACACGCGTAACATGGTGGGCCAAAAGGTAAAATTATCCCACTTTCAAAATGCTGCACAGCACTAGAGTAAAATGAAATAGTTTCAATATTTCTTTAAAAAAAATAAAAGCAATGGTTTTGAAATGATAGAAAAATGAAAAGGATTAAAAACATAAATAACCCATAAATAAAACCCCATTTCATTTGCAGCCAATAAAACCCATTTCAAACCCTAATCAAAACCCCATTTCATTTGTAGCAACAGCAGCCACAGGGGCTGCTCTCCTTTGCTCCTCACACCGAAATTTCCCCGTTCTACTCAACTCCGATTCTGACGACGCACAGCAAGGGTATTGACGGCGCACCACCACTGGTAAGAACCTTCTTTCCTTACCCTTTTTTGTTTATTCGTTTTAAGAAACAAGGGGGAAAAAAGAAAAAACAGTAAAAAGAACAGAAAAATTAGAGCAAAACCGATCACCTTTCAAAATTATTTTTGATTCCTTGATTTCGTATTTTTTAATCCTTTCCAATACAATATTTGTCTCTTTTACACTCGTTTTTTCCTCCTCCCCCCTTTTCTATTCTAGCCCTCCTTTTTATTTGTTGTTGTTTGTGGTTTTGTTACAGGTGGAATACGTTGAAGCGCGGGGCAACGTGTGCGACATACGGGGGGCTGCTGCGGCGCCAGTTTGCTGCTAGGGTTTTTTGATTCTGTTTTGTGTTCTAGGCTAGTGGGTTTGGGTTTGCTATAATATGGGCTTTAGGTTTAGTTGGTCCCAGGCCAAAAATTGGGTATTACAGTATCGTAAAAGAAAATTCATACATAACAATATTTCCAGTTTTACTTTTTAGTTTGAATAGATGTCGTACGCTGACACCGATGTCATATCTTGTATCTCGCTAGAAGTGTTGGATAATCGACAAATGTGGGACACCAATGTGCCGTTGGTAGTGTAGACGATGGTGGAAATACACAAATCAGACCAGGTGTTGCGGCAGTTCAGGTGGAGGCAACGAATTTCGCCGCCATTGTGAGACCTGAAAGAGCTGCACAATGTGGACATGCAGGGGAAGAACAACAACGACTAGGCGGTGCAGCACGGGGAGCAAATCAAGGCGTGGGATCATAAGATACAATCTTTACCTGTTCGCGAACCATTTTTCTCAGCAGACACAGTGGCAGCTGATGATTACTTGGCATGGTTTAGAACTGTCAACAAGTTGTATTTGCTACCACCGAAAGCGAGGAGTAGACAAATTCGATCAAAGAGGCAACATCGACCGCCACGGTAGCATAAGAGGGGACACAGTCGTACGACGGCTTCGTCATCTACTTTGGCAGAAGATGTGTCACTTATGGCTGCGCAATATTCGAGTTAGTTTGATCCACTTATTTTTGTTCAATTAAGTAACCCTATGTTTTTTTCACAAGCACCACTACATTACGGACCACCGTCACACGTGGTAGGTTCTTCTGTTCCTGCAGGTACATATTTAGTGACACCGACGTCTCCTGCATACTACACCCTCATAAAAATGTTGATGTCGAACCCCAGTTGGGATAGAAGCCGATGTATGCATCGCCACCAATGAAGATACCGATGCAGATGCCCATACAGCAACCGATGACGATATCGATGCCCGATACCTTTTCGACGTACTTTAGATTTGGGGCACTTTATGGTTACACGCCTATAGTGACCTAAACACAGCATGTATTACTGTTTCAGAGGGTGGCTCATCATCGCAACCACTGGACACGGGAGTGGTGGATGCACGATGGTAAACGAGAAAGATGCAACAATCAACCACGGAAGAAGATAATGACGCTGTCAATCCCGAAGATACGATTTTTTAGGGGCTGTGCTAGGTATATATTCAGGCGATGATGACGAGGAGGAAGTCTACAGTCCCACACCTCTGGATACACCTTCATATGCACCTCCGATTGTACACAAAAATCCTCCACGCGACTGTCATCCACCGCCTTGTGGCACACATTCTCCTCGATGACACAATTAAGTGTATTTTTTGTATAATTATTGTGATATAAATATAGATATGTCATAAATAAAAAATCGAGGTTATTCATTCAAACAAAATATTTTTTCTTTATTACTATCTATCATGAGTTATGCGTAAGTTAAGAATAAACAAAAAATGTCAAATTTTATTATCGACATATTATTTTGAATATGAAATTTGATTTGAATTTAGCTTGTGATTTGAATAAGAAAGAAAAGAAAGATAAACATGAAAATTTTAGAATAAAAAGAAGTAGATAGATCGTACATCTGAAAGTCGTGACATTTTACAACTAAATAAATTATATATCATTATCACCAATCATAATACGGAACACCAACCTTTATGGTTTATAGGGAATACAACAAACACTATTAGTATGGCATGTTAATGAATATGAAATTTGGTAGAAAGTAATGTTATCGACACTGAGGCTTCAACACATCCATGTATAGAAATCATGTTGGCTTTGTATGCCCAGGATTTCTACAATACCCGCATAATTTTTGTTGACTGTCTCTCTCTTGAATATCCATATTGTTTCTTATCTGGGTAGAATTCAGGAGACCTTTCAAGATGAGACTCAAGTTTTTGTTTGGTACCAACTCGAATGACACGCTGGACACATACGACCACATACTATTATCTGGGACAGGTGGAAATTTAGGATTCCACACACTATAAATGCTTTGTAGTTAGTAGACGTCATTGATGTAAGGCGCGTAACCGATCTATATGTTCCCACATACGAAAATTGCATGTATGCATGAAAATCGAAGTGCTTGGAATCTCTCATAATCGTAGGTCCATTCCATTAGGTTTACACGATAGGATGCACTTGACATTTCCTAGTTAAGCCTAGCGTGGTTCGTGACTAAAAAATTGAGGTTCCAACGCGAGTGACATACTACATACATCATGTTCGCTCTCGTTATACTTCGTCAAACATACACCAACTCCCTCTTAGGAAGCAAAGTGGGCAGTCAAAAGTATATCTCTTTGACAACCGATGTTACTGGAAAATGACTCGTCCCCTTCAATGTAGAATTGATGCACTCGACCAAGTTTGACGTTATGTGCCCATATCGTAGACCCCCGTTGTATGACTGCGTCCACTATTTGAACAATATATTCAATACATACACCGCACCGTAGGCGTTAATAGTGCTCAAGTTGTTCAACATTTGATGGAACCGATGTTGGACGAGCTTGTAACCTATCAATAAATAGCTACCGGTTAGTGCAATGAAATAACCTTGTATTTGAATATTTGATGTGCAATGAATACATAGTTGCAACTACAAACCCATGTCGATTACTAAATTTCGCTCAGTCACTGAAGGATATTTCTTTTGTAGTAGTTGGATCCCATATGTCGTATGTAGTACCGATGATGAGTGCGATCCTAGAGGGATTTGTAACAATCAATACCTGAGAGTATTCTAGGTATCTTGTTTGATATGATACATATGTCGGGCTGCGGGCAAATGCGACGACGCAACCGGTTCAAGAAGAAATGCTAGTTATCTGTCGTTTCTCCGGGAGTTATTGCAAACGCTATAGGCAGAATCTTTCGATTACCATCCTAAGCAATGACAAGTAACAAACACTGGCGATACATTCCATATAACCAGGTGCCGTTAATTTGGACCACAGGCTTGCAGTGCTGAAATGCCTCTCTACATTGCTCAAAGGTCCAAAAGAACCGATTGTCGTTATTACAACTACTGCCGCGTCGACCCGAGTTTGACCTCTATTGTGCCATAACATATGCTCTCCACCTAAAAGTCCTCTTGTGTCCACTTCGGTGTCAGCCTTCGGACAAGAATGAATGGTTAAAAATATTGTCTGCTTGGAAATAGAGAAAAAAATTGCGTTGATTACACCGGAAGTTCCCAGAGTTTTTCCGTATGACTATGGCATCAATCTTATGTATGGTATATATAGGGCATTGTTTGTGAGTGTCCAAAAAGCTTGAACTCCTAACCGTGTAACAACCATCACCGGGCCCCTGGTTATACTCGAACCTGTGATCGCATCACGGTCACTGACTGGGGCCTCTACCTGGACCTTGACCCTTGATCATATCAAACACGATCTCTCCCAAAACCTAATTTCCCCAAGATAGGTTTCTCAAGTGATAGTCCTATCCCGCCATGACATATGAAATGTATGTGCCCTGAGGCGCATTATCACATCCCCGACCCCTCAAAACTACCTAAGAACTTTCACTGTTTCAGGCAAAAACCTTGAACACTTTCAAAATACCCTAATCCCTAAAAAACCATAAACCCTAACCCTAACCCTAATAAAATAAAAACTCTAACCCTAAAAAAAAGCCCTAACCCTAGAGAGAGAAACGGAAAGTGCGTCCAACTGGGCGTGCTTTCCTGCTATCTGTGCAGATTAGACGCACTTTCTATTTTTCTCTCCTAAAATTAACCTATTTCCCTAATTAATTTTAAAACTGGCCTAAAGGCCTAATTAATTAAAAAAAAAGCTCTATTGGCCTTATTCTACCAATAAATCCAATAAAATAAATTTTATCTTTTCAAAGAATACATGATAAAATTTTCACAACATTTAAAAAACATGTAAATTAATTTTAAAAAGTATGATATTAAAAAATAAAATCAAAGCTATTCAAAATGTCAAAATAAATGTCGATTGAGTCTTAGCTCGATTAACATTGATAATGTTACCAGTGCAAGGGGATGTGGGTTCGAGTGTGCTGAATTGCGTTATCTTCCTCTTTTAAGGGTTGGGAAGGGGTTATGGGTAGTTCTGAGCATTGTATAAAAAAGAATATGTTATAAGTTCTTATACTCTTTAAGAATTTGAAATTTAGTTTCTATATTTTTTTAGGGATTTAGTCCTTTTGCTTTTCAAATTTCAAAATTCAAGTCTAATTGTTAACATTGTTAAATTTGTGTTAAATTCAAGTTCACTACAACATCATTTTTAATTGCATAGCTACCAAGTGAGTTTTTTTTATTTCAAAATGTCACACTAACAAATTTGACAAAAGAGATTTAACAATGATAATAATTAGACTTGAATTTTGAAATATGAAAAATAAAGGGACTAAATTCTGAGAAGTAAAAATACAAGAACTAAATTCTAAAATTTTAAAAAATACAGGGACTTACAGTGTACTTTAACCTTTTCTTTTTTGGCTTAGAGCTTTGAATTTGGAATTTTAGAAAATAAAAAAAATTATAATTCCCCCAAAAAAAAAAGGTGAAAGAAATATATGTTTATTAAAAAACCAAGACGTAAAGATAGGTAATTTTCATTTCTTATATATTATATTCCAAAAAAATCCATAAACTCCAACACTCTCTTCCTCTCACCGTCTCTCTCTCTCTCTCTCTCTCTCTCTCACTCTCTCTCTCTCTCTCCAGTCTCCACTCAAAATATATGGAAAAAAAAGTACCAACACATATCGGAATATCTATTTGATCAGATCAGACACAGTTCATAGCTGCCTACCTTTATTTTTGTAAATCCGATTCGAGTTTTGTAATCCAACTCCGAGGATAAAATAAAATGCGCTTGATCTGTTTTCGGTTTCGTTCCAAACACTTCCCAGTAAGTATTCGAAACACTGAACGACAATCTCTCTCTCTCTCTCTCTCTCTCTCTCTCTCTCTCTCTCTTTTCCTTTTTGAAGTGCAATAGTTTGAGTTTAATTATTGACAAAAAGTGCTGCTCTTTTTTTTTTCTAATGTTATGAAAAAGGTTTATCTTTTAGGGTTCTTTTCATTAATTCATCTCTTGAATGGAAAATTATGTGGTTTCTGGTGTTTTGATTGGTTAGATTAGGGTTAGATCTGATCAATGCTCTGTGTAAAAATACATAATTTCACGCTGTGAATTACTGTGCATTTTTTAATAATTAATTTTAGTACTATTTTGTTCCTTTTTTAAAAAAAAATTAATAGATCGCACTGATAATTTTAGCAATGAAAAACCCGACGTTTTATGGAAACAAGTACGAAGAAATAAGCTTTAATTTAATAGAAAGAAAACTCATTTATAAAGATATAATAACTGGCATATAAGATTGAACAAACAATGAATTAGGACATTTTTTCGGAGAATCTGACATTGGATAACTGATCTCACTAGTTTGAACTTGAAGTTAAGCCGTGGACTATTTGTCTTATCAGTGTTGTTTCTTAATTGAAAATCTCATTTTTGTTTCCCTATTTCATTGCATATTTTGACACCCATATTCCGGGAAACTATATTTCTGTATGCTACATGAAGAAGTAATGCTTAACATTTGATTCCCATATATGTTCTGTATCCCAGTAAATTCATGTCCTAGAAGCATGAAATTATTCTTATTCGAGGAGTTTATTCTCGTGATGTTGTAATGTAGGCATCTTTTTTGGTTCTGATCTCTCACCTTGGCAGTAGGTCTTATATGTTATATTTGCATGGAAACTATGATATTAATCATTCTACATTTCTCTTTAATGATTTCCGTCTTCTTAATTTTGGGAATCTATTAGGAAGATAGGTGCTTGGATGGGATGGTCAGCTGCAGCACAGAGTATTTAGTGGATAACAAATACTAGTTTCTATAAGATTTACCTGGCTGAATTATGGCATCTGCAAGTCTAGGAAATGGAGGAGTGGGTAGTTCCAGGTCTGTTAATGGTTTCAAAAGTTCTTCTAGTTCTGTTGATTGGCTCGGGAGAGAAATGCTTGAAATGAGACTGAGAGACAAGGTGGACCATGATGAAGACAGAGTAAGCAGCTAAACCCAATAGTTCATTTTTTTCTTCTGCTTCTTTTTTTTTTTTTTTTGGGGGGGGGGAGGAGAGGGTTGGTGGGGATTTAACTTGTCAAAATTTCTTCTCAAATGGCTTTACAATGGCAGTCATGCTTATTGAAAATGTATTGGCCTGACTGCTGAGACCTTAAACATGATTTTACAATCCTTGCAATATTTGTAGATGATCCTTTATGTGCTATCTATGCAGGATAGTGAACCAGAAGTAGTTGATGGAGTGGGTGCTGAAACAGGGCATGTGATAAGAACCACCATTGGTGGTCGAAATGGTCAATCAAAACAGGTTGAAAGAAAATAAATTAGTTTGTAAATTTTCCATGTGGGATTCTATAGTTGATTTTTTTTACCAACCTGCATTATTCTTAACATATATCTATTATTGTTTTGATTGACAGAATGTTAGTTATATTGCTGAGCATGCAGTTGGAACTGGTTCTTTTGGTGTTGTTTTCCAAGTATGTAGTTCTATAAGATTCTTGATCATTAATATGTTCTTGACTTTGTTATGTAGATTATAATCTTGAAATGAGTTGACTGTATACTTCAGGCAAAATGTCGTGAAACTGGAGAAATTGTTGCCATCAAGAAGGTTCTTCAAGATAAGCGCTACAAGAATAGGGAGTTGCAGATTATGCAAATGCTGGATCATCCTAATATTGTGTCCCTTAAGCATTATTTTTTCTCAAAAACAGACAAGGACGAACTCTACCTCAATCTTGTTCTTGACTATGTACCAGAAACTGTTCATCGTACAGCCAGAAGCTACAGCAGGATGAACACACGAATGCCTTTAATATATGTTAAACTCTATACGTATCAGGTGCTTCTCTGTCTTATCAAAGCATATCTTGTATGTTATGTTGATATTTGGAATATATTTCTTTCCCAATAACCTTTTAGTGAGTGATTGAGCAGTCCAGAGTTGTTTTTAAAAATGGTTTATTGTCATGACTTATTTGGTATTGCTGCTATCTGATATGGTAATGTAATGAGAAGGCATCCTTCAATTTTAGGTATAAACTATTACCTTAGGTCAAATATTTCAGATTCTCTAGAGATCAACTTGCTTTTCTTTTCCCTAAGGTTTAAACACTAAAAGTTTTAGTTTACTGGAAAAAGTTGTAGCTAATTGTCTTCGTTGGATTGCAGATATGCAGAGCACTTGCCTATATACACAACTGTATTGGTATATGTCACCGTGACATCAAACCTCAGAATTTACTTGTAAGACTCTTCTTCTAGGGAATCAAGTTTTGTTGCAAAGTACATGTTTTTTTGTAATAGTGTACACCTTGCACATTAGCATATATATATTTTCTATCGAATCAAGTCTGTTGGTCATATTGACAAAAACCTGTTATTTACTGTCTACTTTTATCATTGCTAAAGATGTATAGCAGTTATGTTTTTGAAGATTTTATAAGTTTTTTTATTTTTTGCTTTCTTCATATGAGAAAATGGTTATCTGGTTAAAGAACTTATCTTTGGAGCCACTTTGTCCTTACTCAGTTTGGTGAGACTCAAGTTCTATGGCTTTTGTCCAGGTGAATCCACATACGCATCAGTTGAAACTTTGTGATTTTGGGAGTGCAAAAGTGCTGGTAAGTTTTCACGCAATACTGATTGTTGTTGCCAGATCTTGTTTCATCACCTGAGTTGACATGCATTCCATGCTTTCAGGTGAAGGGAGAACCCAATGTTTCTTACATCTGCTCAAGATATTATCGTGCTCCAGAACTCATTTTTGGTGCTACTGAATACACAACTGCTATAGATATATGGTCTACTGGCTGTGTGATGGCTGAATTGCTTCTTGGACAGGTAAATCTTAGACTAATTTGTTTAGTAAGGGTACTGTTATAAGTTACTGTTGTCTTTATCAATTGTGTTTCTGATTGCTACATACAATGCAGCCACTTTTTCCTGGTGAAAGTGGGGTCGACCAACTTGTTGAAATCATTAAGGTGATTGCATCTATCATTCTTTCTATATTTTTTTGGAGCACTAACTTTTGCTGCATGATTAATATATCAGTTACTTTTGACAATTGCTGTGTTGGAAAAATCAGTTGAAGCTTATGATATCTCGACAATAAACCATAGGTTGATAATTTATTAGGCTTACTTGTGCTTCAACTTGGTTATATTAAGAATGAAATTAAATGTACTCTTGGGATACTTTGATAAACACAGTAGATAACTTGACGTTTTCTGACCTACAAATGAGTTTATATGTGTCCCTTAATTCTTCCTTATCATGAATAGAAGAAAATTTGGGCCAAAAGTTTAGGATTTGAGTATCTCAAGTTCTGCTGAATAAAGTCTGCGACAAAACAATTTCTTTGGTGCCTTATGCTGGCCCTCTCTCCATTGTTTTTGACACAATGTTCGGAAACATGTACATCAAAGTTTCCCCAAGGATGTGATTTTATAATGTGTGTGTGATAGGTTTTGGGGACTCCAACAAGGGAAGAGATCAAGTGCATGAACCCAAACTACACCGAATTCAAGTTTCCCCAGATAAAGCCTCATCCATGGCACAAGGTATGTGTGCACTTCTCTCTTTTTCATTATTTATGCCCTCCTTATCATAAGGTTTCCTATTGAAGTCCATGATACATTTTCCTCCAACAGGTCTTCCAAAAGCGTTTACCTCCGGAAGCAGTGGACCTTGTCTGCAGGTTCTTTCAGTACTCTCCCAATTTGCGATGCACTGCTGTAAGTTATGATATTCATGTTTTTGCTGCAATGAGTAGTAATGGTACAAATACCATTAACTTTTTTTTATTTACCTTGCGGTGACAATACTACTGAAGTTGGAGGCTTGCATTCACCCATTCTTTGATGAATTGAGGGACCCAAACACTCGACTTCCAAATGGCCGTCCACTTCCACCCCTCTTCAATTTTAAGCCTCAAGGTCAGTTTCACTTGGTAGTTAAATACTTTTAGCATCATTATGCCATCAACAGACACCGCAGCACGTTTACGTTACTGGAAATCACATTTCTTGCTACATGTATGCAATATGTTGAAATTAACCACAAATAGTACAAAAGCAGAACTCTTATAAGATACATGTGTTTTGAATGCTTGAAATTAATTAAATTGGCAGAGCTCTCGGGTGTCCCCCCTGACGTTGTGAAGAAACTTATTCCGGAACATGCTCGTAAGCAGAATTTATTCATGGCGCTGCATGCTTAGCTACCTTTCCCAGGTTTCTTCTGCCACGCCATTTTCATTTGTATCATCATATATGTTATCATCATATGTAAAAAGCCAAAAAAAAAAAAAAAGTACCATACCCGTGTCTTCTTCATCGTTCTAGTACGAATAGTGTGTTTGAAAACCAAGTCATTAGAACAAAGGAGATCCAAGGCTTGGAGTGCCTATGAACCTGTTTTGTTTTTGTTTTTTTTTTCTTCTTTTTTTCCTTTGAAGACAATCGTCTTAATTACTATAACCTTTTATGTATACTTATTTGTGAGATGCTTTACTAAGTTCATGTCATCGTCTTTAAATTCAGGATTCAAATTTTAACAATTATAATTTTCCTTATTCTTATACTTTTTACTAAAAAATTAGGACCATGGACTTTTTCCCTTGTGATTGTTATAATAACATCCAACCAAGTTTGGCTTGCGTCATTAGAAATCAATTTGGAATTGGTTGGATGAGGATTGGTAGGTTTGGTGGTCCAATCACCTCCATAAAATCTGAAAATAAATGAACCGTTGAGAATCGAATCGGGTTAAAATTTTGGCAAAGAAAAAAGAATGGAAAAAATGGAGATTGTTATGTAATCAAAAGAATAGGACCTCTGAACAAAAGGACAAGGTGGTTTCAACAATACAAGATTCCTATTTTATTAGATTTCTTCTCATACTTCATCTTCATGGCTTACGCCACTTGTTTCCTCTACCTGTGCCCTTCCATAGAAATTGATCATATTACCCTTTCCAGTTGTCTTTTTCATAACATTGCCTTCCTCCCCCCAAAGATTAAAAGAAAGAAATCATCCCATGTAGCATCTAGACCCAAATTTGACCATTCCACCAACCACTGAGTAACAACTAGATTGTTTCTTTTGATCAAGACAGCTTTAAGACCCACCTTAGGTTGACCATCTTCATTGATTCCCCCGGGGGGGGGGTTTCTTTAAAAGGTTGACATGGAATGCTGGATGTAGCTTCAAATCATCAAGCACCAACATGCTAAAATGGTGGATTGTGAGATTGAAGGGGTCACCTGAACGTAAGAAAATGAATAATAAATGATATAGAATGGGTATAAATACCGTTACATGAAAGTTACACCCAATTAAAGCATTTTAGCAAGAAATGTTTTGAAGTGCAAATGCATTGTTTGTTTTGGGTTCTCATTCCATTCCGAAGATGTTTATTTGTGAATGTCATGCTTATACTTTTAACAAGACTGGAATGGTTCTAAAGCTAAAACCTCAAGTTATTTGCAATGTGATGCTTGCGATGGATATTGTTAAAACGCAAGATGTGAATATAATATGTAAATACAATTTCATGCAATTTTCATAATATATTTTTAATTTTTTTTGCCCTTACAGCCTATTATATAATTTTTTGTGTAATATTGAAGACATTATTACTTGTAAAGATATGAATTTTTGTTTCATGAAATTTTTGTTTAGTTAAGTAGGTTATATATTATTTTTATATTATTAATTTATATTTTAATAATAATTATATTAAGAATGTTATTAAATTATTTATTATTATTTTTATTAAATTATAATTAATAATAATTTTATTAAAATTTAAATCTATCTTAAAAGAATTCTGCTAAAGGTACTTTGGACATTTAAACATTTTTCTTATGCTATTATAACACCTATTCCATTAAACCAAACATAAAAATACTATTATAATTTTATTCTATTCCATTAAACCAAACAATTAAATTACTAATTACAATTTTATTCCATTCACCTCAACTAAACGTAAACTCCTAAACCGAGTAAATAATTAAAACTACACAGATACACAAACCTTAACAGCACGTTTAGTTCGCTGTAATGGAATAGAGGCGTAATGGAATAGAGACGTAATGGAATAGAGATGTAATAGGTAATTCTTTTGTTTGGTTGAATGTAATGGAATAGAAGTGTAATAACATAAGGAAAAAAAGTTAAAATGACTAGAATACCCTTAGCAGAATTTTTTTAAGGTAGATAATTATTGTTATTGTTATTAAATTTTAATAAGATTATTAATATAAATAATAAATAATTTAATCATATTTTAACATAATTGTTATAGAATATAATTTAATAAAATATATAATTTAATAAAATTGTTAATAAATATTCTTATATGAATTTACTAATAAAATCATAATATATAATACTAAAATATAATTTAAAATAATTATTATTAAATATAATTTAATAATAATATATAATTTAATAAAATTCTTATTCTTATATGAATTTACTAAAATCATAATATATAATACTATAAAATATAATTTAAATAATTATTATTAAATATAATTTATAATCTACTTTATTATTATTAAATTGCAATACATATTTAATGTGCTAAAATATCATTTGTGGAACAAATAATTTAATTATTCTACAATAAAAAAATATTAGCAATAATAAATAACTTTAGAATTATATTTTGCATAAACATAATAACAATTGAATATTAACAAAAGGTTAAATGAGATTCATGAAATTCTATGTCACAATCCATATGTTATACAGTTTTGCCACATCAAAAAGTTAGAACATTGTATATGACATACCATCCCAAATATTACAAATAGAAAAAGTTACGAAAATGTCATCAACAAAACCATAAATTTTAATGGTCAGCAAGAAATCTTCTGACCCATTCCAACCGTACATCAGAAGGTAAACTAAAGAAAACTACCATTTGGGTTGGATGATCTGGAATTTTACTCAATGTTTGAAACCGTTCATCCACCGTTAAACCTTCTATTTCACATAAGGTTGGATATAAATTTGCCGCTTTTTCTTGGATGCCCTGGTGAACTACCACATCGGAGGCAATACTCCTACTGATTTGTTCGCCAATTGCCCGCATGTTTTCAGCCAATAAAGTGGCAGCATCATTAACTGAAGAAGAAAAATGACCTGTTGCATCAGAATTCTTTTTTTTTCCTCTTTGAAGATGAGGAACCCCCTTGGTTTTTGTCCGTTTGCGGCTCCGTGGCAAAAACATCCATGTCATCGAAAGAGACATTAGCATCCCAATCATAGTATTCGTTTCTGTCTTCATTAATATCTGCAGAAGGTACATCCTCAGCATTTATTTCTTCAAGAACGTCAGCGGCTGTGCAAGCGTCTTTCCCAGTCGCTCGATCTTTTGCGTATATGGCAGTAAGTTGGTCGTAGTAAGGGAAACTATGATGTTTGAACTGACCGGCTTCTCTATGACTCTATAAAAATGAGGAAATCATATTAGTTATAAGTTTGGTAAGAATAGGATAATAAAGAGTTGAACTCATTCTTACCTTTAAATAAGAGTCCCAAACCGCATCTTTAGCAACAATGACCTGCCTATGGTCGTCCCAACCAAAACCGCTATTGTTTCATATTAAAAAAATCTTCCAGAGTACTTGGTTGATAACCCTGACGCCAATCATTCAAATGATATCATTGTCCTCTAAAAGGTGCAAGAAATCCCTCACAATTTGTGTATCTAGCATCAACTAGATAATAACAACCTATAAAATTTTTTTCTTAATTATTAATTCCCCAAAAAAGTTTGATCTTAATGAATAATTCAAAGTCCTCTAACTATCTACTTTACCGTGAGGAACTTTTAGTCCATGCCTCCTACTAATGGCATCTTCGAAGAACTCGTCCATCAGCAACAGAACCTTCCTAACCAGGAAGAACATAAACAAATTGCATTTCAGGTGTACAAACACCTAGCATATTTGTTGCTATGTCACCTTTTCGCGTTCGATATCTAGGTTTATCAGTTAATTACTAGTTGTGGCTCTCCTTGAAATATCGTCTGCTTCCAAATTAATTCACTGTAAATTAATTCACTGTAAATTCAGTGACTAACAATTATCGTCTGCTTCCAAATTAATTCACTGTAAATTCAGTGTCCATCATTTTATTTATTTATTTAGTATTAATACTTATCTCTCAAAATAAATAAAGCAACTTAATATTTGTAATTGTTTAAAGGTAAGAAACAAATACAATTAAAATAATGTTAACAATTAATATATAATACCCATTGGTCAAATTTAAGAAAAAAAGGGAAAAATTATGTAATATTAAAAAATTAAAATATTTCAACAATTTAGAATAAATTAAAAAATAAATTACTAATAAAATAATAAAAGTTTCCTATGTTTAAAAAAAATACTATAAAAATTCCTATTTTTAAAATAAAAATAAACATGCTATAATAATAGAAAAACATTCCTAAAAAATAAAAAAAGTAAACAAATATTAAAAATGCTCAAAATTTCTGCAAAATCAAAAATGAGATATAATTAGAAAAGAAACAGGTCTGATTTCATTTTCATTTTAGACGCAGACAGGTAGGCAAATTGTGTTTAACAGTAAAAAAAAGGGAGATCACTTTCGCTAGTTTCTATTACTGCACATGGCCAAATTAGTGGCTATATGTGCATGGCAGCCATTTGTGAGGAGACTCTGGTTGAATGCCTCGTCAAAATCTCGTCATGAAACAAAGTTAAATGCTTTTCATCATGAAAATCACGATTGAAAATGACTCAAAAGCTTTTTTAAAAAGATATTTCCTTGAGTATATATATAGCATTATCAACTAAGAAACCAATGCTGTAGAAAGAATCACAATAGGTCAGTTTGAATACAAAGCACAGGCCACCTCATGGAGTATACTTTATAAAATATTTCAATATTCCTTTCATACACACCAAATGATTATAAGAAACAAAGGGTTTTCAGATCTCTAAATTGGCACATAGTTCATAATTAGAGAGTAGAAAATAGCCTAATCAAAGCTAATAATTTAAGCAGTGGTCATTTGCTGCACTAAAGGACAAGTTATTTTTGTCTCACTTCAAAGTAAAATGAAAATAGACCATGAAAGGAAGAAGATTCCTATAACATTTCAAACCACCGAAGACCTATAACCAAAATATTTTATACCCTCTAAGTTTAGAAATCAGTATGCCAGAAAATATTTATCAACTACATGCACATATACATAGACATAAGGAAGCAACAGAATCCAATATGTTGCATCTAAAAACTAAAAAAGAACAATCTAATCATCTTCTTCTGAAAGAATTAAGTTCACCTATAGAAACCACACAAACTGAACAGTTTATTAAAAACTTACCCTATTTTAAAATGATACAACGTTTCTTTTTTCTTAAGTCCAAAACCATAAACCACTCTCTATTTCCATTTTTTTCACTTCTCCATGTTATGTTTGAAGGAAATTAGGCCATAAAACTTGAGACATAAAAAGGAATACTCAAGACAGAGATACTTCGAATCATATAACCAATGCCATCCAAAGGTCAAAGTTAAATAGCTGGCTAATGTATTATCCTCAACTCATGTAAACCCGTCCTCACATAAGTTATGATAGATAGTAACTATTTTCTTCAGTCCATACACCTCTATATCTAAAAACTGAAAAGGAAAAAAAGAAAAAAGGATTATAGCCAAGAAAAAAAAAAGGAGGGAAAATGATTCAGCAGGAGGGACAAGCAGAATTAGTTTAAATTGCATGCATGTATATGTATTTCCACATGTTCTCGTTGTCACAAGAAGCAAGACACTAAACAAATATTCAGTCACAAGAAATTCTGGAAGCCTCGATACTTAACTGAGAAAATGCAAAGTGAAGTCCAAAAAATGGGTGAAACATCTTGGGTAAGATGATACCAGCATATGAAAGCGGGACAAACACTAGTTAGGACTAAAGATATCATTTAATCACTCTGTCAACTCCATTTTTTTTATGCAAATAAACATGCAACATGTGAATATTAGCTGCTGATGCGTGACTTTTGACAACTCAGCTCAATGGAATCAGGAAGATACAATTCTTGTGAAAATAATTTCATGTAACTTTGAATGTTAAAGAATTTCATTTTTTTTTCCCTTCACTTTGTTCACATGAAACAGATGATAAAGCTGACCAAAACGAAACTGTCTAGTGGAACGGGTTCCTAACAAATAGAGTATAACTCCAAATATGAACATCTTATCTCCTATTTGCTAGGAAACCATGCAAAAGAAAAGAGGTGTGTGAAAAGGGCAATAGTGTTTTTCTTTTTAAAGGCCGCAACTCGACTCACCAACTCCAGCAGAGAAGGGCAGAACGCTGCAAAGGGAGTGACTTTGGTCGAATTTTTTAGTTTTCAGAAACCTTAGATGCCAATTTTAAACGATTGTAAACAGAGATTCAACTAATTTGATGAATCTCTCATCATAGACATAAAAGGGAAAACACTTTCACAGAAAAATTTTAGGGCAGACAATATTTACCTATTGAATTGGAAAGGTTTTCTTCTGGGTTTCTTTGGAGATACTTGTTGAAATTTGAAGAACAGAAGTCTGTTTTTGGACTTCCCTACTCACTGCATTTCAAGAACAGAAGGTGAGTTTGGTTCGACAAAACAATCAAATGAAAGTGAAAGAGGAGTGGTGGAGGTCACTCACCTGGCAGCTTTTTTGATGTTAGGAGGGAGAGTTCTGGAGGTGGATTTTGGCTTGGAAGATGAGGGCAAAACAGGGCAGAGAAATTTCAAGAATGCTAAACGGAAGCTATTCTGTCTTTGGGCAGGGAATAGAAATCGGGGAGGAATGAGGAATACGCAAGTAATGGATTAGGCACGTAATGGACAAACCAGCGAACCAAACGCTGGAATAGGTAGGGCCCACCGATTCGGCGCATAATGCTATACGCATTACATCGAACCAAACAGACTGTTAGTATTAATTAATCAATTAAGTCAATTAAATAATTTACACAACTTAATTCTAATTCCATTAAAATAACGACGACTTTACCATAAATGAATCTACGCGTAAATTAAGTTAATTACTCAAATAAAATATAACTACAATGACTAATTAATTTAATTTTCACTTTAGACACAATATTTATTTAATTTCATACAATTAAATAATATTCCCAAAGAAATTAAATTAATTTCTAACTTATCTCTTATTTTCTTGAAAAAATATATTTACTGCAAATAATAATTCAAGCAATCTATTTCTCATTTGTTGTTTTCTTCCTTTTATTCGAACGGGTCTTATTATATAGGAAAGAAGGTCATGACATTCTTTTAAATTTTCATATTTTACCCCTAGATGGTCATTATGAACAATCCCAAATCCATTGGGACATCCTTCAATAATAGTTGCGATCTCCTTCAAATGTTTGTCTTCTATTTATTCTATATATGAAAGGTCATGACCTTCCTTTAAATTTGTATATTTTACGCCTAACTAGTCATTATGAACAATCTCGAATCCATTGAGACATCGTGACCTTCTTAAACAATGGTTATGATATCCTTCAAATGCTGACAAATTTCACCTCAATTTTGTTGCAAAAGTTGCGGCTTTCCGAGGTTTGTGTAGCGACCTTGATTTGGATTCTTGCAATTTCCACGCCATGTTACATAAATCACTTCATTACCTTCCCTTAAATTTCCATATTTTGCCCTTATTAACTGTCCCATATCCACGTGACCTCCTAAATGTTGGAAAATTCCACCTCAACTCCGCTTCAAAAGACGTGACCTCCCAAGGTCTGTGTCGCAACCTTCATCTGGATTCTTGCAATCTCCATACCAAGTTAGTAGCAACAAGGCAGGTGTCGCACTCCTATTGGGATTTGTGAGGTGACTCCAGTGGATGCACTCCTTATGTCCTGTAGGGGATTCGGTCTCTATTCACTTTGGATAACTCCATCTTTTCCTATGTCGAACTCAACAAAAAAGAAAGCTTTGATTCACGATTTAGTCGAAGATTAAAGCTTTTTATCTCAATTTCATATTTAAAGTATCAATTTTTTCTATTTTGATCTATTTTATAATGACTGTTAACAAAATCTGTTAAGCCACTCGGGTCAATGGAAAAGTATAATGTGACTTGTTTTTGGCCAATTAAAAAATACCATATGGTAATTAGATTTATTTAAAATAAAAATATTAAATTTAAATTAAAAATAAAAATAAAAAATTATAATATTAAATATTTAAATATTAGGAAATATTGTTAACTTTGATTGACCGTTGACCGATCATTGATCGATATTGACTAATTGTTGATCGACATTGACCTGCCATATGACGTTATTAGAATACACCACATATCATTTTTATTTTTTTAATATTATATATATATTATATCTTAGATTGCATATAGCCCTTATTTTAAGAAGTGGGCAATGAGTGAGCAAAACAGCCTCTCCGTGTTTTTTTATATAAAGTATAATAATAAATTTAGTCCTCAACCTTTATACCTTTATTCAATTTGACCCATATTTTTTTATTAGAAGTAAATTAGAAAGTTTTTAAACTCATAAGGCTAAAGAGGCAAAAAAAAACCTTAGTAACAAATTTAAAAAAAAAATTAAAGTCCTTCTAAAAATTATTAAAAAAATCTTAAAAATTATAAACAAAAATTTTAAAGCTATAGAATTTGTATTAAAAATAACATTGAATTTTTAAAGAAAAATGGGGATTAGATTTAAAAAATCTTATAAGCATCAGACAAAAGCATTGAAACATAAAGTGTTATGAGGTTGGGTAATTTCTCCAACATTTGCATCTAACTGAATAGACCAAAATGAGCTATGAGAATCAATCACGTGTCTTTCACGTGTTTTGGGTGACAATTACTAAAGTTTCGTTTCCGTTTATTGACTTTATACACTTTCAGCATGTTTGGTTGGGTGTATTGGCTATGCCAATACACCCCTAATCAGTGGGCCCCACTTAAGCCCCCTTTAGTCCATTGTTTGGTTCATGGTAATGCTATTACGGGTGTAATACGTTACTTACTTAATCGGTGAAATCCACCGATTTGTAATACATCCCTTTTGCTCAGTTTAGGTCCTGATTCAATTTTCTTCCCTGTTTTAGCCTCCCGATTGACGCTTCTGTCTTACCCAAAGTCTTCTGTTTCTTCATTCTACCTTTCTTCTCCACTCTCCTCGCCGTTTCTCCTTCTCCCTGTTATATGTTTTTTTTTGTATTATTATTTTCTCAATAGATCTGCGCAGCAGCACCTACCATTTTCATTTCAAATTTCCCATCTAACCGGTTTTTTTTCTTCATCTAACCAACCCTAGCAGCGTTGTTTCGTAGGACGACCCTTGGTTTTGCCACTATTTACGGCGTTAACCCATTGGAAGAAACTCCACTCTTTAACTTCCTTTTTTGCGGTTGTATATATAGATTTCTATTTTTTTCCTAGGTTTTAGAATTTGTTTGTTTTTTAGGGAGTTTAGGGCCGTGCTATGAATAATAGAGGGAGGTATCCATCGGTGCTCGGCCGTAGCCGCGGAGCGAACGCGAACCCTAGCTTTCAATCGAGGCTGGAGCAACCGCAGTATGCGCAGAGAAATTTGGTGCAGAATCATCATCATTTTCAACAACAACAACATCATCATCATCATCATCATCACCTGCAAACAGCAACAACATCAACAGCAGTGGCTCAGATGAAACCAATTGCCCGGCGGAAATGACTCCACTGTCGCCGATGAGGTCGAGAAGACCGTACAATCTGAAGTCGTCAACTCAAGGTTCTTTTTTGTTTCTTCTCCTTTTTTCTTTTTAATTGCATTTGTGATTAATTTTTATTTAATTTTCTTGTACATGTTACGTATTGAATGTTCATAATTATATTTTTTTCATAAATTAAATTTCTTGTGCATTGTTTACAGTTATTAATTTTTTTATTGAATTTTCTTTTATGTATTTCATATTGAATTGTGCACGGTTTTACATTCTTTTTCATCTTTCAGTTCACATGATTGGAAGGCAAGGCTAAAGATGCCACCATCAGATACACGCTACAAAACGGAGGTATTTTTGTTAATGATATTAATCGAGTAGATATTGAAGTTAATACAACCTTTTTAATAATATTGCATAGCTTACCTATCGTTTTAAAAATTCCTTGAAGTTTCTGCTTTTACCAGTTATGGTTAAAGAAATTGTAGCATTGGTTTTGTTTATTTCACTATATATAATTGTCATACCTTCGTTAAACTATGAAAATTCTCGAAGGAAAAATTTCTGGCTTATGTTATTTGGGCAATGTAGGTGAATTACTCATTAATTTCCTATAAGGTATATGATTTTGAATGGACAGTTTCCAAAGATTATAACTTAAGGACACTGATACTAGTTCCTTGATGTTGAGGCCTTTTGAACAAAGGGCCATTTTTAGGCTTGCAATTGCATTTCTTTATCCTCGATAGCACTCCATATCGTTTCTCTGATATAAATTTCACACAGGGCATGGCAGTGCTTTTGTTGGTATTTGGATATTTTTTAAAATTTTAATTTTGACGCTTATGTACTGATCTGCCTATTAAATTTGTGCCAGGATGTGACTGCTACCAAAGGAAATGAATTTGAAGACTACTTTCTGAAACGTGAACTTATTATGGGAATATATGAGAAGGGCTTTGAAAGACCATCTCCTATTCAGGAAGAGAGTATTCCCATTGCTTTAACTGGAAGTGATATTCTTGCTAGAGCCAAAAATGGAACTGGGAAAATTGCAGCATTTTGCATTCCTGCATTGGAAAAAATTGACCAAGATAACAATGTTATTCAAGGTTAGATTTCATCTACATTTAATTTCTTGATTGTGTGTGTTTGTGTTACCAATTCAAGCCCAATAAAATGGTAGTGGGTACTGAAAGTAGGATTCTTTGGCCATTTCAATTATTTATTGTTCTTCTAGTTGTCTGATCTGCTTGTCAATCTGATATTGGAGAAGTGTGAGTGTCATTTGTTTCATTTCTTTTAACTGATATTTGAATTATGGGCTTTGGCATGGACGGACTTAGTTGACTGACGATCAAATCTTTGTAGCAGTTCCTTAAACATGTGCATTAGGTCCTCCATTTTGTAAGTTGGTGCAACTTTTTCCATCAGTCCAAGCAGAAATTTTCACTCATCTTTCTGAAACCTTCCAAATTAAGTTCTTTGTTGACCCTTATGCTGTAATTTGAAATATGAGTTATATTAGGTGCAATTCCGAGGGATGTTTTCAACACACTACCATCGTTTAGCTGTGGACTATAGGAACAATTCCAAGGTGTGTCTGCTTTCTGTTGGATAATATATTTTTAAACTGAAGTTTATAGCATTTATAATTGGCAAATTATATTAGGTGCAGAGAGAGTGAATGAGATATTTTGAGTTGTACAGCATCAGTTTGAAGTCTTATCTGCCAATTTGTTTAGTGAAAATTTGTAAAATGCAGGGCTCATTGCTATTTTAGTGTTGATTTTTCCTTGAATTTAGTTCATATTCTCAGATTGTTGAAATGTGCATTAATCAATACCTTCTGTTATTGAGAACCTTTAGGACAAAAAGATGTAGATATATTTTGTTGTATTTATCTACATCTTTGTTTATAGAGAATCGACTGAATTGCAAAATTTTAGCATCTGCTATGATGAATGTCACCTGACTGGTAATCATTTTAGGGCTTCCTGACTCAGTACTACGAACAACTGCCAGTAAGTCTAGAGAATTTGAGGTTGTATAAGGGAAACACCGAAGCAAGGGATCTGAAGACAAGTTGCCAATGCAAAGTAGTCTTGTAGTTTTTATTCGGGAACTAATCAGCCTTACACGCTTAAAGACATGCGAGGAGGGCACTTGTATTAGGTCATTGACTCAACTTCAACAGAGGGCAAGGATGCTTCTACATCAACATTGATTGAATGAAATCCATGTAATATTTGTAATTTTTCCCAGGGTCATTCATTTTCGGATATAGTTAGTGATGTGAATATGATTGTGACTAATATGCTATCTAGCATTTTGTAAAGTTTGGGTGGGCTAGAAAATTGGAAAACATATTAGTTGGTAGCTGGAAGGTTGAAATGATCTGACCGGCATTTTGTACAATGCAGTTTGAATTAAGTAATTAACAGTATTTGTGAAAATTTGGGTGATCAAGTTCAACATTGCTTAAAGGTCATAATGCTTGGCACTGGTTAAATGTATAAATTATATATCATTATTAAATTATATTTAATATTAATTATTTTAAATTATATAAATTCATATAAGAAAATTTATTATCAAGAATTTTATGAAATTATATATCATTATTAAATTATATTTAATATTAATTATTTTAAATTATATAAATTCATATAAGAAAATTTATTATCAAGAATTTTATGAAATTATATATTATTATTAAATTATATTTAATAATAATTATTTTAAATTATACAAATTCATATAAGAAAATTTATTAGGTATAATTATTATAAATTTTATTAAATCATATATTTTAATTAAAATATATTTAATATTAATTATTTCAAATTATATTTTATAGTATCATATATTATGATTTGAGTAAATTCATATAAGAATATTAATTATTAAGAATTTTATTAAATTATATATTTTAATTATAATATATTTAATAATAATTATGTTTAAATATGATTAAATTATTTATTATTGATAATAATAATCTTATTAAAATTTAAATAACAATAACAATAATCATTTACCAAAACAAATTTATGCTAAGGGTATTCTAGTCATTTTAGTTTTTTCCATTATGCTATTACACCTCTATTCCATTCAACCAAACACAAGATTACTATTACGCCTCTATTCCATTACATTCAACCAAACAGTTGATTTGCTATTACACCTCTAATCCAATACACCTCTAATCCAATACATCTCTAATCCAATACACCTCTAATCCAATACAGCGAACCAAACGCACCCTAAAAATAATTATTTATGAATAGAAAATCTAAATAATTGGTTGGATAACTATATGAGCTTGTTTTTTTTTTATATATATATAAATTGAGATTAGATAGCATATATAATTAAATCTAATACAAGTTGGTCTAAGATGCCCATTTTAGGCATGAGTTCTGTGGCACACAAGGAGTTCTATTCATTAGTGCCATTGACTTTTTACTCGTTTGGGAGTCCTAAGAAGATTCGATTCTCTATTAAATAATTATTTTTATGCTCACTTTGCTCAAATATATAAATCTTGTGATTTTTCCTATATAAATTGAGACTAGGGGGTGTTGAATTACATATATGCATGCTAAGGGAGAATTCTATCAAAATTTAGTGAAATTTTATTTGAGTTGTTTTTCCCTAAACTCAAATAGATTATATTTTTCTAGTTTATCTTGTTTAAATTTGTGAGATTATAATTGCAATTTCATTGGCAATTATAATTCAAATTTAGAAAATAAATTTTGATTTTAGACCCACACTTTAAAAGAAGTTAACTTACCCCTTTGCGTAGTCTCAGTTTTCATCTTGTGTTCGGCTCTTTGCATTAAACCCCACACTCTAAATATCAGAGGGTTCAAGAATAGCGGAAAAGATTATTTTCTTGAAAGCTTGAAGGATTTGAATTCCAATTGAATCGTTCGACAAATCCAACACATTCCTAGGAGCCAAATTACGTTTTGAGCATCTCCTTAAGCTCGAAAACACATGTACTGTATTTGATTTATTACTATAGATATAAATATAAATATACCGTTTTATGAAAAATTTTAATATTTCGTTGTGTCACCTAAAACATTTTCATTTCCAAAATTGACGTCAGAGCCTAGGTCATGCTATGTCTATTAGTATAAATTGATGATTTGATTGATCTCTTTTTCTCCTTTGTGATTAAATTAATAGAAAGTGGCATTCTTAATCTATTGCATGTATAAATTGTGTGTGAATGGATGCGTAAATTATAAAACTATTATTATATAATTTTGCGAAGGTTGTGGTTCCTAGAATTACAATGGTTGTATTTATGTTATTTTTGGATATGTAATTAGTTTGTGGATTATTATCTCCATGTAGGTTTTTAATTTATTGTAATTACAGAATATTGAAAGTTGACACCCTCTTTAGGGAACATCGGGTTTTGGTCAGGTATGTATTTGATCTAGTTTTTCATTTTTAATTAAAGTGAAAATTTTGATTGTTCATACAATCGAAGTTTTAGACATCATGGAAAAGTTCAATTTTAAAAAACAAGATCAAGATTAATGGGATATGAAAATTCAACATATTTCCAATCTTGAAAGTAAAAAATTAGGGTTTCATTCTTTGAACCATATTTGAAACTATTTCCGATTCTATGAATTGGGTGTGCCTTGACTTTTCTGGAAGACTCTAAGGTGGACTTGTTTTGGGATTGAATTCAAGAATCATAGATTTTGAAGAAACCATATGTTAAAGTTTTCAAAATCATTTCTAAGGTTTCTAGGAATCCAAAAGTCGACTCCTAAGGTGTTCTTTTCCAATTTTTTTTCGTAAATTTTTGGTTTATAATGGAAACAAGTTTTGATAAAGATTAGATGAGTTTGTGTGGCTGAATGATGTAAAGATCAACTATTTAGAGAAGTTGATGACCCAAAGAATTCTTTCGAGTAAACTTTGTAACCTACTTGTTTTCTTTTTCTTATTCTTAGAATAAAACCATGGAAACCTTTGGTTGGTCAGAGTCGATTTTATTTTCAATTGTTAGATAGCTGTTGTTTATATTTGCATGATTGAATGATTAATGAATCGATAAACATGCCATGCTTATATGATAAGAATGTCATTTAGATTAGGAAAAATGTCACTTGATATTATCTATGCATTTAATGATCCCTGAAACCAAATTGAAAATTTTGCATATGTTTTAAAATATTGACTGCGAGAGTGTCTGTTAGAATTAAGTGACCTGAATCCTTATTTAAATAAAATACAGTGGTAAAATAAAATAAAAGTAAAATCCATATAGAATTACACTTCTTTTATTTTATTTTAGAATAAGGTTTTTTAAACCTTATTAAACTCCATCTATTTGATATTGATTAGAATAAGGTGTTTTAATCTTGCTACACTCCTATTAGTATATGGTTTTACAAGCCTATAAAATAGGCATAATCTATTCCTTTTGTAATCATTCGAATTCGACATAGTGAATTTTCTTCTCATTTGCTCGTGGTTTTTTCCCGAAAGGGTTTTCACGTAAAAATCTGTGTCTTCTTTATTTTTATTTCTCTTTTCTTTACGATATATTGATTACGGTAATGACGTCTTTGAAGTATGAAATTATGCTATTGAATCGTAACACCAGATTTGCGTTGTGGCAGATTAAGATGGAAGCAGTTCTTGCACAGATGGATCTGGAGGATGCCTTACTAGGGATAGATAAGATGCCTTCGACATTAACGGATGAAGAGAAGAAGCGTAAGGATCGAAAGGCGTTAACATAATTATATCTGCATTTGTCTAACGAAATTTTGTAGGATGTGATGAAGGAGAAGACCGCCGCTGCATTATGGAAGAGGTTGAAGCAAATATGTATGTCGAAAACTCTAACCAACAAGTTGCATATAAAGCAACGTCTTTATGCTCATCGTTTGGAGGAAGGTACGTATGTGCACGAACACTTAACAATGTTTAAAGAAATTCTCTCAAACTTGGAGGCCATGGAGGTTCAGTATGATAAGGAAGATCTAGGGTTGATTCTATTTTGTTCGTTTCTCCCGTCTTATTCAACCTTTAGAAACACGATTTTATATAGCCGCGAGTCTTTCACAGTTGATGAGGTTTATGATTCTTTGACCTTGTATGATAAAATGAAGCATTTTGTGGTTAAACCCGACTTTCAGGGAGAGAGTCTCATTGTTCATGGGAGACAAAAACGAAATGCTGATGATGATCGTGGAATGACACAGGAACGAAATCCTCATGGTAAATCTAAAGGTAGATCAAAGTCTTCAAACAGAGGTAAAACTTGTAACTTTTGTAAGAAAAAAAGGGCACATTAAATTTGAGTGCTATAAGTTGCAGAACAAGATCAAAAGAGAGGCCGCGAATCAAAACGAAAAAAAACCAGAAAAATTTGGTGAAGCTGATGTTGTAGAAGACTACAGTGATGGTGAACTTCAAGTCGCTTCTATCAACAATTCTAAAGTGAGCGAGGAGTGGGTCCTTGATTCGGGCTACACCTTCCACATGAGTCTCAATCGGGTTTGGTTTACAACTTACGAAACAATGTCTAAAGTTTTTGTTTTGATGAGAAATAATGCTTCGTGTAAAATTACAGGTGTTGGAACAATTGAAGTTAAGATGTTTGACGGAGCTGTCAGAACACTTAGTGACGTGCGGCATGTTCCAGAATTGAAGAGAAATTTAATTTCATTGAGTACTCTTGATTCAAAAAGGTACAGATACACAGCTGAAAGTGGGGTTTTGAAGATTTCTAAAGGTTCCCTTGTTGTAATGAAAGGACAAAGAAAGACTGCCAAGAAATATATTTTTCTAGGTTTTAATGTTACTAGTGATGCAGCTATCGCTTCCTCTTCCTTGTTAGATGATGATATTACTAAACTTTGGCATATGCGCCTAGGGCATATGAGTGAGAATAGTATGACAGAATTGAGCAAAAGAGGACTTATTGATGGACAAGGAATTTGCAAACTAAATTTCTTTGAGCACTCCGTTTTTGGGAAGCAACAGAGAGTTTGATTCACAAGAGGAATCCATAACACGAAGGGAATTTTGGAGTATATTCATTTTGATCCGCGGGGCTCATCTAGAGTGCCTTCGAGAGGTGGAGCTAATTATATGCTAACTTTTATTGATGATTTTTCTAGAAAAGTTTGGGCGTTCTTCCTGAAGTAGAAAAGCGATGTGCTTTCTGCATTTAAGTCTTAGAAAACTATGATTGAAAAACAGACGGGAAAACAAATAAAATACCTCCGCACAAATAATGGCTTAGAGTTTTGTTCTGATGAGTTTAATAAACTGTGCAAGTTAGAAGGGATCGTAAGACACTTGACAGTTCGTCATACTCCACAGCAAAACGACATTCTGGAACAAATGAATAGAATGATCATGGAGAAGGTTCGATGTATGTTGTCAAATGCCAACTTACCAACGTCGTTTTGAGTCGAAGCAGCCTCTATTGCATATTTTTTGATCAACCGATCTCTATCCGTTGCCTTTGAAAAAAAGACTCCATAAGAGGTATGGTCTAGAAATCCTGCTGACTATTCTGATTTAAAGATCTTTGGTGTCCTGCTTATACTCATGTTGATAATGGAAAATTGGAACCGAGATCCATTAAATGTGTTTTTCTTGGTTATAAAGCTGGTGTAAAAGGGTATAAGTTATGGTGCCCTGAAAATAGAAAAGTTATGATTAACAGAGATGTTTTTTATGAAACTGCTATGCTACCTAACTTATCTTTTAAAGACTCTTCCAATAAAGAAAATTAAAAGCAGGTGGAGCATCAGATTAATCCAGAATCTACAATTGAGTCGACTCCTCAAGCCAGTACAAAAATTTAGAATAGAGTTGTTTCTTTACCACAATACTCTATTACCAAAAACAGAACTAGAAGAGAAATTAAACCTCCAAAAAAGTATGTCGAGGCTGATCTAGTTGTTTATGCTTTAAATGTGGCTGAAGATATAGATACAAACTAAGAGCCATCTAATTATTCTGAGGCTGTTAGCTGTGAAGACTCAGAAAAGTGGGTGTTTGCTATGCAAGAGGAGATGAAATCACTTCACAAAAACAGAACATGGGATCTTGTGAAACTTTCTAAAGGTAAAAAGGTTGTTCGTTGTAAATGGGTGTTTAAAAAAAAAAGAAGGGACTCCAGGAGTTGAAGAACCCATATATAAAGTAAGGTTTGTTGCAAAAGGTTACAGTCAAATTCCAGGAGTGGACTTCATAGATGTGTTCTCCCTAGTTGTGAAGCATAGTTCGATTCGACCTTTACTTGGTATTGTGGTTATGCATGATTTGGAGCTTGAGTAGTTAGACGTAAAAACTGTATTTTTGCATGGAGAACTTGAGGAGGATATTTAAATGCAACAACCAGAGATTTTTACAGTCTCAGGAAAAGAGGACTATGTTTGCTTGCTGAAAAAGTCCCTTTACGATTTGAAACAGTCACCAAGATAGTGGTAGAAGAGGTTTGATTCCTCTATGACTTCTCATGATTTCAAAAGAAGTAGATTTGATAGTTGTGTTTATTTTAAGAAAAAAAAATGATGGTTCTTTTGTTTATCTACTCCTTTATGTTGATGACATATTAATAGCAGCGAAAGATAAATGAGAGATAAGAAAGCTTAAAGCCCAACTAAGTGAAGAATTTGAGATGAAAGATTTGGGACCAGCAAAAAAGATACTTGGTATGGAAAATCTCAGAGATAGAAAAGTAAGTAAATTATACCTGAGTCTGAAGGGGTACATTGAAAAGTTCTTTACAGGTTCAATATGCAGAATACTAAACCTGTTAGTACTCTTTTAGTAGCCCATTTCAAACTTTCATCGACTTTATCCCCACAATCAGATGATGAGATTGAGTACATGTCACATGTTCCATACTCTAGTGTAGTGGGATCTCTCATGTATGCTATGATTTGTTTACATCCAGATTTATCATATGCAGTCAGTGCAGTTAGTAGATACATGGTGAATCCCAGTAAAGAACATTGGAAAGTAGTTCAGTGGATTTAAAGATACTTACGAGGTACTACTGATGTTTACTTACAGTTTAGAAAAACTAGAGATGGAGTCATTATGTATGTTGATGCTGATTTTGTTGGAAACCTTGATAGAAGAATATTACTCACAAGTAATGTCTTTACAATCGGAGGTTGTGCAATTAGTTGGAAAGTCACTTTGCAAACTACAGTCGCTTTGTCTACCACTGAAGCTGAGTACATGACGATTTCTGAGGCTTGTAAAGAAGCTATTTGGTTTAAGGGACTCTTTAGTGAACTCAATGAAGACCTTCAAATTAGTACAATATTTTGTGACAGTCAGAGTGCCATCTTCCTGACAAAAGATCAAATGTTTCATGAGAGAACAAAACACATTGATGTTCGGTATCATTTTGTTCGTGATATTATTAGTCGTGGTGATATTGTTGTGAGCAAAATTAGTACTTATGAAAACCCTACAGATATGATGACTAAGTCACTTCCTATAACCAAGTTTGAGCATTGCATAGACTTGGTTGGTGTTCATTGTTGAAGTTAAACCCTTAAGGGGTTTTATGGAAGAGGTGGAGAACTTGTTCGTTGAGAGTTCGCGATGAAGAACTTGTTCATTGAGAATTCGTGTCAAGGTGGAGATTGTTAAAATTAGGTGACCCGAATCTTTATTTAAATAAAATACAATGGTAAAATAAAATAAAAGTAAAATCCATATAGAACTACTCTTCTTTTATTTTATTTTAGAATAAGGTTTTTTAAACCTTATTAAACTCCATCTATTTGATATTGGTTAGAATAAGGTGTTTCAATCTTACTACACTCCTAATAGAATATGGTTTTACAAGCCTATAAATAGACATAGTCTATTCCTTTTGTAATCATTCGAATTCGACATAGTGAATTTTCTTCTCCTCTGCCTATGGTTTTTTCTCGAAAGGATTTCCACGTAAAAATCTGTGTGTTCTTTATTTTTATTTCTCTTTTCTTTGCGATATATTGTCATTATCGATATTCTATTTTTTACAGGGTCCCTTAACAAGACCACAACCTCGGTTAATAGGACAACTAGTCATGTATGATTCTTGTTAAGATTATCTCATTATAACTCATATTGAAAGTATATAATGATGGGTGTTGAGTTAGTGATTATATATTCAAGATTATTTTAATTAAATAACTTCTGATGAAACTCTATTTAAGTTATAATTATTAAAGTGAAACTATTATTAATTTGTGTGGAGTTTTGCAATTTAAATTAACATATTAATTGGATAAATCCATGTTTTTACTAGTTGTTTGTGATTTCCCCAAGATGGCATAATTTCATGGGTTTGAGAATTATCATTATAACGGTTTACATTTTTTTTCAAGGCTAAATGTAAGAAGCATGCATCATGTTAATGCATCTTGTATGTTGCTAAATTTGATGACATACTTGCTTAAAGATAATTAATATGTGACAATTTATATTTCAAATCGAAATAGCACTAACTTCTCTCATCAGTATTCTTACTGAAAACAAACTGAACAGCAACAACTAGCAACAACTATAAGTAATGGAAACAAAACTTGCACATTGTTCTCAAGTACATGAACCACAAGTGTGTGTTTGATGAAGCATGCCCCTGAGTCCCAACGTGAAGCTAGAGCTTGTTGGGAAAGCTCTAATGAAATAGCTCGTTGTTATATTCTTGCAAGTGCTAGTAACACTTTGCAAAAACAACAAGAAAGCAATAGAATTATTAAAAAGATTATGGGCAATCTGGAGGATATGTTTGAAGGTCAAGTTATCTTGGCTCAAGAATCTTTGAAAACCAATTTAATCAACTTTAAGCAAAAGCTTGGTATTCCAGTAAAAAAACATATACTTACTCTTCTAGGATTCTTTATGGAAGTGAAAGACAAATGGGCATATCGAGATGGTGTTAAAACCTTGTTTAAAAGACTTTGCAGGCTTTGAGGTTGCATATATAACTTAGGAACCTGGGAGCTCAACTTTACCCAACTCATGAAAGAGTAAAAATTTAATGAGTTAATGTTAAATGGTGGGATGCCTAGTTCAATCAAATGCAAAAGCCAACTTGGCGATCGCTTCCTCCTCCAAAGAACAAAAAAGACTAAGACTTCAGTTTCGCTTGAAGCTGATGAAGCCCAACAATTTCTATAAGGCCCAAAGTTTCTTTTGGAACAAGAATGACACTTTAGAGCAAATCACGAAAGAGAAAGGTAAAGAACTTTTATTCATTAAAACCTGCTTAATGGAAGATTAAAAAAACAATCAAGTCATTGATTCGAAAGTAACTAAATTTTGAATATTAAAAAATTTATTTTACTTTATTTTCATATTATTCCAAATAAAGTAAAATTGTTGCACCATTATTTCCAATAATGAAAAATAAATATTTAAAAGTAGAAAATATGAAAACTAAAAGAAACAGAACCGTAGAATATTGGTATTTTTATTTTTTGAATTTTTGCCTTTTCGTTACCAAATTTCCTGTTTTAGTATTTTGTAATTCAAAAACAAATTTAAAGAAATAACTAATTTTTTTTCTACTTAAAGCAATAACTAGGTGATTACGTACTTATTTTTTTAACAATTAGATTGACTAATAAGTAATCCTATCATACGTATACACGTATACAAATTACGGATTTAGAATAAAAAGGTGTGTTTAAAAGTAACACATGATAAATCATGTAACATATGGTTTGAAACTAATTAATTATAATAACACATGAAACATGTATGATATTAAAATAAAAATAGATTAAATTGTGAGTAAAACGAAATTTAAACATATAAATACATCAGATAAACCACAAAAATATCAAAATGAAGCTTTAGTTAAGTGGTTTTTGTTAAAATAAAAAGACTAAAAAATAGTATAACTTATTTTAATTATGAAAGGGTATTTTCGTAATTTTCTAGTGAATTGGTGAACCGATTGAGAGTAACACCAACTCAGTAAAACACTTAACAAATAGCAAGTATAGATATATATACAACCAATGGAGATAATAACTTGTGCATATTAAAATAAAAATGTATAAAATACATCAAACTGAAGCTTTAGTTGAGCAATAAATTTAAGGCTTTCTAATCTAATTGGCATGAGTTCAAACTTCACAATATGCATATTATAATTGGTTTTTATTAAAATGAAAATACTAAATTACCCTTAAATAGTATAACTTATTTTAATTATAGAAGGGCTTTTTCATGATTTTTTAATTGCATTGACGACCTAGTTGGTTTAGTTGCCACCGTTGAGTTTGGATGTAACAACCCATTTTTCAGTGGTGTCGGAAACAATAGTTTTGGGGCTACAAATATGGCGAGTGAATTCGTAAATATTGTTATTCAATATTTACGAGTCAAATATAGTATTATAGTATATTTTGATTTGATAATTTATGTTATTTAAACGAATAATTAGGTTCAAGTGGTAAATTCTTAAAGTCAAGTGGTTCTAGAAAAGAAGGTATCGGGACCTCATTTCTATAAACCGATCCCGTAAATATTTAGTAAAATATTTACGGGGTGTTATTAGGGTTATATTAAAATTTGGTTAAGAAAAGTTTAATATTTAAATAGTTAATTAAAGAAAAAAGGACTAAATTATAAAATCTATAAAAGTTAATAGCTATAGACTTATTCGTATTAAATGGGTGAAAAAGCATGAAGTAAGGGCCTTAAGTAGTAATTTTACCAAATTTAACTATAGTGGATGATCATGGCTTGACATTTGATGAAATTTGTTTTAATTTTAAAGGTTAATTTGGTAATTAGGTAAATTAAAAATAAAATAAAAGATGATAAGTGAAATATCATCATCTTCAACCTATTTATGTTTTTTTTTTTGCAAAACCTAATGAAGCCATAGATAGGTGAGCTTTCGGTCAAGTTTGATTTCCATTGTATGGTATGTAACTTTATCCCTTTTTTAGTAATTTTTATATTTTTGAGTTCGTATTAGCTTAATCTAGCTAACCCGAGGATTAATTCGTAAAAATATTAAATGTTTAGGGACTGTCATAAATGATTCTAAATATATTTTGAAATTTATTTGGTAGAATATTAAGCTTGGTTGTTAAATAAACATATTTTGTTAAAGGATTTTTAGTGATTCTGAAAGTTAGGTATTAAATTGTTTAAAGAGTAAAATTCATGGGATTTAATGTGAAATCTTGATAAAAATGGGCAGGTTAGAAAGCCTAAGAAATTCGGCTAGCATGTTTGGTAACTAACATTGATAAATTTGCAAGTTATGAGTTTAGGGACTAAATTGCATAAAAGGAAAAATGTTGGGGTGATTTTATAAATTTATACTAAAATGGGTTATAAGCTTGAATTAATTATTTAAAATTTATTTAAACTTTTTAATTAAATAAAATTATATTATTATGTTCAAAAGATGCTACTATCGTATTTAAATCGAGGAAAAAAAAGCTAAAGTTTTGGATTAGTTGTCGACTTCGTTTTAGTAACTGTTTTAGTCGAGGTAAGTTCGTAGTCCTTGAACTCGAGCTCTATTTATTTATGTAGTTTAATTAATTTAACTATTACATGGCTATTTAATTATATTCTTATACGTAATTTGGTTATTCCGGATTGAATGAAGAATTATTAAATTGTGTATATATATATAATCATGGAATGGATCAAAGATTGTCTTATAATTATTTGTTGTAAATGATTGAATTATAAAATAAGGAAATTTTGGATTTTGTAATTACGTATGTGATTGTCAGTTTATCTGACTAGCGCTGGGCGCAAATCTTTGTCGATTTATTTGACTAGTGCTAGGCACACAGTTAATATCGTTAGTTTATCCGACTAGCGTGGACAAATCTTTGTCGATTTATTCAACTAGGGCTGGGCACCCAGTTAATAACGTCGGTTTATCTGGCTAGCGTTGGATGCAAATATTTGTCGATTTATTCGACCAATGCTGGGCACGCAATTAATATCGTCAGTTAATCTGATTAGTGTTGGGCGCAAATCATTGTCGATTTATTCTACTAGTGCAGTGCACATCTAATGTTGGTTTATCTGACTAGCGCTAGGCGTAAAACTTTGTTACGGCTTATCCGTCAAGCATCGGGTGCCAATGATAGGTTGGTCAATATTAATAATGTTTAACCGATACCTTGAAGTTGGTTGGTAAAATGAGAGACAACTTTAATTTTATATGAAATGTTCATGAGGAACCTATGGTACACTATGTGGTAATAACTATTACAAGTTAGATATTTGAATTAATGGATTATTAAACAAAAATGTAGTTCTTTGGGTTATGAAATTATTTAGATATTTAATCATTCTTTTGTGTGCAGGTTAGGTGCCTATATTTTGACTATTGACTCAGCATCCAATGTCAATCCCGAACTCAATGTTGGTGACGTATTTCTTTTTGTGTCTTGGCATGTACCTAGGATGATAATGTTTGAGTCAAGGTCTTTTGGTCTATAATTGAATTGAGTGAAGGTTACTTATATTGAATGTCATGTAAACTTTTGAATTATGCTTTTTTGGAACAAATGCTTGTATAAAGTTTGTGACTGAAATAAGTATGTTTCATGAGCTTGACTCTTTTAAATGTATGTAATTGTTGATGTGAATAGATAAATATTATGTTCAATGACAATTTGATGAGAATGATTATATTTAGCTATTTTGGTGGATGTTTGAGTAGAAAAATGTGGTTAAGGTCATATGTTCGGTTAGGTATAGAATGGATGAAATTTTGTAATGTGATTGATGATTTGAATGTGATTTTAAACCTAGGAAATTATCTAGATATGATATGTCTTTTTGCATAAGGAATGGTGTATGCAATAGCTTGATTTAGGGGTTAAATACGTTGCACACAGCCTGGGACACGTTAGTCACACGGTTGTGTGACACACACGGCCCACTCGCATGGCTGTGTGTCTTATTGTCTTTAGGTGTTGGTTTTACATGGCCTAGCACACGGCCTACAACACGGCCGTGTGACTCAACATCGAATGCACACACGAGTAGGCACACGGGCGGACACACGGGCTGGGACATGGGCGTGTGTCTAGACTTCGAATGTCCACATGGTCTATGTTGTGACACACAGCCATGTGTCCCCTGTTTTCAAAATTGAACCTAGAATGTTCTCAAACTATTTTAGAGCCTTGTAAGCTCGATTTAAGGCCCGTAAGTGTATATTTATTATAAATGGAATGTGATTTGATTTTCTTTTGTATTTATAATTGTATACTTGTTTGTATGTGATGTAAATGTTTAAAATTTTATTGTAATACTTCGTGACCCAAATCCGGCGACGGAGACAAATAAGGTCATAGAATATGTAAATATTAAGGACTAAATGTGGTATTATACCAGTTAAAAAAATATTAAGTTACATATAAATATTGAAGATGGAGTAAAGGTCATAGATTAATTAATGATTGAATGAGGGGATTAAAATTAATCATATTTAAAAAAACAAATATGAAAATGAACCAATTTCTTAATCATCAAATTAAGTAATCAAGTGGTTGGGTTACAAATAATCCAAATATAAGGGGAAAAAAATCCAATATTATTTTTAAAAAAAATGAAAATTTCTTTGTATTCTCCATTTTTTAGTTTTATTTCAATCGATTGTAAAAATATCATGAGACCAACTGATATCTAATTGTGATCCCCATGATTACTTAATTAATGAAAAAGAATTAAAGCCACCAAATTACAGAAGACGGTTGCACGAAAATTGAGCTTATTGATGAAAGCAAGGATTTAGTTGGTAAATTTACTATGTAAGCCCCTGTGCTAAGAGTCTGATTACATTTTACCTTTTTTACTCAAAACACGAGCAAATTATCCCTGTACATTAGATCAAAGAGCAAATTAGTCATTCTGTTAAAAAAAAATTATTTGTTTCTACTATTAAAAACTTATCCCTGTATGTTATTGTCTGGTTATTCTATGAGCCATCTCAGTTTTCAACTGTACAAATTGATGAAATTTTTAATAAAAAGGATGAAATTGTTCTTTAATTTAACATAAAGGGATTAATTGCCCATTTTTTGAATAGAAGGAGCAAAATATAATCTGACTCTTAATACAGGGACCTCCATGATAATTTTACCGGATTTAGTTACATGTTGGATATAAAGGGGAGTTAGGAAAAATTAATGGGAGTTAAGTGAGCGTTGAGTGGTGTGACTCCCTTCATTTAATCCTCTCATCTGCCTGACTGCCCCCCTCCTTCATTGCTCTTTGGTCCCCTTCCTCTTTAAAACCCCCACGCCTCTTCTTCCTCCTTTTAAAAAAATTTTTAACCCCCCATTTTCCTCTCCCTCACACAAACAACACCTTTTTTCAATAGCTTCATTTCCACCACTGCAACAATGCCACATTTCTCTAATTCTGTCAAGCTTAAGTATGTCAAGCTTGGCTACCAATATCTCGTCAATCATATTCTTACACTTACTCTTATACCTGTCATGGCTGGTGTTCTTATTGAGGTTCTTCGTTTAGGCCCTGCTGAGATTGTTAATCTCTGGAATTCCCTTCATTTTGATCTTGTTCAAATCTTGTGCTCTTGTTTCTTTATTATCTTTGTAGCCACTGTTTACTTCATGTCTAAGCCTAGAAGCATTTACCTTGTGGATTATGCATGCTACAAACCTCCTGTCACTTGTCGTGTTCCTTTTGCTACTTTCATGGAGCACTCGAGGCTGAACTTGAGCAACAACCCTAAGAGCGTTGAGTTTCAGATGAGGATTCTAGAAAGGTCTGGTCTTGGTGAAGAGACTTGTTTACCTCCTGCTATTCATTATATTCCTCCAACTCCAACCATGGAGGCTGCTAGAGGCGAGGCTGAGATTGTTATCTTCTCAGCTATGGATTCTTTGTTCAAGAAAACGGGGTTAAAACCTAAAGACATTGATATTCTTATTGTCAACTGCAGTCTGTTTTCTCCTACGCCATCTTTGTCTGCTATGGTGATCAACAAATATAAGCTGAGGAGTAATATAAAGAGCTTTAATCTTTCAGGAATGGGGTGCAGTGCGGGGCTTATCTCCATTGATTTAGCTCGAGATCTTCTCCAAGTACACCCTAATTCTAATGCAGTTGTTGTCAGCACTGAGATCATCACTCCAAACTACTACCAAGGAAAAGAAAGAGCCATGCTCCTTCCCAACTGTCTTTTCCGCATGGGTGGCGCCGCAATCCTCTTGTCGAACCGTCGTTCCGAGAGGAGGCGTGCCAAGTATCGTCTTGTGCATGTTGTTCGAACCCATAAAGGTGCAGATGATAAAGCCTATCGATGCGTGTTCGAAGAAGAAGACAAAGAAGGCAATGTTGGGATATCTTTATCTAAAGATCTCATGGCTATTGCTGGAGAGGCTTTAAAATCTAACATTACCACTATTGGTCCTTTAGTTCTTCCAGCATCTGAGCAACTCCTATTTCTCCTCACACTCATTGGGCGTAAAATCTTTAATCCCAAGTGGAAGCCATATATTCCAGACTTCAAGCAAGCGTTTGAACACTTCTGTATCCATGCTGGTGGACGAGCAGTCATAGATGAACTGCAAAAGAACCTGCAACTTTCAGCAGAGCACGTAGAGGCATCAAGGATGACATTGCATAGGTTTGGAAACACATCGTCTTCATCGCTGTGGTACGAGATGAGCTACATTGAGGCAAAGGGAGGATGAAAAAAGGGGACAGGGTTTGGCAAATAGCTTTCGGAAGTGGATTCAAGTGTAACAGTGCAGTATGGAAGTGCAACAGAACCATCAAAACACCAAAAGATGGACCATGGGCGGATTGCATTCATAGGTACCCAGTTCATATCCCTGAAGTTGTCAAGCTCTAGGCTAAAAGCAACAAACAAATATGGTTGATTCATGGCTTTGTCAAACTCAGATCCTTCTGGATCTCTGCATTTATTTATATTTCTCCTGTTAACTTTTTCTCTACTCATTTTGTTTCTGTCATACTGTATCCTTTTTCCAATTTCTTTTCAAAATCATGAGTTTGCATAGGTACCCGATATGGTGCTCTTTGTTTTTGTTAATTAATGTACACCCTGCAGGGGAAAATAACAAGTGTGGAAAAACAACAGGTTGAATTAGCCATTGCAATAAAACCTGAAATATTAATAAAGAAAATGCTATACAAGTTGTGATTGTACATGAAAGAACAATTGGGTCAAATTTCCCAGGGTTTTCAATTTGCTAGCCCTTTGGTTGTAGGGTCTCCTTATTAATGCCTTGACCTGTTACGGTGTGTGTAGTTGTCAACCAATGTATTGGCTGGCTCTTAATTTCTGGGGTTATTAATATGCCTTTAGAGCATCTAGCTGTAAGTGGTTGATCCAACTGGATTACATCAATGGAAGGAATCATGAAACATAGGGAATCACATAATTACAATTTACATCATCAGACAAAGAGCTTCCAAGAGTTAATGAAGTGATGTGTTTGGTAGTGGTGAAGCACCTAACTTTTTAATAAAGGCATTTTAAATGTTAGGGATATAATTACTTTCTGGAAATGTTGGTGAAAATGGTTATTTCCATGACCAACGGAAGAGGAAAGAATTGAATTCAAGTAAAGTACTGTTTTGTCTGGAAAATGCCTGATACAGTTTTCAATAGACAATGCCATTTTTTAACTTCTCAAGGTAAAAGCACAAGCCACCATTTTTAACTATTCTAACCTACTCTTTTGCTTAGTTGACAGTCAAATATTAACCTCAAAAACTTATTCCTTTGAAGTGCCTACTTACATGCCCCTTGTTTTCCTTTTTCCTTCAATCCTAACACACACAAACAATAGTTAACTCTAAACATTACTCACTCAACTATTACCATATTTCTATTTTGTTCATACAAGTTTAGTATTTTAGCTACTCCATTAAATCATTATCAGTGACTTTTTGTATTTACATAATAATAGATTTAGCCCTTCAATATTTACAAATACTATCATTTTAGTCATAATTTAAAAAAAAAATTCAACAAATTTAGCCCTCAACTTTACACATTTTACCAATTTATTTTTACTCCTTAAAATTCAAAAATTAAAATTAAAACATAATTAAAAATTCATTTTTCGATAAAAATACATACAAAATTATCAATAAATGAATACCCTTTTTACCTCTAACATGAAATTTATTTATTAAAATAATACTTTTATAAATATTTTTAAAATCCAACAAAAAAGTCTTAAACCAAATTTAAACTTTTCCCTTTTAAATTTATTTAATAAATAATGAAATTTATTATATATTTGGCCTTACTCATCAATCCTCATCAAATTTGTCGAGTCCTAAGCGTTGCCTTTACCTACAACCACTCGCACCAATAACCTTTTACTCTGAACTCCTCGATTTCCACATCCTCCATCAACGCACCATTAAACCAGGAATTGGTTGTGGAGTTGTCGACATGGCCTTCCACCTACTAGGTCTCTAAGACCTCATCCTTACCTATATATCCTCAACCATGCCCACTCTCAAGCACTACCTCAAATGCATCAAACTCGTTCTAGGCAACAACCTATAGACATCGATTCTCACCCTTTTCAAATTTGGACGGTAGTTTTTGGCCTAACCTGGACATGGTGTTGTTAATGTTGAAAAAAGGCAAAAGTTGAACCTTCTTAAGTCTTCTTCATGGTTTTTCCCCTTGATTGTGCCCCAGCGTGCGTGTACCAAGCCTTGGGATAATGCAATTAAATATCGAATGTATTTGTGGTGTTTGCAAGCGAATAGGTTCAATTGTAATATAGATTGTACAACGAAATACCAGAAGTATTCTAATGATTATACCCAAGGGATTGCTAAGTTAGTGAAAGTTGTTTACTAACTTAATTATTTTGAAAACAATTACTAGTCTAGTCGAGCTGTAAATTAGTAGTGCAAATTCAAGATTGATTTCAGAAAAAATTAATTAAACTAAAACTAAACCTAAGGTTGATATCTAAAAGTCTTGGAACTTCCTATTCCTTATTTAAACGATGCGAGCTAATTAGCCTAAAATGGTTGATTCACTAATTATCGATTAAGCCACTATTTGCTTTAATTGAGTAGTTTACCTAACTAAGAATACCATCTCGATCTCATCCTTGCTAAGAGTTACTACCTAAGTTACCCTTTCAGTCTCACTGCTCAACACAAGTTCACTAAATGTTTACGCAACATAATACCCTTTTAGTCTCACCTATCTAAATATTCTACTAAGGTCGTCAATCCTAGTATACTAAGAAATTTAGCAAACTAGAATTAACATACAATCTCAGATAAATAATCACGTAATCATTTGATCAGTTAAACAACCAACACATGCAATATATTTAAGAAAGCTCAAGTTTTGTTCTCATGTTTACACAAACATTCAATTAACTAATTAGGAAAAGAGATTTAAATAAAGAGAATAAATGAGAGAATGCTCATTGATAAATCAAGATTAAAGCACACATTCAGAACATTCTCCACTCGCAACATCGAAACTTTGGAATAAAGAGACTCTAAATAAGAAAACATAGCAAAAATCTAATCTAATGAAAAGTTGAAAACTGAATAATGGAAAAATCCTTGTTAATTTTGATTCCAAAGTTTATTATATAGGTATGAGTTCGAAAACTAAAATGTCCTTTAGTTTAATACAACAATTAGGGCTTTAAATTAGATAAAAAAAGACCCTAAATTGCCTTTGAAATCGCAGTTTCCATGCACAGAGAAACGTCACGAAGTGGAGTACTTTCCTTGTTGCAACGTGGAACCAATGTTGTGACTTTTAGGTCTCAATGTTGCAACATTCGTGACAGTTTTGTCCCAGGAGTTTGTTCCTGTAACACCTCATACACGATCTAATCATTGGATCCAAACTATAAGGTGTCATATTCATTGCCGGGGCAATTACGAACAATTTATAAACTAATTCAAATCATTAGACATTCATTTGCATGCAAATTAAGTATATAAGTGTTGTACATCTATTTTCGGATCTTATACAAGCTTATGAAAGCTTTAATGCTAACCCAAAATTGAATTAAGACTAAATTGTAATGATTACAAAGTTTTAAGTTAATGTTGCGACGTCAGGGGGTTTGTCATCGCGATGCAACATACTGACTAGTCTTGTCGTAGGAATCCATGTTCGATGTCGCAATGTGGCATAGTGGCCTGATCTCATTGCAACGACATAGACCTGATGTTGTGACGTGATATCTAGTTTCTGCAATTTCCAAATGAAACTTTAGTTTGCACTTTCCAAGCCAATACATATGCAAAATCAACCCACATTTTCAGCCAAAACATAAGATCTCTAAGTCTCAAACATGACAAAACACCTTTGACAATGGTGTACCAATACTATGTTACCTATAAGTTAACTAATTAGTATAATTCATTTCAAACCTTCAACATACATACTTATTTACCAAGGCCATTGGCATTTACAACATTTCATTCCATTTCAATCATATTTGAATCCATTTACAATTTGTATTCTATTAATCAAGTTCATACATTAACCTTCTAAACCAAAAGTGTATATAAACATAGTTTTGTATTAAATTTGACTCAACCTAGGTACATGCCATACTTGACACCAAAACAAAACTTACACAAACTTTGTTAAGTCGAGGATTGCTTTCGGGATGCTGAATCAACTGCTCAAACTACTAGGAATGCTATACTTGCACATGGAGCAAACAAACCGTACGCTGAATAAATACACTCAGTAGTATTTCCATTATTCAAACCAAAACAATACAAATTTAAAGCATATGCATACATTCAATCCAATTGCAATTCATAGAACATTCTTATCATACCAACAACTTATAATATATTATAGGCATGCAAATCATCATTTGAACATATCAACTTGCCAAATACCATACCTTTCACATGATACCTAATCAATTCATAAAGCCATTTATGAACTATACTTATTCATATTCCAACATCAACATTTACATATATATATTTGATTTTCATATATGCATTTTTAACTATTCCCCAGTCTATTTTCTTTTTCTTATTCATTCGGCCCTTAAGGCTCATTTTTGATTTATTTCTCATATTTTCACTTATTGCACTTCAATATCATTTATCAATTTACATATCATTTTATCAATTCCCATGTTTATAACCCCATTAACTAGACATAATATTGGAACGAGTACATGGATTCATCACCTCGAGTTGCCGATAACATTGACATTATACAAGTACATATTACCACCTCAGATTGCCCTACAATGATAGTTTTCAATTGATATCCTAATCCTATGGCATGCCAATTATATCTGACTCAGTTTGAATAGCTAATAGGGTAACCAAATTTTCTATTCATTATATAAAGTTGAAATAATATTTAATCATATCCCAATAAACCACCAATTCAATAAATCATCATATAAACAACATGTTTCAATTCAATTTCATACCAATTATCACATATCAATCAATTCATATAACTTTCTATTCTATTCAATTTAGTCTGTCTCAATATTCAATCTAAACCGTAGCAATTAAATTCAATAATACAATAACAACCCACCTCAACACCATATAATGAAAAATGACATGCACTTGCAAAAAATAAGTGATTCCTGAATCATAGAAATACAAACCGAATTTTCGAGCTATTTGTCGACAACTTTCAATTTTTCGTTCTCTCTCAAAAGTTTTGAGTCTATGTTAGCCAAATAAAATCATAAAACATATAATATTATTAAATTCCATTCAAATTGGAACCAAACACAATATCAAACATATTTTACATATTATTCAATTTAGTCCCTAAACTCGAGACAAGCATAACTTTTGATCTAGGCCTTCAGATTAAAATCTGATTTCACATATATTCATTAGGGACCTTCTACTTTCTAGTCCTACCAAAATTTCATAATAGTTTTACATATTATTTGATTTGATCCTTAATGTATTAAACTATCAATTAAGCTTTACAGTTTAGTATTTTTCTTAAATTAAGCTTAATTTCTGTCAATTTAGCACCTAAATCATTCAATTCCCAACAATAAAATCTCATCAAAATTTCACCGATTGATCTTTAGGTTAGCTTAATCTAGCTTCCAAGATAAAAAAAAAATCTATAAAAATCAAAGAAAAATGGCTAGAGACTTACTTAAATTAAGGACCAAAAGCTTTAAAACCCTAAAAATAGTGTCAAGTTCTTCCTCTTTTCTTAAAATTGATTGGAGAAAATGAGTTTATCTCTCCTTCCACCGAAATTCCACTTATATAATAAGATTAATATGATAATTAACTTAATTAACTATATTTTAATTAAATAAATCTCAATTTCCTTAAGTTAATGGCCATATGATCGTACCGTCCACTAACATCACTTTAGTATGGTCTAATTGATGTTTTGAACATTTATTTAATTTCAATTTAAATCCCCAATCCATTTTCTAATAAAAAAAATCTATAGCGATTGGAATTTACAATTTACTCCCTGAGTCCTAATTAACCACAATTTCAGCTAAATTGACTATGCAAATTTAAATTCATCTATATAATAACTTCGTAAATATCTTTATTTAATATTTATGAACTCGATTTATGAAAATGAGGTCCCAAAACTGTAATTTATGATACCACTAGAAACCGGGTCGTTACAGTTCTTGTGTCTGTCTTCAATGTCGTGACATTGGTTGCAGTTTCGTCCAGAAGTTGCATCTTCAGCTCCTGATCCATCCTACATAACCACATAACTTTATTTAGATATAAAATACTATAAAAACCACTAAAGATCGTACTTTTTTATTTAAAATGTAAAAACATAAATTATTACTAAATTTTTGTGAAAAGGGATACAAATAACATGATTGGTCGTGGAAGATCACCCCTTAAATTATTTTATTTATAAAATTATTATTTTAATAAATAAATTTCATGTTAGAAATAAGAAACATATATATTCATTTGTTTATAAATATTTTTATAATTTTGTACGTATTTTTATAAAAAGCTAGTAACACCCCTTACCCGACTCGATTGTCTGGTCCAAGCTACAAGATGCTATAATCATTGTCAGAGCAACTACAGACAATTGTACACTATTAATTCATCCAAACATGTAAACAAGTATTAATCACATTCACAACATGTCAGACAATCATTTTTGGGTCTCATACAAGCTTACAAAATCTCTTTTGCTAACTTGAGTATGAATTAGGAAAAAATGTAAAGTTTTTAAAAGTCTCGAGCCGATGTCACGACTTCGTAACTTCCTTGTCACGGCATCGCCAACTTAGTGAGTCACAACACGATGACAAGTATAATCACATCGCAATGCCACTCATTGTCGGGCCAAGTTGCAACGTCAAAGACTCCTCACTGGGACGTTGCTATTGTTTTTTTTGGCAAAATATTTATTTAGTATCTATTTCAATTAAGTTCAAACCATTTCCCAAGTGTTTCATTCAACTTTACACAAAAAATGTAGCCTTTAAAGCAAGCCAATGGACAATCAATTTAAGCATTTAATCATTTAAGCCAACCATTGTATAACATACCATTCAACCATTCAAGATTTAGAAAATTCAACTCTATTTTACCTATCCATGACAAATGCTTCCAGTTTCAATCTCAAAACATATTCATTAGACTAATTTAAAAACTAAACAAAACAATGAGATTATCATAGATCTATCTAAGCATACTCTAAGCCAATAAGCATGTTTAACATTTAACTTACCATTTCCAAATCATCAACTCAATTCAACCAATTCATATAAATGAGATGATATCTTAAACAAACTAAACTATTCAAGAGTACTCTTATCAATTACTTAGCATGTAACACCCCTCACCCTTATCCGTTACCGGAACATGGTTACAGAGCATTACCGCACTTTACGAATTAAATACAGACATTTCCCAACTTTTGTTACACATATTAAGAATCAATTATATAACACTCATAATGTCCCTTAAATGGACCTTTGAGGCCCAATATTCACCTTAGAAGTGAATCGGGACTAAACCGGGTACTCACGAAATTTTTTCCAAAATTTCAAAAATTTTCTTAGAAGCAGGGACACATGCCCGTGTCTCTACTCGTGTGAACGAAAATAGGTCATTTTAAGGCCACGTTTCTCACCCATTTTGACATTAACTTGTACTCAACATTCACATACACCAATATATCCCAACCAAGCAATCAATACAAGCTAAAACATGTTCTCAACATGACATAACATCAAAAACATTTCATTTACTTATACCTACCTATTTAACTCATTTCATTGATTTATCAAATTCTACTACTAATTACATGCATACAAACATTTAATATTCACAACCACAATTCAAACTATTTCATTGCCAAATCAACCTTATACATGCCATATAAACCAAAATTTGCATTGCAAAAACTACCGGAATAAACTGGATAGTGTAGCTTGATGTGTTGATCTGATATCTTCCGACTACACGTTAATCTACAAGAACATTAAACAACACGAGTAAGCTTAATGAAGCTTAGTAAGTTCAATAGGTTAAACATTGATCTTACCAAAGTTAATATAATATAATAAATTAAATTGTAAATAAATCACACATTTTTCCATGTCAAATATAATATAATCAATAAACACACTTCCTTCAGATCAATATTAATAATAATTTATAAATCTTTTAATTTAATCACATAAGTCTCTTACCATTTCTTACTGAATCGAAGAACGGCTTACGGATAAGAGTACATCGTTCTTTTTGTGTCATAGTCCAACTATGGTCTTACACATGCATTGCCATGGCCCTGCCATGGTCTTACATTTGTAGTGCCATAACCCAGTTATGGTCTTATCATCAGAATGCCATAGCCCAGCTATGGTCTTACACATGTATCTATACTGCCATGGTCCAACCATGGTCTTACGTGCAAGGTGCCATAACCCAGTTATGGTCTTTTCATTAAAATGCCATAGCACAGCTATGGTCTTACATTTAAACATTTCCATGGTCCAACCATGGTCTTATTATCAATTCATTCTTTGCCACAAAACGATCGTACTCAATCCTGCGTTCTACTCGTTTTAAACATTCAATTCAATTTTCATACTTTTACAATAATCTTAATTTCAACAACAAAATATGAATAAATATATTATACCATTCCTAAATTAACAAATAATCATGAAAGTTTAACCATATGAACTTACCTGGGTTGGATTGTAAAATTGATAATAGTTTAGAGACTACTCAGCTAATTTTCCTTTTTCTCATTGATCTACGAGCTCTTTATCTAGAATGTATTTTTTTCATTCATTAGCTTATATTTCAATTTTAGTCAACTTCAAAATTTATACCCCTCAAATTTTGAAATTACACAATTACCCCAAATTTTACAATTTTTACAATTTAGTCCCTCACCAATTAACTCATCAAATGAGATATTTTTTTCTCAATTAACAATTTATCTAAATATTATAAGCTATTACACAGCCCTTAATAAATAGACTGTAATACCAAACCCTAAGATTTAATCTTTTTGACAATTTGGTCCTAAAATCAATTTCTATTGAAATTACTTGATAAAATCTTCATATAACAAAATTAAAACTTGAAATCCATATTAATTCATTATAAACATCCAGCACTCATCAATGGTAACTTTTAAAATTACCTATAGAATAAAAAACTAATGAATTAGATAGTTGGACCTAATTGTAAAAGTCTCAGAAACATAAAAATTTCAGGAAAAAAGCAAGAATTAAACTTACATGAAGTAAAAATATAAAAATCAGCTTAAGAAGCTCTCTAATGGCTATTTTTGGCAAAGAATTGAAGAAGAATTGCCTAGAAATCATTAGATTTCTTTTTATTTAAGCTTAATTTTACCAAATTTATAATTTTGCCCTTAAATCACCTAATTCCAAGATTTTTTTTTCTGCTTATGCCACCTCAGCCATTCCTTGGGTGGCTAATTGCCCTTTTAGTCCTCCCTTATTTACCATTTGTGTTATTTAATCGCTTTAGCAAGTTTTGCACCATTATCAATTTAGTTTTTTTAATTAATTAACTATCGAAACGATAAAATTTTCTAACGAAACTTTAATACTACCTTAATGAAACTAAGTAAATATTTATAAAAATATTTACAACTCAGTTTATAAAATCGAGGTCTTGATACCTCGTTTTCAAAATAAATTAATCTAACAAATATTTTTAAAACATAATTCACTAATTCATAAGCCTTCCTAAATTCACAATTGACTCATAAACACCATATAATAAAATTTAGGAGCTCATTTGTTGGATTTAGTGGTCTCGAACCACTGTTTCCGACACTACTGAAAATTGAGCTGTTACATAGCATCAAGCTCAATCAAAATATGCACTATAAGTTTTATACCAAATGGTATATTCATAATCGAACATCGCCACAACTTACATAAAACTATCATCTCCAGAAATTGACAATTTGCACACTATGAACCCTTATGTACATGCCATATAGTCTAGACTCAAATTGAACATGTAATTATTGTATTTAGATAGTGTGCTCTCCTTTCAATTCCTAGCATTAGATTAAAATTTGGTTTCATATATTCTCATTAGGGACCTTATACTTTCTATTTCTAACATAATTTCATGAAAAAAATTATATTTATTCAATTTGGTCCCTAATGTAACAAAGTTAACAAACAAGCTAAATTAACTTTACAATCAAGTCTTTTTTATATTCTAAGCTTAAAATCTATTATTTCAAGCCTAATTTTTCAAGAAATCAACAATCGTAACTTTATAAAACTTTAATAGTTTTACAAATTGGTACATGGGCTAGCTAAATCAAACTCCCATGACCTCAAATTCATAAAAATTACAAGAGAAGGACTTGAATTTGCTTACCAATCAATGGCTAAATTTTTTAGGTTTTCTTCTCCCGTTTTGGATGGAAATGGAGAATAGATGAAGAAAATGACTTTTTCATCCACTAATTTGACTTATATATCTGGATTAGATTTAATTAATTTGGTTTAATTAACTTAAACATATATTAATTAACTTAAAAGTTAATCACTAAGCTTAATTAGTGGAAAATTTCATCATCATCCACTAATTTATATTGAAAAATGGCTTATTTACCCTTTTAAATCTTTGTGTAATTGCTATTTAAGTCCCCAAACTATTTAATTGACAAAATTTAGTCAACCAATCTTCAATATATTTTTAATTGACAAAAATAAACTTTAAACCCTAAACCTTAAGTAAAGGGTGCTCTAACTCATGAATTCCCTTTCCTCAATTAACCCACAAAGTTAAAAAAAAGTGAAAAAAATAGAAATTGATTTAGCATTTATAGTATGTTCAAAATGGTACCAAAAATAAATGATAGTCTGCTATACCCAATATATATATAACCAATGTAAAAAGCCTTTAAAATTCAATGGATAATTAAAATATAAACCCTTTTTTTTATAATTAGGTATATTCTATATGCGGTCTATTTTGAATTTATATTTTTATAATTTCAAAGAAAATATATCTTTATTAATTAAATGAGGATTGATTTAATTTATAGTAGAAATCAATTAATTTTAAAAGTTTGTTAAAAATAAAATAATGCACTAAAATAAAAAATTTAGAAAGCAATCAATAATGACATGTGTAGTAATTAATTAATTAATTAATTAATTTATGAAAATAAGATAATTAACCATGGAACAATACTTTCGCATGAACATTTTGACATCGCCATAAATATAACACAAAGACCGCAAAATTCTCAAAGTTTCAAGGGTAATTTTGTCCAAAACATCGTCTATTTTTCGGGTTGAGATTGGAAAAAAATAGACACATTTTTTTGGTTGAGCTCAAGCCTATTAATCGGGCCTAAAATTTTATTAGGGCCCGACACGAATCTGACCCGACTTGATATAAGTATTTAAAATACAAAATGCAACAAGTAAGCTATGTTCATGTGTTTCAATTCAATAGTATAATTTTTGCTCATTCCTTATTCACATCTACTAAGATTTTCACATGTTCAAATATATAAGTATATATCAATGGCATTTCATTTAACATTTGAATACATCATCTCATGCAATGGCATGATTCATATTTTTTTTATCAATACTTGAATTCATTCAAGTTTCACATATCAATTCATCAATTCATCAATTCATATCTCATTTCTCATCTCATAATCATTTCTCATATTTCTCATTTCAATATTTGCTCATCTCATATCGTTTATCATCTTTTTCATTTCAATATCAATCAGATAAATTATTATTTTACTTTCCCCTATTAACATGACACGGACTCGGAAAAATACATGGATCCAACCAACACACCAGTTTGGCACCCAATGCCTCATCGGATAAATTTAAAGTAATAATTGCGCCCAGCGCTATATAAATTGACACCCAGTGTCTCATCGGTTAAACCAAAGAAAATTGGCACCTAGTGCCTCATCGATTCGAGGTCGAGGAAATCCTTGAACTCTTCCTATCCTATGACATGCCATCTATATTTGACTCAGCCCGATACAATTAATAGGGATTCATTTCACTTTTCAATACAACCAATGTCTCAATTTCATGAATGTATATAATCATATATAAGCATATATTCAATTTGATAATAATCACATTTTTCTCAATACACATATATTCATAATCAATACATTTCATAATATACAAAATCAATCCATTTCATTTCAATTATGAATTTAATTCAATCTCAAAGTACCAAAGTACTCTCCTCAAATGCTTACCATATGCAATCAATTATATATACAATAATCTACTATTTAATTCGGATTATAGAAACACAAACCGTGATTTCCGAGCTATTCGACGTCGATTTTATCCTCCCCCTTTTTACTTGATGATCCCGGCTCGACATTAGCTATGGAATAAAACAACTAAATCACATTAATATTACACATTTCAATTTCACATTAATTTTAAATTTTCACACTATATTTTGCTTATTCTTCAATTTAGCTCCTAAACTGAAACTAATTTTAACATTCACATTTAACTTTATATTTTTATACTAATTTTACTCTAGACCACATTTAGCTTCCTCTTTTCCAATTCGACTCCTTAATTTTGAATTTTTTCATAATTTAGTCCCTATTATTCAAAATCAACAATTAATTCCACAATTTAGTCCTTTTCCATTTTTAACTTAAAAGTCTATCTATTTAATCCCTAATACTTAAACTATTCAACAATGTCAACACCTAAAATCTTGAACAATACTAAAAATTACAATATAGGTCGGGTAGCCCTAAGTACGGGAATTCTAAAAATGTAAAAATTACAAAAAAAAAAACTAAATTAACTAAGCAATTGAAAATTGAAAGTCTGAGTCCCTTGGTGCCGTGGGCCACTTTGTTTCTTTCTTTCTTTTCTTTTCTTTAATTTGCATGCAATTGTTTCATCTTTCTTTCCACTTTATTTCTATTTCTTTATTATGTTTTCATTTTATTATCTTTATTATTATTATTATCATTATTATTAAAGTTACTTTAATATATAACATATACACAAGCAAATTCATTAAACCATAACAGGCCAACTCCCACCATTTTAATAAATGGTAAATTTGCTACTTTAGTCCCTTCTATTTCTTTCAATCTATAATTCAACTTTTAACCCTTACGCGATTTAGTCCCTATACCTTAATAACTTCTAATTCACGAAATTTACTAATCCAAAAATTAATTGGCTACTAAGTTAGCCTCGTAAATATATAATAAAAATATTTACGAGTCCGGTTTACGAAAACGGAGTCTCCAAAATACATTTTTCGACACCCCTAACTATTGGGTCGTTACACACCCAATTACATTTTCTAATCTTTAGGGGAAGGGTGAGAATTGGAGTAATTAGGCGGTAATTACATCCAAATTTAATTACCCTTTGACTTTCCAAACGCGTATTCACAAGTATCAAACTATTACAAGCGGACTGTCTAAGTAACTACCAAGTATAATCAAACTGATACAGACCATTCTAAAGCCAACTAACTAGACTAAAACTCTCATACAAGATGAGACTCAAAGACCTATACATATAATTGCTGTAAAACTTAAATTCTGCCCGGGCCCGCCTACACAAAATAAAACCAAATAAAATAAATTAATGTCCATTTACATTGGCCCAAAACAATACAGCCCAAATGACCCAATTACAGAAACCCAAACCCATTTTCAAAAAAAAAAAAACCTAGCCTAGGCAGAAACAAGCTCAGCCGCTGCACGCCCCAATAGTAGCCACCAGCCACTGCCCTTACCCACGCGCGCTACCACGCGCCTTCAGCTGGCCTTGTACCTACAACAAACGCAAACAACCAGCAAGGGAAAGCAAGCATAATGAAATAACAGCAAAAATAACAGAGAAAAATATAAAAGAAAAATAAATATTTTTTTGTAATTTCATTATATTCGGCTATATAAAGCTGATTGTGGCATTTCTAAAAGGATTCACGCATATAATCAATAAAAAAGGAAATGTTACAAAAACGAAATAAAAAAGTTTTCTGTGATTTATATTTATTTTTTTCGTTTTTTATTTCTTTAATTTTTTTTCTTTTTTGTAAAGAATAATAGAAAGGGGAAGAGAGAGGACTTACCGAGTGTCTGTGGTCTCCTCGTCGGCTTAGATCACCGTCCTTGGCAGAGCCATGGCGAAGGATCGGCGGATACGGTGACAGCATGGGGCTAGGGTCGAAACCCTAGCAGAGAAAAGAAGGAGTAGCAACTTTTTTTTAAAACATAGGCTGTAGTGTTTTTTTTAAAGAAAATTTTAGTTTAAATACTAATATAATACGACGCCGTTTTGAGCCAGGGTTCATAGGCGTCAAAACGACGTCGTTTAAGGCCATAACTCGTGCGACCCGACCCACGCCTGGGGGATCCGCATGTTTTTGAGCTTTGGGATATTTATCCCCATAGTACATCCGCATTTGCAAGGTGTTCCAAATAAGTCCTGTTTGTTCTTTTTATTTTTTTAAATTTCACCTCGCATTTTATTTTTATTTCATTTTGGCCTATATTGTAGCGCTGCGTTTTGGGGAGCAGGGAATATTTCCCATTTGGCCCCCATGTTATTCGCGCATTTTACTTTGGCCCTTTATTTTATTTTATTTTCATTTTTTATTGTAACTCTGTTTTGTTTTCAATATAGTCCATACTTAAATTATTTAGGTTTTATTTATTAATTTGTTTAACTATTAGTTATCCTATTATTTTTTAATGAACTCAAACTTAATATTAAATACTGTTTTTCATATTTTTTTATTTTTTTATATATACATATTATTTAAGTTTAAACCATTTTTTATATATGTTATTTAAAAATTTGTTTATCTTTAATTTGTTTTATTTTAAAATTTCTCTTATATGTATTACAATAAACTTTTATATGATTATTTTAACTTGCTTTGTAAATTATTTATGTTAAGTTTATATTATTTCATTTTAAATTATTTTATATATTAATTATTTTTAAATTGTCCTACGTTATTTGTTTTAAATTGATTTATAATAGCTATTTAAAACACGTTTTCATGTACTATTTATTTAATATTTTTTTACATATCACTTATTTAAATTGTTTTATATATCTATTCTTAAACCCTATTTTATTATATACTTTGTTTATTTCAATTTTTTGTATATATTATTATATATATTATTATTTATATTAGGATTACCATGTATTACTTATTTAGATTAATATATATACTATTTTGTATATATTTATTTATTTTCATCTTATGTAATATTCACTTCAAAATGCGTTTATATATTACTATTGTCGAAACCATTTTTATTTTGGAAAAAAAAACAAAAATTAGTTGTCGACTTTAAAAAAAATTTTGGGAGTCGCCACCAATCTTTTATTGAGGTGTGATTGGATCACCTAAAAAATAGCTTTGGTCTATGAGTTTTAGAAAAATGGATCCGGGAGTCGGTTACGTATGAGGAAGGATTAGCACCCTCGTAATGCCCAAAATTGGTACCTAGTTAATTAATTAGTGTCTTAATGTCGAAAATTTAAAAGTATGATCCTTAATAAAAACTTAAAAAACGTTAATTATTAAGACTCTTATCATTTCGGAGAAAGAAAATGTCACACCCAATGCTTTAGGGCACGACATTCTAATTCCTCAAAAATGAATTAGTCCAAAATACTCATGTAATAAAATTTAAACGAATATTCATTTGTTTAAGATTTATAAAGAAATCGCGGCCCAATACGTTAGGGCATAATTTCTCAAAATCCTAAACTTGGAATATTTCCTTTATTTTTTTTTAAAAATCTTTGTCTCGAGAAATCAATACGTCACATCCAATACGTTAGGATACAACATATTAAATTCCCGACAACAAGCTTTTCATTTTATTTTTTGATTAATGGGTAATTCTCGATTGTTAGATTTAACGAAGAAAATTGGAACCCAATACGTTAGGGCTCAATTTCCTTGAAAATCCTAAATACGAGTATTATCTCAATTTTGAAAATTTTAAAATCGAGTAAAAAATGATGTAATGCTACATTAAGTGTAAAATACAATAATAAATACAACAATGGCATAGAAATAAACGAAATTAATGTACATAAAAAACAACGACATGTAAAGTATCAAATGAACAAAATATAAATGAAAACATAAATCAATAAGCAAATGAAGGAAATAAACAAAAAAATATAAAGAGAAAAAAAGGTACAAAATATATACATGAAATTATAAAGAATAAAAGACATACACATGGGTTTACATATAAAATTTTGGACTATAGAATTTATAACAAAATATATATAATGAATTTATGAAAATAAAGAAAAATATATAAATATATATATTATAACATATGTGTTGAAAATATAAGTTTGTATTTAAGCAAATAAAAAACATAGACATGTGCGTATATATATAAAAATATTCATTAGAAAAATATATAAATACATACACGTACATAAATACAAAAGTAAAAAAAAATTGAAACTAAATATAAAAGTATATATATGTATATAAAAGTTAGGAAGTAAAATAAAAACAAAAACATATGTATAAAATATATATAAGCATACATATACTATACATAAAACAATATATATTACATAAAAACGATGCATGCGCATGAATATAAAAATAAAAATAAAAATAATAAATAATAATAATGATACAAGATTAATGATGCCACATAATAGTATTAATAATATTAAAATAATTAATTTAATAAAAAACTAAAATAACAAATAGAGGATTAAATAGCATCAATAATCAAAGACCAATGAATTTAAAACAAAGAGTATAAAAAATATAAGGCCAAATAAAATGTAAACAAATTTGAAAATGAATAATAAGGGAAAAAGAAATTTAAAATCAACAATATACAAATCAATAAATAAATTATACACAAATCAACAAAATAAGAACGCAAAAGAGGGAGAAATTTGAGTAAATACTCTTAAGAATTATTATTACTCCCCACTTCCCTCCTTTTACAATGAAGGGAGAGGCATCTATTTATAGTTGAGCCTCCCCAAATCCAACGGTACAGATTAATTACATCAACGGCTAAGATTAAAAGGTATCTACAAATTAAATCTCTAAGATTACAAAATCATATCTTCTAAGATTGCATATCATATCTAAGATTACATATCATATCTAAGATTGCATATCCTTGAAGATTATGTTTCCATATGCATCAAGCTTGTAGATAGACCTTCAACCTTTTCAAGTAATGGGCCATCCCGATCGGGCCAAATGATATAATTTTGGACTTTGTTTTATTATTTTGGGTTTATTTTTTTATGAGCCTGGGCTAAATTGGCCTATTACAGCTGCCCCTCTTTGGTCATTATCGTGTAACGAGAACGGAGCAAAGACTTTAGAAATGGCCAATTTTGCCTGGCCGTGCTAGACTTTAACGCTTTTCTTCTTCAGGTAGCCTAATTCCTTCCTACTGCATCTTCATAGGTATAGGAACTAGCACCTCAATCTACTCCACTGCAACTTTAGGGAGATAGGATTTGTTTATTTACCTTGCCTTACTACAATTTTAGGCGGATAAGATTCACCATCTTTAGTCTTTTAAATTGCAATGTTGGGGAAACGAGATTCGCTGTCGTAGCTTCAATCTGTTCCACTACACCGCCAAGAGAGTAAGATTCGCCGTTGCGGCTTTAATCTGCTCCATTGTAATGCCAAAGAGATAGGATTCGCTGCCCACAACTTTAATCTGCCCTACTTCAACTAATCCAAGCCTTAACGCCAAGGAGATAAGATTCGCCGTCGCGGCTTCAATCTTTTCCATTGCAACGTCAAGGCAATAAGATTGATGTCTTCGATCTGCTTCATTGCCAGTATAGGAAGGTAAGATCTACTATTTTGAACCTACTCCACTGCTGCTCAGGGAGACAAGGCCGAAGTTTTCGATCTACTTCGCTGCCGGTACAGGAAGGCAAGATCTGCAATCTTCAGTCTGTTCACTGCAACCTAGGGAGGCAAGATTGGTGTCTTTGATCTGCTTCGCTGTCAGTATAGGAAGGCAAGATCTGCTATTTTCAACCTGCTCCGCTGCAACCTAGGGAGGCAAGGCTGGTGTCTTTGATCTGCTTCGTTGCTGATACAAGAAGGCAAGACCTGCTATCTTCAGTCTGCTCCGCTGCAACCTAGGGAGGCAAGACTGGTGTATTTGATCTGCTTCGCTGTCAGTATAGGAAGGCAAGATCTGCTATTTTCAAATTGCCCCGCTGTAACCTAGGGAGGCAAGGCTAGTGTATTTGATCTGCTTCGTTGCAGGTACAAGAAGGCAAGATCTGCTATCTTCAGTCTGCTCCGCTGCAACCTAGGGAGGCAAGACTGGTGTCTTTGATCTACTTCGCTGTCAGTACAGGAAGGCAAGATCTACTACTTTCAACCTGCTCCGCTGCAACCCAAGGAAACAAGGCTGGTGTCTTTGATCTGCTTCACTGCCTGTACAGGAAGGCAAGATCTGCTATCTTCACTGATCTATTCTCTGGGGAACATGATCTGTATAATGTATTTTATGAACCTAATTATGCCTAAAGATTAGGATGTCATGATCAGAATGAATCAAATGCTCCTAACTAGATGTGTATGAATGATGTTTGCATGAATGCATAGTGTTTTTTTTAATGACCCTTTTTAATGCTTAGGTTTTCATTGCTCGCTATGCATTAAGGCTTTAACGTCGACATGTCAGAACGCCACTTTATTCGACTGGTATTTCCGAAGAAATACCCACAGATTGCCCCTACTATAATCCTCTAGATTCAATCCACTGGGACATAAAATTCGTATCATTTTCTCCCACTGTAACCCAATGGTAGAAATATATAGTTTTTCCTCAATCCTCTCCTATCACAATTCAAGGATACAGGATCTAAATCTCTCTGGTCCCTTACACCATTCCCAGGGTGCCATGCGCAGATGAAGAATTTCTTTTCTAAAGGGAACTTCTTCCTATCCCTTGAAGCTTTGTCAACAATCAAGATTTCTTGTCATCTCGTTCAATCAACATTTTTTACAACAAAATCCAAAGAGTAAGTCTCAATTTAGACTCTTCCTTCTCAGATTTCCAGCCTTTAAACTTAGTGCGTTCTAAATAATAGTCTTGTTTCAGGTTCCTGTATTATTTAGAAACTTCTAGAGTAATATGCAAAACTTCCCTTGTGAAATTTTTATTAGTCCATTAATCATTATTCTAATGCAACATGCTTGCAAAAAAAGTAATAACAATAGATAAGAAGAAGCTGATTCTGAGCATAGCTCGAAAGGAATAAATTATCAAAAATAGTAAAGAAGGATAACAAAGAAATTGATCGGGAATGTGTATCTTAGAAAAGAACGAAGTATTCCAAGAACAACAAATTCAATAGTATGAAAATTAGGTGCCCCAGATTCCGCAGCTTGAACTTCTCTGTACAAACTTTCTGAAGACCCTTCTGAGTTTGACATGTGTTTGAGAGATCTACAGTACTCTATCGATGCCTCAAGATGTTGCCTACTCTTTCCTGTTGATTCAAGTATAGCTAGATCACCACATGTCCCAATCTGGTCAAAATTCGAGTTGCTCTGATCACCTCATGCCCCATTTTGATCAATATTTGAGCCACCCTTTTCTGGTTTTCAACTCAAATCCCCTTTAGTCTCAAAGCGCCCTTTGCGGGTTTTCACCTTGGCCTCTCCATTTTCTTTCTTCTTTTCTCTTTTTTTTTTTGCTTTTTTTTTATATTTTGAAATATTTTTGATTGAATCTGAACTCATAGGATTAGGCATGTCCTTGTTATCCTTTTTTTTATCAAAATCGACGCTTTTCCAAATAAGGCCTTCCACATAAGGTCATTCCTAGCTTGGAATGAAGTTCTTTTTGTATGGGAAGGATCTTCTTCAATACTAGGTCCCTCTCAAGCAATTCTCTAGGACGAACCTTTTTTGTGAACTTGCATCATTTGCTTTTAGCGCATTTGATCATGATGGACAACTTTGAACATTCCTCTTCAATCGAAATTGGATTCAAAAACTCAGAAAGAATTTTGTCTTCAATAGGCAAAACCGCGATAGGCCCAAGAGAAAGGCATTGCCCCGGCGGAGTTTTTTTTTCACGCCATCTTTTTTTTGGGCGATATGGCATTAATCGTGAACAGACTACAAACTTTTGATATTATGCTGTTGTTTAAATTTAGTACATTGTCAGATATAATCCTTTTGGCGTCCCATACTGACATATGATTTTTCACGAATTTGCTAATTGTCGACTTTGTGACATTGGCATATGAAGCAGCTTCCATTCATTAAGTAAAATAACTGACGATCACAAAGATGAATCAATGACCGTCAGACTCTTTTGGCGAGATCGACCAAATGACCTGCACGCCCCATATAAGGAGAAGTCATGTATCCCAATGATTCTTTGTAGGGTAAGATCCGTTTCTCGACTTGTTCTACCATCCTTAACAAGTCTGAAAATAGGCTACAATCTATGTCATCTTCAAAGTCATGAAATCTCTCTAAACACATGCCTCGCTCAAAAGAAAATTTTGAGCCTGTAGTAGCGTCACTCATGTTATTGATATCTAGAGACCCAATATAAAAGAATATACAAAAGAATGTATTTATGAATAACTATTTGTACAATATAATTATGAATGAAAGAATGATGTGGAAGAAAATCCAAAAGAATGAAAGAATAATTATTTCAAGAAAAATATTGGCTCAAAAATGAATGCAAAGATGTATTTTATTAGAATAATGACGTTCAGACATGAGCCTATTTCACAGAGGAATTTCTATCATTTTTAGGCTAAAAACAACAAAAATATTCTGAACATTACTCTAAATAAGCTTTAAAAATTACAGGGATTTCTTCCGCAGTTCAATTACTTAGAACACTCCCAGATTTATAAGGGTGGATATCTAACAAGGTCCCCTTTCATTTGTGTCTCACTATGTGTCATTGATGTGAACACTTCCCAACATCTCTTCATATATTGCATTCACCCCATTGTCAATCATGATTGGGTAGCGAATTTTCTATATTAAATGAGCCATCCAACTTAACAATACCCATGTTGATGAATTTTTCAATTAGCTTTTTGAAGGTAATGCAATTCTCTATTGAGTGTCCCGTAATTCCCGCATAATAATCACATTATGCACTTGCATCGTACCATTTGGGATACGAAGGCTGTGGAGGCTTGACATGTAAAGGAGAAACAACATGCGCATCGAATAAGCTTTGATACAACTCATTGTACGACATAGGAATTGGCGTGAACTGGAGTTTTTCAGTACCTTGCTTCACGTATGATTCTTGTCTTGATGAACCTTGCTGATTAGCAATCGATTTGCTGTATGTATTCACACTGTTTACCTCATTTTCTTTTTCTTTTAAGGCTTGCCTTCTATTATTTCCTCTAGCATCAATCTTTCCGCTCCTTATGGCGCTTTCAATCATTTCATCATTCATGATTATGTCAGAAAATATTTTTGTGGCGCTCCCTAACATATGTGTGATGAACGGAGCTTTCAATGTATTTATGAATAACATTGTCATTTCCCTTTCCAGGAACGGTGGCTGAACTTGGAAGGCAACCTCCCTCCACCTCTGTCCTAAAACTTTCACCGGGCTTCTTTTCCATATTTTGTAGAGTGATTCTATCAGGTACCATGTCAGTTACATGGTTGTACTACTTTATGAATGTCTGTGCTAAATCTTTCCATGAATTAACCTTGGCATGACTTAATTGATTGTACCACTTGGACGCTGCCTCTGTGAGGCTATCCTGGAAATAATGTATCAGCAACTGGTCATTACTAACATACCCAGTCATCCGCCTACAAAACATAGTAATATGGGCTTCGGGACTACTAGTTCCATTATACTTCTCAAACTTCGGCACTCTGAACTTGTAAGGGAGTACTAAATCCGAAACCAAGCTTAATTCTTTAGCATCAATCCCATAGTAGCTCTCAGCACATTCCATCGCTTTAAATTTCTCTTCCAGCCATTTGTACTTTTCCTCTAGCTGTTTTGGCAACTCATCCTTAACTTTTTCTTTTCCCGCTGTTTCATCGAAGTCAAGAATAGCCGTATTGACAAGGTTGTCTCTGAGGTTAGAGCCTGATCCAACTTGAAAATTCATTGGCATTGAAGCACTGGCCTGAAACTGCTGAGGTCTAATGGTGACAGAGAATTTACGCGGACATTCCTCAACTTGCTGAGGGGTAAAGCCTGGAGGATAGACAGGTCCCTCACTGTCTCTTTCTTCAACATTAAGCACAAAGCTTTTTTCTTTATCAATTCCTCTAGTCAGCAACTGAGTCAACTTAGCCATCATATTCCCCTGAGATTCCATCATTTTGTCCATCAAATTCTGCTGAATCTTCTCGAGCTGCTCCTTCATTTGCTACTGAAGCTGATCCTGCATTTCTTTTTGGAATTGTTCGAGCTTTTCTAATCTTTGGTCCATACTTCTTGATTTCGCCTGAATACCGTAACGGTGTTTAGTTGATTGGTTGGTTTCCAGGTTAACTGAGGAATGATTTTAATCGATTAGGCTCTTTTAGTGGATTTTAATGCGTATAATGTCATGTAATGTGAAGGCATGCAATGAATGCATAAAGATACATTGATTCTGATTCAATTCCATTTAGAAAACTTTACTAGAAAACAAATCTCTTTACATAAAATGAATATTTATACGGCCTTGCCTTCATAGGCAGAGACATTCGATCCTCTTCTTCGAGCGTTAAGATAAATCTCACGAACCCTTCAAAAAGACGTCTCTTCTATCTCCTTTTTGCTCGATCCGGGCCGCAACTCGTTGCTCACTCATCCTCGTGATGCTCGTTGGCTTCTCTTTAAGAAAGTTTAGCGGCTCTCGAATAATCTTTATCATTTTGAATCCATAGTCGTGTAGTCCTCCATTAAACTATCATCCTTCTCTTACCACGTTTTCTTGGACCATATTCGGACAACCATATTGTCTTTCATTTTATCAAGAAACTCATTTTCTTATGACAAGCTTTCTATTTCGCAACTGAACGTGAATCAACACCTGTTTTTATGATTAAAATGTAATGCAATCATAACAAAAAAGAAACAGGTTAGTACAAAGAAAAAGCAAGCAAGAATAAATAGAAAACCTATTCGGGTGACCACTAGGGGTTTGCATAGCTCTACCTAGGGTAAGTTCCTAGGGTTCACTATATGTGGTTTGGTTTCTAAAGTAAGGGTACCTGAACCAACAGATTCCTCGATCCTCACCCATTATAGGCTCATACAGACCGAGTTCAGTTTAGGGGGATACATTTTCCTATGGCTACATGGAGATGAAAATCTCACGAAGACATAGGTACGAATGTATCCCGAAAGCAATCCATTATCCTGCACGGAGGTGAAAACCTCACGAAGGACTAGTTTCTCACTCCCACTTAAAGGGGTAAAATCATTCAACTCATGCAATGTATAATGCAAAGATCAATTAAGCAAGAAAATAATAAATGCAAAAGGATCTCAAAAAATTTTCGACATAAGACAGAAATTAATCAATTTTTGGCTCGACTCTCGTGTTTGTCCCCAGTAGAGTCGCCAAGCTATCGAAACCAATTTTATTTTGGAAAAAAAACAAAAATTAGTTGTCGACTTTAAAAAAACAAAAATTGGGAGTCGCCACCAATCTTTTATATAGGTGTGATTGGATCACCTAAAAAATAGCTTTGGTCTACGAGTTTTAGAAAAATGGATCCGGGAGTCGGTTATGTACGAGGAATGATTAGCACCCTCGTAACGCCCAAAATTGATAGCTAGTTAATTAATTAGTGTCTTAATGTCGAAAATTTAAAAATATGATCCTTAATAAAAACTTAAAAAACGTTACTTATTAAGACTCTTATCATTTCAGAGAAAGAAAATGTCACACCCAATGCGTTAGGGCACGACATTCTAATTCCTCAAAAATGAATTAGTCCAAAATACTCGTGTAATAAAATTTAAAAGAATATTCGTTTGTTTAAGATTTATAAAGAAATCGCGGCCCAATACATTAGGGCACAATTTCTCAAAATCCTAAACTTAAAATATTTCCTTTGTTATTATTTAAAAAAAAAAATCTTTGTCTCGAGAAATCAATACGTCACATCCAATACGTTAGGATACAACATATTAAATTCCCGACAACAAGCTTTTCATTTTATTTTTTAATTAATGGGAAATTCTCGATTGTTAGATTTAACGAAGAAAATTGGAACCCAATACGTTAGGGCTCAATTTCCTTGAAAATCCTAAATACGAGTATTATCTCAATTTTGAAAATTTTAAAATCGAGTAAAAAAATGATGTAATGCTACATTAAGTGTAAAATACAATAATAAATACAACAATGGCATAGAAATAAACGAAATTAATGTACGTAAAAAACAACGACATGTAAAGTATCAAATGAACAAAATATAAATGAAAACATAAATCAATAAGCAAATGAAGGAAATAAACAAAAAAATATAAAGAGAAAAAAAGGTACAAAATATATACATGAAATTATAAAGAATAAAAGACATACACATGAGTTTACATATAAAATTTTGGACTATAAAATTTATAACAAAATATATATAATGCATTTATGAAAATAAATAAAAATATATAAATATACATATATATATATTATAACATATGTGTTGAAAATATAAGTTTGTGTTTAAGCAAATAAAAAACATAGACATGTGCGTATATATATAAAAATATTCATTAGAAAAATATATAAATACATACACGTACATAAATACAAAAGTAAAAAAAAAAGTGAAACTAAATATAAAAGTATATATATGTATATAAAAGTTAGGAAGTAAAATAAAAATAAAAACATATGTATAAAATATATATAAGCATACGTATACTATACATAAAACAATATATATTACATAAAAACGATGCATGCGCATGATTATAATAATAATAATAATAATAATAATAATAATAATAATGATACAAGATTCATGATGCCACATAATAGTATTAATAATATTAAAATAATTAATTTAATAAAAAAACTAAAATAACAAATAGAGGATTAAATAGCATCAATAATCAAAGACCAATGAATTTAAAACAAAGAGTATAAAAAAAATATAAGGCCAAATAAAATGTAAACAAATTTGAAAATGAATAATAAGGGAAAAAGAAATTTGAAATCAACAATATACAAATCAATAAATAAATTATACACAAATCAACAAAATAAGAACGCAAGAGAGAGAGAAATTTGAGTAAATACTCTTAAGAATTATTATTACTCCCCACTTCCCTCCTTTTACAATGAAGGGAGATGCATCTATTTATAGTTGAGCCTCCCCAAATCCAACGGTACAGATTAATTACATCAACGGCTAAGATTAAAAGGTATCTACAAATTAAATCTCTAAGATTACAAAATCATATCTTCTAAAATTGCATATCATATCTAAGATTACATATCATATCTAAGATTGCATATCATATCTAAGATTACATATCATATCTAAGATTGTATATCCTTGAAGATTATGTTTCCATATGCATCAGGCTTGTGGATAGACCTTCAACCTTTTCAAGTAATGGGCCATCCCGATCGGGCTAAATGATATAATTTTAGACTTTGTTTTATTATTTTGGGTTTATTATTTTTTTATGAGCCCGGACTAAATTGGCCTATTACAGCTATTACATATAGTATTTATTTTTAACTCTATTTTTGATTTATTTCAAATTTCTTTTGTATTTATATTATTTATTTTGAAATTTTTATGTATATTTTATTGATTTGAAATTTCCCGCCTTTCATGCCTTTCGTTTCTTTAGTTATTTTAAAACTTGTTATACTCTATTTGTATTAATTTGCTTGGTATTTCTTTCAAAATTGACTTTTAATTCATTAGCTTTTAATGTTAGTATTTGCATAATATATGATGTGAGATTATTGCTATTATGTGTAATATATTGTTTATTTGTATTTATTGATTATTTGTCGTTCATTCTATCGTGCTTTATTCGCTCAAAAAGTTACGTTTAATATGGTTTAAGTTTTGAAATCATTTTTATTCAAATGCTTCCAAGATAGCATTGCACTCGGTGTTTGGGGTTTTCGAAAAGACCGTACCCTAACTTACGGGATCTCGATTTTTCAATAATTTTAAATATACGAACCTTTTTAAAAAAAAACACATTTACTTAAAAATTATCTCGGGAATCAGAAAAGGACTGTGTTCCAACTTACGGGATATGATTTCTTCTCCGAAACCGAGATGATCAAAATTTCTAAAAAAAATAAATAAATATTTGGTGTTTATTTTCGTTACGGGATTTAAGATATTGTGTCCTAACTCACGGGATATAATTTTTTTCTCGATTAACGAGAAATACACTATTTTTTAATTTTGTAAGTAATTTTAACAAAATAATCATATTTTTAAATTTTTTTTCGAATTTTCAACTTTTCAACATTAAGACATTTATTAATCAATTAGGTACCAATTTTGGGCATGACGAGGGTGCTAATCCTTCCTCGCATGTAACCGACTCCTGAACCCGCTTTTCTTGAATTCCGTAGGCCAAAATTATTGTTTTAGTAAAATTAAAATGTTTTATTAAAACGATTGAATTGCAAGGTGATCCGATTACACCTCAAAAAATATCTGTGGGGACTCTTGTTTTTTTAAATCTCATTTTCAAAATAAAAGTCGGCACACGCTTTTTATTTTTCAAAAGTGGTTTCGACAATTGCGAATGATAAATATCAAACCGATTAACTTAATTAAATTATATTTATTTTTTAAATTATTTTAAATATAATATATAATATAATTTAAACTATTCAAATCCAAAACCAAATCCCAATTAGCCTACTCAGCCATTAATACCATCCCAACATTTTAATATTTTTATTAAATCCAAACCCAACCAATTACTTAACTTAATTAACTCAAATTCAGTTTATGTTTGACAAATTAATAAATTAAGTACTAAATTTTTAGTGCTGAATTTGTACTATAAAACTGTTGGATATATTAGTAAAAATTAAGCATTGAGTACAATTATTTTATGTACTAATAGTAAACATTAATTTTGAAAATTCATAATTTTATAATTTTAATCTTATTAATTCGGTATTATTTATTTTCTTTTGAACAACTTAGAATAAAAGTTAAAGATAAATTTTGAATATTTTAATTTTTAATAAAATGAGGAAATAATTTATTTCAAAAATAAGATTTTGAAAAATAAAATTAACTTAATATTTTCCACATTAAGTGATAAGCATCTATCTACTTGCTTATCATATTCAACATTTTTTTTGTTAAAAATTTTATATTAAGTAGAAAGCTAATATTGTTATCAAACACAATTTAAAAAAAATTAAATGTCGAAGATTTCATTTTCAAAGAATTATCAAACACACCCTAAATAAATAAATAAATAACATATTTCAATCAAGTAAAGATAGTAGTACCCAAAAGTAATTTTTAGAAATATGGTACAAGGGAGGAAATTTTTTAATTTTCAAAAAATGGATAAATTGAGCGATGTCAAATTGATTAACTTGAGAAAGTTAATGAATTAACAATCAAAATAACCAAATTGTGAGGCTTAGTCAAATTGAGATTTTTGCATGTAATCTTGCTAAGATATTACAAAGATGCCTAGAATTTAATCTTGTTTTAAATTATGAAAAATGCTACTTCATGGTTGACAAAGGATTAATTTTGGGTCATATAGTTTCCTCGAAAGAAATTGAGGTCGATAAAGCAAAAACAGATATTACTGACTCATTATCTTACCTCACATATGTGAGGGAAGTTCGTTCGTTTCTTGGCCATGCAGGATTTTACTAAAAGACTTCTCGAAGATCGCGTAGCCGCTTTGCAGTCTATTACAAAAGGATAAAGAATTTGAATAACAAGTCGTCAAGCTAAACGACGTTAAACAAAGTGCTGTTGGGAGGCAACCCAGTTTTTTCCTTTATGCAAATAAAACTTTTGGGAAGGTAAAACGAAAAGTGAAAATGCATGTCGAGGATCGGTTCTGTTTAAGGAAAGACTTGGTACTTAAGAATGTCCATTGTGACTCACCTCTCTTTCTTGAGAACTTACCTGGTGCATTTATCACAACTATTTTACTAAATCCCATAATCTTGGTTTTTAATAATTTATTTCTTAAATATTTAAGCATAGCATTAGCTAAGCTATAAATTCGAGAAATAAAAATTGCACATTTTATTTTATTTTTCTTCTTCATTCTGTTTTATTTTATTTTGCAGGTAGACCTTCCAAGACAAAATTTAAGCTTCCATTTCAGCCTACAAAATTCCTTTAATTTCAGCCAAGGCCTAATCCACCTTCCATGACGTTGAAATATATAGGGAGTTTCCTTTTCTCTATTTTTCCTACTTATCTTTACTTTTATTCTTTAAATTACATTGGGACAATGTAAACTAAGTAGGGGGAGGGGAACATAAATTGGTTCTAATTTGCTTATCCGTTGACGCTTTTTGCATATTTCTCGTGGAAGGTAAATAATTCCCTTGATAAATTGGGATGGTACACTTATGGTTTGACATATTTAGCTATTTAGATCTTTATGTATAAACTTTTCAATAACTTTTACAAAAAAAACAAAAAAATGAAAAAAATAAATAATACTCCTCTGATACGAATGTTAAGAGTGAAAATTAGGGTTGTACACCGGACCAAATAACCGGAATATGGTGCTTGGGTTGTCATCATATCTCGCATAAAAATATCCGTGTGGCTGCCCAATTTCTTTGCACTCACTCCGCTAACAAAGTATCGCGAGTAGGGCAAAATAACTCGCTTAGAGACATCCGAATCGAGTAACCGGAACATGGTGCTTGGGTTGTCATCATGTCTCGCGTCAAAAAAATTCGAAAATGTCCTAATTACAAAAATAAATAAAAATGAGGGGCACTCTTCCTTACTTCTTAAGGCTAGGTTAATACGTAAGGACTAAATTGTTGAATTGTGCAAACCATAGGGGTCAAGTCCTATTATGGAGGAAATTTTTCCTTTTGCAGATACATACAAAATGCTCGAGGACTAGCATGAACTAAGTAGGGGGATTTGATTAAATGCTAAAAATACATATTTCATGTAATTTAATTGGTCAATTTATGAGAATGCACCACTGATTTTTCCATTTTATATTGAATTTTATATAGGGATGCAATTTGGGGTCAAAAGAGAAAAAGGAGAAGCAATTGGGCTAGATTGAAGAAAGGAGTAAAGAAGGCGGGCAAAAGCAGAATTTTTCCAAGATGTAATTAGCTGAAATTTTATGTGGACTTAGTGGGAAATTATGTAGGGATTTTCATATCATGGAATATTTTATTTCCTTAATTTTCTATGGCTAGTGGCTCTTAATTTGGCAAAGCCACTAGTATAAATAGGGTGCTACTATGTTCATTTATTCATCAAGTCTTTCATCAAGTGTTTTTCATCAAGTTTTTAAGCAAGTTTTTAATCAAGCTTTTATCTTTTGAGTTCAATCTTTCCTTTCCTTTTTGCAAATTTATTTGCTGACATTGATTCCTTATATTTTTCCATTTATTAGTTTCCAGCTTTCGAAATACTGCACCCAAACCTTGCGTCACCCACATCCATCCATTTACATTTCTTTTTCATTTATCCAACCCTCTCCAAATATGTCCAACTCCAACATGCCCCAAACCTTAGTCAACTAAACCCATTTCAGCTTTAGGTCGGTGTTAACTTCGTCAAAACCCGTGAGTTACGAACCCAAGCAATTTAACTCCTAAATTCCAGTACTTATTATTTCTCTGGATTAAGAGTATGATTTGGTCAACTCACAAAGTCAAATCAACACTGAGTAAAAAAAAACGTCGTTTGAGTTAGTGTGGTTAGACGTACAGTTGGAATTCTGAAAGGATCAATTGTCTAATCGATTTTCTGTGAACACATTGGCGTGCCAAGTGGGGATTGCTATTTGGTTCCGTCAAGGGAAGTAGTAACTGGATTTAAATGTGCCACGTGGTTGAGGACATTGGTTCAAGCTAGACTCTTCTAGAACGCAAAGCTGCCGGAGTTCTAAACCACGAACGTCTCATTGGTTGTTCGATTGGTAAAGGTTAGTTATAGGACGTTCCATAACTAATTTACACAAGGAAAAGTTGGTGTCCGAGGTGTCCTTGGTAGCTATAACTAGCTTATTGGAAAAGAGGAGTTCATCTAATTTCGAGGATCGGTTCAAAGACGAAGAAAAACCCGTGCCTGAAGCTGAGCTAAGTTTATTTAATTTTTCTTCAGATTTATTTAACTGTTTTTATTATTTTATTTTTAGCTTTTACTTTTCACGTATTTTTTTCCCTATTTATTTTAGGTTTTCAATTTTATCCTCCCCCAAATTTCTTAGGCACGAGAATTGTCCAGACACAAATCTGGTCAAGAAAGAGCAACAATTTTACGTGAACCCAGTCTCTGAGGGATCGACCCTACTCCCTATACTGCTTAAATTGCAAATTAGGCGTAGGTTTATATTGGTGGACTCGACAACAATCAGATGCAGTGCAGTGCGTTTAGCTTACTTTTTGTCTCATGCTACAATATCGCTACAGTATCTAATCTCACCACCACCGCTGTTTTTACACTAACCGCAGGTAAATGCACTGCCCATCCAAACTCACCCTTAGTCAAATTGAGATTTTTGTATGTAATAGGATTAGATCTCCACATCATCTTTTAATCCCTTCAACTTACATGCGAAAAACCACAACCCATAAATGCTCCATTCTATCTTTTAATTTGTCAAACTATTTAAGGCTCAAAAGCTATTTGCCAAAATTTTCCACATATATCCCAAGAGCGGTATTTATCATTTATGACTTAGGAGCCCAAATGACATGACTTATCGACTTAATTTTGATTTTGATTTTAATTATTAATTTTACTATTTTTATTTTCCCAAGTGTCCGGGGTAAAACTGGGTTCTCTTGCCATTGGGAATGACTTCTTCTACAGATATGAACAAAACTTGGTTTAAAGCCGAAAATAGTAACAGTGCATGAAACAGTAAGATCACTATTTATTAGGTTTGTTTCTTTGGTTTTGCATGAGACTGTTGCAGTGAGATATAGTGAGAGAGAGGTTGAGAAAGAGAAAAATGGATAAGGCAAGCAGGGAAAGGGGACCGCCCAAAACGGGTACCGTGCTGTGAACTCACAACAACGGCTGGGGGCCGGGGGGGGGCGGGGGGGGGGGGGTGGGAAGACTTAGAAACAAAAGGGTCTTATTCACAACCATAGCCAAGGAAGGGTAGGAGAAAAGATTGACAGTGAAATCCTGGAGACTCATTCTCATCTTTGGTGCTTGGGACCCACGCGAAATCCTTCGGATTTGAGGTGTAGCCAATGAGATGATACAGTTTAGGATCAACTTTATGGTATCAACCAATGGGAATCCAGATAAGGCCTTGTTGTGGACCCAAAAGCGCAGTCCCTCACTGTTTAACGGACCCAAAAGTGCATCCCAACTTTATTATTATTATTTTAACTAAATAAAAATTAAGTTATATTTTTAAAAAAGTATGCTAAATAATCAGTAAATTTTTACGATAATTCTTAATAATATACTTGTTAAATACTTTTCTTCTACGCAGATCATGAATGTACTATGAATTTAATATATATTTTCATTAATTGATTATCATTTATAAAATTCTATTTAAGTAAAGTTTTCTTAATAATACCTTCTCTAAAATTTAAATTTTATCTAAAAATTTGAGGAAGAATACTTTTCGAAGGGTTTCTATAAAAGAGCAGTTTGTGGGTCAGACCTCCACACCATAAACACAACAATTGTACCACTTCAAAAAGGTCTTTTAAAATAAAGCGCAGGCTGTAGATCTTTGGCATGATTGATGGTTCTCAGATTTTATTTTCTTGAACTTAATTTCTATGCTTTGTAACATTGATTTTGGAATCTCAGTTTCTGTCTCTGTTTCTCTCGTAATTTGAACTAATTAATCGGGGTATTAGTTCAATGATATCTAGCAAAAAGATGGCGAACGCCGTTGGTGCCAAAACCGTTAGAGCTTGTGATAGCTGTATAAAGAAAAGGGCTCGTTGGTACTGTGCTGCTGATGATGCTTTTCTTTGTCAAGCCTGCGATTCTTCAGTTCATTCGGCCAATCCACTTGCTCGTAGACATAAAAGAGTCCGCCTAAAAACTGCTTCAGTTAAGTCCTCAGGTGATGAACTTCCTTTGGAGAGTTTTTCACCCTCGTGGGATAGAGGGTTTACCAGAAAGGCAAGGACAAGGCGACCCGTGAAGGGCTCCATTCATCGAAAGCCACTTAAAGCTAAGAACAACCCGGTTCCTGTTGTGCCAGAAGTTGGTATTGATGAGATATTTGACCCCTTTGTTGCTGAATTATGCACTTCTACAACGTCAACTGAAGCTGCGGTGAGTGCTGTAGGAAATGAAGCTGAAACTGCTGCAACTGAGTCTAAAGCTTTCATGGGACAAGATGTTGATGGTTCACATGGGCTTTTCCCGTCTGAGATGGATCTTGCAGAGTTTGCTGCTGATGTTGAGAGTTTGCTTGGAAAGGGTCTTGAGAATGAGTCCTTTACTATGGTGGAGCTGGGTCTAACAGGCTCCAAAGACTTGAGGGAGTATTCATACGGAAACGGTCAAGTGAAGATTGAAGACGAAGAGAGTTTTGAAGGTGGCATGGTGAGAGAACCCTTTGAGTTGAGCTTTAACTATGACTCTCCACCAAGCTGTGGAGGGGTGGATGAGTTGGTAAAGGAAGAGGTAGAAGTGAAGAGTAAAGAGGGTGGGGAATGTCAGGAGAATACTGCAAAAAAGAAGAAACGGAAGACACTTTTGAACTTAGATTATGAAGCCGTAATCACCGCCTGGGCAACCCAAGGGTCTCCTTGGACTTCTGGTGGCAAACCAGATTTGGACCCAGACGAATGCTGGCCAGATTGCATGGTATCTTTCCACTTATTTGCTAATGTTCTCTTCTATTCCATAATCCATATATAGATGTTATTCTATTGCTGATAACATGATAACAAGGTTTGGTTTCCATTTGCAGGGAAATGGTGGAACAGAAGTTCAGCAGAGCTATAGTGGTTTGATAGGAATGGGAGGACAGCAGCAGGCAATGGGGGACGGAGGTAGAGAAGCAAGAGTATCAAGGTACAGAGAAAAGCGGAGAACAAGGTTGTTCTCCAAGAAAATAAGGTACGAGGTTCGCAAACTTAATGCGGAGAAGAGGCCTCGAATGAAAGGGAGGTTCGTCAAAAGGGCATCCTTTCTTACAGGACCTGCTTTTCCATTGCTTAACAAGTAGCCCTTTCAAATCCTCTTCTACTCGTCACCACTGATGTACTGCCTAGTTCCTGGTGCTTAGGCCTCAATGTTCTCAAACTCCACATAATTTTAATAAATAAATAAGGGTGAATGATTTTCTTCACTCTCTCACATTCTCTTATTTTCTCTGTGAAATATGAATTCGCCTATTAAAGTATATAAATTTTAAAATCAGATTAATTGCAACAAGTTATGATTTCGTTTACAACTAATATTTTAATAAAGTAATTCGAAGTGGTTAAATCCTTTGATGAATTTCAACACTCGTCGCAAGTCAAGTACCAATTTAATCAAATTAGGAAGTATAGGCACAATAAAATTCATTTGGATTAACAATAAATTAGACAACTAAATGGCTCTAGCTTTAAAAACCAAACTCTCATTTAATACTTTCCTCAACAAGTCTAATAATCATCGATTTGTCTGTCTAATGGCTATTGAATCGGATGTTAAATTAACTCGATGCATAGATACTAATCTTAGGTTCTTTCAGTTTTTCAACTCACCTCGGAGTCTTGAATTTGCCACTAGAACTTTTCCTCTTACATTTCAGTGCTATCTCTTGACTGATCGATGCTGAGCGAGGTCGATTGATTCCGTTAAGCTAGTCTTCATTTTCCTTAGCTTAACATGTTCAAACTACAATTAGTCTCCATTTTTCTTAGTCTAAGATTTTACACTAAGGTATCATGTTGGAAAAATATGGACATTACATATATAATAAGAAGAATTACGTGTTATTATTTGCTATCATAAAAAGTTAGTCGAAATTAAAAGTGATCTAATTTGATTAAGGTCTATTGTGTTTCAGTTATTAAATAAAGTATGAGTTAAATATGTGTAGATACTGTAGTAACAAATTTCTAATTGATGATGGACTGATTAGAAATTAAGGTTAATGTGCAAAAGTTATATATTAGAGTTATGGTCCCCAAATTACACATAAGTAACTTTTCTAACATCCCGTTTTCAGAAAAGAGAGTCACCTTCTCTAAAATTGAAGAAAATGCCAAATTTAAAGAAAAATTAGGGTTTTGGGTCGATTTTTGGGATATATAGGGAAATAGGCCAATTTTAGAGAGAGAGAAAAGAAAATGTGCTGAAAGCGCACCCTGTAAGATGCGCTTTCCTGCCAGCTTAGGTAAAAATACATTCAGTAGGACACACTTTCAGTTTCTCTCTCCTCAGCTCTTTTTTGGAGGGTTTAGGGTTTTTTAAGATTTAGGATTTTTTTGTTTAACGTTTAATGTTTTTATTTTTTAGGGTTTAAGGTTGGAAATTTAGGGAAAAAGATTTATTTGTGTTTTGTTTGAGGTACATTGTGATTAGCTTAAAGGTATATTTTAGTTGACGGTGATGCGATAAATCTTGAAGACCCACACATTTCATCTGCCATGTCGAGATGGAAACATTACCTTAGAATCCCATCACATTGCAACTCAAGCTCGAAGTTCACGGAGCTTATACGATCACGGGTTCAAGTATAACTAGGGGTCCTAGTTGATGGTGGTTATACAGTCTCGGGTTGGTGTATAACTTAAGAGCCTAGTTGACAGTTGTTATACGATCACGATTCAAGTTTTATGATACTAGAAGGGGATTCTTCATAAACCCGATACATAATTTCGGGAGAATAATAATAGGGAAAAACAAAAGAAGTTTCCAGTATAATCAACTTTTGCTTTTTCTCCATCTCCATGAAAAGCAATATCTTAAACCTAATTGTCGGGAACTTGTGACAGATTTAGATGTAAAAGGACTCTTAGAGAGGAGTGACTATAGCAGTACTGCCGCCCCGAAAGGACCTTCAGCTTTTCTCCGGTGCCACAGTCACTTTTCCCCTAAAAGTCCTCGTACCCCTAACTCTGTCATAGGCTTCGAACAAATAGGTTAAGGATACTACTTTGGTGGAGATGTAGAAAATGAATAAACTGATTATATTGGAAAGCCCCTTAGTTTTTCTCTGCGATTATGGTTTCCGTCAACTGGGCTCCCAAGTTATACTCCAACTCGTGATTGCATAACCACTGACAACCAGGAGCCTTAGTTATACTTTAACTCATGATTGTATAATTCCGCTATTGGAGGCCGAGTTACAATACGATGGGTTTCTAAGGTGATGGTTCGATCCCTACACCGTAGATGAAATGTGGTGGTCTTCGAGTGCTATTGCATCATCGTGAACAAAAACACAACTATCACATTATCTCCATCAACAAAAAGAAAACAATTTAGGAGAGAATTGTTTAGAGTTTAAGGATAGTGGCCAAGAGAGGCGATGTATTAGGGGGAGCAAAATCCCCTTCATATAGGAAACCGAAGAGGAAGAATTAAGAAGAAAAACAAATAATGTACCAATCGGGACGTTAGAAAACTATCTCGGGATTCTAAAAATTTTCATGGGTTAGGGTGAGAGTTGAAAATGGGAGGGGGAAAACACACTTTTCATAACGCGTATTTAGTTGAGGTGGTAGAATGTTCGCTGAAAACGTGCCTTGTAGGTCGTGTTTTCAGCCTACATGGCAACCAAGTCAGCTGAATACGCGTCCTATAGGGCAAGCTTTCAATGAACATTTTGCCACCTCAGCTGAAAACATGCCATGCAATGTGCGTTTTCCCTCTCCCATTTCAACCCTAGCCTGTGAAAATTTTCTAGAATCCAGGATAGTTGTCAAACACCTTGGGAAACTCAGGATAATTTTTAGAATGGGAAGCCCAATCTTAAAAAAAAAACACTTCTAACAAGATACATTTTTCAACAAACCACTCAAACTTTTCATGTCCAATATTTTCGAACATATTGAAGTTATGTTTGATATCTAGGGGTAATATTTGCTAGAAAATGAGTCGTCGCTCTTTTGGAAAACTTCCATATTTAAATTTCGAGTAGATTATTTTCGTAAGGAGATTTGCAACACCATAACATTGTTTATGTTAAAGACTTGAATTTCAAAAATTTTCTCAACACACTAAATTAGATCATGTAAATTTTGGTATTGTTGTTATTGTAACAACTCGTTTTCAGTAAAATCGGAACAATGGTTTTGGGACCACAAGTCTGAGGTCAAATAATTTATTTTAATATTATTTTGTGATCTAAAACATGATAGTATTATAGTATAAAAATTTTGTTAAGAAATTTTAACGTTTACATGTTCAATTTGATGAAAAGGACTAAATCGTGTAAAGTGCAAAAGTTGTGTCCTATTAGCTAAAGGTATTAAATAGCTATAGAACTTTAAAGTGGAGGTCCTTATATGGTAAATAAACCATTAAAGGTGATAGTGGATGTGCATGGTTTGATAATTGTGTAATTTTTAAAGTTTGGTAAGGGTAATTTGGTAATTAGGTAATTAATGATAAAATAAACAAAACAATTAAAGCTATCATCTTTATTTCATCTTTCCCAATCGCAAATTATAGCAAAGAGAGACTTTGGGAGCTTGAAAATTTTGGCCAAGAAAATCCCTTGCATGTAAGAGTATTTTGAGTTTGTTTTTAATGATTTTTATGTTTCCAGGATCGTTATAGCTTAACCTAGCTAGCCCGGGGACTAATTTGTAAAATGGTTGAATGTCTAGTTTTTTTACCATGAGTGCATTTTAGTTGTTTCTGAAGTTTAATGGAAGAAAATGAATTCTTGTTGTTAGATAAACAACTTTTGTTAAGTGATTTTTGATAAATTTGTTAATTAGGGGTTAAATTGAAAATTGTGAAATATCATGGTATAAATTGTGAATTAATGAAATTTATAGGTAAAATGGTAATTTTGACAAAATATTATTTTTGGACTAAATTGATTAGAATGAAGTTTGAATTAGTTAAATTTGATTATATAGATCAAGAAAACCAACATACGGAATTAGATCGGAGAAAAGATAAAGTGTTGGACTAAACGATCATTTTTCTCCGTATGAGTTTGAGGGAAGTTTGTATATTTAATTAGTATTAAATTATAATTGATTTAAATGCTATTGTGTTATATTATTTGTATTACGACTCTACGAAAATATCCATCGAAGTTTTGGCGACTTTCAGATCACGTTTGAACCTTAGGAATATATAGGATACAAATGACATGTCATTAGGGGTTACCGTGTTTTGGGTGCTGGTCTCGTACGTCCTACTAGTGGATGAGTTTCCGACATGTGTCACGGTTACTTGATAGCTTGTGTGAGCAGCACCGTGTAGCTACTTCTTAACTGACACCTTGTGTGAGCAGACCCGTTTATGGCTCGAAAGAGAGCATTGATACGAGATATGACATAGTAGTGGTTTTGACCACATGTTGGCACATAGTGTGTGAGATTCTCGTGTATCCGATATTATTCTAGTGGTTCAATGGGTATGAGAAGAAGGAAATATCGACAAATGCTTCAATTAGAATTGCTATAAAAGTATGGAAATGTATGAGTTATTGGATGATCGAAATATGCTAAGCCATATGCTTAAAAGGTGAATGCACTTGAGTAGTGTGTACTTATGCTATGATGTTTTGAGATGATTTGCTGGTTTATGTGATAATTAAAATTGAGAGGCTAATGTTGTTTAGGCTAAGGCCAAGACATATTGGATTGACTTAAATGGATTATGTTTACAAATTGAAGTGGTAAGCTTTATTTTTGAATTACGAACTTACTAAGCTTAAATGCTTACTTTGTGTTATTTTCTGTGTTTTATAGTGGTTCAGAAGCTCATTGGGGTGGAAGTTTTTGGAGATTTCATCACACTATCTATCGACTATTTTGGTACTTATGGTTATAATGGCATTTATAGGTCATTTTGGCTAATGATAGCCCACATGTTTTGTTAAGTTTTAGCCATTTGATTAGGCTTGTATTTTGGGTATATTTTGTTATGTATATATGTAAATAGCCTTATCATATTTGGTGTATGTTTATCATGTGAATATGCTAGTTTGTGAATTGATATTTTGGGTACTAAATAGTTGAGCTTGATAAGTGGCATATATGTTAAGTTTTTGGTAAAATTATATATATGTGTTTGACCATTTAGGTAAGTTTGGGATACATAATTGGCATGTTTATAAATGGTCAATTGAGGAGCCTATGGCCATCATGGTTGTATTTGTTGATATTACATGTTTTAAGCTTAATGTTGGTTGGTTTTGAATGCCTATTTATGTCATGGTCATATAAAAATTGCTGTGTTTAGGTTGGTACCAATTTGGGTGAGAAATATGACTTGAAAAATGACCTATTTTTGTCCACAAGGGCAGAGACACGGGCATGTGTGTCATCCGTGTGTGACACACGGGCATGTGTCTCAGCCGTATGTGACACACGACCAGGTGACACGGTCGTGTGTCCCCTGTAACTTTTAAAGAAAACAAGTCAGTAGCCTCAAATGGCCTAGCACACAGGCGTTTGACTTGGCAGTGTGACACAAGTCAGTATACCCACTATTTTTCACACATCCTAGCACACGGGCGTGTGGCTTGGCCGTGTGTCATAAGTCAGTATGCTCACCATTTTTTCACACGGCCTAGCACACAAGCGTTTGGCTTGGCCGTGTGACCTAAGTCAGTAAGCTCACGGGCTAGGACACGAGCTAGGACAAAGGCGTGACTCTTGACCGTGTGAGACACACGGGCGTGTGCCTCTTGCACCTTTGAAAAATTTAAATGTTTTTTGAAAAATTCTTTGAGTACCCGGTTTAGTCCCAACCTATTTTTAACGTTTATTTTGGGCCTCGAGGGCTCATAGTAGGGATGATATGTCTGAATTTGATTGATTTTTTTACATGAATGTGATATGAAATGAAATGTCTGTTTGTTTGATCTGTGAGTCCTATAATGCTCCGTAACCCTATTCTGGCATCGAATATGGGTTAAGGGTGTTACAGTTATTGGATAATTAGTACTATTTTTTCTATATAATGTTTTCATTTTAAATATGTGAAATAGGTTATTTGGTTGAAGATGAGTTGAATAGTTAAAGCCGTTATTTATAACGACAATGAAATTTTTCACACCGATATTGGGGTCGTTTTTGTATCAGCCCAATCAACAGAATTGGCTTTCAACAAGAGCATAAAATTGCAGAAGCTTCGGTCAAGAATTTGGATGGAAGTGGCGAGTTTAAGCCAGAGAAGAACATCGAGCTTGAAATATAGATATATAATGTCACTGAACCCCAATAAATATGATATATTTAACTTGAAAGGTGACATGGAGGTCGAGGCAATGCTCGATTCACATTGCGTTAGTAGATCAGCTATACTAGAGTTATATGCCCACTTTTCGATGTCGATGATGGTGTTCCGAGTTTGACAATAATTCCAGTTAATGTCGAAATGGAACACGAAGTAGAAAGTCCAACCATACAATTGTGCAGTGAGTTACAACATTGTTACAAATCTCATATCATGAAATGCCATAATCATCAATGGGAAGACATTCATTGATTTCAGCCCTCGTTTCAACTTTGGCGCATAGTCTATCCAACAGTTGGAGTTAATCGGTAACCGAACTTCGACACCCCAACATGACATTCTATGCCAGAAACACTTACACGAGTATGCCATCAAGTTATACCGGTGGACAATTCGTAAGTGATTTTGGTTTTAATGTAAAGTATACAAGAACAGATGATTTATTCCTTACAACCTGCATGTAACATCCCTTAACCCGTCAGGAAGACTTGGCGCACATAATTCAACAAAACATATCACCCAACAGACTAGGTTGTTATTGACAGATTAAAAATTTCTTTGGTTTTTCTCAAATATTTGAGAAAATAGTTATAAAGGTTCGCCTTTTAGTTACAAACCATTATTCTTTCTCTAAATCGGCAACGCATCTTTAAAAGAGAAGACAATTGGGGTTATAAAAGTCAGCCTATTAATCATTCGCTACCACCAATGGTGATTACATATAAAAGAAGTCATAAGTTGCAAATCAAGTAAGCTTGGCTTACACTCCTATAATAAGGGTAAATTCTCTTTTGAAAACGAAACAATACTGATGACAAAGTGAATTACAAAATTTGATTACAAAATGGATTTATGTGCCACCCATCAACGTAGCCATGAATGATACAAAAATTAACAAGTGGCTCACTTACAAATGCAGCTCTGGCGTAGTCCCTTTCTATTGATCTTCATCTACTACTTAAACACCTGAGAAAGAAAAGTAATGGAGTAAGTTCAATTAAACTTAATGAGTTCCTACAACAGCCTATTTTTTAGTGGCGTCAGAAACAGTGGTTTCGGGGCCACAAATCCGACGAGTCAATTATGGTTTTTAAAAGGTTTTTGATATGATAATTTATGTTATATAAATAATTAATTAGTTCAAGTGTTAAGACCTTAAAGTCAAGTGGTTTTAGAAAATGAGGTATTAGGACCTCGTTTCTATAAACTGATCAATAAATATTTTTTTATAATTATTTACGAAGTTTTATTAAGGTTGTATTAAAGTTTCGTTAAGAAATTTTAATGTTTATATAGTTAATTAATTAAAAAGGACTAAATTGTAAAAAGTGTAAAATATGCTAAATATATTATTTAAATGATGAAATAAATTAATAAAGGAGGAAGGACTTAATTAACAATTATTCCCTAATTAGTATAGTTGGGCGGCAATTTAATAGGAAATGATAAAATAATGTGTTTTGGATGGCAATTTTGTAAATTAATGAAAGTTTAAACAAAATTAAAGAATGAAAAACAAAATTACTTTCATTTTTCTTATTCAACGACCGAAAGGCATAGCCAATGAGGTGAAACTTCGGTTTTGGGTGTTTTCTTTGCATGGTAGGTAATATCAACTCGTTTTTTTTGTAATTTGTATGTTTTTGAGATCATTGCAACTAGGTCCAACTAACCCGTACATTCGTTTTTGAAACTGTTAAAGATTTTGAATGTTGCCATTGATGAATATTTGTGATTTTAGATTTTAATTGATGAATTTGAAGTATTAGTTGTTATTTATAAGTATTTTATTAAATAATCTTGATAATTTATCGATTAGGGACTAAATTGTTAAAATAGTAAAAATGCAAGGATTTATTGTGAAATTGTAGCATAAATGGGCTGAATTGGATGCCATAAATATTTTACTATTATGAATTTGTAATAAAAATGGTTAATTTTCATGTTTTAGGCTTAGGGAATAAATTGAATAAAAATGAAAAATTGAGGACAATTTTGTAAAAATGTCAAAAATGACTAAATTGCATAAAATAAATTGTTTTACTATCTAAATTAATAAATTGGATGAAATTATTAATTTAGATCAAGATCGAGTGGAAAATCAAGGAGAATGAAAAATTACCAAAAAGCTCCTATATTTCGACATTTCTGCAATTTGGCCAGGTAAGTTCGTAGGTTTAGAATTTAACATCAATATGAATTTTTTAGTAGATTAACATGGTAAAATATATATTTGATTTTAACTGTTGATAATAAATGGTAATTTGAGATTTAATATTGAATTGATGTTCAGTTTGGTTTGAACGCGGGATAGAGTACAATCGTAATTTGGTATGTTATGGGGTTTGGAGTGGAGATGGTATTGAAGGGAGATATTTGTATATTACACAAGTAAACCGAGGTTTAGCATTTGTTGCAAACTCTCGCGTTATACTTTCTATTTGGCGTGTTCCGAGTGGATCATCTCTTATGAGCTTCTGTTGGTGTGTTTCAGGTGGACCAGCTCTTATGAGCTTCTATTTGGAGTATTTCAATTGGATAAGCTCTTATGAGCTTCTGTCTGGTGTGTTCGGTTGATTTGATGATGTACTCTTATCTGTAAGTCGTTCTTCGAATTGAAAATCTCGGTAAGATAATTTGTTTAATGAATTTGAAAGATTTGTTATTTATTGAATATTGATATGAACATAAATAAATTCACCAGTTGAGATTATGGATGATGCTTAGGTTTGTGCTAAGCTTATGGTTGCATTATTTCATACTTAATATTAATGATATACATTGAAATGGTAAGTGGCCAAATGGGAATATGCTTATGTTCATGAAAATGTGGTAAGATTCAAAGGTGTATTTTCTTATAAAATGGTTTATCATGTGATTGACCCCAAATGAGTTATATACATAAATGTAGTAACTTGTGTATTGATGATGGTGATTAGGCTTCTGTCAAGCTTGAGATTATGATTTATGTTTATGCTTATGTCTGGTATTATACAAATGAAACGGGTAAGAAAAGGTAATGAAATGATAAGTTCATTATTGAAATGTGATATGATGAAAAAGGGATTGATGAGTTGAATGGTGTATTTATATATATGAGAAATTACTTATGTTATGGATGAACTTACCTATGAGGTGAATAAATATACTAACTAGTGAATTGATGTTGTTATTTAAGTTTATATTTTGTAAATGAAATGGAAAGTAAGTAAAAGAAGTAATTCATAGTTTTATGAAAAATTTAATGATGGTGTATAATGATTTATAAAATCCTATGATGTTAGGAATGAAAAATATATATATGATGTTGATAAACTTACTCATTTATAAGTTGATGGTTATGTAGTTGATAAATCTTGAGGCATTGGTATAGGTTTATATTTAATCTATAAAGTTCATTGTTGAAATGGAATGTTATGTTTAAAGTTTATACGAGCTTACTAAGCATTCATTGCTTACGTAGTTATTTTCCCTTACTTTACAGATTATTGGAAGCTCGATCGAGTTGGAAGCTCATCAGAGATCTATAACACTATCCAGCGATTATATCAGTAGATTTGATATCTTGATCAAGGTTATAATGGCATGTATAGGTAAATTGTGTTTGATGAGATGTTGTTATGTTTGGCTTGTAAATGTAGTATTTTGGTTGGTGTGCTTTTGGCATTTGATGTCTTGATGGTTGGTGTTTTTATTGCCAAATTGATGCATGTGTTAGACGGCCAAAGTGGTATGCATTGGCAAGGTTGAAATATGGTTAATTAGGTTATGTGTTAATATGGAAATTAGTTAAGGTTGTTTGGATGAAACATGATCATTTTGATGCAAATGTAAGTATGTATGCTTAGTTGTGATTGAGGAGCCTAAAGGGCATATTGGTTGAATGGACTTATGGTATATTGAAAAGATCTTATTATGCATATTTTGGCATGTTTTGGTGCATTGATAATAGGTTCATTTGGCGTGTTGGTACTTGTTGAAATTGGGTGAAAGAAAAGGCTTGATTTTGGCCTATTTCTTGTCCACACGGCCTCAGTCGTGTGTGTCACACGGCCAGGCGACACGATCGTGTGCCCCTTATAGGTTGTTAATGGTTTCCTTTCGAAAGTTGCATGGCCTAACACACGGCCTGGCACACGGGCGTGTGGCTTGGCTATGTGACACAAGTTAGTGAGTTACACGGGTACGGACACGGGTTGGGGTACGACCGTTTGTCCTTATTTCGAATGTTACACGGCTTGAGACACAGATGTGTGTCTCAGCCGTGTGACTTCTGCAGTATAAATTTTTCTAAAACTTTCTAAATGTTTTCTATTTAGTCTCGGACCGTTTCTATTGTATTTTTTAAGGCCTCGAGGGCTCGACTAAGGGACATCATGAATGTATTTGAATGAAATTAGAATATGTATTGCATTGATATATGAATTAAATGGTTTACTGTTTCGCTTGTTCGATAATGCTCCATAACCTTGTTCCGACGATAAATACAGGTTAGGGGTGTTACAGTTCGAATTAGACACAGAATGATTATCAGGTTACCTATAATCAATCCAAAAATAAAGACAACTTCGAGACTCAGTCTTACAGATACATTACACCAAGTTGCCAGTACAGTTTTCTACTGATAACACTTTGCCATTATAACACACACAATAACCCTGGCCGAAACATACTGCCAACTTATACATATTTCCCTCAATCATATATGTTTACCAATGAACCCACCTTGTGCTAGCCTCAGACCCATATTTCAGAAATCAGAATCGCATATCAGCCATAATCATATTTATATTCATATTCTTTGTTAAATTGAACACGTGCTCTCCTACAAGATCCGACTATCAAACGACCTTGTAAATTCGAGCACAACTTATCCTCATGATCCCTAGCATTTAGCTAGCCAATTTCAAAGGGAAGATGGATGTGAGTCAATGGATTTCGATGTTGTCGCAAATGGAAAAGGCAAATGAATTGAAAGAACAACAAGCTAGGCAATTGCATTTGATTTGGAATCTTAGTGATGCTTGAAAATTGATGCAAATTGTTTTGATTTTGGTTAAATTCTATGGAAGATAATTTCAAGTGTGGAATTGTAACGACTCGATAGTCACGGGTGTCGGAAAATGTATTTCTGAGACTGCGTTTTCATAAATTGGACTCGTAAATATTTATTAGAAATATTTACGAAGTTAGTTGTGTGGTTAATTAGGTTTTGGTTAGGTGAATTTGTATGAATTAAGAGTAATTAGGTAAAAGGACTAAATTGCATAAAGGGTGAAAGTTGAATTATAGATTAAAGAAAAACTAAAAGGACTAAAGAAGCAATTATGCCATTTTTCTTAAATGAGGCGACATAAGGATGAAATATCCTAAACTTTAAGTTAAAATATATATTATAATATATTACCTTAAGAATTAAGTGTATATATATTATATTATATTATATTATATTATATTATATTATATTATTATATTATATTATATTATATTATATTATATTATATTATATTATATTATATTATATTATATTAAAATAAATAAATGAAAGAAAAAGAACAAAGATAGAAACGAAACATAAGGAAAAAGAGAAAGAAAGGAGGAGAAAGGAGAAACTAGGGTTTCAAAGTTTCAAGTTCAATTGGTTAGTCAATTAAGTCCCTTTTTCTAGTAATTTTATGTTTTTGGAATCTTAGTGCTAAATACTACCCGACCCATGTCAAAATTTTAGAAATTATTGAGTTTGTAAGTGTTGCTTATGTTGAATAATTTTAGTATTAGGGATTAAATTGATAGATTTTTAAGCTAGAAATGAAAAAGGATTAAATTGTAGAACAAATAGTAAATTTTGTATAATACAGACTAAATTGTGAAAAATTCGTAATTTAGGAATTTATGTGTAGGGAGTTGAAACTAGTCTAAAGTGGAATTTGCATGAAAATATAAGATTAATTGTGAAGAAATAAAGTTAGTCTCGGCTTAGGGACTAAACTAAAATTTAGGCAATATCTGAGTAAAAATTTAAAATATTTAATATGAAATTGAATTGTGTTGTAGTGATGATTTTTAATTGTTTTAATTCCGTAACTAACGTCGTATCGGAACCCTAGACTAAAAAGGGGAAAGATAAAGTCGACGAGGAATAGCTCAGAATTTCTGGTTTATATTTCTATAATCCGAATTTAGTTGTTAATTATTATAATTTAATTTAATGTATATGTTAAGTGTTCAGGTGAGAATTATTGTGTTTTGCAATTGAAATGGATTGATTTAGTATGTGATAAATTTATTGAATTTATATTGATTGAATTGGTATATATATATACTGAATATATATTTGATTATTTGAATTGAATTGAATATTGGTTGTATTTGAAAAGTGAATTGAAACCCTATTAACTGTATCAGGCTAAGTCGGATATAGATGGCATGCCATAAGATTGGAAGAGTTTAGGGATTTCTTTGACTTCGAGTCAATGAGACACTGGGTGTCAAATTATTACTTCGGATATATTCGATGAGGCACTAGGTGCCAATTTACTTCGGTTTAGTCGATGAGACACTGGGTGCCAAACTGGTGTGTTTTGGATCCGTGTATCCGTCCGAATCCGAGTTGTGTTAATAGGGGCAAATGAATAATAAAGTTTTATGACTGATATTGAAATAGTATGGTATAAGAAATGGAAGTGAAATAGTGAATTGAAAATAGAATGTGAAATATATTACAAATATATGGAATATATGAGTTATATACTCATGAAATGAATATGGAAAGGCTATTTATATAGCAAGTATAAGAATTGAGATGTTATGAAACAAATCAAATGTGATGTGGTTATTGTAATATTTAGATTGTATATTTGTGATTTCATATCTTTTTATATTCAGATTATAGAATTATCACTGAGTTTTTACTCAGCGTATGGTTTTGTTTTCTGTGCGCAGGTTAGGTACTAATTTTGATCGTCGATTCAGCATCCAATAACGATCTTGAACTCAAATGTGGTGATGTTTATCCTTTTGAAATGTGTCGGCATGTACCTAGGGTGTCTGATTAATAATTATTTTGTTTATTGAATGTAAATAAAGTTAATATTGGTTTGGTATATATATATACATGTGTTTGTTATTGAAGTTTTATTATGGCATGTTAATTGGGTGTTTAAGTGTTCATAAGCTAGGTAAAATGAATTAAGTTAGGTATGTTTATAAATTGGACTTGAATATTATAATGACATGAAATGTTTTGAAATTATGTCTGTTTGATCGGTAATGCTCTGAAACCATATTCTGGTGACGGAAGTGGGTTAGGGGTGTTATAGGAATGAAACTTTTTTAAGGAAAAAACATAAAAATGATTTTTAAAAATAACATATATTAAAACGTTTTATATTTTCAAAATATTTTTATATAATTTTTATTTTGAAGAAAAATATACTTTTTAGTGAATTTATAAAAAATGATTTTTAAAAAAATATATTTCTATTAAAAATAAAACAAAATGGGAGAATTTCTCATAAAGGCCTAAGCTAGCAGTCAACACAGACACGTGGCACCCCTTGATTGGTTAGGATGCCACAACAAAAAAAAAATTAATTAGGGTAAAATACCACTTTGTTTGACGGGATCAAATTACATGTACCAAATTGGACAAATTAAAAGTGTAGGAATCACATTAGAAGATTTGATAAAGTACAGGGGTAATTTTTGCCATTATCCCCCTAAATATTGAAAATGATGGAAATCCCCTAATCTATATTGTTTTTAACAAGCTTGTGATCAAAAGAAACAATAGAGCTATCACACAGTTATTAGTGGTTTGGTCTAACTTGGACCGAAAAATGCAACTTAAGAAGATTATACCTTCCTCAACTAAGAATTTCCTTTCTTTTTATCATTGGGGACAATGATCAATCAAAGAGGAAGGTAATCTTATATATATTTATAGCACATTAAACATAGTAACTAAGAATGAGAATTCAAATAAGAGTATGCTTACTGTACAAGACTTATGACCAAGGATCTCTTGAATCCGTGTGTCACTTAACTATTTCGAATTCATTCATGTTTGTAGCAATAAATATTTTTCATGATATAATTACACAACTAAAGTTGCAACATTAAATAATATATTAAAACATTTCACTTGTCCTAACCTCTAATTTCTTTTCCTTTCATCAACATTAGAATTGTTGTTACTAATTACTAGTGAAAATATATTAAAAAAATTAACTATTAATATAATATTAATGCTAAATATTTTTGAAAGCTAAATAGTTTGGAAACTATGCACTTCAAAGCTTAATACTTACAAAAGAAAAAAAAAATTTGCAAAAGGTTAAAAACATAAAGAAAGTAATGCCTACTAAAATGTTTGCACAATGACGAGCACGCCGATTACCTAAGAAAGCATGAAACTTTCAATTTTATTAACCAAAGTCAATAAAGCCTACTAAAATTTGGAAAGAACAAATCAAATACTATATTCAGAGGTAAAATAGCAAAAATTTCAAAATTTCCACCAAATTACCTCATGTTAAAATAGAGGGGAAATTTTAAAATGAAACGTAATTAACAACAAAATTGAAAAATAAATAAGTTTAAACAAAATCTTAAGTAATAATAAATGAAATTAAAAACAATGATATTTTAATATTTTAAGAATTAGTCAAACATCTAGCAACATACGTAAATAAACAAACTAAACAAGTAGGGGTGTTCAATTGGTTAAACGACCCGAACTATCATTAACTGAATTAATCGACCCTTTTAAACCCTTAGCCATTAACCGAACCGAATTTTTGTCAAAAAAACTAACCGAACCGAACTTTTCCAGTTACGGAATTTATATGTTTTTTTTTATTTTTGGTTAAAATAAGTATAAAATATATAAAAAAAATTAACCGAATTAACCGACCGATTAATTTATACTTCCAAAAAATTAACTGAATCGAACTGACCGAATACTTATATATTATAATATTATTTATTAAGTCGGTTAATTCGGTTAATCGACCGATTTTGAACCGAATTAACCGTTAACCGAACTTACAAAAAATTATTAACCGACCGATTAATTGAATTCGACCGGTTACCCGAATTAATACAGTTTTACCCGAAATTTTCACACCCCTATAAACAAGCATAAATAATAGTTAAACATCATAAAAACATTGGGCGCACTCATAAGTGTCCAATGACAATTAGTACCTAAACATAACAATTGAAAATAAAAATAACTTAGAGAATTTGATAATGCAAATATTAAGACTAAAGAAGGTTAGAAACTTTAGAACTATCATTCATTTTCATCTTAAGCCACCAACCTTTAATCTCGAGAAATAATGATAAAAAGCACAATTTGCTTCTCCTTATTAACTAATAACTTTAGCGATAAAAGGTAAAGTTGACTAACTTTTGAAACTTCCTCCGACAAGTTATCAAACACTTTGATAGCTTGTGGAATGTCATATGGTGTCATAATAGAAGTCAAACTAGATGTGTCTTGGCTTATATTGTCAATTGTACTACAAATTTTTATCAACTTGGCTAAATGATTTTACAACCCCTCCAATTGGCATTGAGGATTTTTTTTTATTAGTCTTAATATGAGAAAATCTAGCCTCCACATATTTTATTTTCTGATGTAATTGTTTCACATGTTCTTGAGGCTTAAGTTGAAGTTTATGAGTTTGGTTGTTTCCATATCATGTCCTACTTGACATGTGAACATTTGCATTTTCCTTCTTTATTTGATTTAGGTGTCTCGCTATCCTCATCCTTAAATAAATCTTTAAAATATACTTGAAAAAGGTACCAATGTTTTTATCACCAGTGGCAAGAATCTCCATGAACATTTCATCCAACTTTCCTAATAATTCAAGATCAATACCTACAATTCTAAATCTTTGAGCTTTGGCACAACCTATACATAAAGTAATTGTTTAGTAAAAAAAACTTAAAAACCTCATAAATAAGAAAAATAATAATAAGAATTATTAAAGTACTTTTAGTCTACTCTCCCACCAATCTTTTAAGACATCAGTTGTTTCTTTTTATAAGATTTCACCCTAAATTGGTATCTTTCTTTTTAAGTTTTTTCCATGTCCTTCATTCATTCTTTTTTTTTTAATAAATCTCACCTATTTTTTATTTTTATTTTGTTTAAGCCTTTCCCATTTCATTCTCAATATTGGCAAGTATTCTTAACCATTCTTCTATTTTGAAATGATACCAGGTTTATTGCTATTAATTACCTCAATGATACAAAGATTACAAAACATTATTGCCAACCTCCTATTCCATATTGTTTTTTTTCCTTTTCACCTCTGGAGAACCCACTTGCTTCAACAAACCATTCTTCTATTTTGAAATGATACCAGGTTTATTGCTATTAATTACCTCAATGATACAAAGATTACAAAACATTATTGCCAACCTCCTATTCCATATTGTTTTTTTCCCTTTTCACCTTTGGAGAACCCACTTGCTTCAACAAACACAACATTTTTCATCTATCACATATAATATATTTTCAGACAATGGAAAACAAAGAAAATCAATATTAGAGTAACCTATAACTATCAATAATTATTAAATTGATTAGCATCATAAAAAGAAGTATAAGCCTCTAACAATTATAAATAATTGTGACCCCCATTCTTGACCCGATCATCGAATCTGAGTGTGTGATGTCACATTACTTTGTCGAAGTAACTCAAGCTAATATAACATAAATATGTTCAATTCAATCATCAGCATGCATTTATACACTTATTGATCAATTTATGGGATTATATGGGTTAATTTTAGAGTTAGGGCTCGAATCAAAACTCAAATGTCAAATTTCAAATTTATGTCTCGAGATAGGGGTCTCCATGCCTCAAGACAGTTCATAAGTAATTTTGGGATTTTCAGCTTCAAAGTTAACATTTCTCAAGACATTACATGTTGTGTCTCGAGGCAAAGTCCTCTAGTCTTGAGACCAACCTTCCATGTTTTCCTCTATCTGCTTCGATGTTTGAATGTCTCAAAAAACTGTCACTTGTCTCAAGACCTAGGAACAATTGTCTCGAGACTATACAAATATGTCTCGAGACCTCAGGCTCTTGTATGCAAAATTTAAATGAAATTTGTTCTAACAGTCTCGAGACATGTTCTTTCTATCTCGAGACTTAATAACCAAATGGTCAAAATCTTGTACGTTTAAGTGTCCAAAGCCTTAACCAAATGAACCTAAACATACCTAAAATGTACCACAAAATATATTCATCCAATTAACCTTTCTAAATATGTTCAAACATTTTCAAATCATAGCCTTCAATACATCATTACTAAACCAACCAATTTGTACATTCAAACTCACATAACCAAGCATAATTAACTAGTAACCAAAAGATAAAATTCAACCAATATAACATTATAGGTCACTTACTAAAAGTTCCAAAACTAACTTAAGCAACAAGTCAAACAACCTAGGTACATGCTATATAACTTCAAAACATACATACATACATACATACATACATACATACATACATACATACATACATACATACATACATACATATATACATACATACATACATATTAAATAGGGTTGTAAGGACTTTCGAACTAAGCTCGAGAGTTGGATGCTTGACCGTGAAACTTTTATAGCTTTTATCCAAACCTACACATAGAAACAAATAAATACATATGCTAAGTAAAATATACTTAATGGTGCTAACATTGTAACGCCCCAAAATTTGAATGTCTTCCCTTCGAATTTCATCGTAATTAAGTCTTTGTATCTGTGGCTATGTGCTTTGCGTATGTGTTTGAGGTTAGGGGTTTGAGTAGTGCTTTTAAGTATTTTTACTACTTTATTTTAGACTAACCTATAATCTTGAACCATTGAATTAAGTTTAATTTTGTGCGAATCTATGTTAAGAATGAACTTGCTGGTTCAATGGTTATGCTTTTGTTTACTTCCTGGTCCAGTGTTCGAATCTCTGCTCAGACAATAAAGAAACATTCATTTTGTGTAACGTTTTTGGTTAGTTTATTTCTTTTTATTTAACGTTTTTCCTTCCTGTAACCCCTTTTCTTTTTCTTTCTTTTTGTTTTTGTTTTCTACTTCCTTTCTCTTTTCTTTCTTTTGTTCGATTACTTTGGTAACTGTGCTAGCGGGTTAAATCGAGGATACTGTGTCGTGCATTATTTCGATAAAAAAGTTCTGCGTAAGTTTCTTGTTGTTGTAATTTTGTTTCGTTTGTGTCGAAACTATTTTTTTAAAACAAAAATTTTAGTTGTCGACTTAAAAATGAAAATTGGGAGTCGCCACCAATCTTTTATTGAGGTGTGATTGGATCACCTAAAAACGATTTTAGTCTACGAGTTTTAGAAAAAATGGGTTCGGGAGTCAGTTACGTACGAGGAAGGATTAGCACCCTCGTAACGCCCAAAATTGGTACCGAATTAATTATTGAATGTCATAAGGTCGAATGAAGAAAATTAAAAAAACGATTCTCCTTTTAAAATCTTTGTTGAAATTTATTAATTTGAAAACTAAAAAATTTTGGTCATCTTATTTCTATGAAGAAATCGAAACCTCGTAAGTTAAGGTACGATTCTTTGAAATTTTAACGACCACACACTAATTTGCTTTTGTTTTAAAAAAATCATGTCTCGAGATAACAAAATGTCGTATCCTGTGAGTTAGGACACAACCCTTTGAATTCCCGAAAGTAAGTTATAATCTTGAAATGTTTACGATTTTATTTAAAAAAGGATACTCGACTATTTAAATTCAGAACAAAAAATTGAAGCCCAGTAAGTTAGGGCACAATCTCCTCGAGAATCTTGAACGCCGAATATTTTGAAAACTTGCGGATAAAACAATTTCAGTAGTTTAAACAAATCAATAATATATCTAAAGAATAAAAGTATTTTAATATAAATTGTACATGTATATATAAAATAATATTATATAAAAATACTTTCATATAAATCTTTAAAACACAAAAATATATAAAATGAATTAAAATATATATATACTACAAAAAAAATAAAAAAAAAACATCAAAATATATGCATTATACTGGATTTTAAAAAGAAATAAAATAATACATTATAAGATAAAATAATAATATATGACAGTGATATAGATAAAATAAAATTATGCATGCAAAAAGGTTAGATAAATTGTTATAAAAATATAATAACAATAGTAATAATAATAATAATATTGATAATAGAAATAGTAATAATGAAGATAAGAATGATAATAATAACAGCGAACATTTCAAAGCTTTAAATATATATATATTAAATAATATAAACAAATAAAAAAGTACAATAATAAATGTATTAATAATACTTAAATCAATAAATAAACAAGATGACATAAGGGAAGAAAAAATAAAATCGCACCATGAGTATATAAAAAATGTTTTTAAGGTTTATTTTTAATACAAAGATTGAAGGAATAATAATAAATGAAAATAATTATAGGTAAACGAATAAAATAATAGATAAATAAAAAAATGCCTTGGATTAAATTGCAATTTAAATAATGCTTTGGGGCCAATTTAGGGGGGAAAATGATAGGATCGATTGGGGGATTAAAACAAATCACGCGCAAAAGTGCGGGGACTGAAGAGAAAATTATTCCCATCACCCATGAGCACCGTTTCACAGAGGGATTTGATCGAGAACCAAACGAAATTCTGCGGCCAAATTTAAAAAAAATTAAAAAAGAATAAGTAGGCAGTAAATTAAAAACGAATAAATGCGGAAGGACCAAGGTTGTAAATAACCCATTTAAGGAAAACGCGCGGATCCCCTAGAGCGGGTCGGGCCACACGCGGATCGCAGGGCTGAAACGATGCCGTTTTGGGCATCAGAAGCCAAACCTAAAACGACGTCGTTTTGGGTGTTTATATAAGTAAAAAAACTTTTAAAAAAAAACACATTTACAACCCCATTTAAAAAAAAACTCTCTATTTTCTCTCAACTCTCTCAACCTTTCAACTTTTTCCAGAATTCGGCCATGGCTTCGATGCCGAACCATCGTGGCAACCGCCAGTCGCCAGCGACGGCGCCACCGTCTGCGGTGGTCGAAAAATTTTAAAAATATTTTTTTTGTTTTTTCAACTCCCGGCTTTAAAAAACACAGATTTTCATCGGAATTGGCACCTCCTCCATGATAAAGGTACGATTTTTACCTTTTTTATTTCCACTTTCATTTAAAAAAATAAATGAAAAAAAACAGAATAAAATAAAAAAATAAAAAGGCACTACTACCTTTAAAAACGGTTTGCACTTGAATTGATTTTTCTGTACTTTCTTTTATTCATTCCTGTTTTTTTCCAATATACATTGATTCGGGTCTTTATATAGCCCCAAAATTTCCTATTTTTTTCTATTTTTTACACGGTTTGTGTTATTGTTGGACTCTCCTAGTCCTTTTGCAGGCGAAGAAGGCGGCACGCGCGGAGGCGAGTTCCGAGATGTGCGGCGGCTGGAGTTGGGGCGGCGGCTGTTGATTTTTTTAAGGTTTCTTTGTTTTATTTTGTTGTTGGGCTAGGGTTTGTTATTGGGTATTGGACTGTTTTGTTTTGGGTTTGGGGTTATTTATTAGTTTTTGTATTTTAATTGGGTTTAGGCAAAATAGGCCTATTACAGCTGCCCCTCTTTGCTCTTTGCCGTGTATCGGGAACAAAGCAAAGAAGGGAAGGCCAATTTTGTCTGGTCTAGCTGACTCTTGACTTTTTTGTGCTTCTTCAAGTAGCTTCTTTCTGACTTAAGACTCACTTCTTTCAACCTACTCCACTGTAACTTCAGGGAGATAAGACTTGGCTTTGGTCAATTTTAAATGCTAGGGAGATGAGATTCGTTGCCTTCAACTTTAATCTGTTCCGTTACAACGCCAGGGAAATAAGATTTACTGCCTTCAGCTTTAATCCGTTCCACTGCAACGCCAGGGAAATAAAATTCGCTGTCTTCGATCCGCTCTACTACTGCTCAAGGAGATGTGATCTGCAATCTTCAACCTACTCTACTACTGCTTAGGGAGATAGGATTGGTGGCTTAAATCTGCTTCTCTACTACCTTGGAAAGATAAAATTCGCCATTTTTTTTATCTACTCCACTACTGCTTAGGGACATAAGATCTACATTCTTCAACCTACTCCATTAGTGTTCAGGCAGATGTGATTAGTAGCCTAAATCTGCTTCCCTACTACCTTAGGAAGATAAGATTCACCGTGTTCGATCTGCTCCGCTACTGTTTAGGGAGACCAGATCTACATTCTTCAACCTACTCCACTGCTGCTCAGGGAGATAGGATTAGTGGCTTAAATCTGCTTCCCTACTACTTTGGGAAGATAAGATTCACCGTCTTCGATCTGCTCCGTTACTACTTAGGGAGACCAGATCCACATTCTTCAACCTTCTCCACTACTGCTCAGGGAAATAGGAATGGTGGCTTAAATCTGCTTCCCTACTACTTTGGGAAGATAAGACTCAACTTCTTCGATCTGCTCCGCTACTGCTTAGAGAGACAGGATCTATAATATTCAACCTACTCCACTGCTGCTCAGGGAAATAGGACTTGTTATCTTCACTGATCTGTTCTCTGGGGAACATGACCTGTATGATCCATTTTATGAACCTAATTATGCCTAATGATTGGGATGCCATGATCAAAATGAATCAAATGCTCCTGACTAGCCATGTATGAGTGATGTTTGCATGAATGCAAAATGTCATCTTTTTTTTTTCTGAGAATGATCATTCTTTATCGCTTATGTTGCCATTACTCAAAGTTTATTAAGGTCTTATCACTGACATGCTATAACGCCTTCTTGCTCAGCTAGCATCTAAAAACGTACAGATTGCCCCATTATAAACTTCAGGGTTCAATCCACTGGAAAATAAAATTTGTACAATCTTTCTCCCGCTGTAACCCAAGGGTAGAAAAAAAATCTGGTTTTTCAATCTCCTCCTATCGCAATCCAAGGATATGGAATGTGAAACTCTTTAACCCCTTTACACAATTCCCAGGGTGTCAAACCAGATGCCTATACACAAATGAATGATTCTCTTCTCCAAAGAAACCCCTTTTTATTGCTTGGTGATTGAAGCTTTATGACATCTTGTCATTTTGTTCAATCAATACCTTTGACAACAAAATCTGAAGGGATAGTCTCGATTTAGACTTTTCTTGGTGTATTCTAAACAATAGTCATGTTTTAGATTACTGTATTATTTAGAAACTTCCAGAGTAATATGCAAAACTTCCATTGTGAAAGTTTGATTAGTCTATTAATCATTATTCTAATGCAACATGCTTGCAAAAGATTATAACATTGGATAAGAATAGGATAGCTCGAGTGAATAAATTATCAAGAAGTATGTATATATATAAAAAAAACTGATTGAAAGTAAATTTCTTGAAAAGAATAAAGCATTCCAAGAATAGCAAATAATACAGTATTCCAGGGATAACAAGTTCAATATAAATAGTATTAAGACTAGGTACCCTAGATATCGCAGCTTGAGCTTCTCTGTACAAACTTTCTGAAGACATGTGTTTAGAAGATCTACAGTACTCTATCGATGCCCTAAACGTCGCATACCCCTTTCCTGTTAATTTAGGTATAGCAAGATCACCACATGCCCCAATCAAAATTTTGTGTTGCTCTAATCACCTCATGTCCCCTTCTGATCAAAATTTTAGCCGCCCTTTTCAGGTTTTCAACTCAAATCCCCTTTGGCCTCAAAGCGCCATTTGCAGGTTTTCATCTTGGCCTCTCCTTTGGTCTTTTTTTTAAGGACTCAAAGCGCCCTTTGCGAGTTTTCACCTTGATCCCTTCTCCTTTCAGGTAAAGTACCTCTTGACTGCATCTGAGTTTACAGGGTTTGGCAAGTTTTTACTATCCATCTCACCCAAGATTAAAGCTCCTCCGGAAAATGCCTTCTTTACAACATATGGGTCTTCCCAATTTGGCATCCATTTCCCTCTAAAATCCTTTTGTATAGAAAGGATCTTTTTCAATACTAAGTCCCCCTTTTGGAATTCTCTTAGATGAACCTTTTTTTTGTAGGCCCGCATCATTCGCCTTTGATACATCTGACCATGTTGGATAGCTTTTAGCCTTTTTCCCTCTATTAAGTTCAACTGATCGTATCGAGACTGGACCCATTCTGCCTCATCCAACTTTAGCTCAGCCAACACCCGGAGAGAATGAATTTCAACTTCAATGGGTAAAACTGCCTCCATACCATAAACCAAGGAGAAAGGCGTTGCCCCGGTGGAAGTCCTAATTGATGTTCGATAAGCAATGAGGGAAAATGGTAGTTTCTCATACCAGTCCTTGTAAGTCTCAACCATTTTCCCCATAATTTTCTTGATATTCATTGGCAACTTCCACTGCACCATTCACTTTTGGGCGATACGGTGACGAATTATGGTGCTTATTCTTAAATTAACTGTAGACCTTCGTTATTGAACTGTTGTTCAAGTTCAAAGCATTGCCAGATATAATTCTCTCGGGCATTCAATATCGATATATGATCTCCTTTTTCAAGAACTTGATGACTGCTGACTTTGTGACATTAGCATACGAAGCAGCTTCTACCCATTTGGTAAAGTAATCGATAACCACAAAGATGAAACGATGCCCATTTGAAGCCTTTTGTTGATATTGGCCCAATGACATCCATACCCCATATGAAAAAAGGCCATGGAGAAGTCATAACATGAAGAGGCAAATGAGGTGCACGCACTTTATCACCGTAAATTTGGCATTTATGGCACTTCTTAGCATAATGGATGCAATCTCCTTCTATGGTGGACCAGTAGTACCCAAATCTCATAATCTGTCTAGCCATGGTAAACCTACTGGCATGCGTTCTACAAATACCCTCATGGACCTCCTCTAAGATTTTCTTCGCCTCCACAGCATCCACACATCTTAATAGTACCTGATCCTTTCCCTTTTTATATAAGATTTCCCCATTTAGGACATAATCAATGGCTAGTCTTCTTAGAGTCCTCTTATCATTCTCAACTGTCTGATTAGGATACTCACGATTCTTCACATATCGCAATATGTCTTGATAACAAGGGCTATCATCCTTTTCTCGTTCTTCGATATTGTAACATTAAGCTACGGTTTCATAGATGCTCATCTGGATAGGCTTTATGTCCTCTTGTCTGTTCACTTTAATCATGGAGGCTAGAGTAGCCAAAGCGTCAGCCATCTGGTTTTCCTCTCGTGAAAGATAGCAAAAAGTAATATCATCAAACTCTTCGATCAATCCGAGGACCAGCTTTCGATAACTGATTAATTTGGGATCTCTCGTTTCCCATTCACCTTTGAGTTGATATACCACCAATGCAGAATCTCCATATACCTCTAGTACTTTGATTTCACGCTCTATAGTCGCACTAATGCCCATGATGCACGCTTCATATTCTGCCATGTTGTTTGTGTAATCAAAATCTAATTTCCAAGTAAAAGGATAATGATCCCCGTCCGGGGATACCAAGACAGCCCCAATTCCATTGCCCACAGCATTCAAGGCTCCATCAAAGTTTAGCTTCCAAATGTGACCCACTTAGGAATTTTCTTCAGTGGCTGCCACATACATCAAGCTCTCATTCGGGAAATCAAAATTCAAGGGCTCGTAATTCTCCAGGGCTCTACTAGCTAGAAAGTTAGCTATTGCACTCCCTTTCACGGCCTTCTGACTCACATAGACTATATCGAATTCGGAAAGCTAAATCTGCCATCTGGCCATCCTCCCATTCAAAGCAGTCACCTCTATCATATACTTTAAAGGATCTAATTTTGAAATTAACCAAGTCGTATGGTACAACATGTACTGTCTTAGTCTCCGAGTCGTCCAGATCAAAATGCAACACAATTTCTCAACAGGCTAGTATCTCATTTCACAATCAGTGATTTTTTTACTGAGATAGTATATCGCCATTTCTTTCTTTCCTGTCTCACCATATTGGCCTAGCACACATCCCATGAAATTATCAAACACTGTTAAATACAGTATCAGTGGCCTATCGGGGCTAGGTGGTGATAGTACTGGAGTATTGGTCAATTACTGTTTTACCCTGTCAAAAGCTTCCTGGTATTCCTCATCCCATTCACCTGGATTATGTTTCTTCAAAAGACGAAATATGGGGTCACATTTCTCAGTTAGTTGTGAAATGAACCGAGCAATGTAATTCAATCTCCCTAAGAAACCTTGAACTTCCTTCTAAGTACGTGGTGGAGGTAAATCTCGTATCGCCTTGACCTTATCTGGATCGATCTCGATTCATTTTTCACTGGCTATAAAACCCAACAGTTTTCCTAACCTAGCTCCAAAAGTACATTTTGTTGGGTTAAGCTTGAGCTGGAACTTTCTCAGTCTTAAGAACAACTTTCTTAGGACCTGCACATGTTCTTCTTCCGTCCTGGATTTTGTAATCATATCGTCAACGTAAACATCAATTTTTTTGTGCATCATGTCATGGAACAAGGTTACCATGGCTCTTTGATATGTTGCCCCAGCATTCTTTAAACCAAACGACATTACCGTATAGCAAAACGTTCTCCATAAGGTGATGAATATGGTCTTTCCCATATCTTCGGGATGCATTTTTATCTGATTATATCCAGAGAAACCGTCCATAAAGGAAAATAGAAAGTAGCCCGCTGTATTATCTACTAGAGTGTTAACATGAAGCAATGAGAAATTATCTTTTGGGCTGGCCTTGTTCAGGTCCCTGTAATCTACGCACATTCTTACTTTCCCATCTTTCTTAGGGACTGAGACAATATTGACTACCCATTCAGAGTACTTGATCACCTGTAAGAACCCAGCGTCAAGCTGCTTTTTGACCTCCTCCTTTATTTTTAGCACAATATCAGGCCTCATCCTTCGAAGTTTCTGCTGTACTGGCTTGCAATCCTCTCTTATAGGAAGGCGATGTACTACGATGTCAGTGCTTAATCCCGACATATCTCGATATTACCATGCAAATACGTCTTTGAGTTCTTGGAGTAACTCAATGAGATCTCGCCTTGTCTCTATGGTAATATCAGTTCCAATATTCACCTCTTTTCTCTCTTCTAAGCTCACCATTTCTATTGACTCCTTATAAGGTCGGATTTGTCTCTCTTCCTGTTCTACCATTCTCAACAAGTCCGAAGATAAGCCACAGTCTACGTCATCTTCGAAGTCATGCGATCCCTCTAAACACATGTCTCGTTCAAAAGGAAATTCTAAGTTTGTAGCAGTGTCACTCATGTCATTGATATCTGGGGACCTACGGTGGGTGCCAAAGAATATACAAAGAATATATGAATTCATGAATAATCATTTGTATGATATGATTACAGATGTAATGAAAGAATGATTTGGAAGACAATCTCAAACAAATGAAATAATAAAAGAATATTTTGTTTAAAGTGAATGCAAAAAATGTATTTTATTAGAATAATAACGTTCAGACATGAGCCTATTTCAGAAAGGAATTCCTATCATTTTTAGGCTAAAAACAACAAGAATGTTCTGAACATTACTCTGAATAAGCTCTAAAGACTACAAGGATTTCTTTCGCAGTCCAATTATTTAGCTCGCTCCCAGGTTCGTAAAGGCGTATTTCTAACAAGGTCCCCCTTTCAACCGTCTATATGGCATTGATATGAAGGCCTTCCAACACTTCTTTAATATTTTCTCTCATTGGTATCTTTCGCTTGGGCTGGATAATCCCACTTGACACAAAACTTTCAGATATGTGAGGGAATATCATCGGTTCCCACTTGGTTTCCTCTCCACTTGTGTGTGCCCTTCTTCTTTCTCGCCTCCTCTCTATCTCATTCATTCTTTGTCTTGTATTTGGCTTGTACCCTAAGCCAAAACGGTCATACTTGTCCTTCAACATTGAAGCCTCAACTCTTCCCTGAAGATATCTCCCCAGTCCTTTTCCCGGCAGGGCTCCTCTTCCTACCATCAACTGTAAACCCATTCTTGTAGCTTTGGACATTTTTGGCATCGACATCCTACTCCCCTCGATAATAAATGTGGCGTTCACAAACTCTAAATACCAGAAAGAACATTTGACTGCCTCCTCATTTGTCTCCAAGTACGGCGCATTATTGGTTACGGTCACAATAATATCCTCTTCGGCATTTATCATCACCAATCGACCCTCTGATATCAACTTCAGCTTCTGATGTAATGCCGAAGGTACAGCCTCTGCCAAATGTATCCATGGCCTTCCTAACAAACAATTGTAGAAAGTTTGATGTCCATCACAAGAAAATCTACCTCATAAATAGTTGGACCAATTAATAAAGGTATTTCAATTCTCTCCATAACCTTCCTCTCAGTGCCATCAAATGCTCTCTCTATATTCTGGCACGACTTTATATGTGAGCTATCCACTGGCAACTTGTTAAGTGTGGACAATGGTAGTACATTTAATGTTGATCCATTTGCTCTCCCCAGGTAAAGTGTACCCTTTGCATCGGGTAGTAATGTGCAAAGCTTTAGTAGACCCCATACTTCCAGGTGGTATTTCATCGTCATTGAAAAAGATGAAGTTATCGGCACTTATATTGCTAACCAACTGATCTAATTTGTTGACAGAGTTATCATTGGCCACGTAGGTTTCATTCAACACTTTCATTAACTCGCTTTGATGTACTTCCGAACTTAATAGCAAAGCTAGCACAGATATGCAAGCTGGTTGTTTATGCAACTGTTCTACCACACTGTATTCTCTTTCTTTTATTCTATCATCTTCCGTCCTTTTATGGGCTCTACTTAGGGACTTACTACATCGTAACATCTCCCACTACGTGTACCTTGATCTTCTTTTGATGTACTGACTGAAGTGTCCCTTCCTGGGATGGTTACATTGCACTCATAGTTCCACGGGACCTTCTTGCTTTCCTTGTAAGAAAAGGCTACAGGTTTCTGAATTGTGATTTTAGGTGCTACTAGTACCCCAGCGTCATTGTTTTTTGGTTTTGAAATGATAACCACAGGATGATTCACCTTTGAAGCCTTCATTGAAGACTCGGACGCACATATACTTCCCTCCTCTTGGATTTTTTCATAGAATTCCACTTCCTTGTCATCCATCATGCATTGAACTAGGGCTCTAAACTCTTTGCACTCCTGAATTTCGTGCCCCTCTTTGTGGTGGAACTCACAGTAATTCATCGTCTCTTCACATCTTTCCCCTAAATCTGAAACAATTAACCCCCTTTTGGCAAACTCCTTCCAAACCCTTCTCAGAGGAGTTTTTATTTTTTCAACGTCCGCCTTGATTCTTCTCCCTATAGCCTCACTCATCATGTTTATCCCATTAACATCATAATTGGGTAGCGGATTCTCTATACTAGATGAATCGTCAAATTTGACAATACCCATGCTGATAAACCTTTCAACCAGCTTCTTAAAAGCAGTGCAATTTTCTGTGGAATGCCCTGAAATTCCTACATGATAATCGCATTGTGCATTTGCATCATACCATTTAGGGTACGAAGGCTGCAAGGCCTTTAAATAGTAAGGGGAAACGACGTGCGCATCGAACAACCTTTGTTATAGCTCCTTATACGATATTGAAATCGGCGTGAACTAGGTCCTCTCATTATTTTGTCTTGTACCCAATTCTTGCCTTGATGAGCCCTACTGATTGGCGACCCCTTTCCTGGTTGATTTACCGTAATCGACTTCGAGAAACCTTTGTTGTATGTACTCGTGTTGTTCACCTCGTTTTCTTTTTTCCTTGAGGCTGACCTTTTATTACTTTCTCTGGCATCTATCTTTCCATATCTTATGGCGTTCTCAATCATCTCGCCATTCATGACCATATCTGTAAAACTCTTTGTGGCACTCCCCAGCATGTGTGTGATGAATGGAGCTTTTAACGTATTAATAAAGAGCATCGTGGTTTCCTTTTCTAAGAGCGGTGGCTGAACTTGGATGGCAACCTCCCTCCATCTCTGTGCATATTGCCTAAAACTCTCACTAGGCTTCTTCTCCATGTTTTGTAATGTAATTCTATCAGGAGTCATATCTGTGACATGACTATATTGCTTCATGAACGCTTGTGCTAGGTCCCTCCATGAACTAATCCTGGTACAGCTCAATTGGTTATACCACTTGGACGCTGCCCCCACCAAGCTCTCCTGGAAGCAGTGTATTAGTAGCTGGTCATTGTTAACATATCCAGCCATTCGTCTGCAAAACATGGTGATGTGAGCTTCAGGACAACTGGTCCTGTTGTATTTTTCAAATTCTGGCATTTGAACTTGTACGGAAGAACTAAATCTGGAACCAAGCTCAGATCCTTAGTGTCAATTCCCTGATGACATTCAACACTTTCCATCGCTTTGAATTTTTCCTCCAACCATCTACACCGGTCCTCTAGCTGTTTCGACAGTTCCGCCTTAGCTTTTTCCTTTTCTGCCACTTCATCAAAATCGGGGATCACTGGATTAGACGGGTTATTTCCTAGATTTGAACCTGACCCAGTTTGAAAGTTTACAGGCATTGAAGCACCAGCCTAAGGCCTAATTGTGACGGATGGTCTCTGCGGGTACATCTCAGCTTGGACTTGTACCTTAGACGGAGTAAAACCTGGAGGATATAGTGGCTCATCCTTATCCTCATTAGGGTTGGTCATAGAGCCTTTCCCTTTATCTTTTTCCCTAGTCAATAATTGGGTCAACTCGATCATCATGTTTTTTTGAGATTCTATTATTTTGTCCGTCATTTCTTGTTGGATCCTATCCAACCGCTCTTGCATTTGTGCTTGTAGCTGGTCTTGCATCTCCTTTTGCAGTTGTTTGAGTTTTTCTAATCTTTGGTCCATGTCTTTTGTCTTAGCTCGGGTACCGTAATGATGTTTGGTTGGTAGGTTTTTTGCCGGTTGCCAGACAAACTGAAACGATTTTAACTAATTAGGACCTTTTGGTGGACTTTTTAATGCATATAATGTAATGTAATGTAAATGCATGAAGTGAATGCAAAAAAGACGTCAATTTAAATTCAATTCCATTTAGAAAACTTTATCAGAAAACAAAAATTCTTTACATAAAACAAATTACATATATGGCTTAGCCCTAACACTTAAGGCCTTAATTTTCCTAAGCAGCGAAGCTAACTTTTGCCCCCGGTCTGATTCCAGCTCATACTTTATACTTAGCATATCAGCTTGTACTGCTAAAGTCTGTAAGTAATCCGCTACCTCTTGAATCTGAGTTACAACCTCTCCCATAATGTGATCACTGCTTCTGACTTGGTTCTGACAACAAAGGAGCTGTTCTTTTTGTCGCTCTTCACTGGCTTCAAGGAATTCAATCCGCATTTCACTGCTTTGTAATGCCACTTCTAATTCTTCCACTCTTCTTTTCATTTGCTCAATCTTGTCTAAGCTCACTCTTAGCTCCATCATAGAATTACGGTTTCGATACTGATAAAGAGTTTTCTCGAGTTCAGCCACTCTACCTTTTAGCTCACCCTTTTCATTTTGACTTTCTAACAAACTCATCTCTAGGGTCTCGTTTCGCATCTGGGACTCCTGGAACTTCCTTTCCCATCTATCAGCCTTGCTCTTTTCCTCTTGAATTTATTGATACCATTGCTCTGAAGTTTTTCCCAACCTGGTAGCTTTCATCGAACAACGCAACCTCTTATAGTCTGTTTTCAAATTATCCAAATCTCCCTCAGCCTTATTCTTCACTTTTATTAATTTCTCGGTTTCTAGCTTCTGAACATCCATGCCTAGTTTCAAATTCATTTTTTCTTCTTCCATTTGTTTTATCTTCTTTTTTAACTCTGCATTCTTTCTTTTAAAATCATGCTTTATAATTTTTAACTCGAATGGGACAACTTGCGGATGTTTTGTTACCGGCTGACTGTCTCCCTGACTTGGCCTAGAGATGTTATCATTAATCCTTCTACCCCACCACTCGATATATTCCAGGGTCATTATCGAACCTACTACCAATCTCTTCATCCGTCGAGTCTGATTCCAAGCATTGGACATCTCCCGAATCTTCTTCTTGTAACCATCACCTTTATATGAAAATTCACACTGAGCTAGTCCTTGAGTTGCAGGTACGAACTGCCTTGACCTATACTGTCTTAACACTAGCAACGGTGCATAGCCAACAGCTCCCCAAATCCCAAGTAGGGGGACCCAATCAAAATTACCAAATCTATATAAGATCTCATCTGGCAGCATCCAAGGAGCTCTCTATTCGATATCTTCCTTTCGAAGATTCTGAAGAATTTCCATCCATTTTTCCTCCGAGATATCATCCCGCCTCGGTATAGCCACTATCTCCTTCAAAGGTGAATAATTTTCAGAGAAAACCCGATAAGAAACCTTATCAACTTTCCAAAAGTGACTGTGGAACCATGCTAAAAGGAGCTGAGCACATTCGATGAATCTACCCTCACTTGCTCTCCGGCATTCGTTCAACGATCTGAAGGTTTCTGCCAAAATTGCAGGGATTGGTGTAACCTTCTTATCAAGTCGGTCAAAAAGATCGGTGACTGCTTCATCAACGTGCTCCAAGGCCTTGGGAAATACAACTAGGTTGTAAACACTCAAGGCAAAGACATCACATTTCCTCTTCACAATTGGGTATGCTAGAATTAGATCCCTCAAATTCTTCCAAGGAATACACTTGCTACCCCCCTTCTGCTTGATCCGCGCTACAACCTATTGCTCGCTCATCCCGGTGATATTTACCAATTTCTTCACAAAGGTTGGGACGTTGACAGCTCTCAAGTAAACTCTATCTGCTTAAATTTTCGAGCAACGAAGTAAAGCCATGTACTCCTCCACTGTAGGTACCAAATCACCTCCCCCAAAAGTGAAACAACTGTAAGCAGGATTCCAAAACTGGGCGAGGGCACGAAACAAGTGTTTGTCCACCTTTATGTTAAGCAAATAAGGCAAATTTCCATAGCTAGAATAAAAAACCTGCTTGACCTCATCATTCCACTGATCCCAAATTTCTTTTAATTCCTACAAACTATCTTGGGTTACACTAATACGAGTGAAGTCCCACAACTCTAATACATATCCTTCAGCTAAACTATCACCTTTTCCCTGTTGTGTTGCCTCAGACCAGGTTTGGACAGCCGCATTATCCTCCACTTTATCAAGAAATTCATTTTCCATGATAAGCTCTCTATCTAGTAACCGAATATGAACCGACGCCTTTTATGATGAAATGTTATGTAGTCAAAATGCCATGCAATCAGAGCAAAACACACAAAAGTTAGTATCATGTATAAAAACAGAATTCAACACAAACAGGCAATAACAAAGTACCTATTCAGGAATCTACTAGGGTTTAGTATAGTTCTACCTAAGCCAAGCTCCTAAGGTTCACTATATGAGGTTTTAGCTTCTAGAGCAAAGGTACCTGAACCAGTAGATTCCTCGATCCTCACCCATTATAGGCTCATATGGACCGAGTTCAGTTCAGGGGAATACATTTCCCTATGACTGCACGGAGATGAAAATCTCACGAAGACATAGGTACGGATGTATTCCGAAAGCGGTCCACTATCCTGCACGGAGGTGAAAACCTCACGAAGGACTAGCTTCCCACTCCCACTTAAAGGGGTAAATTTGACCAACTTATGTAATGCAAAATGCAAATTCACAGACTTAAACCAAGCAAGCATATTATAATGCAAATGAGATTGAATGCAAATGAGAAAATACGAATTTTAAAATAAATTTTAATTTTCGACCATAAGACAAAAATTAATTAATTTAAGGCTCAACTCTTTAACCAGTCCCCAGTGGAGTCGCCAAGCTGTCGAAACCATTTTTTTAAAACAAAAATTTTAGTTGTCGACTTAAAAATGAAAATTGGGAGTCGCCACCAATCTTTTATTGAGGTGTGATTGGATCACCTAAAAATGATTTTGGTCTACGAGTTTTAGAAAAAATGGGTTCGGGAGTCAGTTACGTACGAGGAAGGATTAGCACCCTCGTAATGCCCAAAATTGGTACCGAATTAATTATTGAATGTCTTAAGGTCGAATGAAGAAAATTAAAAAAACGATTCTCCTTTTAAAATCTTTGTTGAAATTTATTAATTTGAAAACTAAAAAATTTTGGTCATCTTATTTCTATGAAGAAATCGAAACCTCGTAAGTTAAGGTACGATTCTTTGAAATTTTAACGACCACACACTAATTTGCTTTTGTTTTAAAAAAATCATGTCTCGAGATAACAAAATGTCGTATCCTGTGAGTTAGGACACAACCCTTTGAATTCCCAAGAGTAAGTTATAATCTTGAAATGTTTACGATTTTATTTAAAAAAGGATACTCGACTATTTAAATTCAGAACAAAAAATTGAAGCCCAGTAAGTTAGGGCACAATCCCCTCGAGAATCTTGAACGCCGAATATTTTGAAAACTTGCGGATAAAACAATTTCAGTAGTTTAAATAAATCAATAATATATCTAAAGAATAAAAGTATTTTAATATAAATTGTACATGTATATATAAAACAATATTAATAAAAATACCTTCATATAAATCTTTAAAACACAAAAAATATAAAATGAATTAAAAAAAACATATACTACAAAAAAAATAAAAAAAAAACATCAAAATATATGCATTATACTGGATTTTAAAAAGAAATAAAATAATACATTATAAGATAAAATAATAATATATGACAGTAATATAGATAGAATAAAATTATGCATGCAAAAAGGTTAGATAAATTGTTATAAAAATATAATAACAATAGTAATAATAATAATATTGATAATAGAAATAGTAATAATGAAGATAAGAATGATAATAATAACAGCGAACATTTCAAAGCTTTAAATATATATATATTAAATAATATAAACAAATAAAAAAGTACAATAATAAATGTATTAATAATACTTAAATCAATAAATAAACAAGATGACATAAGGGAAGAAAAAATAAAATCGCACCATGAGTATATAAAAAATGTTTTTAAGGTTTATTTTTTAATACAAAGATTGAAGGAATAATAATAAATGAAAATAATTATAGGTAAACGAATAAAATAATAGATAAATAAAAAAATGCCTTGGATTAAATTGCAATTTAAATAATGCTTTGGGGCCAATTTAGGGGGGAAAATGATAGGATCGATTGGGGGATTAAAACAAATCACGCGCAAAAGTGCGGGGACTGAAGAGAAAATTATTCCCATCACCCATGAGCACCGTTTCATAGAGGGATTTGATCGAGAACCAAACGAAATTCTGCGGCCAAATTTAAAAAAAATTAAAAAAGAATAAGGAGGGAGTAAATTAAAAATGAATAAATGCGGAAGGACCAAGGTTGTAAATAACCCATTTAAGGAAAACGCGCGGATCCCCTAGAGCGGGTCGGGCCACACGCGGATCGCAGGGCTGAAACGATGCCGTTTTGGGCATCAGAAGCCAAACCTAAAACGACGTCGTTTTGGGTGTTTATATAAGTAAAAAAACTTTTAAAAAAAACACATTTACAACCCCATTTAAAAAAAAACTCTCTATTTTCTCTCAACTCTCTCAACCTTTCAACTTTTTCCAGAATTCGGCCATGGCTTCGATGCCGAACCATCGTGGCAACCGCCAGTCGCCAGCGACGGCGCCACCGTCTGCGGTGGTCGAAAAATTTTAAAAATATTTTTTTTGTTTTTTCAACTCCCGGCTTTAAAAAACACAGATTTTCATCGGAATTGGCACCTCCTCCATGATAAAGGTACGATTTTTACCTTTTTTATTTCCACTTTCATTTAAAAAAATAAATGAAAAAAAACAGAATAAAATAAAAAAATAAAAAGGCACTACTACCTTTAAAAACGGTTTGCACTTGAATTGATTTTTCTGTACTTTCTTTTTATTCATTCCTGTTTTTTTCCAATATACATTGATTCGGGTCTTTATATAGCCCCAAAATTTCCTATTTTTTTCTATTTTTTACACGTTTTGTGTTATTGTTGGACTCTCCTAGTCCTTTTGCAGGCGAAGAAGGCGGCACGCGCGGAGGCGAGTTCCGAGATGTGCGGCGACTGGAGTTGGGGCGGCGGCTGTTGATTTTTTTAGGGTTTCTTTGTTTTATTTTGTTGTTGGGCTAGGGTTTGTTATTGGGTATTGGACTGTTTTGTTTTGGGTTTGGGGTTATTTATTAGTTTTTGTATTTTAATTGGGTTTAGGCAAAATAGGCCTATTACAGCTGCCCCTCTTTGCTCTTTGCCGTGTATCGGGAACAAAGCAAAGAAGGGAAGGCCAATTTTGTCTGGTCTAGCTGACTCTTGACTTTTTTGTGCTTCTTCAAGTAGCTTCTTTCTGACTTAAGACTCACTTCTTTCAACCTACTCCACTGTAACTTCAGGGAGATAAGACTTGGCTTTGGTCAATTTTAAATGCTAGGGAGATGAGATTCGTTGCCTTCAACTTTAATCTGTTCCGTTACAACGCCAGGGAAATAAGATTTACTGCCTTCAGCTTTAATCCGTTCCACTGCAACGCCAGGGAAATAAAATTCGCTGTCTTCGATCCGCTCTACTACTGCTCAAGGAGATGTGATCTGCAATCTTCAACCTACTCTACTACTGCTTAGGGAGATAGGATTGGTGGCTTAAATCTGCTTCTCTACTACCTTGGAAAGATAAAATTCACCATTTTTTTTATCTACTCCACTACTGCTTAGGGACATAAGATCTACATTCTTCAACCTACTCCATTAGTGTTCAGGCAGATGTGATTAGTAGCCTAAATCTGCTTCCCTACTACCTTAGGAAGATAAGATTCACCGTGTTCGATCTGCTCCACTACTGTTTAGGGAGACCAGATCTACATTCTTCAACCTACTCCACTGCTGCTCAGGGAGATAGGATTAGTGGCTTAAATCTGCTTCCCTACTACTTTGGGAAGATAAGATTCACCGTCTTCGATCTGCTCCGTTACTACTTAGGGAGACCAGATCCACATTCTTCAACCTTCTCCACTACTGCTCAGGGAAATAGGAATGGTGGCTTAAATCTGCTTCCCTACTACTTTGGGAAGATAAGACTCAACTTCTTCGATCTGCTCCGCTACTGCTTAGAGAGACAGGATCTATAATATTCAACCTACTCCACTGCTGCTCAGGGAAATAGGACTTGTTATCTTCACTGATTTGTTCTCTGGGGAACATGACCTGTATGATCCATTTTATGAACCTAATTATGCCTAATGATTGGGATGCCATGATCAAAATGAATCAAATGCTCCTGACTAGCCATGTATGAGTGATGTTTGCATGAATGCAAAATGTCATCTTTTTTTTTCTGAGAATGATCATTCTTTATCGCTTATGTTGCCATTACTCAAAGTTTATTAAGGTCTTATCACTGACATGCTATAACGCCTTCTTGCTCAGCTAGCATCTAAAAACGTACAGATTGCCCCATTATAAACTTCAGGGTTCAATCCACTGGAAAATAAAATTTGTACAATCTTTCTCCCGCTGTAACCCAAGGGTAGAAAAAAAATCTGGTTTTTCAATCTCCTCCTATCGCAATCCAAGGATATGGAATGTGAAACTCTTTAACCCCTTTACACAATTCCCAGGGTGTCAAACCAGATGCCTATACACAAATGAATGATTCTCTTCTCCAAAGAAACCCCTTTTTATTGCTTGGTGATTGAAGCTTTATGACATCTTGTCATTTTGTTCAATCAATACCTTTGACAACAAAATCTGAAGGGATAGTCTCGATTTAGACTTTTCTTGGTGTATTCTAAACAATAGTCATGTTTTAGATTACTGTATTATTTAGAAACTTCCAGAGTAATATGCAAAACTTCCATTGTGAAAGTTTGATTAGTCTATTAATCATTATTCTAATGCAACATGCTTGCAAAAGATTATAACATTGGATAAGAATAGGATAGCTCGAGTGAATAAATTATCAAGAAGTATGTATATATATAAAAAAAACTGATTGAAAGTAAATTTCTTGAAAAGAATAAAGCATTCCAAGAATAGCAAATAATACAGTATTCCAGGGATAACAAGTTCAATATAAATAGTATTAAGACTAGGTACCCTAGATATCGCAGCTTGAGCTTCTCTGTACAAACTTTCTGAAGACATGTGTTTAGAAGATCTACAGTACTCTATCGATGCCCTAAACGTCGCATACCCCTTTCCTGTTAATTTAGGTATAGCAAGATCACCACATGCCCCAATCAAAATTTTGTGTTGCTCTAATCACCTCATGTCCCCTTCTGATCAAAATTTTAGCCGCCCTTTTCAGGTTTTCAACTCAAATCCCCTTTGGCCTCAAAGCGCCATTTGCAGGTTTTCATCTTGGCCTCTCCTTTGGTCTTTTTTTTAAGGACTCAAAGCGCCCTTTGCGAGTTTTCACCTTGATCCCTTCTCCTTTCAGGTAAAGTACCTCTTGACTGCATCTGAGTTTACAGGGTTTGGCAAGTTTTTACTATCCATCTCACCCAAGATTAAAGCTCCTCCGGAAAATGCCTTCTTTACAACATATGGGTCTTCCCAATTTGGCATCCATTTCCCTCTAAAATCCTTTTGTATAGAAAGGATCTTTTTCAATACTAAGTCCCCCTTTTGGAATTCTCTTAGATGAACCTTTTTTTTGTAGGCCCGCATCATTCGCCTTTGATACATCTGACCATGTTGGATAGCTTTTAGCCTTTTTCCCTCTATTAAGTTCAACTGATCGTATCGAGACTGGACCCATTCTGCCTCATCCAACTTTAGCTCAGCCAACACCCGGAGAGAATGAATTTCAACTTCAATGGGTAAAACTGCCTCCATACCATAAACCAAGGAGAAAGGCGTTGCCCCGGTGGAAGTCCTAATTGATGTTCGATAAGCAATGAGGGAAAATGGTAGTTTCTCATACCAGTCCTTGTAAGTCTCAACCATTTTCCCCATAATTTTCTTGATATTCATTGGCAACTTCCACTGCACCATTCACTTTTGGGCGATACGGTGACGAATTATGGTGCTTATTCTTAAATTAACTGTAGACCTTCGTTATTGAATTGTTGTTCAAGTTCAAAGCATTGCCAGATATAATTCTCTCGGGCATTCCATATCGATATATGATCTCCTTTTTCAAGAACTTGATGACTGCTGACTTTGTGACATTAGCATACGAAGCAGCTTCTACCCATTTGGTAAAGTAATCGATAACCACAAAGATGAAACGATGCCCATTTGAAGCCTTTTGTTGATATTGGCCCAATGACATCCATACCCCATATGAAAAAAGGCCATGGAGAAGTCATAACATGAAGAGGAAAATGAGGTGCACGCACTTTATCACCGTAAATTTGGCATTTATGGCACTTCTTAGCATAATGGATGCAATCTCCTTCTATGGTGGACCAGTAGTACCCAAATCTCATAATCTGTCTAGCCATGGTAAACCTACTGGCATGCGTTCTACAAATACCCTCATGGACCTCCTCTAAGATTTTCTTCGCCTCCACAGCATCCACACATCTTAATAGTACCTGATCCTTTCCCTTTTTATATAAGATTTCCCCATTTAGGACATAATCAATGGCTAGTCTTCTTAGAGTCCTCTTATCATTCTCAACTGTCTGATTAGGATACTCACGATTCTTCACATATCGCAATATGTCTTGATAACAAGGGCTATCATCCTTTTCTCGTTCTTCGATATTGTAACACTAAGCTAGGGTTTCATAGATGCTCATCTGGATAGGCTTTATGTCCTCTTGTCTGTTCACTTTAATCATGGAGGCTAGAGTAGCCAAAGCGTCAGCCATCTGGTTTTCCTCTCGTGAAAGATAGCAAAAAGTAATATCATCAAACTCTTCGATCAATCCGAGGACCAGCTTTCGATAACTGATTAATTTGGGATCTCTCGTTTCCCATTCACCTTTGAGTTGATATACCACCAATGCAGAATCTCCATATACCTCTAGTACTTTGATTTCACGCTCTATAGTCGCACTAATGCCCATGATGCACGCTTCATATTCTGCCATGTTGTTTGTGTAATCAAAATCTAATTTCCAAGTAAAAGGATAATGATCCCCGTCCGGGGATACCAAGACAGCCCCAATTCCATTGCCCACAGCATTCAAGGCTCCATCAAAGTTTAGCTTCCAAATGTGACCCACTTAGGAATTTTCTTCAGTGGCTGCCACATACATCAAGCTCTCATTCGGGAAATTAAAATTCAAGGGCTCGTAATTCTCCAGGACTCTACTAGCTAGAAAGTTAGCTATTGCACTCCCTTTCACGGCCTTCTGACTCACATAGACTATATCGAATTCGGAAAGCTAAATCTGCCATCTGGCCATCCTCCCATTCAAAGCAGTCACTTCTATCATATACTTTAAAGGATCTAATTTTGAAATTAGCCAAGTCGTATGGTACAACATGTACTGTCTTAGTCTCCGAGTCGTCCAGATCAAAATGCAACACAATTTCTCAACAGGCTAGTATCTCATTTCACAATCAGTGATTTTTTTACTGAGATAGTATATCGCCATTTCTTTCTTTCCTGTCTCACCATATTGGCCTAGCACACATCCCATGAAATTATCAAACACTGTTAAATACAGTATCAGTGGCCTATCGGGGCTAGGTGGTGATAGTACTGGAGTATTGGTCAATTACTGTTTTACCCTGTCAAAAGCTTCCTGGTATTCCTCATCCCATTCACCTGGATTATGTTTCTTCAAAAGACGAAATATGGGGTCACATTTCTCAGTTAGTTGTGAAATGAACCGAGCAATGTAATTCAATCTCCCTAAGAAACCTTGAACTTCCTTCTAAGTACGTGGTGGAGGTAAATCTCGTATCGCCTTGACCTTATCTGGATCGATCTCGATTAATTTTTCACTGGCTATAAAACCCAACAGTTTTCCTAACCTAGCTCCAAAAGTACATTTTGTTGGGTTAAGCTTGAGCTGGAACTTTCTCAGTCTTAAGAACAACTTTCTTAGGACCTGCACATGTTCTTCTTCCGTCCTGGATTTTGTAATCATATCGTCAACGTAAACATCAATTTTTTTGTGCATCATGTCATGGAACAAGGTTACCATGGCTCTTTGATATGTTGCCCCAGCATTCTTTAAACCAAACGACATTACCGTATAGCAAAACATTCTCCATAAGGTGATGAATGTGGTCTTTCCCATATCTTCGGGATGCATTTTTATCTGATTATATCCAGAGAAACCGTCCATAAAGGAAAACAGAAATTTGCCCGCTGTATTATCTACTAGAGTGTTAACATGAAGCAATGAGAAATTATCTTTTGGGCTGGCCTTGTTCAGGTCCCTGTAATCTACGCACATTCTTACTTTCCCATCTTTCTTAGGGACTGGGACAATATTGACTACCCATTCAGAGTACTTGATCACCTGTAAGAACCCAGCGTCAAGCTGCTTTTTGACCTCCTCCTTTATTTTTAGCACAATATCAGGCCTCATCCTTCGAAGTTTCTGCTGTACTGGCTTGCAATCCTCTCTTATAGGAAGGCGATGTACTACGATGTCAGTGCTTAATCCCGACATATCTCGATATTACCATGCAAATACGTCTTTGAGTTCTTGGAGTAATTCAATGAGATCTCGCCTTGTCTCTATGGTAATATCAGTTCCAATATTCACCTCTTTTCTCTCTTCTAAGCTCACCATTTCTATTGACTCCTTATAAGGTCGGATTTGTCTCTCTTCCTGTTCTACCATTCTCAACAAGTCCGAAGATAAGCCACAGTCTACGTCATCTTCGAAGTCATGCGATCCCTCTAAACACATGTCTCGTTCAAAAGGAAATTCTAAGTTTGTAGCAGTGTCACTCATGTCATTGATATCTGGGGACCTACGGTGGGTGCCAAAGAATATACAAAGAATATATGAATTCATGAATAATCATTTGTATGATATGATTACAGATGTAATGAAAGAATGATTTGGAAGACAATCTCAAACAAATGAAATAATAAAAGAATATTTTGTTTAAAGTGAATGCAAAAAATGTATTTTATTAGAATAATAACGTTCAGACATGAGCCTATTTCAGAAAGGAATTCCTATCATTTTTAGGCTAAAAACAACAAGAATGTTCTGAACATTACTCTGAATAAGCTCTAAAGACTACAAGGATTTCTTTCGCAGTCCAATTATTTAGCTCGCTCCCAGGTTCGTAAAGGCGTATTTCTAACAAGGTCCCCCTTTCAACCGTCTATATGGCATTGATATGAAGGCCTTCCAACACTTCTTTAATATTTTCTCTCATTGGTATCTTTCGCTTGGGCTGGATAATCCCACTTGACACAAAACTTTCAGATATGTGAGGGAATATCATCGGTTCCCACTTGGTTTCCTCTCCACTTGTGTGTGCCCTTCTTCTTTCTCGCCTCCTCTCTATCTCATTCATTCTTTGTCTTGTATTTGGCTTGTACCCTAAGCCAAAACGGTCATACTTGTCCTTCAACATTGAAGCCTCAACTCTTCCCTGAAGATATCTCCCCAGTCCTTTTCCCGGCAGGGCTCCTCTTCCTACCATCAACTGTAAACCCATTCTTGTAGCTTTGGACATTTTTGGCATCGACATCCTACTCCCCTCGATAATAAATGTGGCGTTCACAAACTCCAAATACCAGAAAGAACATTTGACTGCCTCCTCATTTGTCTCCAAGTACGGCGCATTATTGGTTACGGTCACAATAATATCCTCTTCGGCATTTATCATCACCAATCGACCCTCTGATATCAACTTCAGCTTCTGATGTAATGACGAAGGTACAGCCTCTGCCAAATGTATCCATGGCCTTCCTAACAAACAATTGTAGAAAGTTTGATGTCCATCACAAGAAAATCTACCTCATAGATAGTTGGACCAATTAATAAAGGTATTTCAATTCTCTCCATAACCTTCCTCTCAGTGCCATCAAATGCTCTCTCTATATTCTGGCACGACTTTATATGTGAGCTATCCACTGGCAACTTGTTAAGTGTGGACAATGGTAGTACATTTAATGTTGATCCATTTGCTCTCCCCAGGTAAAGTGTACCCTTTGCATCGGGTAGTAATGTGCAAAGCTTTAGTAGACCCCATACTTCCAGGTGGTATTTCATCGTCATTGAAAAAGATGAAGTTATCGGCACTTATATTGCTAACCAACTGATCTAATTTGTTGACAGAGTTATCATTGGCCACGTAGGTTTCATTCAACACTTTCATTAACTCGCTTTGATGTACTTCCGAACTTAATAGCAAAGCTAGCACAGATATGCGAGCTGGTTGTTTATGCAACTGTTCTACCACACTGTATTCTCTTTCTTTTATTCTGTCATCTTCCGTCCTTTTATGGGCTCTACTTAGGGACTTACTACATCGTAACATCTCCCACTACGTGTACCTTGATCTTCTTTTGATGTACTGACTGAAGTGTCCCTTCCTGGGATGGTTACATTGCACTCATAGTTCCACGGGACCTTCTTGCTTTCCTTGTAAGAAAAGGCTACAGGTTTCTGAATTGTGATTTTAGGTGCTACTAGTACCCCAGCGTCATTGTTTTTTGGTTTTGAAATGATAACCACAGGATGATTCACCTTTGAAGCCTTCATTGAAGACTCGGACGCACATATACTTCCCTCCTCTTGGATTTCTTCATAGAATTCCACTTCCTTGTCATCCATCATGCATTGAACTAGGGCTCTAAACTCTTTGCACTCCTGAATTTCGTGCCCCTCTTTGTGGTGGAACTCACAGTAATTCATCGTCTCTTCACATCTTTCCCCTAAATCCGAAACAATTAACCCCCTTTTGGCAAACTCCTTCCAAACCCTTCTCAGAGGAGTTTTTATTTTTTCAACGTCCGCCTTGATTCTTCTCCCCATAGCCTCACTCATCATGTTTATCCCATTAACATCATAATTGGGTAGCGGATTCTCTATACTAGATGAATCGTCAAATTTGACAATACCCATGCTGATAAACCTTTCAACCAGCTTCTTAAAAGCAGTGCAATTTTCTGTGGAATGCCCTGAAATTCCTACATGATAATCGCATTGTGCATTTGCATCATACCATTTAGGGTACGAAGGCTGCAAGGCCTTTAAATAGTAAGGGGAAACGACGTGCGCATCGAACAACCTTTGTTATAGCTCCTTATACGATATTGGAATCGGCGTGAACTAGGTCCTCTCATTATTTTGTCTTGTACCCGATTCTTGCCTTGATGAGCCCTACTGATTGGCGACCCCTTTCCTGGTTGATTTACCGTAATCGACTTCGAGAAACCTTTGTTGTATGTACTCGTGTTGTTCACCTCGTTTTCTTTTTTCCTTGAGGCTGACCTTTTATTACTTTCTCTGGCATCTATCTTTCCACATCTTATGGCGTTCTCAATCATCTCGCCATTCATGACCATATCTGTAAAACTCTTTGTGGCACTCCCCAGCATGTGTGTGATGAATGGAGCTTTTAACGTGTTAATAAAGAGCATCGTGGTTTCCTTTTCTAAGAGCGGTGGCTGAACTTGGATGGCAACCTCCCTCCATCTCTGTGCATATTGCCTAAAACTCTCACTAGGCTTCTTCTCCATGTTTTGTAATGTAATTCTATCAGGAGTCATATCTGTGACATGACTATATTGCTTCATGAACGCTTGTGCTAGGTCCCTCCATGAACTAATCCTGGTACAGCTCAATTGGTTATACCACTTGGACGCTGCCCCCACCAAGCTCTCCTGGAAGCAGTGTATTAGTAGCTGGTCATTGTTAACATATCCAGCCATTCATCTGCAAAACATGGTGATGTGAGCTTCAGGACAACTGGTCCTGTTGTATTTTTCAAATTCTGGCATTTGAACTTGTACGGAAGAACTAAATCTGGAACCAAGCTCAGATCCTTAGTGTCAATTCCCTGATGACATTCAACACTTTCCATCGCTTTGAATTTTTCCTCCAACCATCTACACCGGTCCTCTAGCTGTTTCGACAGTTCCGCCTTAGCTTTTTCCTTTTCTGCCACTTCATCAAAATCGGGGATCACTGGATTAGACGGGTTATTTCCTAGATTTGAACCTGACCCAGTTTGAAAGTTTACAGGCATTGAAGCACCAGCCTAAGGCCTAATTGTGACGGATGGTCTCTGCGGGTACATCTCAGCTTGGACTTGTACCTTAGACGGAGTAAAACCTGGAGGATATAGTGGCTCATCCTTATCCTCATTAGGGTTGGTCATAGAGCCTTTCCCTTTATCTTTTTCCCTAGTCAATAATTGGGTCAACTCGATCATCATGTTTTTTTGAGATTCTATTATTTTGTCCGTCATTTCTTGTTGGATCCTATCCAACCGCTCTTGCATTTGTGCTTGTAGCTGGTCTTGCATCTCCTTTTACAGTTGTTCGAGTTTTTCTAATCTTTGGTCCATGTCTTTTGTCTTAGCTCGGGTACCGTAATGATGTTTGGTTGGTAGGTTTTTTACCGGTTGCCAGACAAACTGAAACAATTTTAACTAATTAGGACCTTTTGGTGGACTTTTTAATGCATATAATGTAATGTAATGTAAATGCATGAAGTGAATGCAAAAAAGACGTCAATTTAAATTCAATTCCATTTAGAAAACTTTATCAGAAAACAAAAATTCTTTACATAAAACAAATTACATATATGGCTTAGCCCTAACACTTAAGGCCTTAATTTTCCTAAGCAGCGAAGCTAACTTTTGCCCCCGGTCTGATTCCAGCTCATACTTTATACTTAGCATATCAGCTTGTACTGCTAAAGTCTGTAAGTAATCCGCTACCTCTTGAATCTGAGTTACAACCTCTTCCATAATGTGATCACTGCTTCTGACTTGGTTCTGACAACAAAGGAGCTGTTCTTTTTGTCGCTCTTCACTGGCTTCAAGGAATTCAATCCGCATTTCACTGCTTTGTAATGCCACTTCTAATTCTTCCACTCTTCTTTTCATTTGCTCAATCTTGTCTAAGCTCGCTCTTAGCTCCATCATAGAATTACGGTTTCGATACTGATAAAGAGTTTTCTCGAGTTCAGCCACTCTACCTTTTAGCTCACCCTTTTCATTTTGACTTTCTAACAAACTCATCTCTAGGGTCTCGTTTCGCATCTGGGACTCCTGGAACTTCCTTTCCCATCTATCAGCTTTGCTCTTTTCCTCTTGAATTTATTGATACCATTGCTCTGAAGTTTTTCCCAACCTGGTAGCTTTCATCGAACAACGCAACCTCTTATAGTCTGTTTTCAAATTATCCAAATCTCCCTCAGCCTTATTCTTCGCTTTTATTAATTTCTCGGTTTCTAGCTTCTGAACATCCATGCCTAGTTTCAAATTCATTTTTTCTTCTTCCATTTGTTTTATCTTCTTTTTTAACTCTGCATTCTTTCTTTTAAAATCATGCTTTATAATTTTTAACTCGAATGGGACAACTTGCGGATGTTTTGTTACCGGCTGACTGTCTCCCTGACTTGGCCTAGAGATGTTATCATTAATCCTTCTACCCCACCACTCGATATATTCCAGGGTCATTATCGAACCTACTACCAATCTCTTCATCCGTCGAGTCTGATTCCAAGCATTGGACATCTCCCGAATCTTCTTCTTGTAACCATCACCTTTATATGAAAATTCACACTGAGCTAGTCCTTGAGTTGCAGGTACGAACTGCCTTGACCTATACTGTCTTAACACTAGCAACGGTGCATAGCCAACAGCTCCCCAAATCCCAAGTAGGGGGACCCAATCAAAATTACCAAATCTATATAAGATCTCATCTGGCAGCATCCAAGGAGCTCTCTATTCAATATCTTCCTTTCGAAGATTCTGAAGAATTTCCATCCATTTTTCCTCCGAGATATCATCCCGCCTCGGTATAGCCACTATCTCCTTCAAAGGTGAATAATTTTCAGAGAAAACCCGATAAGAAACCTTATCAACTTTCCAAAAGTGACTGTAGAACCATGCTAAAAGGAGCTGAGCACATACGATGAATCTACCCTCACTTGCTCTCCGGCATTCGTTCAACGATCTGAAGGTTTCTGCCAAAATTGCAGGGATTGGTGTAACCTTCTTATCAAGTCGGTCAAAAAGATCGGTGACTGCTTCATCAACGTGCTCCAAGGCCTTGGGAAATACAACTAGGTTGTAAACACTCAAGGCAAAGACATCACATTTCCTCTTCACAATTGGGTATGCTAGAATTAGATCCCTCAAATTCTTCCAAGGAATACACTTGCTACCCCCCTTCTGCTTGATCCGCGCTACAACCTATTGCTCGCTCATCCCGGTGATATTTACCAATTTCTTCACAAAGGTTGGGACATTGACAGCTCTCAAGTAAACTCTATCTGCTTAAATTTTCGAGCAACGAAGTAAAGCCATGTACTCCTCCACTGTAGGTACCAAATCACCTCCCCCAAAAGTGAAACAACTGTAAGCAGGATTCCAAAACTGGGTGAGGGCACGAAACAAGTGTTTGTCCACCTTTATGTTAAGCAAATAAGGCAAATTTCCATAGCTAGAATAAAAAACCTGCTTGACCTCATCATTCCACTGATCCCAAATTTCTTTTAATTCCTACAAACTATCTTGGGTTACACTAATACGAGTGAAGTCCCACAACTCTAATACATATCCTTCAGCTAAACTATCACCTTTTCCCCGTTGTGTTGCCTCAGACCAGGTTTGGACAGCCGCATTATCCTCCACTTTATCAAGAAATTCATTTTCCATGATAAGCTCTCTATCTAGTAACCGAATATGAACCGACGCCTTTTATGATGAAATGTTATGTAGTCAAAATGCCATGCAATCAGAGCAAAACACACAAAAGTTAGTATCATGTATAAAAACAGAATTCAACACAAACAGGCAATAACAAAGTACCTATTCAGGAATCTACTAGGGTTTAGTATAGTTCTACCTAAGCCAAGCTCCTAAGGTTCACTATATGAGGTTTTAGCTTCTAGAGCAAAGGTACCTGAACCAGTAGATTCCTCGATCCTCACCCATTATAGGCTCATATGGACCGAGTTCAGTTCAGGGGAATACATTTCCCTATGACTGCACGGAGATGAAAATCTCACGAAGACATAGGTACGGATGTATTCCGAAAGCGGTCCACTATCCTGCACGGAGGTGAAAACCTCACGAAGGACTAGCTTCCCACTCCCACTTAAAGGGGTAAATTTGACCAACTTATGTAATGCAAAATGCAAATTCACAGACTTAAACCAAGCAAGCATATTATAATGCAAATGAGATTGAATGCAAATGAGAAAATACGAATTTTAAAATAAATTTTAATTTTCGACCATAAGACAAAAATTAATTAATTTAAGGCTCAACTCTTTAACCAGTCCCCAGTGGAGTCGCCAAGCTGTCGAAACCATTTTTTTAAAACAAAAATTTTAGTTGTCGACTTAAAAATGAAAATTGGGAGTCGCCACCAATCTTTTATTGAGGTGTGATTGGATCACCTAAAAACGATTTTGGTCTACGAGTTTTAGAAAAAATGGGTTCGGGAGTCAGTTACGTACGAGGAAGGATTAGCACCCTCGTAACGCCCAAAATTGGTACCGAATTAATTATTGAATGTCTTAAGGTCGAATGAAGAAAATTAAAAAAACGATTCTCCTTTTAAAATCTTTGTTGAAATTTATTAATTTGAAAACTAAAAAATTTTGGTCATCTTATTTCTATGAAGAAATCGAAACCTCGTAAGTTAAGGTACGATTCTTTGAAATTTTAACGACCACACACTAATTTGCTTTTGTTTTAAAAAAATCATGTCTCGAGATAACAAAATGTCGTATCCTGTGAGTTAGGACACAACCCTTTGAATTCCCAAGAGTAAGTTATAATCTTGAAATGTTTACGATTTTATTTAAAAAAGGATACTCGACTATTTAAATTCAGAACAAAAAATTGAAGCCCAGTAAGTTAGGGCACAATCCCCTCGAGAATCTTGAACGCCGAATATTTTGAAAACTTGCGGATAAAACAATTTCAGTAGTTTAAATAAATCAATAATATATCTAAAGAATAAAAGTATTTTAATATAAATTGTACATGTATATATAAAACAATATTAATAAAAATACTTTCATATAAATCTTTAAAACACAAAAAAATATAAAATGAATTAAAAAAAAACATATACTACAAAAAAATAAAAAAAACATCAAAATATATGCATTATACTGGATTTTAAAAAGAAATAAAATAATACATTATAAGATAAAATAATAATATATGACAGTGATATAGATAAAATAAAATTATGCATGCAAAAAGGTTAGATAAATTGTTATAAAAATATAATAACAATAGTAATAATAATAATAATATTGATAATAGAAATAGTAATAATGAAGATAAGAATGATAATAATAACAGCGAACATTTCAAAGCTTTAAATATATATATTAAATAATATAAAAAAATAAAAAAGTGCAATAATAAATGTATTAATAATACTTAAATCAATAAATAAACAAGATGACATAAGGGAAGAAAAAATAAAATCGCACCATGAGTATATAAAAAATGTTTTTAAGGTTTATTTTTTAATACAAAGATTGAAGGAATAATAATAAATGAAAATAATTATAGTTAAACGAATAAAATAATAGATAAATAAAAAAAATGCCTTGGATTCAATTGCAATTTAAATAATGCCTTGGGGCCAATTTAAGGGGGGGGAAATGATAGGATCGATTGGGGGATTAAAACAAATCACGCGCAAAAGTGCGGGGACTGAAGAGAAAATTATTCCCATCACCCATGAGCACCATTTCGCAGAGGGATCTGATCGAGAACCAAACGAAATTCTGGGGCCAAATTTAAAAAAAAATAAAAAAAGAATAAGGAGGGAGTAAATTAAAAACGAATAAATGCGGAAGGACCAAGGTTGTAAATAACCCATTTAAGGAAAACACGCGGATCCCTTGGAGCGGGTCGGGCCGTGCGCGGATCGCAGGGCTAAAACGACGCCGTTTTGGGCATCAGAAGCCAAACCCAAAACGACGTCGTTTTGGGTGTTTATATAAGTAAAAAAAACTTCAAAAAAAAAAACATTTGCAACCCCATTTTAAAAAAAAACTCTCTTTTCTCTCAACTCTCTCTCAACCTTTCAACTTTTTCCAGAATCCGGCCATGGCTCCGGCGCCGGACCACCGTGGCCTGCAGTGGTCGAAAAATTTTAAAAATATTTTTTTTGTTTTTTCAACTCCCAGCTTTAAAAAACACCGATTTTCATCGGAATCGGCACCTCCTCTATGATAAAGGTACGATTTTTACCTTTTTATTTCCACTTTCGTTTAAAAAAATAAATGAAAAAAACAAAATAAAATAAAAAAAATAAAAAGGCACTACTACCTTTAAAAACGGTTTGCAATTGAATCGATTTTTCTCTACTTTCTTTTCATTCATTCCTGTTTTTTTCCAATATACATAGATTCGAGTCTTTATATAGCCCCAAAATTTCCTATTTCTTCTATTTTTTACACGGTTTGTGTTATTGTTGGACTCTCCTAGTCCTTTTGCAGGCGAAGAAGGTGGCGCGCGCGGAGGTGAGTTCTGAGACATGCGGCGGCTGGAGTTAGGGTGGCGGGTGTTGATTTTTTTAGGGTTTCTTTGTTTTATTTTGTTGTTGGGCTAGGGTTTGTTATTGGGTATTGGGCTGTTTTGTTTTGGGTTTGGGGTTATTTATTAGTTTTTGTATTTTAATTGTGTTTAGGCAAAATAGGCCTATTACAGTTTGTTTTTGACATTACTCTGTGAGTTGGAAATTACTGTTAGTGTGCCTTAAGTTCTCCTTAATTGTTCATTTTTTTCCGTTTAAATGGAGATTCTGAGAGGAGTATTCCTTCGAAAATTTAAATTTTGTTTAGGGGCTGAGCGATCTGTGGTAAGTGAATGTTTTGTGTTCATGGTTTTGTGTCAAAGTTTCGACATAGTATAATTTTGATTGTGAATTAGCGTTTTAGTTCAATTAAGTTGTTAATGGCGTTATTGAATGGTCGTTTTAGGCTTCGAAAGTTTGCTGCATTGTCCCTACTTCAAATCGCTAATAGGTGCATACTGAAAACCCGACTTCTATGAATTTTAGACACCGAAAAACATAGTTGTCAACACCACACGGCCATGTGGCAAATCGTGTAACCCATTGGTCATGAATTAGAGACACAAGGGCGTATGTTCAAGCCGTGTGTAGGAATGTTTGGTACAGGGTTCACACGAGCCAGGGACACGGGCGGGTGTCCAGGTCATGTGACTTACTATTTGTATAATAGGACAACACGGGCAAGTTACACGGACGTGTGACAGGCCGAGTGTGACACATAGGCAGGAATACAGGCGTCTGTTAGGCCGTTTGAAGCCACACGGGCCAGCTATCTAGGTCATATAGAACCACACGGACGTGTGGATTAGGAACTGGACTTCATCCTCAGGCTGCGTGTGTCATTTGAAACGAATGTCGATCTTCCATAGGGTCCGTATAAACTGAAACAGACTGTATAAACTGTTATTTTGTGATATGAGACTGAGGACTGGATATCTATATGCATGTTGAATGCGACCATCATTAATAACTTTGATATGTTATATATGAGTATAAATTGTATCTGAATGACTATATAAGCATCCTTATCAATTGTCGTCTGAAATCTGCATCTACATTGGGTGGGAATTGTGTAAAGGAGGAAATGTTATGTTCTTAATCAGTGGCCAAGCCACTGGTATCTATAACCTGATCTTCCAACTACTCTGCAGTTATTGAAAACGTGTCATACCAACACTATGTGGTGTGTAGGGCTGGATGAGTATTAAATACAAAATTTGGTGTGTTGGGTTGGTCGGAGATGGTGTGTAACAAATGAGGGTAGGAAATTTCGTCTATTTTGACTTGTTCTATGTCTGGGAATGAGCTGACTTGTTATCTGACTGATATGTTCTGGTCTGTTAAATTATAAAGATTATCTTCTGTATCTGATTTCAAATCTGAATTCGGGACCTTATTGGTATAACTTTAACACTTTTTAACACATAATTGTTTCCTTATTGAGTTATTCATTCATTTTGTCTGCTGACTAAATTACAGGTAATCCACGGACTTGATTGGGTCAGCGAATCGGGAACTCGATCATACTTTTTTATCAACTATTATTATTATTTAAGTTTAGTAGTTTTCAGATATTCGACTTTCTAAATGATAATTTCCGAAGTAAATGTTATGTTTGTTAAAATCCTTTTGGGTTTGGAAGATTTTGAAACCAAGTTTTAGAAATTATCTTTTGAGAAATAATTGATGTGGCCCTCCAAACTTGGTCTTGTCGTCTAGGCCGATTATGAGGTATTACAAACATAACTCGAATTCAATTATAAACACAACAAAAGCTAATAAACATAAGTAATATAATAACTCAAATTATCCATCTAACCATTTCACATTAACATTAAGGATACATATATACCAATAAATTATTTATCATTTTATCTTATGCCTACCAATGTTTAGTTCAACTTCTTAGTATAATTTCTGATGCAACCCTAAGGTATTTGCATCTAGTTTAACATATCAAAACTATGTCAAATATTAATATCAATATCTCATTTCAATATATGATCAACATACTATTTTTACATTTTAATCCCTATTAACCAAATTGGATACAAACAAGTATATGGATCAATCCACCATTACACCAAATATGCACCAAAGTGCTAATTGGGCATAAATACATTAATCCCACGAACCACACAAGGATACGCTCATACCCCCAGGGTATCTGAGCTAGTGATACATTCTTGACCCCCAGGGTATTAGAGAACTATTACAATATGTGCATGCATAGCACTGAATCTCCCACCTATCAATACAGACCCTAGGCATGGCAACTATACTCGTGACCCTACCCGACAAGGTTAATAGGGAAAATATCATCATTATTAATCGTATAATATCTTCAAGCATATATATGTATATTCATTCAACCAATTGATCACAAATTACCTAATCAAGTATATACATACTTGTCGAAAAAATTCTTATTGATAGTTAACCATTCCCGAGAAGATATCGATTCAAACATATATATATTTAATTATTTAGTGAACTCAAGTTATGAGAGCACAAACCAAAAAATCTATTTGTCAATGACTTTGGATTCCTTTTGTCTCGAGATTGTCCTGCGTCGTCTTTTGTCACAAAATTAAATTTGAATACGGAAAATTTATTAATTACACAATTCAAGCACAAATCAACACATTATATGCATAAATGCATTTTATTCAATTTAGTCCCTATACACCCTAATGTCGTAAGCGCTTGTTTCTTACAATTTACTTGATTAAAGTTAAACCCGACTTTATAAATATATTATAGAGACATCCTACAACCATTATTTATTATTAACACTCAAAGTTTTTATTCTTTACAAATAAATCCCTAATTACATAATTAACCAAATAATCTAAACATGATTTTTAAATTAATGCACTACCATCTATTACATTCATAACATAATTTCACTTAATTTATTTAACCCATTTCATGCATGAATCTTAAGCTTCCTACACACAAAATTTAAAAGCTTTTCAACAATGAAACCCAAACTAAAGTCTTATTAATTCTTAAATTTATCATATTAGCTTTTATTATCTAACATTATTCATTAGAAATCCAACTAAAATTTAGAAGAAGAAAAAACATACTAAATTAGCTATGGAATGTCACGGCAATGGGGAGGAGAAGAACATGGAGTTTTCTTTTCTTTCTTTCTTAATGGACGGTGACGAAGGAGATAGAATAAAGTTTTGATGTTGATTTTTACTTTCTCTTTCCATTATCTTTGTTTATAGACTTAGATTAGTGTTAGATTAAAGTTTAATTAATTTTAATTAACCTATTATCATAAAACTATTTTATCATTTAAACCAAATTAACATCGATACGGGGTTTTAATCATTTCATTCCACTATCTTACTTTATTTTGGTTTATTTATTTTATAGTCCCTAGTTTAATTTCTACTAGGTCTTTTGCGTTTTCTAAATTAAAATTTGTTAATGATTACATTTTTATAATACAGTCCATGCATTATTTTTAATAGCCAATTTAGTTTATTTATACTTAATAATTCGACTCTACAATCCCATACTCAAACACATAATTAATCAATCCCAAATTTTAGCTAACTCAACTTTAAGAAATTCGGTTCTAAAATTGGGTCGTTGATTTATTTATTTATTGAAGCTATATATTTGATCATAGTCATGAAAATCTTGAAAGCACAATAAACTTGACACCATCAAGATGAATGTATCTCTTCTTATTTAAGCATCTAAACTCAATTAGGGACAATAACTTATTACGCAGGTCATCATTTTGCATAAAGGGCATCATTTTTACCTATGGTTCACCTAGTATGTAGAACTGTTTGGGCTTTTGTGATTAAAGTGTCAACTCCATTATTTTAACATCAAGTCATCACCTTTGCTTATTACCTACGAAGAATCCAAGTCCTTTCCGGTTTTACTCCTGATACATATTTACCAAGATGTTGAGAAATAGAAACGGGAGAATCAAGAACTTTTCATTACTTAAACAATCAAAATGTGTATTGAGTTGGATGCTCTAAATGATTCTGAAAAGTATCTTGCAACTAGGAGAGCTATGGATATCGTTGAAACCAGTCAAGAAGAGCAAGTAATGCATCTTGGCCATTAGTTTAGTTGAAGTTATTTAACTTTGTTCTTTTTTTCTTTTAAATCTCTTCCTAAGAGTTTCTGTCTCAAGATGCAATGGTTGGAGTTGTGTCTGCAATTCTTTGTCCCATTTGAAGGGAAGGAAAATTTGTATGGTTGTTTTTGCAGTTGAAATAGTGCCCACAACTTTAGGTATTATTGAAGATATTAAATTACACCAAGACTTTAACGGAATTATTATCTTATGCTGATGTTTGGCTTACTTGAGTTTTGTTTAGATTAAAGGGTAACCGAGAGATTGAGAAAACACAAATCTATTCAAGTTAGGAACGTTTTATGTGTGCATTGGTTTTTTTAAGCAATCAAAAGTATCTCTTGTATTGCAAAACTAAGCTTTCAAAGGAAAAATTAGTGGGAGAGTAATCTAGTACAATGAGGCTACTAAATTGAAGACTTAAATCATTAATTATACGAGAGAAAGATACAGATATAGACTGAAGTTGAACGTAAACAATCTCGATATTCAACTTTATATTTTTTTTGACTTGTAAGTTTAGCAAGGGACAAGAAATAGAAATAAATGCTCGGGAATCTTAGGATGATAAATCTGGATTCAGTTTAAAAGCTGTTGTGGAACTTTTCATGTATTTTTGTTGTTACTACTGTTATAAGCAGTACTATCAAAACCTACAAACCAACTTTTCTTTAAACAAGACAAACCAAGTTTGGGTTAATAAGACTTTTACACAACCTTTTTAAGCCATGGAAAATTGCTTTTTGAATTTCAAAACAGTTTCTTTTCAACTCATTAATTTACCCATTATATATTTAAATTAAATTTTACTCTTTATTTATATTTTATATTTCATATATTACAATATTCTAAATTATTTATTATATTTGTATTAATAACACAAAAAATAAGATATAAGCCTTTATTATAATTTAAGTTTATATATTTCATATATAATAATATTAATTACTTTTATTATAATTTAAGTCTATATATTTTATAGTAATAA